>NC_140086.1:57697453-58297453 GCF_964237585.1 Gallinula chloropus
AGACATGCAGTCCTTGCTGTTTCTCCCTTTTGTCCTGATGGGTTGCCAAATTATCATTTCCTCATGTCTTAAATAAGAGTCTGTGTGCATTTTTTCTCCTTGACGTTTGCTGTAACACAAGCCATTGGTAGGTAGGTGAAGCTCTTTGCTTCAGACTGTTTTTCTCAGCTGTTGCCCTCTCAACCTTAGGGGTGGCTACAATTCTATTTCAAGTATACGAAATGGTGGTTAATGCACTACCTGTCAAATGGTCTTTAAAACATGCCAAAGATAATACATGAGCTTACTTTAAGTGAGCTGAGGACAAACATCTGAATCTTGAACATGCATAGACATTTGAAATGTAGACAGCAAGATGTGGCCAGGGAGTCGCGAGGAAGCAACGTTGGCTGAAGTGTGGGTACAGTCCTTCCATATATTATAGCTAATTTGCTCCCATGGAAACATATATTTGAAAGCTTATTTCATGTGTCTGTTCTTTATTCTCACCATTATGTTTTGCTACAGCAGTTCTCCCCTGAAGGGATGCTACTAGACCTTCAGGGAAGCTAGTGTACTGGCTGTTAAATTCCACACAGTAAATCCATTACTCTTATTATATCTCTTTGGTAAAAACAAGAGATTCAAAACCCAAGACTTAAAAAAGAACAATCTTTTTAGAAAGCTCTTGTGGTTTGAACAGGGGCCAAAAAACCATAAATGACCACACAGAGGTCAGTCTACACTGCTAAGTACTAAAACAAATGAATTCACTGCTCTGTTGTAGGGGTGATTTTTTTCCTACCTTTACCCTTCTTTCCTGCAGGGATGAACCATGTTTGGGTTTCAACTCACAGTTGTTTTCTTCCCCCCCCCCCCACCCCCCCACCCCGCTCCCATGGAGTATCAGCCCGTGGCTTACCTCCTGTTTCCTTAACCTCCTCCTCAGAAATTAGAAGCTGTCTGCATTCTGGCCTGTATTTCCAGATACAGCCTTTCTTGTCCAATTAATCATGATTTGTTGTGTAGTAATTAACTTAAAGAACAATTTTTTTCAGCTGCAGAGACCTGCTGGTGGGTGGGTGTGTTGATAGCACAGAGCTCATAGCTCTTCGGATCTTTCAGCTGCAACCGTGCAGGTGGGACAGAACGTTCTCTGGCTATTCCCTGTAATGGGGCTCAGGTACCGCTGATGATCTGGCACATTCTGGAGATTATGGAGGAGAACGTGAAGGAGCTTCTACCCCTGTCATAAGAACGTTCACTCTACATCCACAGAGTAAGGCCTCCCCACATTTCAATGTGTTTATTACTTAATCAGGAAACCTTCCCTCTGTCTACCCCCCCGTCTGAGGGGGGCTGTCACCCTCTGTCTAATATTGTTACAGTAAACTTGAGTATTGTCAGTTAAAGAAAATAGCCTGAGGTAACTCCTCTAGGAGAGTAATACTAAGGCTTCATCCTGCAGCTGGTTGAAAAACATGGTGAGTGGGTCATGGGAAAAGGTTTGAGATTTAGCAGCAAAGAATAGGTCTTGAAAGTGCACTCTAAGATTTTTTGAAATCGTGATTTTTAAAGGGCAGCAAAATGTCTCTAGTGTTGATAGATAAAAGGGATTACACAAAATGCAGCCTACAATATATATTAGAATATCCTTCAAAATCCAAACATCTCAAAAATCTGTGTGCATGTCAGGCAATTCACCGATTGGTAGGCTTTAAGCAGAAATGTCAGAATTAATTTCCTTTTTTACCACTACTGAATTACATACTGTTTTAAATTTCTTTCCTAATATTCCATGTTTAGTCCTTTCTCATTTCTTACTGCTTGAATATTGTGCCAAGGAACTCTTTCACCACCCGCAGCGTCTTGGGCACAGTGGTTCTTGACATTTTTCTCTACATAATTATGCCTCTATTTCCACTGTTGCTAGAAAGCATTACTAAAATGAAGCAGTTTCTTTGCATTTTATTTCTCTTAAGGTTACATTTGCTGGCAGCTTCTTTGCTGGTGCTGTGTCACCTACCCTGTGTCTCTGGCTGGCTACCTGCCAGCAGCTGCCACGCTTTGCTGCGGAGGCTTGTGCGCTTTGGGGACCGTGCCATCTACCCGTTCCCGCTTTCAGCACCTGAGGGGAGACTGTCACCCGGTGTGCTGCAGGTGCCAGCAAACGCTGGATTTCTCTTTTGTGGGAAAGGAGTCTTCTCCTCGCTGCTGTCCAGCTGTCCTGTACTAAATGAAGCTGTGCTCGAGGCACCTTAGGTCGCAGACTGGACATCCTGTCTTGAAGTGAAGTTAGTAAACTGCTCAGGTGTACAAACCAGCCCAAGTATGCCCTTCCCAGGACTTATTTACCAGACCTGAGCAAAGATATTTGTTGAAGAGTTTTACCAATGGACTGCAGAGACGAGGGCGGGGGGGATGGGGGGGGACAGGGACCTCCTCCTCACCCCAAGACACCACCCCTCCTCCTTCAGAGAAAAATTAGCATGCAGAGAATTAAACTGATGTAAACCCTTCATTTTCATACAGCTTCTTCTCTGACCCCAAAATATTGATACGAAAGTATCATTAACAGAACAGATGCATTTTTGAACTACCAAATGAACTTTCTGACTCTTTAGGCATTTCTTTCACAACATTGCCAATCGGGAAGGCATATTCCTGGTGGAGGAGGCTTTGTCATCGGCATAGCCAGAAGGGCTGGGAGAGCACTTACTTAATTCAGAAGACCTTTTTCTTTCCCCTCATTTCCTATCACATTCTTTCAGGAGAAAATTTTCCAAAACCGTAACCTGCAAGTCTGGGCTTCTGCAAAGTTAACTGCAGGCTGTATGAGATCATTTAGTAAACTTAAGTTTAGCTGCCTTCTTTAGGGGAGAAGTTCTGCATTACAGACAGGGTAATACAGAAGGAGTCTTCACAAAAACAAGACACTTACCAACTGGTTCACAGATAGGTCTTTCTTGTAATTAGGAGGAAGCAGGATTTCTCTCACTTTTCAGGTATTTGCTTTCAGGTGAGCTTGCAGTTGGGAATTAAGGTTACGTAGTACCTTTTTCATACTTTTTTTCTGGATGGTTCATACTCCACAGTTTGCTCAGGAAGTGTTCAAGGCCAGGCGGGATGGGGCACTGGGCAACCTTGTCTAGATCATGCCTAGATGTTGGTGGCCCTGTCTGTGGCAGGGAGGTTGAGACTCAGTGAACCTTGGGGTCCCTTCCAACCCAGACCATTCTATGATTCTATGATAAGGTGTCTCAAAACAGTGTCAGAAATATTGAACACAGTGATGAGGGAGGTAAGTCAAATCATCTTGTGGGGATGTGGTTGAGTCACCTTCCCTGGATGTGTTTAAAAAAAGGGTAGATGAGGTATTTAGGGATATGGTTTAGCTTAGGATGGGAATGGTTGGACTTGATATTTAAAGGTCTTTTCCAACCTTGTGACTCTCTGATTCTGTGATGCTGTATAGAACTACATACTGAATATGTCTTTTAAGAACAGGTGATCACACTCCCTTTTTGAGGGAGCTGTGTACCATTATTGTCAAATGCTGCCATTGTCTTGTTTGCAAGACTTTGAGCTTCATGCCATAGACTAATGTTTAACCCACACCTTCGGAAGTACATAAGGCTGGATTCTGGTCTGCCTATTACTTGAGGGACTTACAGTTCAGAATTCCTGGGGAATCACTTTGTCGCATTTTTGCTGAAGTATGTCAGCAGTACAGAGAGGAGGACCTGGGTCACAGAGCTCCTTGAACAATGGGGTCCTTCTGACCCACAAGTCTCTCTCTTCCCCTGTTCCAGTGAATGCACAGTTTCAACAGCAGGAACACCTTTTTTCTACTGATCTAAACACCTGTGACCCAAAAGAAAGGCAATAGATGGGGATTCCCCAGCCTGGCGGTGTTCAAGGCCACGTTGGATGGGGATTTGGGCAACCTGGTCTAGTGGATGGTGTCCGTGCTCATGGCAGAAGGGTTGGAACTAGATGATCTTTGAGGTCCCTCCAACCCAAACCATTCTATGACTCTATGATTCTATGAGGCTGGATTAACAGTAGTACAAATGTTGACTGGGGAGTGGGGGAGTGGGGGTGGTGGGGTGGTGGAACTAGTTGATCTTTAAGGTCCCTTCCCACACAAACCAAAAAATTCTGTTCTATGATTTTATGATTTAAATCCTCTCCATGTAAGAAGAGTGTGAATCTTGGCCTCCTGTTTCATAGGGGTTGCTTGTGTCACTGAGCTTGTGTGCAGTGGCTTGCAAAGAAAACAGAAACAGCTGTGGTCCTGGTTTAAGCATCAATTTCCACCAAGGTCCTTAACTCATGTAGTCCTAAAACCTTTTTTCACAATATTGCCTTTTATTCACATCTTCTGTTATGAATATTATAAAGCAAACATTTGAATAGACTTCTGATTATTAGTGCAGGTATTGCTTTAGCTCATTTTAGTAATACAAGTTAAATTTTATGACCACGATTTAGTTGCTGTGAGGAAAATCAGCTGAGGAAAGTATATTGTAAGGTACTCAGTTATGGAATGGATATAAAGCATTTTGTAGATTCAATGCACAAAATATTTTTTGAAACCTCAACATCCGAATTTCAAATCAAAGTGTAATATGTTTTAAAATTTAGATTATGAGGTTATTTTTTAAATACTTCATCTGACTCTGATATGACTGACCCCCCAGACATGGTACATTAACAGGGACCAGGATCATGGCAGATGGTTTTATAAGGATGATTTAAAGAAGAAATTGACTATTTTTGAAAGGTATGGGGAGGAAATTTAAAAGAAAAAAAACAAACCAAAGCCATCAGGCACAAACATAATCCTTGTTTACATTGTAGATTCTTCAGGAACTGTTTTGAACTCCTTCCATGAGATATAGTTTAACTTTACACATATCCAGAGATAACACAGGAAAAGCACTTTAAAGTTTCTTTGATCACTAAATCAAATGGATGCAGGATTGAGACTGAAAACCTGTGTGATTGAATTGAATTGAATGAACCTTAATGAAGGATGCAATATAAAGAAAGTATATCCATATGTCTGTGAAGACATATATGTCTATTTCAATTTCTTTGTGGCATGACACTGAGAAGACCTCATTCACCCAGATCTCTTGCCATGGCTCTTCTTCTCTCCAGGCACCAGACACTCTTTCCAGCTGCTACCACCACTGACGTCCTTCTTTCTTGGCAGCAGCAATGGCTGATGGTGCTCAAATAATTTTTCCCTATTAGCTACCTCTTCACTGGGATTTCTGGGGCAAGTGCTTTTTTGCCATGTGGTATTGTAGCTCTGGCACTAATATGTCAAACAAGAAACTTCTTCACAGGCTACATCAGTTCTGCCTCCTCTCTGTATCTTCCTTGAGTATTGTCAGAAAACCTTGCCTTTGACATGCTGGGACTGATGTTGGTTCCAAAAAACATTACAGGGTTCGAGCTTGAGCAACCGTTAAATAAACAGTTAATATCTGGACCATTTTGAGAATGCTTCTGAGTAGCTGTGGTGAAATAGTCTATTATAAAAATACTATTCCTGAGTGTTCAGACTTTGTTTGGCATAATCAAGGCAAAAGTGCTAAGCTCTGAGACCATTTTATTATCACTCTGCTTAATTCAGACTGCCTTCTAACAGCCAGTTTTCACCATCTGATGACAGAAAAATGGCAGATGGCACTCAGCACACAGAGCCATGTATACCTGCAAAGCTTACTCTCATCAGCTGGAGTGAGATACCTTTTTATGCCAGTACATTGAGGTAAAAGGATTTCCAAGGCTTATACACAGAACCCAGTTTCACATTATTATCCATGGTTCACTTGTCACTTAGTCTAAGTCATGATTTTCCTGTCAGTGTAAGAGCACTTAAGGTTACTTTATGTTGGGATCTCTAAGGAAGCTGGTGCAAGTTCACTAAACTAGTCTACTGCAAGCCATTTCCTTCACCTGTAGTTTGCCCTTCCTTCCAGTCCTACTGCATCTGATCTCTACTCTAGAATTATTATTTCTTATTTGTAGAATTAATTGATTGTGGTAGGTTGACCATGGCTGGCTGCCAGATGCCCACCTAGCTGCTCTCTTGCTTCCCCTCATTAACAGGTTAGGGGGAGAAAATAAGACGAAAAAAGCTTGTGGGTCAGGATACAGACTGGCAAAACAGACTCGGCCTGTCTGCTCCTTCCTCTTCATACTTCATACCAATAACAGCATTGATCCTCTTAATGGGCAGCAGCCCTTCAGGGTAAACCTGCTCCAGCATGGGGTCTCCACAGGTTGCAGTTCCTTCAGGCAATGTCCACCTGCTCCAGTGTAGGGTCCTCCATGGGCTGTGAATTGGTGCTTTGGCACAGGCATCTCCAAGAGCTGCAGGGAAATACCTGCTCCACCATGGTTGTCTCCAGGCTGCACAGGAGTCCCTGCTCTAATGCCTGTAGCAGCTCCTCATCCTTCTTCTCTCACCCTGGTGTCTGAAGGACTGTTTCTCACATTTTTTTCTCTACTCTTCTCTCACAGCTCCTGTGGAGGATTTTTATTTTTTCTTAAGATCATCTTCACAGAAGTGCCACCGTGTTTTCTGCAGCGCTCAGCTGGACCCTGCAGTGGGGCTACTGGAACCAGCTGTGTCTCACAGAGGCCCCTGCAGCTCCCCACTTCCTGCATAGAGGCCCCTGCAGCCTGTCCTCACAGAGGCCCCTGCAGCCCCCTACTACCCACACCTTGGCACCTGCACATGATAGATCAATATTGACCAGAAAATTCAGTTAAATTAAAACAAACCACAATGAAATCATTGGTTGTTATTGCAAATCAAGAACAAAAGCTCCATTCTGGACATCTCTGTTCCTTTCACTCATCTCTCAACATTCTTTTGCTTTGTCTGACCCTGAATGTTACTTTCTTAATTTGTGGTTTTCTCTTGGGTCTGCACACTTCTTCCCAGAGGTGCAAGATGAGTATGTCCTCTTCACCTGTTTCTATCCCTGTTCTGCTAGAAATTACCTTTTTCTTCCCTCCCTGGCCTGTCTCTGCCTTTGCTGGAAATGTTTCCAGACCCAGAACCCAGAACCCTCTGCCCAATAAGTTTTCTCATGGCTCTTTTACTCACCAGACAGCCAGACAAAGCCTTTGGTGAAGACCACTGTGTATAGAAAAATGCTGAACAATTAGAGTCATAGAATTTACAGAGCTGGAACGGACCCATAAGATCACCTTTAGTTCATTTAACACCGTTGTTTTAAAAAATGATTATTTGTCAGTGACCCTTTTCCTTGGGCCTGTTCCCAGACTTGTTACAACCACCAGTACCAGCTCCTCTAATGGGAAACAGTGCCAGTTTCCACTCCTTATTAACCAGCGAGCTCTCACTTGCCAGGCTGCACTTCTTTCATCTGCCTGCTCATCCAGGAGCCAGAGGCTGCCTTTTATCCAAATTCTCCTCTTTTTCATAGGCTTTGCTGTGATCTGAGAGGAAGCTAAGCTCAGATGAGAGAACTGAGGTCTCCATCAGTTCCCCTCTGCTTGCCCTCTAACATGGACTGCTCCATGCCGGGCTGAAGTGCTTTTTTCTCTCTTCCTTTTTTCCTCGTTGCACAGACTGGCAGTTAAGACAGATTTAGCTGTCACACCAGATGATGTGATTACCCAAATTACCTGGCTGTGGTTTCATTTCTCAAGTAAATGAAAATGTAGACTGTAGACTGTAAGACTGAAGCAGTACATCAGTGAAGCGGACTCTGTAGATCATTCTTTAAAATTCAAGTGAAAGCTCAAATGCATATTTAGCATGGTGGATAATATCAATTAATTTTGAAAGTCAGTAGCTGCAGGAGTCCCTGAGACTGGGAAGCTAGTTTTGAATTGGAAGACATCTACCCTAGGCTTTAAATGCCACCAAATACTGAGGCCAAATTTAAATTGTCAGGAAGAGACAATTAGCCAGAATAACTTATGTGGTAGGATTTTAAAGGGGTTAAGATATTTCTTGTTTGCTTTAGAGACTGTATTAAACTGCACAGTGTTATGCTGACACCAAGGATCCATGCAGAGCTGGATGCTCCCATGCTGTGCCTCAGAGGCTCCTGCCTGGTTGCAGACTTTGTGAAAGTGGCTCTTAATTGCCAGTTTGCAAATAACAAGGTAAAGTCAGGGCACTGCAGGGGCCAGTGACCATATGGCTCCTCTGGGGTTTGTCAGGGGGCTGGCAACCAGGGTTTTTGCCACCACCCCAGCCAGGGGCAGCACAGCCCCATCCCTGGACATCAGGCACCTCACTGGGAATGGGCCAGGATGTGGGTCTGCAGGTGGCCCTGGCTTGGTGAGCCCATGACTGGGCAGGGCAGGGCTGTGGGGAGCTGGAGACCAGCCCTGCTGTTGCATCACTGAGGAAGCAGCTGATGGCTCCAGGGGGCTGATATGGGGTCCTGGGAAATAAACATTGTTGGGGGAGCCCCAGAATTAGGTCGGGACAGCCAGACCTAGAAGTGCTTTAGGGCTATGACCCTGAAATGAGTTGTTGCCCTGTAAAGCTACATACAGTGCAGCCTGCCTTTTTGTTCTGGAAACGTTTCTATACTGCAATACTGACAAAGAGGCTGTTTGGGTATCCATGTAAATCATGCATCTGACATCATAGAATCATAGAATGTGTTAGGTTGGAAGGGACCTTTAAAGGTCACCTAGTCCAGCCCCCCTGCATTAAGCAGGGACATCTTCACTAGATCAGGCTTTAGGGCCACAGATGCACACTGGTGGCTCATGCCCAGCTTCTCAACTATGAGTACTCCCAAGTCCTTTTCCTTGGGGCTGCTTTCAGGCACATAATCTCCTAACCTGTATGGATAATGGGGGTTGTCCCGGCCCACAGAATCACAGAATCACAGAATTACAAGGTTGGAAGAGACCTTTGTAGATCATCAAGTCCAACCATCCCCATCCTATGCTAAACCATATCCCTAAGTACCTCATCAACCCTTTTTTTAGACACATCCAGGGAAGGTGACTCAACCACTTCCCTGGGCAGCCTGTTCCAGGCCCTGACAACTCTTTCAGTAAAAAAAATTTTTCTAATATTCAGTCTAAACCCAGGTGCAGGACCCTGCACTTGGCTTTGTTGAATCTCATGGAGTTCACCTGGGCCCACTTCTTCAGCTTGTCCATATCCCTCTGGACATTCCTAGAGCCTAATTGTCAATACAAGTGTTAACCCAGGCCATGTATTCCAGCTCCTCCATCCTCTGTCATATTGTCAGAGGGTGTGAAGTTGCTGGTGGAGTAATCATTAGCAAATGGGTTTTGATTAGCTCTACCTTTATTCAGATAGTTCATATGAAGTTTTGCTGTAAGTGTTGAAGACTTGAAGTTGTACTAAATGGTAGCATAAAGGTGCTGCTTAAGCAATGGAATGTGCAGTAATAAACCCATTTCATGGTCTTAATAGGAAAAAATATGAAAGTAATAAATAATTTTAATCATTGTTAATAATTTGTTAGGTGTTTGTACTCCAGCTGGATTATTCAGAAGTACTTGATAGCACTCATTAGACTATGTGTGACAATTCAATGGTGTGATCTTTATGTTACAGCAGTGATTTGAAAGGACTTTCAGACATAAGAAAACTGCTTTCAAATGGACATGAAAAGTTTTCTTAAATGGTCACACTTATTTCTGAGAATTATACTCTAAGTCATCCTCCTTGAATCAGAAGCTTACAACGACATTGTGTTGTCTGTAAAAATGACACTTCAAAGGAAGCCATATCAAAGCACTATTGAATGATGAACACATAGTATCTTCATAGACCACTATCTGCTGTAATTACCTTGAGAGAATTAAAAAAAACAGACCTTGGGTCTACTTGGGGAATAGAGTCTGTTAGAATAAATGTATCATTTGAAGAGTTTTGTTCAAATCTGACTCAGAAAGATTTTTTTTAAAGAAAGCATTGGCTTGAAATGTAGATATTTGATAATGAAACTAAAGTACTGAGAGTTCCAAGCCTAAGACTGAACCAAATTCAAAAAGTCAACCAAACTGCTGAGTTTGTGAGCAGAATCACGATTCAGTACTAGTACAAGTGGCATTAGGTCTCACGAGAAATAGGTAATTTAAGATCCTTTTGTTGTTTTCCTTGTTTATAATTTTAGCTGACACCATAGCAAGTATATTACTTGAGATTTTTAAAAATAGAAGGCTAATATTTGTCTCAGCTTATATTAGAAACAAATATTATAAATAAGTATTGCTTGCTTTTATTGGTGTTCTGCACATCAAATTTTTCAGTTACTTAAATATTGTTTGAAAAGCTGAAATTTTGTTCAACTAATAGGAGTCCAAGACACCTATTTTTTGAAAGTCTTGCCCAGAGACATAATTCATGGAAACAAGATTTTTTCTCACATAAATAAAGTCTAAACTATGTTTTCTCACACATAAACGATATTTGTCTTGCTATTTTGTGAACAAAATCAAACTGCTCTGCACGTCTGTCCCTCACTGGTATACTGACTGCTTCAGTGGAATCAATTCCCCTGGGTGCCTTTATCAGATCGGTTCACTTTGTTCCTGAACATGAAGTTCAGTTTAAAACAACAGAAACAGAGGAGGAGCTTTTGCTTCTTTGTTTTTGCAGTAAGTGGCTGGAAAATGTTTTGTTGCCACAGGCATGTGAAATTCTGTGGGCCCTTCCAAATGCAACATCGATTGCAGCGTTGTCTCTGATTTTCAAGGGACTAGATTTTCCTTCTGGTCTTATTAGCTTTTGATAGGATCCAAGATGAACTTATTTCTCCCAAAGCTAAGATGCAGTTCTGCCTCCCAAACACTTGTAGTTTAAAGCTGGGCAGAGAAGTCCCAAAAGTTGAAGAAAAGTGTCCACTGTTATATGTTAATGTGCCAGAGTAGTGTTTCGAGAGGGACTTCAGTGCAATACAATGAAGGCTTCACAAACCAAGTCTTAAAGAATCTGTTGAAAGAGCAAGATAGGTAAATGTATGGAGACATTAGTAAGTGAAATAGAAAAGCTTTTTTTTTTTTTTGCTTGGAGACTGCACATCAATAAAAACGCGAGCCAAATTTACAGCCAATTAGAGGATAAGGTATGGAGATCTACCCACCTGTTGACATGCAAAAAATGCTGTCAGACTTAAAAATTAAAACCTACCTAAAGTTTCATTCTTCAAGAATACTCTGTGCTATTTTTCCTGACTTTGTTTCCCCAGAAAGGAAACCTTTTCAAAAGAATCGTAACTAATGCAAACCGGAAAAAAACCCAACACATTTATCTGTGTCTTTTGAAGTTTGTCTTTTCTGTAACCTGTAGGCTCAGCTTGAGATCTAATGTAGTGACAGGGACTTCAGCTGTATTGCAAAAGCATAAGATCTGTATTTCTTGCACATGTATGCAGAGAACTCAGCAAGTTCTGCTCTTCTGAACACATTAAAATGGAGAATGACAGTTCTTACAATTTACAACCTTGCTATCTCTGTGCTTTGTTTTAGATCACTTCAGGTAGTAGCTTTTTCCCATTCTTTCTGACTGGGTCTTAGAGTCTAATACAGTAACAGTTATCAAGTTTCTACCACTGGTTTAAAGATGTAACCTCAAACCACAAGTTTAGGTGTTCCTCAGGCATCATGATGTGAACAAGTGCTTTTGGATGTTGTTCTGACTGTATCCACTCAGAGATACACTCGGGTAGGCAATGAAGGATAGGAAGTTAATTCCTGGTAACATGAGGTGGGAACCAGTTCTGAGCAGTGTGTGGATCTCATGGCAATCTGAGATGCAGTGTCAGTAACTGCTTTCAAGTCAAATAAAACCTGCAAAAACAAACAAAAAAATCTGCCAAAGTGTTGACTCCTTTTTTTACCAGCCAGATGGGAAAAAAAAACACCCCTCACAGGGCTATAATCTACATAGATGACAGCTGCTCCCTGTTTTGCAGGTTGTTGTAGGCTTGGGGATGGTGCTGGGAAAGACAGTGGGACAGCCTGGGGAGGAGTGGACAGATGCTGAGTTACTGGAGGACAGTTTGCTTTGCCAAGAGGAAGGAGTTCAAAGATACGTTTGTAGGATGGATTTTGCATCTTAAGTTCTTATCTTAGGTGCCTGAGGGTTTTAGGTTGAGGCTGAGACATGGCTAATGGAGGGAGTGAGCCCAGGTGTTTGGTGAGAAGTTTGTGCCCCACACAGTCTGCCTGAGATCTCCTGGTGTAAGTGTGGGGCCATGGCAGTAGAGCACCACCACTCCCATCCATTTCTTATGTTGCCCTGCAGCATAGGCAGGGCAGTGGGGAAACCCATGACATGCTGGATGTCTGGAATGAGGGTGGGAACGGTGCCTCAGCCAAGGCTGTTGCCTCTGACCACTGTCCCCTTGGCATAGTTTGGGGGTCCAGCTTCATAGCGAGATAGGAACCCAGGTCCTTGTTGCTTGCAAAGCAAAGTACTGGCAGTGTGGGGACGAGAGCTGACCTCTGGCTCCCAGGGTCTGTGAACAACTGCTCCCCCTCCTCTTTATTGTGGACTGCTTCAGGGTGTTTTGCTGTTGAAAACTATTGTCCCTTAAGGTTTTATGAGTTTTATGCTATTTTGGCAGGGACAATTTGAAATTTTCTCACAAGGATCTTCTAAGTTCATTATCCAGGTGGCTGAATTCCTTGGAGGTCTTTGAATTTTCTCTTTAGTATTTTGCTTTTTGAATTCTTTGCTGTGGCATGTTTAGAAAGGCAGGACGGGATCAAGCTCTTTTACTGCCTGCTCAACTTATTATTTTATTAAAGCAGAAGTCCAGGGACTTCCAATGGGGAGCTGGCAAGCTCAGCAATTCCTTTTGCTAGCCCGGACTTGGCTTTAGGGTTTTAAAATTCAAAACCTGTCTTTGCTGTCACAACAAATTTATGTTGGAAGAAACTCTTCAGTCACTAAAATTATCTTCTTCTCTTGGATTCACACTCCAAAAGTTATTTCTGAAACTTAGAGAACACTAATTGCACGATTCTCAGGAGACTAGAAGTTAAAGAACAGCCATGAATTCACTTTTCCAGCAAAATCCAATCACATGTCCTTATTTTCTACTTTATCACAGACGTTTTTATAAATGTGCAGCTTGAAAACAAATTTACATTTCATTGTGATTTAAACAACAGAATTTTAAAATAGTATACAACTTAAATTGGAATTACAGATACAAAATAAGTTGGCATAAACTCATCTCTTGAGTAATGCATTACTTGCTGCAGGAGATTTATATTTGAACTTTTCTGAAATGACAAAAGGTAGTTAAGATACAATTATTTCATCACTTGCATGAAAATCATCTGCAGAATTAATAGTTCTGGGGATCTGGTTGGCAAAGATTTGTGTGCATACTTAGTTTTTATACATTCTTTGGTAGCCTCTGAAAATGACTTTGGGCATAACGGTTGGTATTTTAAACTCTGAAAACTGATGTTGCACAGCACCCGAGACCTGTGCTTCTACAACCTTCATTTTTGCTGAAGTGTTTACCAGTTCCATCTTGACCTGGCGCAGCAGAACATCTTCTTAAATGTACTCCGTAATTCTGGGCTTCTGAATGCAAAAATCATAGGGTCAATGATCGCATTGCACATTATGAGCGTCCCATTCACATGGAAAATGGACATGTAGCAGGCACAGTAAGGGTTATGTGGGCAAAACCTTGCTAGGAGGATGTGAAGGACAAAGGGGGCCCAACAGCAGAGGAAAACTCCAAGGAAAATAGTCAGTGTAATGGCTCCTTTCATGTTTGTTCTCTGATGGACTGTGCTGGTTGGCAGTGAGGCGATCTTTTTAGCGTGAGATCGGGCCAGAAGGAACATATGGACATAGAGGCACAGGATAAAAAACATCATTAAAGGGAACAGAATGGTGAAGGGAATGACTGTTGCTGCTTCGTAGGAGAAGAGGGCAATGGCAATGCTACTGCCAGCACAGAACGTCCAAATGACTGCCAAGATAACCAAGGCCCTTCTTAGTGTCATGATATTATGGTACCGCAAAGCATAGAAGATAGTGATGTATCTGTCTGCTGCAATAGCTAGCAAGCTGAAGATTGACCCCAGTAAAGACAGAATGAACATGGAATCCATGGCATCATCCAGCTTTTTCTCAAAGTCCCCACGGCGTGTCAGGTACCCCATTTTGCACAAGATGATAAAGATGTTCTCCAGGGTTTTGTACAAGCTGCCTAACATGTCTGAAACAGCTAAACTGCAAATGAAGAAGTACATGGGCAAGTGCAAATTCTTATTTTTAACAACAGCAATAAGGACAAGCAGATTTTCCAGTATTCCAGCAGCAGCGACAGTGAAAAAAACCTCCTCTGGCACCACGACCTGGGTACAGTCAGTGACATTTAAGGAGAAGTCACTTATATTTTCAAGAGAAGGAATGCTTGTCTGCCCTGGGTGTTTGATGAGGTTGAAAGGTCTCTCAGTGCTCATTTCTTCTTAACGAGGTAAAATTCTGGACTGTTGTTTCTCAGGTTTGGCTTTATTCTGAAGCTGACCAGTCAGTCAGAGCATTCTTCTTTTGATGAAGACTTTCTCCTTCATCTGGAGAAGACTTAACTGAAATGTTTTGAATTTCTCCTACAATAAAACATGTAGAAACATAAATATCAAGAAGAAATATACCAGCACCACATATGTCAAAAACAGACATTTGGAATATTACCTATTGCAGTGGAATGCACATATATCATCAACATCATCAGAGAGAGGCAGAGCTGGTTTGGATAAAATAAGAGGTCCTCCAGGCTTTTCCAAGCCTTAGAGGAAAACAAAGTGTAAATTCTCCTCTGGCTTTGAAGCAGTTTTAAAAAATATACCTCATTTTCTTTACGGATGAGAATCCTGTGCTTACTGAAACTAATCCAACAGACTTCAAGAGTTTGGCAATCTTTACTGGCCCAGCTGTTTGTTTTGAGAAAGCCTGGCATTCCTCACAAGATCTGCAGTATTATTAGACACAAATGAGACCAATGCCAAGATAAACTGTTGTCCAGGGCAGTAATGTGTTTATGACCACACTGTTGATGGTGAAATAAAATGCCCTTAATTTAGATGTGAACATTTGTAACTATTGGTATTTTTCTGGTGCATGTTAAATACCATTGAGAGGCTTCCTTTTCATGTAAATTAAAATTGTCTTTTGATTAGCATAATTATATTGCAGATTAAGATCCAAAATAATTTTTTTGCCTGTATTTTACAACTATTGAAAATATCAAATGTTTATTTCAGCATCAAGGTGATGTTTTTCTTTCTCCATAATGATCCTGATCTAAACTACATTAAAGCACATTGAAATCTTTCCAAAGGATTAGGCTTTTTAGGCTTTTCATTAATGTATAAATAGATGTGATATTAATTTAGCTTGGATGATGCCCATAAGATATAAGACCGCTTTTTCTTCTGTTTTTTTTTTTTTTATTTTTTTTATAGCCCCATTTGCGAAACACAGATGCAGTTGCTATTTGGAATGCCCATTTTTTAAAAGAACTGATATATTCCTCCACTGTTTTTAAATTTGGAATGGCTTTTAAATGTTTGGCACTTTCATACCAGTAAGTCCTGAAATTTCTTTGGACATTTGCTCATAGTGAGGGTTGCCAGATGCCGTAATACACTCTGCTTGAATATGATTAGCTTTAATGCAGATGAATGTGTTTGGCTACTTTTCAATGGAAAACAGGCTTCTGACCTGGCTTTGCTAATGTTATCTGCTGAGATTGCCAGTAAGGTGCTGCCTATGGTGAAGAATGTTGAGACTTGGACCACCAGCCATCATAAATTCAATTGAAACAAGCTTACTAAAAGAAGATACCCATACTTACCTGAAACTAAGGCTGTATAGTGAAATAAATGAACTATACTGCGCTGCAGCACTCGTGGACATTCCCAAAGACAATTAGGTAAAGATCTGTCAGTATGTGAAGGAAGGAGTTACTGACAAGAAGCTCAGCAATGTCTTTGTAATGACATGTTTTTCCTGTTCTCACCTAGAGCTTCTGCCACAGTTAAGTGTTAAAATGTCTAACCTAGTAATCTGTTTTACAGCTTCATATTCACTCTTAATAGAAAGTCACCATGGGGTCCTTCAGAAAGAGCCTCAATTCAATAGGATTGAAAGAGGACAATCATTTGGTAAGGATGCATTTGTTAAGTCACTATTCTCTTAGAACTGTTTTTCAGTAATGCTTGTTTGCTGATATAGCCATATTGTTGGACTATTCTGCCTGCTAAAAATAAAGGTTTCTACACTGAAAACATATAGTATTATGAATAGTACAATATATTACATCTGTTGCTTATAATTTTATAGTAACTTCATATTAAGTACAGCATTTGGTTAAAGTAAGGAACTTAAAATGGCTTTAGCACTGTTACAGTAAATGGAATAATCCCATTATACCACTTAATGTTGTTTCCACACAACTAATAGAAAGCCAGAAAAAGATGTTCTTATTTCAGAGCTTCTCATTTCAGCATGTGTACATGGCTAGTGCACACTATTTTACTAGGGTTCTGTCAAGGATGTTGCCAATTATGTCCTTTCTTTTCTGATGCTTCAATGTGGTGCAGTCTCAAACCTCCTAGACAGAAATACCTGTGCATACAGTGTTGTACACAGTCATAAAGCCAGTGCTTTATCTATGCAATACACATTATATCATATCTCTGCATTAAATTGCTGATTGACAGGATTCTTTCACCGCTACAGATCTACCAGGTATTATGAAGTATTTTAACACTTCTAAGCAGTGTAGGGCTGACAGACCACACATCGGATGTTAAGTTGTTGTGAACATGATGAATAACCTCAGTGTATCCTAAAAGCTAATGGAAAAATAAGATGTATTGCAGTTTAGATGCATATTCCCACTGGCTACAGAAATTAGAGCCAAGGTCATTTCACACAAAGCTATAAATAATAGAATTGTAAAATCATAGAACACTTTTGGTTGGAAAAGACCATTAAGACAAGTCCAATTGTGAACCTAGCACTGCCAAGTCAAACCATGTCTCTAAGCACCACCTCTAGGTATGTTTTAAATACCTTCAGGGATGGTGACTCAACCACATCCCTGGGCAGCCTGTTCCAATGCCTCATAACCCTTTTCAGTGAAGAAATTTTTCCTAATGTCCAATCTAAACCTCCCATGGCACAACTTGATGCCATTTCCTCTTGTCCTATCACTTGCTACCTGGCAGAAGAGACTGATACCTACCTGGCTATACCCTCCTTTCAGGTGAGAAAGGAGAGCGGCAAGATTTCTTCTCAGCCTCTTTTTCTTCAGACTAAACAATCCAGTTCCCTCAGCTGATGCTCGCAAAACCCATGCTCTAGACCCTTCACCAGCTTTGTTTCTCTTCTTTGGATGTGCTCCAGAACCTCAACGTCCTTCTTGTAGTGAGGGGCCCAAAACTGAACACAGGACTTGAGGTATGGCCTCACCATACCTCAAGTTTCTGATTCAAGCCAGGATGTTGCTGGCCTACTTGGCCACATGGGCACACTACATATTCATCCAGCAATTGACCAATACCCCCATGTCCTTTTCCAGTAGGCAGCTTTCTATCTACTCATCCCCAAGCCTGTTGCATTGCATGGGGTTATTGTGACCCAAGTGCAGGAGCTGGCACTGAGCCTTGTTGAACCTCAGACAGTTGCCCTCTGCCCATCAATCCAGCCTGTCCATATCCCTCTGTAGAGTCTTTCTATCCACAAGCAGATCAACACTCCTGACCAGCTTGGTGTCATCTCCAAACTTACTACGGGGTGCACTCTCTGTGACTGACCATCCAGCCAGTATTTTACCCAGAGAAGTGTATGCTCATCCAAGCCATGAACAACATGTTTTTCCAGGAGAATGGTGTGGGAAATGGTATCAAAGGCATTACTGAAGTCCAGGTAGGCAACATCCACAGCCTTTTCCTTACCTTGTCATAGAAGGAGATCGGGATAGTCAAGCAGCATCTGCCTTTCATAAACTCATGAAGCTGACTGGGCCTAATCACCTGGATATTCTATACATGTCATGTGAAGGCACTCAAGATGATCTGCTCTATAACTTTCTCCTGAACTGAGGTTATGCTGACATGGTCCCAGTCAACTGGGACCTTGCTTCTTAGCCAGGACTGCTGATAGATAATGGAAAGTGGCTTGGTGAGCACTTCAGCCATCTCCCTCAGTACCCTTGGGTGGATCCCATCTGACACCATAGACTTGTATGTGTCTAAATGGTGTAGCAAGCTGCTAAACATTTCACCTGGAATTACGGGGGTTTCATTCTGCTCTCTGTCCCTGTCTGGGTACTCAGAGAACAACTGGTCTTACTGCGAAAGACTGAGGCAAAGAAGGCATTAAATACCTCAGCCATTCCCTCTTCCTTTGTCACTATTTTAGTCATACAATCATAGAAATCATCAGGTGATAAAAAAGTTTGCCCTCCTCTGTTGTCTGCACTACCAGAAGCAGCTTGTATGCAACAGATTTCCCCTCCACTGCCAATACTGTGTTAGTTTGCTTCATTGTCCAGGTAAAGGGTTCATGTTGCTCACCACGACCACCTGGAAGTCCTCAAATGTATCCTTTGCAGGCATCTGTGAAACCAACCTTTCACAGCTAAATTTTATGTGCCAGAATTGCTAAAAATAGAACTAACAATTTAATAATAAAAAACTGCCTTATGCTACAATAAATTTTTCCTGGCAATGGCTGAACTATTTAGATTTTACCTTTCTTGAGGTCTTTTACAAGCTTAGAATGTTTGCCTGACTGTAGCAAGAAACTCAAAACAGTCAAAAGACAAGAAATGAAAAAAAAAAAACCCACCACAAAACAAACAACAAACAAACCCTTTAACTTTGAAACACAGTTGCAAATGTAGCTGTATCACAAAACTTGCAAAAACCTCCACTCATTCTTTTTCATTGTTAAATTAGGTCCTGGAGGGAGAAATCAACAGCTGAGTAACATGGATATTCAGAAGCATTATTTATCTAGAAAGAGGCAGTCTCCTGAGCTGGTCTAATGGGCAATGAGCCGATGGCAATACTGAGGCTAGTAAAAAAGCACACATTAGTAATTTTATCAGCTATTTCTGTTTCATTTGTAGTTACCTAAAGCAGGATGAAGCAGGAAACTGGAATCCAAGACCAGAAACTATACCAACAATATTGTACAAACTTAGGAAACAAATAGAATTCAGATTACCTGTCAATTGTATTAATTCACTATTATTATGGTTTGGCTCTTTGCAGCACTCTGACATTTGTAAAAGATTTGCACTGCTATATATTATGCAGCAAAAAGCCAGCCTGAATGCTTCAGCTTGTGACAAGGCTGAAAATGCCTCCATGGATGCGGTGAGCTCTCAGTACTGTGCAGGATTAACCTTGGACAAAACCATAATTCTATTCTGTGTGCCCAGTTCCTTTTGATTACAATAAAATCAATTTTCTTTACAATATAAGTGCAATGACTTAGCACCTGAAAGACCTGGGAGTAATAGGTCTGCACTTATTTTTTTTTTTTTAAATGAAAATTTATTCATTAAATGAATGAACAGCACACATCCTTCAGTCCCACAATGTTAAACAAGCTGTCTAGGAACAAAAGTAACTTCACCTGTGAACTGTAATGACAGGATATAGTTAAGTAATGATCTACTTTAAATCCTGTATAATTTCCCAGGTGGTTTTGCATCTATCATTTTTTTACCAGGAAACCATACATGCCTTTAATGGAGAGACCTCAAGTTGTATTTGCTCTCTAAGCAGCTGGCAGTCAATAAAACCTGAAAGGGTATTGAGAAGTCTCTTCTGTTTTTGGACTTCACAAAGCAGCTGCGATAACTGGCCAACAATACACGACATGATTTATTTCTAGAACCATGAAATGTGTTAGTTCCCTGCCCTTCTACGTGCATATTTTGAAAGAGAGCAATTTATTAGGAGGGAAAAAGATCAAGTGTTGTGTGTTTCAGGCACACTTCATATACTTCACAATCCGTTCAGTATATACAGAGGTACTTCTTTGTCACTTAAAAGGGCACGACCTGTCCTCAATCCAAAAAAGTCTGCAATGTGTTAACAAACGCCTTCTGATATCATCATCTCTAACATTTCATCCTCAAAGCTACCCAAAGCAAAAACACTCTGCTTAAATTTGTGTCGAAAAACGTTTATCAGAAAACTATGAACAAATACCTTTTTTCCTTGTTTCCAGATTTTACATCTATACAAGGCATTTAAAAAGGAAACAAGACTCTTAAAACCACTGAAAACATCAATGTGGAGATGTAGTTTTTAAAGATGTGAAACAAGCACTGTATATTTAGTTTTTCAAAAATTTTTTCTTCAGTAGGTGAGCAATGGCTTTCATGGAGACGAAGGGAGCTGGACCAATTATAGGAAGGTAAGCCATGAGGGCAGGCTGTTCCTTGCACTTTCCAACGGGCATTTCTTTTTGTCTACCAGCTGTGCCTGGCCCCGAACAAGCAGCTAAACGAAAAAGGGATCACAGAGCCCAGTTCAGCAAACACTGAACAAAATAGTAGCTGTGATGGCAGAAGAGTGACAGCATCGATCTCCATCCTGTTCTGAGTATGAACAGTCTCAGCATGCCTTTAGGTCTAACAGAAAGATCTCTTTCTGGGAAAGGCCTTGCAGGAACATGTTTTCCCTGCTTACAGGTGTAGTGATATACTAGGACAAAGCACTGTGAACTCAGGGGACAGTGAGACAGATGGACTGTGTGCTTATGTTTCATTGTTCAGTTGCTAAAATCTCAGTCTTCTCATTGAATAAAATCTATGTCATATGAAACACTAATCTAATACAGAGTACATTAATTGAGGTACTCAGGTAAGCACAGTCCTTCTAAGGTTTTTTTCATTCTTCAAAATTACGTTATAGGAAAAACAATATCAAGAAAGGCCATGTGAGAACGATGTTGAAAAACTAAGATACTATGATACCTGGTGTTTCATCTAATCATCCGTTGAAATATTATGAACATCACCAATTAGTATTCATGAGCTATTAGGTCATCTATTCTTTTGCTTTGATCTCCCTCTAGTGGTCAGCAAAATAGGGTTAGCCAGGTATTAATGGCAGGCTGCAGCTTTTCTGGCTCCTCACCAAGACACCATAGGACATTATGTAGTCTAATTTCAGTTTCATGAGCTGGCATCAGACCAAGATAAACGTTTGTTTTATAAAAGTGTTCAGTGCCTTTTGTCTTGGAGATTTACTGCATCAGAATAATGAATATAAGTTCCATATAATTTCAGTGTGTGGTACTTTCTAGGAACCAACTTCACACTGACAGACATAGAATCATAGAATCATAGAGACAGTACTTTTTGAAAAATAGTGGATTGGCAAAAAAAGGAAGTGTATACATATGCAAGCTAAATTCAGAAAAAAAAAATTATATCTAAAGCTACACATGTACTGACTGGGCTAATTATGAGCAAAATTTTACTGACAAGATTATAGCTGTGTTTTCCCTATAATCAGCATTTTTAGAGTGAAATTAGGCTGCAAAACCTGATTAAATTAAAACATAAGATATGTATGCATACACTGAGGAAAATGCTATACACTATGTTTTTTCCTGACTAGGAACTGTGTAAAAATAATTTTCTGACTGGATGAAAAACTGGACAGAGCGGAGGTCTAGCAGAGAATATAAAAGAGGAAAATCTGAAAGATGGGTTTATTTATTATGGATACTTTTTGTTTTCCCCTTAAGATCAACCTTGAAATAACAGGATTGTGTGTTTGTTTTATGTATAAGGAAAAATGTACCTTTCAGGAAATATTTCCTCATTTGTATTTAAGCTTATTAAGCTCATTTGTATTTATGCATATTCACTGTGCCATGATTTTGTTGTCAATGATAAAAAATGCAATAAATCGTCTAAACTATGCAGAAACTTATTAGCCAGGGCTGTTCCCGTCTACATGATGCTAGTGTAGCTTCATTCAGTATGTGCACAGCCCTGGGTATTTCAGCAAAGATACTGAAAGCAAGAAAAGTAAAAATTACTAATAGAAGATGGACTGAGTTTTCAATATAGTTAAAAAATATCTGCAATAGCAGAGAGGAAAGGAATTATTTAGGATATTTATGAAGGAAATTTCAAGGAACATTAAAATGACGGTGAGAAACATAACGCTGAAAAGTCAGGAAATACCTTCTCATTGATTAACTCCTTGCGGCAGTAACTATAATTTTTCACATACAATTGTTGAGACTGTGAGGTAAAGTAAAAAGGCTTGCCATGTTGCAAGACATAAACACAAAATGCCCACAAAATCATTCATGAAATAACCTTTTTCATATAAAGTGTGTGGATAATTTATTGAAAGAGAGCACCTGTAGAGAGGAAAACTAGAACCTGTTGAAAATCAAGGGCTGTAAATTCATAGTGACTGGTGTTTTGCCTCCTTATCCAACCAGTACTTACACTTTGAAGGGGCCTTTCCACTAGTGCAGGCAGCTTGCTGCACTGTGTGGGTGGGGAACATTTACAAGTCATTTACTATGAAGCAATCAGGGAGGGGAACGAGATTCAGTGAAGGTTTCCCCGTCTTTGCAGCTTGACAGTATATGGGACCATGAGGGTTGCTTAGGGGTTTTTTTGAAACCCATGGAATCATAAAGCTGATGCTGCTCTTTAAAATTGAGATACATTAAGAAATCTAAGTATTGGTCTATTACAATTTGTAACAGCATAATCTACCTAAAGAAAGAAAACAAACCCCACGTCTCCTGATGCAGGCAATTGCTTTGGAAGTGCTGTACTTACAGCCTTTGGTCACATCCTTCACTCTAGTGCATCAGTCTCAATCCATTCGAGTGACTTGGTGAAAAGCTACAATGATCAATGCCTACTAAATATATGTTTCGTTATTAATACTGTGGTACGCTGATTCATGCATTTTTGAAACATTAGTTACTGTGCTTCAGACATCCTATTCCACTTTTGTTACACTATTCTTGGTTATTTGCTTCCAGAATAAATTAATTTTAAGCCTACATATAGCTGTAACTTTCTACAGGGAATGAAAAATAATAGTGAATTTGAATACAGGACAAATAGTTCTCTGGGATCATTATGAAAATCAATCAAGAAGCCTTCAAGTGACATTTCTGAGGCCATTGCTCTGTTCTTATTCCTTCCAGTAAATCATCAAGTTTTCCAGTAATAGTGCCATCACAGAAATGTTATTATCAACAAGCATGAAGGAAATCTGATGTACAAGAAAGCATTAACCATTTCTTGAAAAGAAGTTCCGTGTTTCTGCTCTAAACAGAGCAGCCCTCCTGCATGATTTTTTTAGCAGATGCCCATCTTTTTCCTCTGGCTGTGATTGCTCCAGTATTTACAAACAAAAAAATATTTAAAATAGAGCCATTAAAATAATATTTTATATTTTTAAATGGCAGGAAAAAAGGGTGTGGATTTATACTGCATTCACTGCTGTGTAGGGGCACTGTGTACTGCCTTGTAAACCCAGGAATGTCTTACTGAAAAAAAAATGAATGGAAGAGATGGTGTCTTCTTGCCTGAGAACTACTTAAAAACTCTGTAGTGTTTTTTATCTTGCCACTGAGCTATTATATTTACGTCTCTTTATGCTAAAAAGTAAAAAAAAAGTGAAAAGACAATGGTTAAAAAACGAACTCAACAGATGGCTGCTTCCTCTGGGAAACCTGTAGGTTGAGGGCAGGGTGAAGAAAGCACCTCTTTGAAATATGTCTTCTCAGAGCCATCTTCATGCCCATCTATCTGGGAGGGAGAAATAATAAATAGGAAAACAAGGTGGGAAGATTTGAACCTAAATTCTGCAAGCCCATAAAAATCTGCTTGCGTTTGGAGTAGTGGCCGTGTAAATAACTTTAGTCTGGTGGTGTGTTGGCATCCAGTGCTGGTGTGGCTTATGCTATAGGTAAAAGCAGGCAAAATCTCACTGAAAAAGTCGCACTGTCATCCATGCTCACCTCTTGAGAGGTGTAGCAGGTTTATGAATATAACCTTAATTAGGTCATTACAGCTTGTCTCTTCTGTGCATTAGGCTGTGCAGCTCATATCAATGGTGCTGTGGTAGAACAGGTATCACAGCACAACATGCATATATGTGCCATCTACATCTACAGCGTGTGTTAGATCCAGGCATTTACTCTGCCCCAGGTTTCTCTGTGGTCAAGTTCTTCAAGGACAGAGCCCTCTGTTGTCCTCTGCCTGCCTTTGCTACGTGCTGCAGATTGACACAGGATCAAGTATCTAAGAGTAGTGGTAGTTAGAGCGCAGCAAACTGCACAGTCTTCTGTCAATTACGCCCCTGAAAATCTATAATAATATCAGAGGGATCGATGGAATTGGTCAGTATTTACACTAGAGTGAGAACAGAATTCACTCTCACTGCGGCAAAGTGCATGCTATGAAGCTATAACTGGCAGGAGTAGCCCTCCTTGCATAATTCCCAATCCAGATACGGAAGAAGACTCACTGTTGACCAGTTAGGAAGTCTGTGAGAGATGTGTGACCTCTGGTTGATGCAGTGAATAAACTGAGATGAAGCAGGTAAACTAGTGTCCAAAAGAGAAGAAACATTTTAGTGGAAGCTTTCTTACTGTATAACTTAACTTCTTCAGGTGGTAAAGAGGAAAATCTTATTCAAACTTCATAAAAAAGGCATAAAACCCTCCCCAAATTTTGCTTTAGAGAAGAATGATGATAAAGATTTTAGGGAACGTTAGAAATATGGCACTTCATTCCAGAAATAACACTGCATCTTTCACTACTTTCTCCAGGCAGGCTTCCTGAGTTTTAGATAGATTTAGTAAACCTCCACTTACCTGCTAGTGAAACAACTTGTGAGTCAGTGTGCTGGTAGCTCGGGAGTAAGATTACTTATAAAGGAAATGAAGCCAACATAGTCTTTGCGTAAAGGAAAGTTTGGAACATCTAAATCAAGGAGAAAGACAGTTGTCTCATTGGTATAACCTTGAATTAGGGTCACTTTAAAATAAATCATCTGTTCTCTCTGGAAACATTTATAAGGAAAAAATAGAAAAGGAAAAGATACTCAGTCAAAGGGGAAGTATTCTGTATTTCAGTAGAGTTACCCTTTCAGCCACACCTGGTCTTTATAACCTCTCCTTTTAATATTTGGCAGACTGTGTATCAAGGACTGTATTCACAAAAACACTGTGGTCTGTGTTATGAATACTGTTTAAACATGCAGGTAGATGGTTGAGATGTTGTAATATGCACACTGCCCCGCAAGGTGATTGTCACTATGTTTGTTTTTCAGTCTAAGATGTCTAATAAAGACACGACTGGTAGCTGAACTGGAAAGTTAATGAGGTTGTCAGAACTCAGCCACACCAAGGTCCAGCTATACCAGCATGGATAAATTTAAGTGATCATTACAGACAACTGTAATTCGTGATAATAAAGCATGTAATAAACATGAAGGTAAAAAAATGCACTGAGTTTTAACAATATTTAGTGAGGAGGTGGCAGACCCTGTTACTGAAACAAATAGAGGGGAATACATTCCCTCATTGCCTTAGGGAAAGACTTCACATTTGGATCTATTAAATAGTGGTTAAATAGCAATTCCTAAAGGCAGAATCATATTCTTAACAGATTAACTTGAGAAAATTTGTTTGCTTCCAGAGAACTAAAGAAAAGCTCGAGCCTACTACAAAAAGGATGAATTTGAGCTCAGGAATGGAGGATTTAATTAATCTGTGTGCAGAAGAACTGATGAAAACACAAACCCTTTGCAATTAGCAGTTTGACAGCTCAAGTGAGAGTCATTTGGGTCCCTGGCACATAATAATTGGAGAGGAGAAGGCTTAGCAATGCATTCAAGGGGAGGACACCTGAAGAAGAAAAAAACTTTCGCAAACAGAAGGTGTGTTTATCATATTTGAGTGTCTTTCAGATTTCTGAGGAGGGAAAAAGTGCCTCACTCTCCATCTTCAAATACACTCTGGTTTCATCTTTGTTTTTTAACTCAATTTTCTTTAGGCCAGTTGGACCCCCTGAGTGCCATTATGATGCACAAAGGTAATTAATTGTAAAAGTGTGCACAGCGTGGAAGAATAGGGCACAGCCAGGACAACTAATGTTACAGAAGTGCAGAACAGCTTTTTGCTATTTGTTTACACCTGCCTTGCCCATCATTTGAATAATGTCCTTCAAATATACCTGGCCACGGTCCTTGATCTTGAGCGCTAGCTTCGAGAGCACTCATTCTATATCGTGGCAGGCAGAAACCATCTTCTTACAAAATCCAGATCTTTGCACTGCTTTGGACCTGAAGACACCCATTAGGTGCTTTGAAAGTTAATTGTGGAAAGCCTTCACCTCTTCTTGTGCAGAGAATTTAATGCTCTAGGCTAAGAGCACAATACACAGCCTAACAATGTATGGCATGCACAAGAAATCTGTATCATGAAGCAGAATAAAAAACTAATACAGAAAAAGCATGTGAGTTTGTGCTTACATTTTATTTTGGTTGCAGAGAAAAATAAACACACTGGAGGCACAGAGGTTTCTTCGCTCAGCCTTAGGCAACAAATAAGTTTGGAGGGAGTCTGAATTGAGAATGAAGTAACACATCAGAATTCATAATTGAAATGTTTAAGATCATGTAGAACACAAAAATCCACTGTTTAGTTTTATTTAAGTGTAGAAAATCAGAAGGTACTTGCTGTCAACAAGGGAGTGATATATTGATTTAATTGAATTCTGGTGATTTACAAGGTTATTAAAAGAATTGGGAGCACGATTTTCCCTGTGACCATGTTATCACCTTAAAACACTTGAGTGGAAGAGCAGAAGGCCCTCAGAGAAGTCTTCTTCAGGTTACATCTGCTAATATTTCAAATATCCCTGCTCAGCTGTAATGTGAGCGTTAACTCCTACCAGTCCAGCAGAGCTGGGGCTGTAGGAGTGTGAGGGAAAACATTGTGCTTTTTGTTCTAACTGCAGCCTACAGAGCCCTGTGCCTCCGGGAGGCACGTTAAGTGCAAAGCTGCAGCAGTGAGAGAGCTCGAGCTGCATTTACTGTACTTTTGACCTGGCTATAGACGCTCTCTGCTGCTCAGCAGAGATGTAGGATGCTACGGTGAAACGTGGGCTCAATGTCTGCAGAAGCAAAAAGGCAGAAATAGGAAGGCTGGTGTTCTGAGATTTATTCTGGAAGGTACTGTGAGCATTTAGAGAGGGGATCAGAGGTGGGATATAAGTTAAAATGGACCCTTAAAATACCACCTGCCCAAGCAGAAAACACTGGAAGTTTAGGCTGATCAGTATTTCTGATGTAAATGCATTAATTTACAATTTCGTTTTGTGAGGGGAAAGTATGTAAAAATTGAAAGGACATGTCAGAGAGAAGCCAAGAATTTAAAAATATTTTTTATAATAAAATATTACAGTGCAAAACAGAGTTACTATGATGAATTGCAATGAAAAAGCAGCTGGAATTGCATGTCATAAATAAAATAAACTAATCTTTCTTATCACACTGCATAAAATTTATTTCTATTTATTGAGCCATGAAATCAGTAGACAATTCTAGTTTGAAGGTTGAAAATGCAAATTGGAGAAGGACATTATCACCTGACAAACTTCTTACAATGATTTCACCAGTTCTGTGCTTACATAACTATAGCCAATGTGTATGTTTTCATCCCACTGTGTTTCAATTCTGAAGAGCACACCAGGAAATAAACAGTATTTTCACAACATGCGAAGAGAGAAAGAGATCTAGAAATTGTAGTGGTGTTGTGCTCTGTAAAATAGTCAAGGCTTTCAAAGAGAAGCCATGAGTAGATGCAGTTGACTAGAAGAGTAGTGCATAAAAACTGGAACCTTAGATGGAACAAGAAAACCAGAAATGCTATTACCACATTATATGATTTTTTCCCATCCAATAGACAGAGAATGATACCTTGTCTGTATTTTGTTAGCTACATTAAATACTTACCAAAGCCTCAGATTCTCTAGCCACTACCTTTAGCAAAACAAGGAAGCAAAGGTCGACTGCCCTCATCAGTGATTTAGCCTGCCATTTGATTCTTGCTTAAAAATAGACCCCCCCTTAGGTCAGATTTTCATCCCATGCCACTCTCAACAATCTGTACTATCTTGGAGCTTTGCAGAAAAGGTAACTAGTGGTCTGCTCTATCATCACCAGAAAACAAACAATAATTGTTTGGGGACAGATGTCTAGAGAAGACATTAGCAGAAGAGTTGTTTTCTTAACTGGAAGACGGATGAATTGTGCTTGTCTGGTAAATTGAGAATAGGTGACTATTTGCACATATGCAATTTTTTTACTAACAATCCGGTATTTGCACAAAGATGTTCTTTTTTAGTGACTTGGCAACAAACATGGAGTATGATAGAAAATTAAGCTTCAGGGATTTTCTGTAGGCACACTGGTAATGAATCCATCCCTGAGGCAGGGCCGTATGGTCAAACAAAGCTCCAAAAAGAAAGGATTCAGCCAACTTTTTCAGATGTTGTCATGTTTTATCTTGCACACTGAAATGTAGCAAGTGCGATGATAACAGCTGGTATTAAAATGCTAGTAGATAAATTTTGGATGAATTAGGGGTAGATAGAGAAGCCCAAGGTGCAACACTGGCGTACTTCTGTCTCCAGCCATCACCTCTTACTTGGTTCCCAGCACCTCACAGCTGAACCCTGTTGAGCATAAATGTACGGTTATGGTGCCAAACTCCCCAAACTTTGATTTGTCATTAATCAAAAATACTTGCAGTAACATCAAAGGTAGTGCTGCTACTATCTTACTCTAAGTAGTTGTATCTAGTGTATTGGAGCCAGGGGAAAAGAAGGAGTAGAGTTGGAGACTTCCCAGCTGGAGTGCCCTTGTTTGGTGAGGTATGCAAAAGGGCAAAGACATGAACCAGCAACCTGTGGGGACAGTGCATGATAACTTTACTGGGGCAGGCTGGAAAGAGTAGAATCATAGAATCATAGAATGCTTTGGGTTGGAAAGGACCTCAAAGATCATCTAGTTCCAACCCCCTGCCATGGGCAGAGACACTCTCCACTAGACCAGGTTGCCCAAAGCCCCATCCAACCTGGCCTTGAACACTTACTTCCAGGGATGGGGCTTCCATGACCTCTCTGGGCAACCTGTGCCAGGGCCTCACCACCCTCATAGTAAAGAATTTCTTCCTAAAATCTAATCTAAACCTGCCCTCTTTCAGCTTGAAGCCATTGCCCCTTGTTCTACCACTACTACCACTACAGTCCCTGGTGACCAACCCCTCTCCCACTTTCCTGTAGGACCCTTTTAAGTATTGGTAGGCTGCAATTAGTTCTCCCCAGAGCCTTCTCCTACCTGAAAAAGCCCAACTCTTGCAGCCTGCCTTCATAGGAGAGGTGCACCAATCCCCTGACCATCTTCCTGGCCCTCCTCTGGATTTGCTCCAACAGCTCTATGTCCTTCCTGTACTGGGGGCCCCAGAGCTGGATGCAGTACTCCAGGCAGGGCCTCGTGAGAGCAGAGTAGAGGGTCAGAATCAGCTCACTCGACCTGCTGACCGCACTGTCCTTGATGCAGCCCAGGACATGGTTGGCCGCCTGAGCTGTTAGCTCACACTGGTGGCTCATGTTGATCAGCAACCCCCAGTCCTTGTCCTCTGGGCTGCTGTCAATTCGGTTTCTGCCCAGCCTGTAGTAAAAGAAAATGGGGAGGAGGTGAGGATGGCTGTTTGACCACAGTCTCCTTCAGACTTCTTTAAAATGACAATATTGTTTCCAGATGCTCTTTTTGTTCTTCTGAGGTTAGGAGAAGTCAATCTCTGCTGTCAGCCCGTGTGGAGAGCTGCAGCTAATTTTGTCAGCCCAAACGTCCCGAGAGCAACACTGTTGATCTAAGTGGCTCTTCATTTCAGATGCCTCACGCATGTATTAATGCAAATTCTTGCGGCAGAACTTTTTTTGCCCACTACACTTTTTCTTAAAGGAGTTGTATATGAAATGTTGCCAGAGCCTTTGTGTTGCCAGTGTTTAAGGTTTAATATTGCTATTCAGTGTGAAAGATTAGAAAAGTCTTAAAGGGAAAAGCTGGCATTGCTTTTGCCCTGAGAGGTGGTTTTCATAGTGTAGTGGTCAGGCACTATTACTCAAACACTGGTATTCAAGGTGACTGATACATTTTCTATAGATGCTCAGTACATCCAATCAATAGTATGTCAGGAGAATTTAGTCATCTTTTAAAGAGTACACTGATCTCTTCAAAAGGGTGAATGAGAACAGTCAAAGGAGTACATGCTTTATTAAGTGTGATTGGCTGTCTAGGACCATCCTCCTTTTTTTTTCTCCCTTTTTTTTGGATATTATATTTGACTTTTTATGTCTCATTAAGAAACCTCTAAAGAAATCTAAATTTCTAAATGAAGTTTTATAACTTCATGCTTTCTCTCTAGGTGGGAGAAGAAATATTAACGATTTTTTTTAAGATTACAATACAAATATGCAAAGAAATAAAGGTAATGACAAGGATGATAAGTATTACTGAAAGACTACTCTTTCTTGACTGTGAAATAATTTATCAACGTTTTGAAACCTTTAGCTGGTGATTCAGAGACTGAGGGGTTACTTCAGCTGTTTTGCTTTTCTTTCTTATCGTGCTCTCAGAAAAATTTTGAGCCCTGGTTCCCTCAGTGGGCCTGTTTGAGGGCAAGAGCAGCAGTATGCCTGTTATTACTACTGAGGAGGAGGTGGGAAGGGGGATAAGTGTAATCCTTTGATAAAGCTGGTTGAAGTTCTTAGGTTTTTTTGATTCCTTTTCCTTTTATGCAGAGGGCTGGTGAGTATGTAAAGGCTTCATGTCAGGCTGAGACAGCATGCCTACAGAATCACAGAATCACTAGGTTGGAAAAGACCTTTGAGATCATGGAGTCCAACCATACCTGTCCTCTACTAAACCTTATCCCTGATCACCTCATCTACCCATCTTTTAAATACATCCAGGGTTGGTGACTCAACCACCTCCCTGGGCAGCCTGTTCCAGTGCCCAAGAACCCTTTTGGTGAAGAATTTTTTCCTAATGTCTAATATGAACCTGCCCTGGTGCAGCTTGAGCCCATTCCACCTCGTGCTATCACCTGTCATTTGGGTGAAGGGACCAACACCCATCTCTCTACAACCTCCTTTCAGCTAATTGTAGGTGGTGATAAGGTCTGCCCTCAGTCTCCTCTTCTCCTGGCTAAATAACCGCAGTTCCCCCAGCCTGTCCTTGTAAGGTTTGCTCTCCAGCCCCTTCATCAGCCTGGTTGCCCTTCTCTGGACATGCTCCAGGACCTCAGTGTCTTTCTTGTGGTGAGGGTTTGTAGCTGCAGTTAACCTGAGAACCCACACTACCTTTTGTTCTGTAAAATTCTGTTTTATCTTTATGGTGGAAACTCTGACAGTAGAGTTAACTGAACAGGAGGGACAATGTTGGAGGAAGGAATACTGCAATTTAAAGTATGAACCTCCCAGTGTTAAAACACCTCTAATGCAGTAACTGGGAAAGTGGAGGAGGGTTCATTGGAATGTCAAAGACTGCCTGTGTGACTTCTATACCACTTAAGCTGCAAAAACCAGACAGGTGAAAGTGATGTTACTGCTGAAATGTGTTCATTTACTTTTTCTGATGACCAGTGCATATCACTATCCAATAAAAATAGAAGCATTTTCCAAATGGAATTTTAAGAACTATTTATCCAGGTAGTCTCTAAATGCATCGTTATCTGTTGAGTCTCTTTTTAACTTGGACTTTTAAAAACTAACATCTTTTTGTTCTTACATTTCATGCGTAACTTTATGAATCAGGTGATCTTTTTTTTGAAGTGCTGTTTGTGTACTTTTCATATTCTGCTAGCTGTGAAATTATTACTGTCTGAAATAACATCATTTCTGGCATGCAAGGAACAGAGATAACTGATATAATGGCTTTGTCTATTGCTTTTTCTCTTTTAATACATTAATAATCAGCTTTTGGTTTAGGTTCATGATAGGAAGTGAAGGAAAAGAACATTTCTTCAGGCACTTGTAGCTTTTTCCCCCCCCCTTTGACTATTAATTAGTCTATAGCATTGTTTTATTGAATGCTTCATTAGTTTTGTGTGACAGAAAATCAACAAAGACTTGCATTCTGTTCTAAATCTAGTTTGTATCTACCTGCCCATTATTCCTGCTAAACACACATTCCATAAACAATGTTTGGTTATCTGTTATGTATAATTGAAAAGCCTCTTATATTGTTCATTTGTCATTCTCAGCCATGCACTGGTATTGAGACTTGGAGAAAAAATGTGGATGTGTTTTCATCGGGAAATTGAATTTTTTGTACTCATACTGATCTTCAGAAGTGGCATTTGGGCTCAGTAGGCAATAGAAGAAAGAAAGAGGGATAAACTGTGTTTTTTCCCCCTTTTAAAAAAAAATCTTAATTTAATTCCAAAGGCAGAAGGTAGAACGTGGGGGCAATAGAGCTTGTGGAAGGTAGACTGTTAATTTTTAGTACTATTTAATTTCTGTAATTTGTTCATATACCAAAACAAATCCAGTAATGAAGGTACATAAAAGGATAGATTTCCGACACAAAACTTCATCAAGATCCAACAAAGAAGACAATGGAGACCAAATGAAGACAACAATAACCTTGTCTCCATTGCTCCAGTGTCTGAGTGGATCATCCTCTTCAATACGTTTATCCCTTTCATATGTTACCCTTGAGGTAAAAAAAAGGTCTTAATTAATTTTTGGCACTTGCCTCTGCCAATGGGTAGTTCAATCATGGAGAAGCTGAGAAGGGTATATTTGCAGTAGGATAAAAGGCTCTCAAAGCTAGTTTTAGAGTAGCCATCAATATTAGCTCAGCTGTCACGAACAGCAAAGCTGGACAGAACTGTGAGGGAAACGGGGTTTGCACAGGCAGCTGGACCCTTAGACCATTTCACTGTAACCCACTGCTGCTCACTCCCACTCGCATGAGAGTGTGCTGATTTCAGCACTGGCTTCCTGCTGCTGCTGACCCCCAGGGCAAGGCCACCACAACAGCACTTCTTTCTGAGGCTTGTTTGGCTGCTTTGCTGTCCAAGACTGCAACAGGGAGCACTGCAGGAAGAAGACTGGAAGAGGATGATGGAACAGAAATTTTCAGTACTAACCACAATTTCTGGTGGGGGATTGGGGGGGAGGCATCAGCTGGGCAGTCTGAGAGTGGTCACCTCACCTGTGGCACTGAGCTCCATGAGGGGATGCAAGGACGGACTTATGGTGAGCTTAGGTAGAACCAGCTAGAGTGGTATTTTGTTTACAGCAGTTAGCATTGGTGGATGCCTGAAGAACAAGACCCCAACGGGTTTTTTTGTTAATTGAATTGAATTTATAGTTATTTAGTCAGCTTAAGATTTTTGTTTTGATATTATGTTGTGTATTGGTTTGTTTATTTGGTTTTTTTAAATGTGGTTGCCTGGCCTCCCTTCGTGTTCATGTAAGCTTCTAGCTTTCAAAACATCCTTTTGCAATGAGTTCCTCAGGTTTATGACCTCTGATTTTTTTCTGTGGGAAGGGCATTTTGCTTTTATTGTTTAGAATATTTCTCCTATTTTCATTTTATGAAGAGCCTGCTGGGTTTTGGTAAGAAAGACAGAAATAATCATAGAATCATAGAATTGGAAAAGACCTTTAAAATCAAGTCCAACCATTAATCTATCACTGCCAAGTCCAATCACTAAACCATGTCCTTAGGCACCATATCTAGGCATCTTTTAAATATCTTGAGGGATGGTAACCCAGACACCAACCAACAGCCTATTCCAATGATTGACAACACTCTGAGTAAAGAAATTTTTCCCAATATCCAATCTAAACTTCCCTTGGCACAACTTGAGGCCATTTCCTCTTGTCTTGGGAGAAGAGACCAACACCCACCTGTCTGCAAACTCCTTTTGGGCAGTTGTAGAGAACAATAACATCTCTCCTCAGCCTCCTTTTCTCAAGACTAAAAATGACATATTAAAGCTGCACTTTTCCTATTGGACAATGTCCCAGATCAGGTTCATTCTCTTCCTCTGCTGAACAATGAACTTTTTAGTCTCAGGACTGTGCATTGGGATCCTGTTTTGTTTGTTTTGTTTCGGTGGTGTTTTTTTTTTCCTGAGAGCTAAGGGACTGGACCTTTCTGCTGATTCAGGATTTCTGCCCAGGAACATCTTCTCTAACCTCAAATTAACCTTTCCAAGGGTTTATAATTCTTGAGCTGCTTAAGCCTCCAGGAATTCTGTACTATTTTAGCTTCCAGGAATAAATAAAACTGAATCTTAAACAAATATAGAACCCATGAATGATTTCTAATCCAAATATCCTTGTCTGTAGATTAATGGTACAAAAGACAATGCATGGGTATACCCCAGACATTCAAAAGAGTGGGCAACATGTCTGTATCTGGCCTGTTCTTCCCACCATGAGGTCTTTGAACTTCTGCAACACTCAGTAATGGAGTGCAGGATCTTTATATGATTGTGGATGTCTTTTTTGCATTACTAACTCTCTCACTCCTGCAAAAAGCTGATTGCTTTTGGCTTTACCTCCTTTTTGCCAAATTATCCCTTTGCTGCGTAGCTCTCTGTATTTTTTGTCAAGGGATTCACCTTCTTATCTTATAGTCTTATAACTACCAGGCACTTTTCTTCTATGTGATTTAGTGGTGTGGGTGTATTTTGTTACCCAAGGGGTTGCTTTCATTTAAATGCAAGATTGTCAAGGTTTAATGAATATTGCTGCTTATGGTGTCTCACCAGCCCTTGGAACTGCATTCTAAATGTAATTAAAAAGCCACAAAGAAGGCAAACATTGGAAATGTGGGGATTCTTGGTTTTTAATCTGGCTGTTACATATAATGAATTGTCAATACTAAGCAATTTATAGGTGGCAAATGGAAAAAATCCTCAGACTGTTACAGATGTTTAACTACTTCTAAACTACAGAGAAGTGAATATCCTGTAACAGGGAAGATCACTGCAATTGATGAAAAGGTCTCAGGGATGGGGTTTTGAAAAAAAAGCCACCACTGAACAGGGCCATTACAGCCTGAACAATTCCTGCTAAGTTGCCTATTGGGGTCCTAGGCAGACTGCAAGGCAGGGTCAGAAAGAAAAACTGCCCTGGCTCACCTGCCCTGAAACCTGATCCGGCTAAACTCCAAGTATGCTAATGCCTTATAGTATTTCCAGAAACAATGGCTCTGGAGACGGAATTTCTTTTCTTCCCCTCTCCCCTTCCCTCAGCCTTCCTGAATTTTCTCTGAATCAAGAAGTCAGGTTTTGAAGACTCTTTGCTCCATGGGACAATCTTTCATACCTGTTCTCTAAGAGACAAGATCTAAAGGCTTCCTGCACCCACAGGTGGAACAGTTCTTCATAATAAAGAGCTTGACTTTTTAACTTCTGTTATATTTTGGCTGGTTTACCACTGATACACAATAGTTCGAGAAGAGATGAGTACTTTCTGTTTCTCAGCAGGACACCATTACAGCTGCAGTCCTTTTCTTCTTAAGACTCTTTCCCTGTTTTCTGCCACCAAGTTGAATAAATGGGACATAAGGGAGACCAGACTGTTCTCAGCCTACCTCTCTTTTCCAACCATGGGCAGTGCAACTGAATCACCCCAAGGGCACATAAGCACTTGGGGTTCATTCATTGCAGTAAGGTTTCTAGTCAGTGTGAACATAGAACACATCTATGTTCTATTTAATTTCTGTAACATGTCTATGTTCAGAACATGTCTATGTTCTAATGTAGCTAGGGAAGCATTGGCATGCCTTGGCTGTGCTCTTAAAGATGTTGAATCAAACAATTTTTTTAAAAAAGTCAGTATGAAAAAAGACTTCTCCCACCAGGATTGTTTTGTGCAATACCTAAAGTTGACACACAGGGAAATGCTTCCAGGAAGCGAAAGAATGGAAACATCTGTAACCATCAGATTGTTCTGGAGAGCTAGCACAGAATTCCCGTACTTTGGCTGTACTGCTTGATCTTTGATGTTTTGTATTATACTTCAGGAACACTACCTCCTTCATAATTTTAATCAGAAAATATTTTCTCTTCAGCAAGCTATGTGTGCTTTAAGTTTTCATTTTATCCTGTTGCAGCTCAGGGTTGCTAGAGAGCTATATTGCTCTAAGCACAGCTCAAAATAGCTTGCTCTTTATTCTGAAAGAAGGTGTGTTATTAACTTAAGCCCAAAAGATGTAGTAGTTCAGCAAGTGAAATTAAAAGAAAATAAAAAAAAAAGGATGTGTACAGTTAGACTCATCCAGTGTACAGATCATGCAAATTATTTCTAATTATTGATGATAATTCAACCATACTAATTTGCTTCTGTAGTACAAGGCTGATGAGAAAAATTTCAAAATACGGTAATAATGAACGGTCCATAATGAATCAAAATGTTATTTAAATCTTAACTTTGAAATAATTTTAATAAGAACCTTTTAGGATAATGATACAGCAAAAAGGAGAGCAATTGCATTTTGCTGTCTGTAAGAGATTCATTTTCCTGCAAATGCTTATGCTCAGCTATAAACACATCTATGTGTAATTGTGGTACTGGAGCCTTACTAAAAATCAGAGTTTTGTTTTTTTCCCCACTTTGAGCAGTCTGTACTAGATGAGGAAATACAGGATGCTCAGCAAGAAAGAGCTTGAAAAAAAAAGAAATAGAGGGTCATTATGCTAACCAAATGAAGATTGTCTTAAAAAAACCCCATCCTGTAGATTATGCCCATTTTCCTTTCTATTTATAAACCTCTCTGCTTCATAAAAGCAGCATTTCAAATGGCATGATTGTGCATACAGAATATTGAATGAATATAAAAATTTTCATAAACTGTTTGTGCTTTATGGATTTTGTACAAAAGCTGCCACATGCAAACCCTAAGGCATCACCACTACTGAACTGAAAAAGCAGGAAGATAAATCCTGTCACCCCTGCAGAGCATCCAATAGGAACAACTAGGTTTTTGCATAAAAGCAGTTGCATGTTCAAAACACTTGCAGTCCTTGGATTAGGCAACCATTAGCAGTGGCTCAGGGTTTACCCAAGAAGCCTAAACTCCCTAGCTTGAAAATATGATTGAAAGTCTGACACGATGCTACAAATAGGCATCATTTTCCAAACTGTCCCGTGTACCAAGTATTTGCCAAAATACCCAATTTCTAATGATACATACAAAATATTTTTCAGCTGTAGGCTACTTACAAAGAGTAGTTGACCCTATAGCACAATGTAATACCACATTCTAGTTCATTTATTCAGACTACAAGATGAATGTTTTGGGATGATGCAGCTTACAGAAACCCAAGAAGCAGGTCAAAAATAGAGTTTTATATGTCTGATCAAAGCACAAAGCCTGAAGTTGAAGATACAGAATCATCAAGGTTGGAAAAGACCTTCAAGACCATCCAGCCTAACCGTTAGGCCTGCGCCACTGTAGCCACTAAACCGGTGATTTCAGAGTCTCATTATTTTATAGTTAACAATAGGGACAATGTGTGAAGAATGAAGTAGTGATAATTTCAATCAAGATGTTGTCCCAAAACAAAAATTCGTGTTCAAGACTTGAAACAACATTGAGTGCAGAGCACATCTATGGCCAGTACTGTGCAGGCTGCCAGAACGCATGGCCATTGCAGCACAGCTTAATTACTAGTTACTGCTGCAATCAGTAATATCAACCATAAACACCGTATTCACAGAGGTATTTAGCCAGTGATTTCAATGGAAATGAGAGCCTGGATGCATCCCACTTGACAGAGAGTCCAGCATGGGAGTGCTCTGCAGGCACTGTTTGTAACAGGCATTGCTCCAAGAGCAACCACTTATGCAATACACAAAACTAGCAAGGTATTGCTCTTTAGTGGGAACATCTAGGAACCACTTACCATCTCTAGCCTTTTAAAAAACATGTTTTCCAAAACAGCTGGTAACTTTTCAATCTGATATAACAACCCAAATATTTTACAGGTACAGTTTGTGATGGCCACATGCTGACATGAATTTTTCAGCATTTCTCACGGGAGTTCTGTTTGTATAACAGTTCTTAGTATCAGAAGTGCAGGAAAAATGCTAGTTCACACAAACAATGTTTGCAATGAGCCCTTTTTTGGAAATAAATCTTTCAGTTGACTCCTTTTACCATTATAGTAGATTTTACACATTGCACTTTAAGAAAAGACTAATTATTGCTCTGATTATTCCCTAAATCTCTGCTTTAGGTAAATGTTACCAAATTGTATTAATACTCACTTTATAAATACTCTAGATGTTTCCAATCCAGTGGAATTTGAGGTATTTTTTTCCTCATTATTCATCTGCCTAAAAAAAATAGCTCTATATGGACCTTTAAAGTGCAAAAATTGCAATTCCTGAATGTACTAGTTTGCAAATATCATTTTAGGCTTTTGGCATGGCTACTTTGATGAACACTTGTACATCAGTTTTATGTTAAATGTCTTATTTTGACTAATCTGATTGTTAAACGGTTTCTCGAGCAATTTGGTAGCATTTGCAAACAGCAGCAAGGCTGGATTGCAACTGGTACTGAAGAGCAATGACTTCATTCCGTCACGAATTGAGATGTCTGTGGTGTAGCACTTGATGTGTGAAATGCATTTTTTAAGCTTTCTGGTACTTAAAAATTTCTACTGCAAGTAAACTACCTCCAGGCCTTTTTGGGATTGAATATTAATTACTTTATGCGACAGAGTCACAGTGTTATTAAGGGGAGGCCGCATGGGTTAACTGGCAGATTCAGCAAGGAAAGAGGAATGCATGGTGCATACTAGTTTTCCTGCAGAGCTGGAGAGCTGGGGAATTTTTTTTTTGTCTGCTGCAGTAAATGAGCACAACTAAATTACTACATGGGGAGTGGCTACTGATAATACTGATTTTCTTCCCCCTCCACTACATGTTTGCCTCTTTGTCAACCAGATTTTTTATTACAAATGTCAGAGTTTCACCATTGGGTTCTGTCTTTGGATTGCAGTATTTGTTTAATCAAACCCTTGTGTCTAATGGGCTTGTGTACTGATTAAAGAGACAACCCCTTTGATTACCTTCTGTTGCTGCAGGATGAGGCATACAAAAATTATGACTTTGCAACAGTGTGGATAATATGGACAGAGGAGACACATGTTTGCTTTCAACTGCAATTTTTTTTCTTTTTCAGCTGTCTTTTTAGTGTTCAGTGCAAGTTTTGTTTTCTGTTTTGCATCCCTTTTGCCTTCCTGTGTTCCTCTTTTCTCCCTCCAAAACCTGAAAGCCTCAGTGGTCCGACCTCCTGTACCAGTCTGCAGCTGGTGAGATATGATCACAGCCAGAAACAGGCTCTCTCTGCATTTGGATCTGACTTCTAATCAAAAGAAATAGGGATACATTAGCTGGATCCAGAATCTAATATGCTCAGTGTGGAGATGATTTGCAGCTGGTTGAATGGGTGAGCAGGCAGAACTGGCCTATGTCTGTCTGTAAAAGGCTGTCTCTTTTACGTATTCCACATGATTCTTGCATCGAGATTCATTCCTCCCTGATGTAAGGTTAAAGCCTATCTTTTGTAAAGATGCCCAGGCTTCATTAAAAAGCCTCACACAGCAACTCAAATCCCTAAGTAACAGAGAGCTGACCTCTGTTTTCTAGTTTTATACATTTTATATATGCAAATATACACAGACCAGGATCCCACTAGAGGTCAAAAAATACATGTGAGAGCTGTGGAGCACAAATGAAATCCAAGAGGAATGTGCAAACAGAAAGCTGTTGCTGTTTCTGTTCATTTCTCCTGCATGCTGAAACCTGTCACTCCCTCATTAGCTTCTGTTGAATCCATCACCTTTAATCAATATCATAGACTATTGATTTGCATATAGAATCTTTTTTTTTTTTAAAGTGAAATTATAGCAAGTCAGTTTAGAATAGCTTAGATGCACAGGAGAGTGTAATGAAGAAGACCGCTTTTTTAAATTCTCTTTCAAATCTGGTAGTCAAGGCATAGTATTTCATAAGTGTCATAGTAAACATATATAAATAGTTTAAGAAGAAGAAAAACCCTCTTTGAGGTAGTGTCACAATAGCTAAGTATGAAAAATACCAAACTTCTAGCAAATTAATATAATTAGATAATTACTGACTTTTTTGTTTGCATAAGTCCTCTATAATTTACCCTAATATTGCATTCATTCTGTGTGGTATTATAAGAAGTTGACAGATTATAAGTCTATTCTTACAACACTCTGAGCCTTAGGCCTTTCACAGGCATCTTTTGTGGTCTCTGTCGTATTAAGTCTAGAATTACTCCCGAGTTGCATTGACTTTTGCTTTGGTTAGCTTCAGAAAACTACAGAAAATAGTCAGAAAATAGGGCTGAGCTAGCCTATTCCCTGGCTCCATGGCAGAGACACCTACAACTATTCTTATTTCCACAGGTTGCTTTTCTAACCTCTTGTCAGAAACCTTTACTTCTGGGTATGTCACAACCTCCCTGGGTGCTGCTTTTCACTATTGCTACCCTGAGGAAGTGTTTCCTCATATGCAAATTGAATTTCCCTTGTTGCAATCCATGTCACGGTGATACAGAAAATAGCATGAAACGAAAATTCTCTGTTGAAATTGTGTTTTGACAGCTTAGGCTTCTAACAGAAAAAATCTCTTTTTTTTTTTCCCCCTTTTTTTATATATAGTAATTGCCCAATTTTCCTTTCATAAAAGAAAAATGAAAGAAAAAATGTAAGAACGAGCAATGAACAGTTCTGGTTTGCCGAGACTTGCGGCATCCTGTGAGAGTTTCAGGTCAGTCTTTCCCTGATCCTATTTCTTGTGTAGGACAGGCTCTTCTGGCATACAGTATTTCTCTAATTCTGGGTAGCTAATTGAATACCACACACTGTTTCTAGCCATTTTCCCCCTGGAAACCCATTCGCCTAATTATCCAGGGACACTGGAATCTGTCTAGAATCACAGGACCAAAGAAGTTCATTCCTCTGCAGTAGCAGGAAATCAAGCAGGAGAGTACATCAGGATGTCATATGTCAACTCATTCTCTTTCTTCTCAGATCACAGAACACATGAGGGGATTTTACTTCTATGACTGAAAACATAACCACTGAAAAATATACCGTGGGAGAGCAGAGAGCTCAGGAGTCTCAGTCAGTGTGCTAGCACTGGTATGCTGCCAGCAAAATGATGATCCCAGAAAGTGACTTGTGCTCAAGGTTGTCAAAAAAACAGGTGGTGAAACAAAAGAGGCAACCTGTGCAAGTGAGCAAAATCCTAAAGCATGCAATTGTGTACTCACATACAATATATCAGCTTCATGGTAATTAATTTGTGTTATACCTGTGAGTTACCCCCATTGTAGCAGTGTCATTTGTACTTAGTTTGTCTAGCTGAAAGCCTGCTTATGAAATTGGCCTCACCCCAATCATGGATTACATCCTCTACAGGCAGCTGACTTTGAGAGGAGCAGATTAACAGGCTATTTTGGAGTTTATCTTTCTGTGTGTAGTGCTTTCCCCTGTGAAGTGGTGTTGGTTCAAGTATAACTTTGCTCAAACCACCTAGTAGGAGCTCTGAAATCCCCAGGATTAAGCAATACCTGAGAATATTGGTGTTGCCTGAACCATGACAAGGTAAGAAGGACCCTTGAAGGAATGACAGATGGTATATAATTTATTTGCTACTTGATATTGCAAAAGATTAAATTGAGCCTACTAATTTAATCTTGTGAATGGACTTCTGTCTGTCATGAGATTATATCAAGGTAAAGAGAAAAGAAATATTGTTTTATCTTCTTCCTATTATGTAGTATGATGATAAAATATTTCTTCAAATGACAAGGGTTGCTAAATGGGACAGAGTAAATTATATCCCATCTTGCAGGAGCCGTGTTTCACTTAAGGTTTCTTTGTAGGTTTTTTCCCCCTTTTTTTGGACTGTTTATGCAATGTAAAATCATCATTAACAGATTTACTAAGGTTCTTGTGGTTCTGGCACCACAAAATATCCATCATCCATTTTAAAACTGTTCCAAATTAGTTAATGATTCATAAGCCATAAGAGAACATCAAACCCCTTGAAATACTGGCATGTCATAATTTATGTGAGAAGGTAAAAAAATAAAAGGGTGTCCTAACTAGAGACATAATCATAAAGAAGAGATGCTTGCCCGCGGTTGTCATTACTAACGCAGGAATGCATTATCTCTGATTATCAATCAAGCAAGCAGAAGAAGAGAGGCTTTAATGTTAAACTGCAATGGGTAAAAACTACGTTAAACACTAGGACTGGGGTTTATGAAGCCCTGATGTATTGAGGCAATTCATGCTGACAACAGAATTATAAATAAAGAAAAAATGATGACATTTCAAGCTACCTCTATTTCTGTAAGTTACTACTCACAGCACATTACTTACTCTCCCCGCCCCTCCTTCAGGAAAGTTCCAGAACAGTTTTCTGCAGGTTATGCAAATGAAAACAACTGTGACTTGATCACTAGATCAGATCTATATTTCAAAGTCAGAAATAATAGGAATAGCAACTTCTTGGAACACAGTTATCAGTTCTTGCAAGACTGGGTGCAGCACTATTTCTTGGACAGCAACCTGTGTGCTGAAATAGAGTCACAGGGATCTGATCTTTCCAAAGGGCACATGCATGTTAAGAAAAGAAATAGATTTATAAGTAAATACAAACAGCAACAGAGAAACAAACGGGCCAAAGAAAAATGGAAGGGAGGCCAACAGCTCTTTCTCTTTTCCAAAAATGTAGTGACAGAATCAGGGAATAATTTTGTCAGGAAGGCATCGGTGGAGGTCATCTGCTTGCTCAAAACAGGGTCAGTGTAAGCCTGTTTTAACCTTGCAACCTGAGGGTTGCTGAAGGCTGTGTCCAGCAGGGTTTTGAATAGCTCCCTGTGGAGACTTCACAGGCCTTCTGGTCAAACAGTGGCAGCATTGGGTCACTCCAATTTAGAGGTATCTCTGAAGTATGGGATTAACAGTCCATTACTGTGTCCACAACCAGAGACTGCAAGGAATGCAGTGATGCTTATTTGTCTTGAGAACTAGTCTCAGAAAGTGTTTTAATCCTGTGTGTGAAGTGATGGAATATGGTGTAGTAAGCAAAGAATCAAGTTTTCATGGTAATAGGACTTTTAAATTTTTATTTTTTAGTTTATTAAGTTTTGTGACAATGAACTGAGTTGGGACCAAGTATGTGAGGCAAGAGGAAGCACCAGCAATTTTTTAAATAAATGCTTTTCTGATCTGTTAAAATTAATTTTTTTGTACTTGGTTAATTTCAGAATGCTAATGACAAATGTTCAGGCACTTGACAGCTGGTTGTATAGATTTTCTTTCTAGCCACTTTACTACTAAATCATAGTAAAAATATACATGGACTTCTTTCGTAGCATTACTTATCCATGTAAATGAATGCTGACATTTAGGGTTGATACTTCATGGTGAGCGTGTCGGGAAGTATATTAGGCACATACAAATACTTATTCCTTTAGCAAGATAAAATCCCTATCAAGAAACAGTTTGAGACTTCCCATTTCAATTAATTTTACATGTCACAGAGACGCAACTGAAATAATTATTGGTATATATGTAACCCTGTGGAAAACTAGTTCCAGATAAGTAGAAACAATATCTGAGCTCTGAAATTACAAAACTATTCACCTGAGTAATATATAAGCTTTGAAGTGAAACACATTTAAATGCTAACTCTTAAAAAAATAATAAATAGCAAAATGTTATGAGCTTCTTCACGGCTTCTAATGATATGTATAACCTAAAAGTGTTTTTAAATGAGGTATTAAAGTACAGATTGCAAAGCTAAGCATTTTGTAATAAAGCCATAAGCTTTTGTCTCATCAACTGGAGACATGAGAGGCAGCAAGTGGTCTGGTAGCAGTTGTTGCCATAGAGTGATGATGAGCTGCCAGTGAGATGCAGCAGTTGGTAAACAGGGACTGAGTTATCTCCTGCTCTCAGATGGATGGCAAGCCACTTGGCTATGTGGCTTTCTCTGGATGTGAGCAATTCACTGGCACAAAATGGAATGAGGATGCTGACAGAAGACGCTTAGAGAAAGTCCAGCATAAAATACAAAAAATTCTAACCGGTTGCCAAATCGTTATTCATGTCTTGAAAAGGGTCTCCTGTGTCCTACCTGAAAAATATCTGGCTTTGTTGTGTCAGTTAATCCCTGCTATTTCACTCGAACTTTGCTGCTGGTTAGCTGAACTGGTAACTTCTGCTCTTCTGGCTGTTGAAAATCCCTGCTGTAAACAGTTATCATCCAGTGAAGGCTGAGTGAGGCTGGAATGGAATGGGATCATGGAATCACAGAATAGTAGATCATCTAGTCCAAGCTGCCTGCTAAAGCAGGGTCACCTAGAGCAGGCTGCACATGATTGTGTACAGCTGGGTTTTGAATATCTCTGGAGAAGGAGACATCACAGACTCTCCAGGCAGCCCGTCCCAGTGTTCTGTTATCCTCAAACTGAAGATGTTTATTCTCATATTCAGACAGAACTTGTATTCCAGTTTGTGCCCAGTGTCCCTTGTATTGTTGCTGGACACCACTCGTCTGGCCCCATCCTCTTGAAATTTATAAGATTTAGATATTCTAGATATTTGCAAGACTTCATCATATCCCCTCTCAGCTGTCTTCTCCAGGCTGAACAGCCCAGCTCTCTCAGCCTTTCCTCATGAGAGAGTTGCTCCAGTGTCCTCATCATCTCTGCAGCCCTTCGCTGGACCCTCTGCAGTAGTTCCTTGACTTTCTTGAACTGTGGACCCCAGAACTGGACACAGTACTCCACATGTGGCCTCACCAGGACAGAGTAGAGGGTGAGTATAACCTCCCTCAACCTGCAGGCCGCGCTCTTCTTAATACCCCCCAGGATACCAATGGCTTTCCTGGCCACAAAGACACACTGCTGGGTCATGGAAAACTTGTTGTCATGGGATGTACAATGATCACGAAGTCCAACAGTCTGACTATTTCAGGGTTGACTGAAAGTTGAAGCATGTTGTTAAGGGCATTGTCCAAATGCCTCCTAAACATTGTCAGGCTTGGGGCATTGACCACCTATTAAGGAAGCCTGTTCCAGTGTTTGACCACCCTCTTGGTAAAGAAATGTCCAAATGTCCAGTCTAAACCTCCCCTGATGCAGCTTTGAACCACTCCCAACTGCCCTGTCACTGGATCCCAGGGAGAAGAGCTCAGGACCTCCCTCTCCACTTCCCCTCCTCAGGAAGCTGTACAGAGCAATGAGGTCACCCCTTAGCTTCCTCTTTTCAAACTAGACAAGCCCAAAGTCTTCAGCCATTCCTCATAGGACATTCCTCCCAGCCCTTTCACCAGCTGTATTGCCCTCCTCTGGACACATTCAAGGACCTTCACATACTTCTTAAATTGTGGGGGCTGCAACCGCACACAATACCAATCTAATTGTATTAGGTCCTGTTCCTGAAAATGTTATAGTAATTTCTAAATTTATGCTTATTCCCACAATAAATTCTTCTGGGGATTAATGCAGTGATGTGAACTGCCTTGCCAGAAATGAAAAACTAAACAAGTTCTTTTGATAAGATTTAAAATGTTCTATTTTTGCTATTTGTTTCAAATGAAAATGCTATCCCCTCAACAGATCAGGTGAAAAAAGAGTAGATTAACATGCTAGCCCAAGTCCCTAGTTGCTGTTTTCCTTCCCTTAGGAATAAACCAGAGCTTTGACATCACTGCTTTCATTATAAGGACTAGCTGCTTGTCATTCTCTAGCTGTTTCCAGCCTGAGGACTTAGAAGCTGTCAACTGACTGGAAGAATTTTTCTTTGAGACCTGTTACCTTGCTTCAGGTCTGAAGAACAACTTTAAATTTTCAGTATTCTCCTACCAGGCAGAGGTAGCTGTTAGAATGGGAAAAACATGTCTGTTAAAGAGTGGCTGCTGTGCCTTATATTTTTGAAGATGTTCCTACTGGGCAGTCATTGGAAATGAATGAGTAGCCTGTATCCTAACCCTATAAACTATTAATTCCACTGGTACGTCTTTTTGGAATAGCCCTTAAAATATAATCTCGGCTAAGTCTGGCCAGAGTAATTCTAAATCTCAAGCTGGGAAAGGGGAGCCAGTTACCTAAACAGAGAATCATGGAATTGTAGAATGACAGAATCACAGAATGGTTTGTGTTGGAAGCGACCTCAAAGATCATCTAGTTCCAACACCCCTCCATTAGACCAGGTATCCCAAAGCCCCATCCAACCTGGCTTTGAACACTGCCAGGGAGCGGGGAGCCACAGCTTCTCTGGCAGCCTGTTTCAGTGCTTCAGTAACCCTCAAGTGAATAATTTTTTCATAATATCCAATAGAAATCTACCCTCCTTCAGCTTAAAGCCTTCACCTCTTGTCCTGTCACTTCATGAACTTGTAAACAGTCCCACCCCAGCTTTCCAGTGGGCCCCCTTTAGGCACTGACAGGTTGCTATAATGTCTCCTTGGAGCCTTCTTCAGGCTGAACAAGCCCAACTCTCTCAGCCTGTCTTCATAGGAGAGGTGCTCCAGCCCTCTGATCATCTTTGTGGCCCTCCTCTGGACTTGCTCAAACAGCTCCATGTCCTTCTTACGTTGGGGGTCCCAGAGCTGGATGCAGTACTCCAGTAGATACCTCGTATTATTCTAGGTGGTGGTGTAAAGTATTCCTTAAGGTCTTCAGCTGCACCTCCAAAAGGAAGCATATTGCTGTAAATCTCATAGGTCGTATCCATCAGCCTATTGATCAGATGTAGGGCTTAACTGAATGTGACAACCTGGTCCAAAAGGGAGGGACAAGTGCCTCAGATTCACCAATTCCCTTAATTGGAATTGAAGTGAGACAACTCTTAAGGTCCGTAGGTTAAACAAGGAGTTTATTCTATAGCTAGGCTCACTGGTCAATAATTGGGTAGCAGAAAGACTAGCTTAAGAGTGAGAAAGGGAGAAAGGAAAAGAGGAAGAAGGAGAGAGAAAAGAGAGGAAAAAGAGAAACTGAGGAAGGAAGTAAGAAATCAAGAGAGAGATGTTGATCACCAGTCTAGGTTCCAATGTTGATTCAGCCAATAGGGGAAGTGTGTGTGTGTCTCTGGTTTGCAGGAGTGCTTCCTTCTGGATTTTCTTCCCCCACGTACCTCAACTTCCCCTTTTTGTGTTTGCTGTATCAATGGAGCCTGCCCAGAGGGGTTTCATCTCAGGTTTCACACCTCTCAGGTGACATGTAGCATGATTTGTGTGGAAAATATCATATATGATTAGGATGTACTTCCTTTAGTTCATCAGCATTTTTAGAGGTGTCAACTTTAATATTCATTTCACCTTTAATGAAGGAAAATAAATTAGAAATTTCAGGTGCTATGGCCTTCAAAGTTCTGTGTAGAAACTGTCTACCTGTTCATCCCCTGTTCGCTAGCCAAAGCAGGGCCCTGCTGTGGACATAAATTAAACCCTAATTAAACACCAGTCCAACTTCTTCACCTCTGTACTCCTTCTACTGAGTCTTATGCTCATCTGCTATGCCAGTCTTGTTCAGCTAACTATATGGTGAGAAAACAAACATAGCAACTAAAAATAAGTATTTTATGTGATGAGGTCTCCCCTCAGCCTCCTTCTCCTCAGGCTGTACAAACCAAGGGACTTCAGGCTCTCCTTGTAAGACTTTTCCCTTCAGACTCTTCACCATCCTCATTGTCCTCCTCTGGACATTCTACAATATTTTTATGTCCCTCTTGTACTGTGGTGCCCAAAACTGCACACAGTACTCAAGGTGAGGCCGCACCAGCACAGTGTAGAGCAGTAAATGTCATAGTAAATAACATTTCATGTTGAAGAGGGTGAAGTGGTAGGATGGAGGTTTTCTGTAAGGTGAGAAAAGGGATTATCTCTATAGAACAGGAATAAATGTAAGAACTCAGTAATTTTTCTTTGTACTTAACTATTGTATTTCTATCTAAATGAGAATAATTAGGCCAAAATTATTTAAAATTTGAACAAAAATATAATGAAAAACTTATCCGTATCTTAACTACACCCCCCTTAAAGATATTAGCTTCCACAAAAAGGAGAGAGGTCCAGCTGCTGGTAGAGATGCTGGAGTTTTTATTCCATAAGAAAACAATTTCAGAATGTTAACAACTAAGTTAGGTAAGGGTTAAATATGAAGATATTAACTAAAGAAAAAAATTTGGGAGAGGCGCTTTGAAACAAAAAATCCCTTCATTTTCATAAAAATTGCACAAAAAGAATTTATTTGTAACAAGGACAATTATTTTCCATTAGTCTCTCTGTCTCCTCTTTGATTTGCATATTTTCTTATTTTAAATATTACCATTTAAGAACCCAGCACAGCGCTTACCTATGTTATAAAATCTCTGATTATATAGTTAAACCAAACTTACTTAATTATACTTCTAATACAGGAGACACTTGTACCCATTAAAGGAGTTCTTTCTGCAGGATAATTAAATTACCTACCAGAATGACCTAACCTGTCACGTACAGATTGTGTCTACAAAGGATGGTTCCCCTCTGATTTATATTCACATAGCTTTAACAGAAAAACTTTGTAGTTTAGATTGGTGTTATTCAAATGAACAGAGCTGTAATAAAGGGAAATTTTGTGGAGTAGGGTATTGGTATAATTTTTCAGTGTACAGTGCAGCAATGAAAGCAGTTTCTTAGTCTTTAAGAAACATAGTTACAGAGTGCTTTTATTAATATTGAATCAAACATGTTCATCAAACACTTCTTTTCTCCTCAGCAACAGAAAACGAATACATCCATTTCATACAAAGATTTTGTCATTTAAGCTGAGCAATCTGCATCACATTAACACTCCCTACATAATTTCTGCTAAAATTACTTCTGAATTTATTTCACACATAGAAGAGGAAGTCTGTACTTATTATTTAAAAAACTATAAAACAAAACCAACAGGAAAAAAAAATCCCCTAGAGAGCCAATTTTATTCCATGCTTTAGCTGTGACAGAAATGTAAATCAGTATTCTCCATGGGATGCACTTTTGGATATATTCTCTTTATCTAGGACTAGGAGAAAAATCCTTTTATCTCCTCCATGAATATTTTTCAAAGATGTAGCTAGAAATGTTACACTAAAAGGAGGCAACACCAGAGTATGATTCTGGGTTTTTTAAACCTTCCAGTAAGTTTAAATGGAACGGGTGTTAAACACAGTGAAGCAGCATTTTACAGAGATGTCTTAGTTTTTCTGAGAAACTACTGTCCTTCTCACTGTAGAAGAAGAAGGGTTGCTGGAAAAAAAAATACATGTAAATGTGTTGCATAGCAATGGACATAAGGAAAAGGCTGAAGCATCTGTATTTGTTTGTTTATTTTGTTTCTCTTTTCATGACTATAAAGGAATTGTGATCGGCTGCTTGATCTCAGTGCAACAGAAACTTGCCACATGCCATGATATGGGAGAACAAAACTTCACAGACCGATCAAGCTGTGTCTATGCAAGCAGCAGGACCTGCTGAAGTTAATACTGTGGTGATGGCAGTATCATGGGGTGCCCATTCCAGTATCTCAGGCTTGTTCTTGTACTGGTAGGGTGCTTTGAGCAAGTGTGGGCTTAACAAGTCTTCGCAGCCCAGCACGTCCTGTGAAACTTGATCCCACAGGTAGTCTCAAATCCTGTTTTCACTTGAATCTAGCCAAGTCCCCTGCATTGAAACTAAATGGAAATACTGTGTTTGTTTGATTGTTTAGTTTTGGTTTTGTTGTTTTTTTTCCCAAACTCATCCCCATAATATCACAGAACCGAAGACATCAGCCTTGAATAGTTTTTGTCACTTCACTTAAATCAAATTTATGTAAATGTGCTACTGAAATTATCTCTGTGTACTACCTCACAGAATGTGGTTTGAAGGCTGTTAGAATTAAGTAAAAACTACTGAATGTGTGATGAGACATCTTTTTCTGTGAAAAAAAGTATTCTTGGATCTCACAGGATTTTGCTTCAGGAAACAATTTCCCTGGGATGTGATTTAATCAGTTCTAAATGATGCTTCCTACTTCTACTGTGATTAACAATAGAATAAAATTGAAAGAGTTTATCTGTTCAAAGGAAGATCCTCTGATCTATCTGACATGTAATGAGACTGTTCAGATGCAGATGTTTGTTTCATGACCATTGTAAGTACGTTTGGAGTATCAGCCAAGCCAATTACTTCCAGCCTCTTAGGGATTTACTTGAGTGATTTTTTTTCCAAAACAGCTTCTTGCTTTTTTAATTATATGACACATTTCATAGAAATACATAGCCAGTTTTATTATCTCCTATGTTTTACACAATGTGTATTTTGATTTCACGAATAAATACAACAGGGAACCAAAAGTTCCCAAGAAAATCACACTCCATTTGAAAAACAAAAATCTACCGAAATACTGTAGTGGTCAGTGAATCTGCATCTACATAACAGAACAGAAACAGATGTGGCAAACAAGCTCATTTCTACTATTATGCCAAAGACTAAATCTGAGAGATACAGTTTCTTTTCTGTTAGGTTTTTTTGTTGTTGTTGCCTTGGCCCACTGCTCTCTCAGAGCTCCTGCTGCCTATTGCCAACACTGAATGCATCTGCATTTGACTTGGGATGATCAAGCTTAGCCTTTCTCCAATGAATTCACTATTCCAGCACTCTGTCTAGTTCCAAATATTTTGCGAATCATTTTTTCCCTTCATTTGCTCCAGAGTCTCCGTGCCAACGCCTCCTCCTCCTCTCTGCTTATGAGAAGTGACACGTTTTATACCTATCCACTACGTCCAGCGCATAAATAACGACATGTGGAAGCGAAACAAATTTTACATGACAGTAGCTTGGTGATACTGAGAACATAATTAGTACTGCGGATGACCGTGAAAATTAAGACTGCTCAGCTCCTTTGTGGCAACTAAAACTCCATAGTATTACTGATTATACCATCTGCTTCTTGCATTGTGTTTTCTTGAGCTGGAAGTCAGAGAAGTAGCTGTAACTTAAGGGATTGAAGACAGGGTGGAGAATCTTACTGCTGTATTGTTTTTACTGGTCTAGGCTAATTTATATCGTGATTTGTGTTCAACTTTTATTTTCTGAAGAAATTTACATTATCTGAAGTAAATGGCAGTTTCAGATCAGTGGAGGTAGAGAAACAGCATCAAGGAAGATGACAAAACCCCACATTGCATCATAGAAAATCACATTATAGTAAGTCTCTTTTGTCCCAAGGCTGCTCAGTAGTTGCTGTGAATAGGTGGTTTGGCACTGAATGAATCCAGAAGCTGCCTGTGTTACAAAACCACCATATATAGACATACTAGCATCAAAAGTAGATATATTATAGGGGAAACAGAAGGAGATAGCAGAGATAAAGAGGAAATACTGTTAGAGACATAATGAAGAGCAGAATCATGACATTTTTGATCACTCTGCTATGCAGTGTGGTAGATTTAATGCCTCATTGCAGGACAACTGCGGAGGACTGATCCGCAGAAGAGAAGTGGACTGGAGATAAACACTGTGGTTCCTCTCTATGAGACAGTTGAGCTTTGCATATCCTTACACAAGATGCCTGGCTGGCTCCTTCTGGTAGAATTGCTAAGGCCTGTTCACTTCACCCCACCTGAATCTCTAACATTTTTCAGATGATACAACCATCACTCCATTGTTCTTCTGGATTCAAGTGTCCAATCTGATAGCACCAAACCTTTAATATTCAGCCCTTTGCCCCTCTGTCAAGCTGTACCTCAAAATATTTATGTGCTGCTTTAAGAGGTTGGTGTTTTGAGGCTAACTGTGACTTTATTATGTGGTATGTTATCTGTAGGTATCAGAGATTTAAAAAAATTGATTCATTATGAAATCTATATGAGTCTTGGCTCATAGTGCAACTCAGTAGCCAGAAGGATACTTTGACATGGGAAGACGGTTGGGAATGTTTTCCTGTATGGCTCCATGGCATTTCCCTGGGCAGAAGCTTTTCCATACAGTATCTAGGAACATGGAAAATTCTGGGATTCCTGTCATCTCAGAGTTAAAATGAGAAAGACAAATCTCTTTCCATGTATCAAGGCTGTTATAGATTATTCATGACTAAGAGTCACTTCATGCTGGTTTTGCTGAGAAGTTGGGTGGATGCAGGGTAATTGCTTCTTGCTTGCTTCAGTAATTGAAAGGTTTAAGGTTTGATTTAATGAGATTTCCATTTCAGGATTTGACAAAACATCAGAAAAATAAATATAGGGTCTGTATATGTGTACTTTTGCGATTACAGTGAAGAAAATGTACTTTTTCTATCAACAACATTGTGATAGATACTGTACATGTAATGCAAATTCACAAATTAAGTCCTAAGTTTCAAACTCTGAGGGAAAGAAGTTGGTCAAATATAAAATCCTTAGGCTAATGGAGTGCCAGATTTTGAACATGGTTCTTAGATACTACCACAATGCAAATAATAACAGTAATGTCTTCATAATAGACTGCACAAAACTATTGTGGGAGATCAGATGGGTTTTTAAGTAAAATCTAGTCTAACCTCAATTATGTTGCATCGGGTATTAGCATTTGTCTTTGTAGCACAATTGGTACTTTATAAATATTACAAAAAGAAAATCTGACTTTCATCTACCTGGTAGCTATGAGTATCATTTTGCAAAATTCATCTGCCTGAATAGGCTCAATTGTATACTCAATGAGTAATTCAAACAAAGGTAATCATGAAAGCACTTTTACTTCTCAAAAAACCCAACAAAAGCAGCCAATATAACTCCCAAATATTTAGAAGCATTTGCTTATGTCAGTTTGACTTCCTTTTATCTTTTGAAATGGCAGCCAACATAAGTTGAAGGAAATATAACTGTCTATACCTACTCATCCAGAAAAGAATTATGTCAAGCTAATTAGAATGGTGTTACTATGTTCAGCGGTGTCATTACCTTTTCCAAAGTTGGATTCTGTGGTACTACAAACTGATTTGAACTTTCTTGATTTATTTACATAAATATTGTTTGCCTTCCTCTTTTGTTTCATACAGTCATGGGAGGTAAAGGTGCAGTTATTGGCTAAGGTGGTGATGATTCAGGCATGAAGGACAACGGAGCAGAATCACAGAATCACAGAATGGTTGAGGCTGGGAAGTACCTCTGGAGGGTACTTCCCTCGAGAGGGGTTCAACCCCCCCTGCTCAAGCAGGGTCGCCCACAGCTTGTTGCCCAGTACTGTGTTCAAAGGGCTTTTGAATAGCTCCACAGCCTACATGGGCAACCTATGCCAGTGCTTGGTCACCCTCAGAGGGAAAGAGTGTTTCCTGACACTGAAACCTCTGAAATGTTTCAGATTGTACCTGTTATCTCTTGTCCTGTCACTGGGCACCACTGGAAAGAGCCTGGCTCTGTCCTCTTTGTATGTATATGCATTGACAAGATCTCCCTGAGACCTTTGTTGGACTCTCTCCAGTTTTTGCATGTCCCTTTTGTACTGGGGAGTGCAGAACTAGATGCAGTATTCCAGTTATGACCTTATCAGAGCTGCACAGAGGGGAAGGATCACATCCCTTCACCTGCTGGCAATGCTCCTTCTCAGCTCAGGATACCATTGGCTTTTTCTGGGGCAAGGGCACTTTTCTGGCTCATGATTAACTTGGTATCCACCAAGACCCTCAGGGCTTTTCAGCAAAGCTGCTCTCAAGCTGGTCAGACCCCAGCATGTAGTGGTGTGTGTGGCTGTTTCTACCCATGTGGAGGCCTTGGCACTTCCCCTCCTTGAATTGTTTGAGGTTTCTGTCAGCCTGTTTCTTTATCCTGTTGAGGTCCCTCTGGATGACAAGATGACCTTTTGTCATCTCAAGAAGATTGTAACCCTGCACAGATTTCTAACTCCCTGTTCTGCATGCAATACTATGCAGGGCACTATGTGAGGCACCTCAGCATGTTGACTTCCTAGAAAGGGTTTTGTAAACTCCTGTTATTTTTAAAATAATTACATAGCTCTTTTTGAAATTATGGGTTTTTGGATTTCAGCAGGAACAACCATTCCTGCATTTTCCTTGCATGTAAACCCCTTCCCTTGAGTTGGAGAAATAAGCTGGCATTTGTGGTTTAGTGACACATCCCAAGGCATCTGAATATAATTCACTAAGAAATCATGCTCTGAAGAGGAGCAGAGTATTGCGTGCTGAACTGAGGAGCGATCTTATATTGTTGAACCAGATTTCAGGAATATGAAAATGATCCCTTTTTTCCCCTGCTTGTAGAGACTGTAGCAGATTTAGAGCTACTGCAGAATCAAGAGCAGCAAATAACTTCTGTTACGTTCTATATTTATTGCAAAATATCAGTTCAAGAGATAATTCATGTAATGCATCTCTTGCAAAAAAGCCTAAGACATTATTAATGGGTGCAAAATGTTAACCCTGCAGGTAGAACTGCTCTTTCTGTAAGCTGCTGGACAAATCACAAGTGAAGTGAAATCTACGTAGGACAAAACAACATATTATGCCATCAGAACATTCTGATTTATAATGCACCATGATTCATCATAGCACTTTGTCTTCCTTCTTTCATGCATAATTGCTCAGCTGAGACCCTCCACTTTCAAATCTAAATACATACACACACCCACGCCCAGGGTGATCTATCATTACTAAATCAGTTTTGTGCAGTCTCATTGAAAATTCATGCCTACACCCTTAAAATCCAAGGAAATTTTTCTAACATTACTCACGGCAATACATACTCTACAACAGAAACCCTGCTTGAACAGGGGAAGTTATACTTGCTGAATAGCAGTAGTAAAGATAAAATAAAATTAAAAATAAAATAAAATACATTTTTTAGAAATACAAATTGTGGGTAGACAACTAGCAAGGATTTATGCCTATGATACAAATAATTAAACAACAACATTCAACTTCGTGCTTTGAAGGAAGAGGAAACCTTGGAATGTAAAACCAAAAGGTGAAATAACATGCTTGTATACTTTAATGGTATGCAGGAGAATATTGCTGCTGACTATTAGTGCATGAGGAGTGTAGAGTGATCTTTGATAAAAGCTTCATATTTTTCCTTATCTAGTAGTGGTAATCATGGGAAAGGCAAAGGCAGAAGCCTGATAGAACTGGAGGGAAAAAGGTACTGTCATTGGATTACTTGATTTTTTATTGTGTGACACACCAGATGCTGGCAGATACAGCAGGAAGCTGGTTCTGTGCCAGCCACACGTGGGGATGTGTGTATGCAAGACTGTATCGCTCGTGCTGTGTATGCTTCAGCAGCACAGGTGACTGATGCTTCGGGACGGGAGTTTCACACGATTTCTTCCACTTGTGAGTGGCAAGCAACAAAGACAGTGTAAGCCAGAGCAGTGGTTATAAAACTTTGTGAATTTTCTCAGTTCTTTCTAGCTCCTGTTTAGCTTTTCCTCTCCTTTCTTTACACTGTTTCCTTAGACTGGCAGTGAATGCTGATTATTTGCTGTGATGACATTCATTGCATTTTATTTGGGCTGGGTAATGCTCTTTTCTTCTCTGCAGCCCTGAGCTGGAAGGACAGTGTCTTCCTTGCATGGCAACATGTCTTTAATCTGACACTAATAATAAGGGAACCATTGTTAATGGTCATGAATATTTGTTTAATTCTTCCTCTGTGATGCAGGCTGCTAATTGTATGCAAATATAACCTGTAATCCTGAATGACTTGGAAAATGACCAGGGGCATGCAGGAGGTCTGAATTTGAGACTCATCTCAGGGAATTAATAATTTATTCCTTGATGTGCAAAAAATTTTGCCATCGAAAATAAAGATGAACTCTTTATGAAAGTAAGTGAACGACTTCTCTAGCACTCTTTGGGCTTTCTTGGGTTAAAGTCTTTAGTTTTATACAGCATTTGTGTGCTGGTAATTATTATACATAATCCATATAAGACATTAGAATGTCTTAGAATTTGGCAAAAAATGTTGTGCCATCCTGGAAGGAGAGGTTTCCTAGAACACATACCCCATTTTCTTCTGTGACATGACTTGTCTTAAAGCAATGCTCTTGACTTTAAAAATAAGAGCAGATTTATATTTCCTAAGAATTTATTTAAAGCATTTCAGTAGGGATGCTACAATTCATGGACATCTGAAACACGAAAATAACTACTAATATTGTGCACAACTGACATTGAGTAAGAGTACTAGATTAATCTGCCTTTTATGAATAATAATAGCACATCATTTAAATCATAGGAGAGCTGTGGCATTCACTGTATGTATGAAATACAGGAACCTCACTCAGTACTTCTACTCTCATGTAGTTGTTTTACTTGTTTATTGTGATTTCATATTGATACTACTTACTATTACTACTACTACTACATGATTGATTATTCTTCCTGGGAAATCTAAATCTGAATTATTGATCTTAAAGCTTCCATTTTAAATACTGCCAACACTGTCAAGATGGAACCAGGTTGGTGAAACAATAATTCAACTGCAATTAGTTCCTGCAGGAAGCTCTTCCTGGGCTACAGGACACAAAGTAAAACAGGACTTGGCTTAGTCCAGTTTTCTGTGACATGAGAAATATTGCCTTCAGAGACTAATTTGTCAAGGATCAGTGTGTTTGAATGAACATCGTAATTCCTCTTTTTCCTCATCTAACTTCTCTTTGCTGCAGAGAGAGGGTTTTTTTTTTTTTTGATGATCTGTTTTATTTACAAGACTGAGGAATATTTAATCTCTTTCTTGCTTTCTGGAATTGGCAATTGCTGCAAAATAGAGGCATGGTAGTCTTCTAATTATTAACAATTGCACAGTTGATAATAAGGCCCTTGGTATAATAAGTCTTTCAAAACCACTTAATTAACCAGTTTAGAGAAGTAGGTTAATTACTTAGACTTCTGACTTAACTCCTACCCCAGCTGGTCACAAGATGTAGAGTCAAATTGACTGATGTATCAGCGTAAAGGATTTTGAATTATTACAATTATTAATTCTAAAAACCTAAGGTAGATAAAAAATTTAAAATGGGAATGTAAGCTGAAACAACAATAGCTTTCCATTTGATTGGATTCTTTTAATTCACCAATACACAATGTTTCTATGCAACATTGTCAGAGTAATGAAGATGAATAGAATTTTTGAACTGTATCTTTCAATAAATGACAGGATGGTATAAATGGATTAAGATGAGAACTACTGTGAAAATGAGTTGGATGCTGTTAGCATAGGATGACTTGTCTGTAGAATTAATTTTCCTATTCTGTTCATATGGACTCCATAAGTTTATCATGTCTGTCTTCAATATATTTCTAGCTTGAAACTATAGTTTTTATGCTCCAGGATCTTCACTGACTGTATACTGTTGTCAACATTGCAGTTCTTGTTACTGGACCTGAGGAGGGGATGATGGTTGTTCTTGTATTCCTTCTTCCGTGTAATGGGCTCAACCTGCAATTCTGTTCCTTATTACTATACTTCATCATTTCCTTTCTGTGCACAGCACACTCTACCAAACTCTCTAATTCTTAATTAACAGGTCTCAAGACCTTATTATTTTCCGTAACTTTCTGACTCCAACTTTCATCAACACTGAGAACATCTTTCTTTTGCATTTTCTACCAGTTTATTTCTGTCCTGCTGCTGCCAACCACTGTGAATCTTGCAGTTGTTTCTTTTTGTTTCAGCAAAACAAAGTCAAATGAATCTTCAAGATCTTTCTTTACTCTTTTTCTCCCTAAGCACCTGCTCCTTTCTGCAGTTTGCTAATTTTCTATATTCCTCAAACTCCCTTGTCTACTGTGGTGGTTTGACCCTGGCTGGAGGCCAGACGCCCACCAACACTGCTCTATCACTCCCCTTTCCAGCTGGACAGGGGAGGAAATATACATTGGGAGGCTTAGGAGTTGAGATAATGACAGGGAGAGATCATTCCGCCATCAGCTTCATGGGCCAAACAGACTCATCAGAGAGTAAAGGAAAGAAAACTTTCTCATTTATTACACTACACTACACACACAGTGAAACCAGAGTCGGGTAATGAGAAGTGCGACCAGATTTCAAAGCACCTCCCTTCACCACTCTCTTCTTAGCAGACTTCACTTTAGTCATGATTTTTCTCCCTTCTTCCCCCCACATTGTGGCACAGGGAGGGGCAGGGACTGGGGGAATGGGGGTTTCGGTCAGTTCCTCACCAGTTGTTTTCCTTCTTAGCTGGTGGGGAACATTCCTCACCCTCTTCCCCTGCTGCAATGTGGGGTCCCATCCATGGGAGACTGTCCTCTATGAACTTCTCCAAATTGAGTCCTTTCCCATGGGGCTTCAGCTCTTCACCAGCTGTCCCAGCCTGGGTCACTTTTATGGGGTGCAGTCATAAATTGCAGAATGTCTCTCAGTCTCAGACTGCTCCAGCCTGTTGCCCCACCAAGTCACAAGCCAAATCCCTAGCAAACCTGCTCCTGTGTGGATCTCTCTCTCGTTCATCTCTGTGTCTTTGTCTCTCTCCATAGGCTGCAAGCACTGGCAGAGGCTTGCTGCAGTGTGAGTCATGTCTTCTGTATGTCTCCACCTGCTCCAGCATGGGGCCTCTCCATGGGCTGCAGGTGGGGTCTCAGCCTTTTCCATGGACTGCAGGGAGACAGCTGCTCCATGATGGGTTTCTTCGTGGGCTGCAGGGGCATCTTTCTCTCAGGCACCTGGGGCACCTCCTCCCCTGCTTTTCCTTGCCTTGGTGTCTGCACAGCTCCTTACACCTTCTCACTCACTTCTCTGGTGGCAAAAAGCAGCTGTTTGAGTTTTTTTTCTCCTAAATGTGGCTCCCAGAGGCACTGTGACCGTCACTGATGGGCTTGGTCTTGGTCAGCAATGACTCTGCCCTTGAGCTGGGTGGTGTTTGCTCTCTGGGGCCTGCAGAGAGCTTCTGACTTCTTTTTGCAGAAGCCACCCCTGTACCTCACTTCTCCACCAGAATCTGGCCACGCAAAACTTTATTGTTTATTTACAATAAAGACCTATTGTCTTTACATATATGTATATAATATATATATGTCCTGATATATCCTAAAATGCAGCAGAAACTCAAGTGAAGGCTGAAAACTATTCACTTATATACAGCCTTTTAAGTCAGGCATGTAACAACACTATTGAGTGACAAAGTGATTTTTCTATTCATTCAGAAAAGGCTGCTGGCAAGTACTTGAGCTTGAAATAAAATTCAGAATTGCCTGCTATGTTCTCTTATGAAAGATAACTCCTCAGAGATTCATAACATGCCTTTTAATAAAATAAACCTTTTCAGATAAACACACATATTTACTGGGAAAATAAAATGTTTCCAAGATTTAAGTTTTTCCTCTTTTTTTCCTTCTTTCTTTATTTCATAAAAAGAAATGTGAGAAAGATCTCAACACAGAAGCCTGGAATTGGATAGCCAATGTCTTTGTAGCCACATAACTCTTTCACTGACTATCTGCTGCATGGACTCCAGAAATTTTTGGATCAACTATAGGATTGTGAAGATTATGACTACATGTGATCTTTACATAATATCACAGAGTGTTGAAAAGCTTCTTGTATTCTTTTCCACCTTATCCTTCCAAATTAAACACTGGTTCCTTCCCCACCCCCGCCCCTTTAAATTAATATCCTGTTTTCCTATTTTTGTTCCTTGGTTAAAGTGTTAAATAAAACTCAGTTTATACACAGTCCTTGAGGCATTTGCAGCTACGTGATTCACTGATTCACTGAAGAATCAGTATATGTTTGCAGGTCCAAACTGGTGTTCATTCCATTTGGCAGACTTCATAGAAGAGCCATTTAAAAATAATTTTTCTAGATAGGTAGAATGAATCAATGGATTTCATAGTTTAGTGGTCTGGACATACTGTGGGCTAATCTCAGTGATCAGCAGTGCCAATATAATGGGGAAAAATGTAGCTGTTGTGTTTGGTGAATTTTTTACTGTTCCCACTATTTCATATAAGAACAGGTTGTCCTGTCAATTGTATAATGTCTGGCCTATTTCTAGAAATGCACACCCAATAGTGCATTATGTTTCTTTTAAATGGGCATGATCAGGTCATCACCGTGATGTTTCTGCATCGTCTTCTACCATTTTACTGAAAAAATATTTGAAGTTATATTTACTGTATCTAAATCATTGCTTTTAAAAGTTCTTTCAGTGTATATTTTTCTTATTTTTCTGTCAGCTTCATAGCCCCTGTAACTTTCCATAGCCAACTGTCAACAGTTCTACCTTCTCGCTATCAAAGTCCATCTTGATACCACTACCCTCAAAATCTTGGTGTGGACAAAAGGGAAAAAACCTTGTTTATGAGCTTGAGACAGTATTCTAACTTTAACAGTGTAATCAAAGTAGAACAAAGAGTTATAATGAGTCCAGTTGCGTTGATACTAACACTCATGGTCCAAATGAACTTAGAAATGTCTCACTAGTAATGCAGTGCAAGATGTTATTCCAGAGCTTCTTAGCATCTCCACCTTCTGTTTGGCTGAAGGCATCCTTGACTTTACAACATTACTCTGAGGATGTCCCAAAGCTGATTTTTCAGAATTTGCTAGAAAGACCAGGAGTCTGACAGGATTCTGGCTTCTTCACAGAATCTTTTGTGTTTCTTAATCCTCAGGCTCTAACCTTCTTGTTAGATTTTGTCTTGGTGTTTTGGTTTGAGTTTGGAAGGTGCTTCTTATTGCTTCTTATTGCTGTTGATTAAACCTAAACTAATACAAATCTAGGCAAGAATTACTTGACTGATAGAAAATCACTATCAAAGCTAAACAAACTGAATGTTTTCAGCCCAAGTCCAGCCCAAACAAGTCCTGAGACCTTGAGGCATCAATTCATTATGAAGCATATGGACCTTTATTAGCAATGGCAAAGTTGTATTTGCCAAGCTATAAGGTTAAACCTAAATCTGATTGGTATGTGCTATGTCCTGCTGTTTCAAGATATCCTTTTAAAAACAGCTGTTTTGGTAGGAAAACCGAAATTTCTCTTGTTCACATTTTGTTTTGCTTTTTTCCATGAATCAATTCAAAGCAGTGTAACAGAAGAGTCAAATGCATGATACAGCACAGGGAGATTTTTTTTTCAAAGATTAAAGGTAACCTTTCCAACTTTGTGTTTTCTAATAGCTCACCAGTCCCTGGGCTGTTTGGAAACCCTGGAAGTGCACAATAGGACATGCTAATGTTTATTCAGTATTTGCTCAGACAGTGGCAGCTAGCCCAGGAGATTCCTATGACTAATGGTATTATTAATAATAATTCAATATCTTGGGAAGGATTTGCTGTACTATGAGAAACTGTTAGGAAAATCAGCCCTTTCAAACAAACACTGTGCACAAAGGGGTTGTTCTGGCATTGCAGAGCTGTGGTATCCAATGCTGCCACTGGAAAGTCTGAGCAGAAAGTGGTGGGAACAAGTCCCTCTTGCCTTTGTAAACATCTCCTAGAATAAAAAGAATTGCTTTATTTTCCCCAAAATAGTAATGTATCCGTTGTCAGAGGCTTTCCTTGTAACCATCATATAGCTGCAAAAAAAAAATCAGGTATGAGCTGCATTTTCAGAATATATTTATCTAAGAAAAGTAAAATTCAACAAGTAAAAAGGTATGTAAAATTCTGCATGTGCTCAGTCTTTTGGTAGCCAAAATGATTTTATACGATTACTTATTCTTGGCGTAACTATGGCTGGGAATCTCTAACCTTGTATAAGGAGGAGCAGCAGTGGAGGACAGAGTAACAGGAATTGTCTGCATTGCAGGACAGTGCATGTGAGGAGAAGCTGGGTCTGCCCTATGCTGGACCTGTCCAGATACAGACGGCTCCGATGGGTGACCACAGCCCTCATCCCTCACCTCCCTTGCACCATGCTGTGGCGGGGAGGTAGAGGAGTTTGGAGCAAATGATATAGCACTGGAATAGGCTGCCCAGGGAGGTGGTGGAGTCTCCATCTCTGGAGATATTCAAGACCTGTCTGGATACCTATCTGAGTGATATGTCCTAGGGAGCTGCTTTGGCAGGGGGGTTGGACCCGATGATCTCTCGAGGTCCCTTCCAACCCCTACAATTCTATGATTCTATGGTTCTATGATTCTATGATTTAGACAATGACTAATTTGAATCCTAAAATATGTTGAAGCTTGAACCCCTGTTCTGGACTTACCCCGTGGTGTAAAGAAAGATCATCTTCCCTAAGTCTGTCATCCTGTGTCTATGCACCTACTAAGTAGGTGTGCAACTGTTCTCTGGTTCCAACACCAGTTGTCATCGAAAGACCTGCAATTAATAAATGCTGTTAATTAAGCTTCTTAACCCTGCAAACCAGAGTGGTTGACTGGCATTTGTTTGTGACCTCATGTGTCTCATGAAGCATGCTTTGGAATCATCTGGGAGAGTGCGAATTTGCACAGTCCAAAGTGTGCCAGAAACTATAATAATAATTGAGACATAGACTTAGTGGCAGCATCTGAAGAGGTTTCTTGCCCCCACCTTTTCTTATGCACACAGAAGTAGTGTTGTGCTTCATTATTTTATTCCTTCTATTTTATAGAAGGAATTTAAAAGCAGTTTCTGCACTACCACTCTGAAGCTTTTTCTATAGTACTGTGTATTTGCATGTCTACTTCTGGTAAAGACAGTGAGTCCATGAGTCTTCCTAGTTGTTTCAAATTCAAGTGTCAGGTTTCAGGACCCTTCTCTCCATCTCGAGCACTGTAATTATGGCACTCTTGATTCTCCAGTTTTTGTCATCTGAAGCAGCAGTGTAGGTTTTTTTGTAACTAAAATGTCAGTCTCGAGGTAGCAGCACACAGAAAGGTGTAATTTAGTTGACAATCTTCATCTTTTTTTTTGACAGGATTAATCTTACACCTCACATATTTATTCCAAATAAATTACATTTTTCGCTGTGTGTAATTGCACATTACAAACTTCTCAGGAGGTGTTTTATGAAAAACCTACTTCTGTTGTTAAATGCATTCCTGTTTATGATCCCTTGCCTGTGCTAATTGCAATCAAATAAGAAAAGTGCTAAGAACTGAATGTCTCATTATGTGGGGAGTACTTAAGTTGCAGTATGGTATGGAATTCAGTTCTACCTAAAAAAAAAAGAAGTAAAAAGGTGACATGTATGTTATTAACAACACTTACACTCAGTATGCATCTTAGCTGAAAGTACAGTCTTTGTTTCGAAGCTGCTGTCCTCTTCCCAAATTTCAGAAACTGTGGGAAAAGAAAGGCTAACATTAATCTTGGATAACTGTTTTATTCAGTATGTAATAACTGTATCAATTATATTTTGGATAAACTTAAGCCTTTAAAGATTTCAGTTTTGAAGCCCATCCCTAAAAACGGAAGGAAGTGGAGTGTGTGTGGTAGGACAGCTGTGTCCAAAGGATCTAGCTTTAACACGGAAGCTGGAGGTCTTGGGTTCGGTATTCTGCATCAACCTGAATGTCATGGAGGTAGAAGTAGGAAAGAAATTTCAGAGATATAGGTTTTTAATAGATCTCAGAGGTTTTTTTGACGTGGAAGGTTTTCCCTTCCTCTCTTATCATTTGCCTTTCAGTGAGAACTGAATCCAACCCTCCTCACATGGACATCTAAAAGAGTTCTGCTATTGTCTTCAATGGAACACAATCTTATAAACTTTAGTCAACTCCTTGGAGACAGATTTTGTCAATCTGTGTGGTGAAAAGATGCCTGTACAATGAATGGGAACTATCTTCTTGGCTGCCTTTTTAAAGCCGTACCCCACTTGCTGCTGTAATCTTCTTCAGTGTAAAGGCATGCACATTTCTTAGCCTCTACAACCTAGTCTTGTCTAGTGAATGACATTTAATGTTATGATAGGCATTGTTAGGTGACAAGTGGAATATTCTGTGTTGAAGTGTTGTGAAGTAAAGATGTAAGACTTAGGCTTATGTCTGTTTTATTATTATTTTTTTTCCTTGCTACTAACAATATAGGGTCCATTTTTAGGAAAACAGGAATTGTCTTTTGAGTCAGACCAATCTCTTTTATTCTGTCCATGACAGGAGCCAATACTAAAGATCTCAGCATAAGATAGAGAAGAATTTTGTCCACTTAAACACCATTTTAGTCCCAAGAGGGTTTGTCACTAGCTCTGAAAAGGTAGCAATTTTTGCTTGCTTTCTGACATAGGAGAAGAATTAAGAAGTGGTGAAGGGAGACAGGGTTTCAAAAGTTGACCAATAACTCTTAAATTCAGAGATACTTTAATCACTTTAAGTGGAAAGTTAGACCAAACCCATGGACTTTGCACAATTTCACATTATTATTTTGCCTCTACATGTCTTAGTTTTCATGTCAAAATAAACTACACAGTACACAGAAATATATCCACCTATGTACTTTTTTCCTGGTCCTCTATTAAAGTGCAGAAACCTCTAACTTACCTTTCTGGTTCTACTGCTTATTCCATATAACTATCATTACTTCTTGTATGTGTCTTCTGCAATCTAAACAATACTAACATTTTTATTTTATACTGCACAGAAATCTTGCCAGTCTATTTGTCTCTGGTAGAAATGGACTGAATACTACATAAGGTGGTTTTCTTCTTGAACATATGACTTTGTACTTCAGAATAACTTCAGAGGTCAGACACTTTTCTGACATTGCAAAATGCCATTAGGTAAAAATGATTGACATTGTGTAGCATCACTTGTCCTAGATAAAGTGTGCATTGTACCATTTCTTGAATTGGTACCAGAAAACCACAATTTTCACAGTTTTAACAGAAAAGTAAAGATATACAGGGAGATGGGTGCAGGAGGAAAATAAGGTGTGTGCAGAATGGTAACAAGAAACCTAAAGTATTTAAAACAACATTTTTGTTTTTAGCCTTATGAAACTTGTTGATAAAGACTATGATGCCAAACATGACAAAATCCCTTCATACCTAATTTTTTTAATAGTTTAATTGCCAAGGAAACACATTAGACCAAATTTGTAAGCTTAGCTTAGCAAGCCATCAGTAACATCTGGTGGAAATGGAATTTATTTAAGAACACATGTTCAGAAAAATAATGCAACAAAATACCTGACTGGCGGTTCCGAAGTCATAAATGCCTAAATCTTCGTGCAGAATTTCTAGCCTATCTACAGCTGTGCTATTGAACCTGTTGAACCTGTAGCTACTTCTACAGACTGAACTAACTGATTTGGCATCTTTCTTTGCCTGATTCTTTCAACCTTAGAAATAAGGTCACTTTTCTGAGGGCAAAGAGTCTCTGGATTATTTCTGTTTTCTCACTGATATTATCGGAGGTTAAAAGAGTTATCTGTGTGAGAATAAGGTATCTCGACTTGCTGCTGCAGACTCTAGCTTTAAGCTCTAGTTTTCCAAGTGACAATCTGAACAACAAGGTGAGCACATCACACAAGGAATTTCAGCAGAAACTGGCTTGTTTTTAACATTTCTTATGGGCACAACTTGGTGATACAGAGTACTGGTATCCTGAATCCCTAACTGCCTCTCACAGTGTAAGGGACTATTGCCTAGCAGCTGGGCACCACATGTCTAGCTGCTGTCTCTGTGATCTCTTCATTCAGTGCTGGCCTTGATGTGAGTACAGAAAATCAGCAGACAACTGGTGTTTACCAGTGTCCTTTTGAGGACTTTAATCACCATGATAAAATGTGCTGAAAAAAGTCAGCACAGTAACCAAGTAGGTAGGAGACACGATAAAGAGATGAGAGTGTGTTTCCGTGCTTACGAAAGCCCTTGATGCTTCAATTGTCAGACTGCTTGAACAACTACTTACTCTCTTGAGGAGAATGTTTATTTCAACTTAAAACCGTTACTTCCTTTGTGACACTTGCCATCCTAACACCACTGCTCTCTGCTCCTGTGCTGCTTTCCTTGTGTATTTCATGAATGCATGAATTTTGCGTAATGCATGAATTTGGAAACCTTTCTCTAATTATTCTGTTGTTTTACAACACTTTTGGCTAAGAGACAGCATAATTTAGCTACTCTAAATTACTTAAGAAGAGCTAGAAATTCTGCATCCAACAAAATAATAGTTTCAGTGTGAGGGAGAATACATACTGACTTTGATGCTTCTTTTCTTTTGCCTTTCTTTTCCTACATCACTCTCTCATCACCTTCATGGCTGTTACTAGTTCATCCACTTCCACTGCCATTGTGCTAGCCACTAACTTAACCCTAATCAGGAAGGCTATCCCTCTGTGTTTATCAATTCACCTTCACAGTAGTATAGAAGATGCTTCCATCTGCACATCTGTACTTCTATGATGTAATCCTGGAGGCTATGGAGTAGCCGGCAGCATGGAGTTCATAATGTGATCCCTTTCCTAGCACATCTGCCCCATTACTGGGCAGATCTATGGGGTGGATTTATTTTCATACTCACCTGTCAAGCACCACCAATAAAGTTCATTCTTCAGAAGTGTAATTCATGCAGTGTAGTTTCTTTTTGCAGGTTTCCATCTTGCTGCCTTTTACCTCACACCAAAACATTATACTGTTGCAGTTTTGAATTATGGATGCCCTGCAGCTCTGCAGGCTGTATAGATTTTTAGATATTACTATTGCAAATTGCATGCAAGGTTGTCAAGGTGCAAGGAAAGGGAATCTTGTCCTTGCAGGTACAGCTCATTTTTAACAGCGGAGCTTGGTTCCCTGTCACTTCTTCACTTCATAGGTCAAAAGCTGCATCAGTGTGCCCCACAAGACATCATTTGGAGCAAAACAGATTTATCCAGTTGTCGAGCAGAATTTGACTCAGTGCTTTTAGCATGTGTGTGTGTTCTCCTGCTATAAGGAAAAGAGACCTGCACTAATTTTAGAGCTTATTTCAAAAGTTTGGCTCATATACTACATTTATGACTGTTAAATCACAAACTTCAAAAGTATCAGCTCCTTGTTATGAATATTTTAAAGAAATTAAGTAACCACACTATTTTATGCAGTCCCTAATGCTAACTTAATTAAGTCTTAAAAGAATTCAGTGAGTTTAACCAGTCCCTCTGGAGGCTGACCAGATTGTTTAAGCATAAAAATCTTCCTGAAAATAGAAGTGGTAAAATATTTGAAGCTCTGCTTTGAGAAAAATTAGAGAGGCATTTAAAGATGGGATAAACAGAATATCCCTTTTCCCCCATTGAAAATGTCAGATGCTAAAAGATTAAACTTTTTTGTTAAGTTGTCAAGTGATTTTACTCATATTTTGTGTAAGCACTGTTGAGTTTACGCTGGTTGCTGGCTCAGTAGTACTGCTAAGTAAAGGAAGAAGTCTGTTTTCCTGATGAAGTAAGCATGAAGGCGAACAGTTACCATAGTATTGGTAGTACAGGCATGTAAATAAATTATGTGAGCCCTTAATTTCACTCCCTTATTTCCAACTATACGAGAAAAAGATTTATAATGTAAAAGCCATACATCAGTAAAAGAGAGTATTCAAAAGCTTTTCATAATGATGTTTTTTTTATTTAACAAGGAAGAAAACCATTAAATGCAACATGTGAATAAGAACACCAGCTCTATTCCCAATTGTGCAAGTCCACCAAGAAGCAGCAGTAACTTGCATTCCACTATCAACTTAATCCTAAACCTAAATTCCAATGAGGGAACCTTTTCTGATATGAAAGTATAGTATAAAGTTATCGAAAAGTGTGTTTGTACTGTAACATTGTCTTGGTTTGTAGTTCTCATTAACATTTGTAATTATGGCATTGCTTTACTGTTATCTTTCCACTTTCCACTTTCTTTTTTTCCCCTACCACAATGAGCCAACCCTACCCAAAAACATTTTGGCTTCGCTTTTGAAATTAAGAAAAAAAACCCCATCCCTCCTGTGATCTCCACAATTAAATTTTCCCCATTCTTCAAGTGCATAATAAAGAATATTTATGCAAAGCAAATATTCGGTGTTCAAGAACAAGCTAATTGGATTCTTCTCATAATTGGTAGTTTATTGCACATTTGTATTCAAAACCATTCCCACTCTACCAGAACCCCCTGAGTTGTGGAAAAGAGATTCTGCGCTTTTGTATTATATTCTTTTCTTAGCTGTCAAACTTAACTAAAGAATCCCTTACTTGTATTTAGAAAAGACCCTAAAGATATCCCCAGCAAGGAGAAACTGCCTTTTACAAGTTAATACATGCATTGCTGCTGTGTCAATATTACTGTCACATTCAGAGAGAGTGGAAGGGTCTCATGTGCTATAGGTTCATTCCACCCAACTGAGTATCCCATTTGAGAAGTATGACTTGGAGCAAAACCTTTTTGGGTAGTAACCTACTCCTCACTGTAATACTTAGAGTCCTAGAATCATTTTGGCCACCTGGGCACACTGCCAGCTCATATTCAGCCAGCTATGGACCAATATCCCAAGGTCCTTTCCACTGGGCAGCTTTCCAGTCACTCTTCCCCAAGCCTGTTGCGTTCCATGGGGTTGTTGTGACCCAGATGCAGGACTCAGCACTTACTCTTGTTGAACCTCATAAACTTGGCCTCTTTCCCTTGATGCAGACTGTCCAGATCCCTCTATAGAGTCTTTCTACCCTCAAGAACATTAACACTCTCACCCAACTTTGGGACGAATGCTGAAGGGATTGGCGGCACAGGTGGTGTTCTCCTCTGTCATTCCAATTACAGGGAACAATGAAGGAATGAATAAGAACCAGAAAATAAACACCTGGCTTCGAACCTGATGTGAAGAGCAAAATTTTGGCTTCTTTGTCCATGGCTGATCAACACATCACCAGGTTTGCTGTCAAAGGATGGGGTGCACTTGTCCTAAAGGGGTAAAAGGATACTGTCCAAGAATGTAGCAAGGCCCATTAACAGAGCTTTAAAATATATGCAGAGAGGGAGAGGGACAAAAGCAGGCGTGTCAGGAAAGAGCCTGGGAGTGGCACTCCAGTGTCTGAGGGATGGAGTGCTGGCAGTGACCACTTAGAGGTAGTGGGGGATAATATTTCAAGTGGTAGCAAAGATGCAAAGACCACTGATGAGTTAGAAAATTTAGCAAGCAGTCACTTAGGAAGTGAGACTATTCCCCTTATGAGTATAATGGGATCAACAGCCCAGATGAAGTGCATCTACACCAACGTACGCAGCATGAGAAGCAAACAAGAGGAACTAGAGGTGTGCCAGAAAAAGAGACAGTGAGGGAGAAAACCAGTCTGGCTGAGCAGAGAGGTCTGGATGGACATCAGAAAAAAAGGGAAATTCAAGTAAAGGAAAGACAACATCCACAACCTTCCCCTTATTCACTAAGCAAGTCACTTTATCATGTAAAAAGATCAGGACAGTCAAGCAGGATCTGCCTTACATAAACTAATGCTGACTGGGCCTGACGATCTGGTTGTTCTGTATGCGCAGCATGATGGCGTTCCGGATGACCTGGTCCATAACCTTCCCCGGCACCAAGGTCATGCTGACCGGCCTGTAGTTCCCTGGATCCTTTTTCTGGAAATGTCTTGTAGGTTGGCATCACATTGCCTAGCCTCCAGTTAACAGTGAGCTCCCCAGTTAGCCAGGATTGCTGATAAATTATGAAAAGTAGTCTGGAGAACACTTCTGCCAGCTCCCTCAGTACCCTTGGGTGAATCTTGTCTGGCCCCATAGACTTGTGTGTGTCTATGTGGTGTAGCAGGTCACTTGGATCATTTTGCTCTCTGTCCCTATCTTCCAGCTCAGTGGGCTGGGTACCCAGAGAACAACTGATTTTACTGCTAAAGACTGAGGCAAAGACCTCAGTCTTTTCCTCATCCTTTGTTTCCCTCCACTTCCAATAAAGGAGGAGATTAGCCTTAGCTCTCCTTTTGTTGCTAATGTATCTATGGAAACCTTTTTTATTGTCTTTTACAGTAGTAACTGGATTAAGTTTCAGTTAGTCTTTGTCTATTCTAATTTTCTCCCTGTATAGTGTTATGATATCCTTGTAGCCCTTCTGAATTGCCTGTACCTTCTTCCAAAGGTCATAAACTTTCCTTTTTTACCTGAGTAACAGCCAAAGTTCTCTGTTCAGCCAGTCCAGTCTTCTTCCTTGTTGGCTTGTCTTTTGGCACATAGGGATGGCCTGCTTTTGTTCTTCAAGAATTTCCAGACTTCCTGGAGTCTTTTACCTTTCAGTCCTGGCTCCCAAGACTTCCCCCAGTCTTCTCTTTTTAGGTAACTTATGTAGAACCTCAAGAGCAGTATCAGAGTGATTTCTTCAAAAATTGCATGTGTATCACAGTGCTATAAAATATTTTTCTATTTCTGTGTAAAGAGTAATCTTTAATCTTCAGTAAAATCCTTAATTCTTTCATGCTCCTTTCAAGGAAGAGAAAGACACCCAACCACCAGCAAGTGACACAGTTATTCTTTTGGATACATTCGTATTCCCAGTTGCATACAGACTATGATTGCCATAACAGCTGATCTGTGCTGCTGGTTAATTTGGTCTTGAAAATTTCCCAAGTAAGGTAGATATGAAGGTTAAGTAAAAATATGTCTATGTTGTTCATAAATGTCATTTTCCATCATGAAGCTGACTGATGGAAACTGCTGAAACCTGGAACCCAACACCTCCCATCTGATGTATTCCGTGTATCCAGCAAAAAACCATTGATCTCTCTATAAAAAAACAATTTAAGATTAAAACTAAGAAATGACTACATTCAAAAGGCACTCTTCCTCCCAGTTGCTCATCTCTATGTTCTGTTATGTTTCTTTTTTGTGAATTAGTCTTCAGAAGCTGATAATCTTTTCCTAAATTTCCAATTAGATGCTGCATGGACAGAGCTTCTTGTTCTTCACTATTCTTTGGCATCTTTGTTAGTTATAGCTGTGTGGCAAGAGTAGCTACTCTTGCTCCATCCACCAGTTTCCTCAGTAGGAGAAAACAAATATACAGGCTGCAATTAGAGATCCTGTGCACAAACATATTAAATAGAAAATTCCTGTTAGCAGAGCCTTTGTTGCAGATAGGATTAAATGAAAGTGAACTTAACTATCAAAAAGATATTTATGCTTGCTGAATGAAGTCAATACTTTGAGTAGCTAAAATACATTTTTCAAATTCAATGGATCTTAAAGGAGAATTTATTATATTAATAAATTAAACACTTCAGTAAGCATAGGAGCCACTACATGTGATTTCATCCCTGAGGTGTTCACAAAGTGTGTTCCATTTAGTTATGCTTATTTGATAAAATGTAGTTTGGAAATTGTTTCCATCAATATTATATATCAGAACTGAGTCTTCTTTAAAACCTGCGTAAACTTTTGCACAGACCTCTGTCATATGTTATTTCATCTTCCCCTCCACAAAATTAGCTACTTACCTTGTTCATGGGCACCACAAACCCAGCTTATGTTGGCTAGTTATAACCTTTATATACCACAAGACCTTCATCTGGTGAAGATGTGGAGAAGCAGCAGAGTAGAGGATACTGTAGATCTAATGTCTACTCTACAGAAGGTAATCAGAAAATCTTTGTGTGACTGCAATTCTTTTGGATATGGCCTTCTCTGTTCTGTTGCATGTTTTGATTTAGTTTGATGAGCACTGATGGCTCTGTTTTCTAACCTCAGTATCTTAAACATGAAGACTGAAAGATTTTTCCTGATCAAAAGCAGAATCTTTTCTGCCTCTGGGTAATGCATCCACTAGAAAGACCCGTGTATCCACCTTTTTGTTACCGACTCATTAGTTCAACCTTACTGCTATGTGTCACAACAACACAAAGATAACAGCCATTTGTTATACTCTCCAGCAGCGACTTGTGCAAGAAATTTTATGTTATCACACACAATACCAGGGGATTGGACTCGCTGTAACAAATCTGCTGGTTCTACAACCTGCTTTTATTCACGCAAGAGCCAATTTCAGCTTCAAGAACAAAGTGAAGACGAAAGCATACTGCAAAGCCAGGGCTCTGAGGAAAGTAGACACGGGCTGCACAAGTTTTTCAGAATACCAGCTCAAATAACTTTGCCTGAAAAGCAAAACCGGAAATGCTACAGATGAAACACATGAAACTGGAGACTGTACACAGGATCAGATGCAATCCTGCGGTCTCTTCAGTACTGATGGGTTTCAGTTTGCATTCTACTGAGAGGAGCAGAATAAGGATCTCAAAACTTTGCCGCCTTTTGCAAAAACAGCTAAGGAAACTGGGAATATTGTCAAAGTGAAAGGAGGTAGAAGAGTTGGGGGGCTATCCCATTGTTTGTCATTTGCAAGTCTCATAGAGCTAGCATTTTAGTGATTTTATCTGTGAGCAGTTTTCAGTCACATAACTTACAGAAAATGAATAGTCTGGAAAAAAACCAACCCTTTTTAACTATTTCCAGTACAATCATGGGTTATTTCAGTAGCTGTCATGCTAGAGAATGGCATTTGGATGTGAAAGCTCAGTATCGCCTGGCTGATTAAGTATTATTAGCATTTTTCAACTCAGAAAAAAATTGTAGTTGATGAGAGAAAGAAAGAAATGCATCCTGCTGCTAAATCTTATAGTGGGATGAATATATGCAGTTTAATAAGCTGAGGTTTTGAACTGAAACTACAAGAAGGTCAAAAGACTGGCATCCTACAGAGATGAATGCAAAGCAGAAGGACTAAGTAAATTGCTTGCAATGACACCAGTGTGTATGCTTGGTGAGAAGAAAAAAAGGTACAAATAGGGTCACAGAGGTGCACTGAAATAAATAAAAAGCCCACCTCTACACTCTGAGGCGAGACTGGGTCGCAAGTGTATTTTCAAGCATCAACCATCTCTGATCTACACCACTTATCCTCAGGTGGTTCAGAGGAACTTTAAACCTCTTTTTGAAGGGTTTATCACAGACAGATGTAAGTTTCTTATAACCCAATGTTATAACCCTTTGGTTTTGTTGCAGCCATGGTCTGAACCCAGGACAACCAGGTAACATGCTGATGGTCTAACTTGATTCTTCTGAGCAAAATATGCACAGTATAACCCTGGGCACCAGCCAGCCTAGCAGTCAGCAAGGTGACTGAAAAACATGTAGGACCTTTGAGCATGATGTAGGTTTTCAACAAACTCCCCACTACTCACACTCATTCTAGCCAGAATATCTTAGGGGTGAAGGGAAAGCACTAGTAAAGCAGCCTGGCTCTAGTGTCTTTTATGTCTCCTCTCTAACTGTAGTAGAGAGACAGAGAGAGAGAGAGGCAGAGCAAGGGAACCCTGAAATCTCAGTTCTGTTATCCATGTACAACTGAAATATTATTGATGCTTAACCTTGTCAACACAGATGTTTGCAATGCATTATAATAGCTCGCTTAGCTGTAACTGCTAGCTTTGAACTTTGTGACAAAATTCGAATTCCCTACATGAAATAATGAGAATTTGAACTCAATTATTGATTCCAACTACAAGAAATGATTTATACCTTGACAGTAAAATAATTACATTACATTTCACAGATGAAGAAATATAATGGCCTTTAAAAATTTGAAAGGTAACCTCAAGCTGGATTTAATAAAGTAAACTAGTTAAGTATAGGAAAACCAGCTCATCTCTTGTGACAGCAAGTCTGTGTGTGCAATGCCTGACAGTTTTTGGTTTAAGACTATGAGAACTGGCTATGCTATGGCCTGTCAGGAGATATCAGCACTGATTCAAACTGTATATGATCAGGACACAGAGGACATCTTTCAATGATTGCTAATGGGATGTGGAGCTCTTTCATTGTTGTCAGTCTGCAACTGCCTCTCCTACATCACTTGCATATAAAAAGGGCAAATGAGAAACTGAAGTGTAAAAACCTGAAAGTCATCCACTTCTCAAGATTCTTCTGAATCTTGAGCAGCAAGTGTGTTCTGATACCAGACTGACTTTCCTGTTGGAATTTTGTCCTTTTCTCTGTTCCTATCAAGTGTTCATTTTCTCTGCTGCAATGACTGGCTTCAGCTATGAGCCAGGCTGCTGCACTTTTGTGTGCACAAGCACTAACTTCCTAACAGAAGCTAGGCTGTGTTTTATATTCTTAATAAATGAGAATTAAATTGCTGCAGGAGATGCCTTGGCAAAGGCTATACCTGTGTTAAGGTGAAGCATTCTGCATTTATGCCCTGTGTGTCATCAGAGTGCTGAATCTGAGTCTGGACTAACTAGCTGTTGCTCTCTCTGTTATTGCTACAGTCCCACTTGAGTGCCCTTTCTGTCTAATTCATCCACATCTTTAATAAGTATTACTCGAAGTCTTTGTTTTCAGATACACCATATCCTTTATGTATTACTACTGTTCTCTCCCTGGAACTATATAAGTTGATTTTATTGATGGAAAGATCAACTGGAAAACTTTCAAGTTGTGTGATAGTCATCTTTTATGAATAATTACAAAAAAGTAGATATCTCTCAGTCAGTATGACAGCAAGAGAGACTTACTGAATCTAAACCTAGGAAATGCACATTTTGAAAATGGACTCTGATATCTAGTTATAAATTAAATTTTAAAAAAAGATTAGGATCTTCACACCTGTTCTTGACATTCAGCTGCATAGAAATACATTGGACTCACAAAAATACATTTACCAGACAGATTTTCAGCTCCAACTTGCCTCTTAGGTGTGCAAATATAAGTTTGCAGAACATAATAATTACACTGCAACAGCACACACTGATTATCTCCCATTAAAGAACAGACAGCTGGCATGGTGCTGTTCATTATACATGAAGAGTGTGCTTGGGATCCTATGGAACACAGATGTGAATGGTTCCCATCCCCGAGATCTTACAGTGAAATAAAACAAGTTGGGAAAGCCATATGTAAAAGCATTTAGAATAAGAGGGCTATTGAAAATGTCATTGTGAGGACAGGAATAAAGAAAAATTAGAATGCTAGATTTACATTACATTTAATAATATTTTTTTTCTTTTGGAAGATATGGTGCTGGGTTTCTCTCTCATTCAGAAGTCCTACTGAGATACAATTGAAACAGTGAAAAAACATAGCTGTCTACTCTCTTGTTGCTTGGAAAAATCTGCACCACATTAGCAGTAGAAAAGTATTCTTTGAGAACTGTTAATGATGTTTTACTTTTGATCGTGTGGTATCCAATGTAAGTGCTGTCTACATAAATCTCCTGTTCTTCAACAAAAAGAAAAATGAAGTTGATTTATTATTGTACACTGCCACCAACTTAGCACATTATATGGTATAATGTTGTGTGGATAATAAGTATGCTGGGTCTTACACTATCAAGAGACATTTTTCAGAAATTACAAAGATCGGTATTAAATACAAACTAATAAATATTGTTAAATATTCATAGCTTTCACTAAAGTATGTTGGAATGATAAAAGCATCTTAATGGATATTTTGATTTAGTATAGTATCTCCTGTCCAGTGCTAGCCAGTCACGTCCATGTAAATCTTTGGTCAAGCCTTCACAGCTCCTTTCTTCAGGAGTTGTGTTCAGGTCAGGGATGATTTGAGTCTATTGGGCAGACATAGGTTCATTCTATGTAGAACAAACATTTTCTCTAGATATTTATCATGCACTTTATAGAAAAGAAAAAAATATTTTTTTGAGTGAAATTAAGTGCAAAACTAAAGACTCTGGAAGGAGGTTAGAGCTAGTGAGAGGCAACAGAGAAATTACACATGACTAGCCAGTGTCTTAAAGTGTGATGCTAAGATTGCACGCCTAGCTTATCTTCCTGCTGTTCTGAATCTTCAGGCACTGTTGAGAAAGGTCGTGTCAATCTCTGCCCATGTCAATTTATGATTCCCTGCAAGTTTTTAAGAAATTGTGCTAAAAATAATGCTAATTAGGATGGTATACTGTTCCTTGAACTCAGCCCCGGTCTTGGAAGGAAACATGTATTACCGTTCTTTACATGTTGATGCTTAATAAAAAAGGAAAAAAAATCTATGCAATTGTTTAATAGGTTAATATTATGGTGTGTCTGTTATTATTGCTAAGTAGCAATAATAGGAATTCATAAAGTCTCAAGCATTCAATAACATGGAATGTTTGAGACTTTATGATAATAATATCAACAAAAAGCAATAAACCCCCTACCCCCCCCAGTTTTATTGATACATAATTCTTACACCTATTTATGTATACATGAACCCACCCATATATACATCATTGCTGAAACAGTCTTTAAAAGTCACCTTCATTATAATGTCTCCCTGCAAAATCCTATTTCGGATCACATCTTTTTGGGGGATTTAATATATTTACCACAAGCCAACTGCTAAGGAAATAATTGAAACACCACAGTGCCAGATGGCTGGATTTGCAATGGTTGCTGACTTTTCATACTCAGAAAGATTCAGTTTGTTTTGTGAAAGCTCTATGAAACACCTGTTTCAGTTTTGCCCAAAGGTCAAGTTGTGCCCATATGAATGGCGTGGTGCCCTACCACAAAGAAATCAGATAGTGGGTTTCCCTGCGTGATGTAATTTCTGAATTACTTACTTGGAACAGCCTAATGAGCACGGGTTTTATCAGTTTGCTACAATTACTACACAGGAAGAAAAAATAGACAAATAATTGAACAAATAATTGAACAAAAAAAAAGCTTATGCTTGAAATAGTTAATGGATACTAGAATAATTTTTTCATCTAGAAAGAATCACATTTACAAAATGAATGTAAACAACAAATGATCTTTCATATTTAACAGCAAGAGCTATTAAGCTTCTTGATTTAGTAAAGGCAATGGGAAAGATGTGGGAAGGAAAGGGCCTGAGGCATTTAGTGATCTGACAAATAAGACTTAAATAATGCAGTGTTTTCTCAGCTGTAAGTGCAGGTGTTTGCAGAAGAAACACGGATGCTCATCCTTTTAAATGTAGGATTCCCTGTAGTGACATATCTGAATAAAGAGTCTTTTACCAGCTATTTATCTGTAATGTGCCCAGAGAAGCAAGACTTTCTATAAATTTCCACACTCCTCCCCTCCTCAACATGCAAGGGTACTTAAGAATAAATTCTACTTTATCAGTTGTCTATGTTCTAATAGGGAAAATCCTCCACAGGCAAGAAAGTTTTGTTTAAATCATAGTCTTCTTGACAGCGGCCATCTATCACCTTGTTCAGCTTGTGTAAATTGGCATGCTAAAAATAAGACTCACTTCTCTACAGCTGTGGATGAGATTTTAGTGCATGTGTGCATACACTGGGGAGGATTTGATAATGTGCATGGAAATATCACTGGGGAAGCATTTATTCCTGTCTTCACTCCTATTTTCAAACACTCTTTGCTCTGTCTGTCAGAGACATAGCATTATTGTATACTGGCTACTCTCCTACCCCTTACTTCTATGTGGCACCTGTACTTAAGAAAAAGGCAAAACTAAAAAAAACCCCAACAAACAAACAAACAAAAAACCCCCACACAAGAGACTGAGGGGGTATTGTGTTGTTACAGTTTTACAGAAAACTTTGAAAAAAGAACAAAAGGCAACTGGATGTTGCCATTCATTTGGTAATGCTGCTTGAGGTCTGAAAATAACTGGTTTGAGTCATATAAAGTGACCTGTGCACTTTGCTGTATACCAGCTTCGACACCAGCAATGATGCACTCATCATCATTGTTGTTCCCGTTTTCCTGGTTACTAGAATTTTTAGGAAAAAAGGAGCAGTGTTTTATTATGACTCTCTAGTTTAGGTTATTTACTCCAGAACCTTGGTTTGCCAAGACTGTGAGAGTCCTTATTCCCTAGTTTAAAGAATTTAAGTGAAAAGAGCCAGGTGGCGTACCAGGGCTGCGGAGCATGGCAGCTCAGGAGGCTGGGCACGTGAACACTGGTTCCTGAGCGGTGATGTTTCAGAGACGATGGAGGACTTCAGTTGGGTTCCAAACCACTAAAGGAGGAAGAGCTGAATTAATTCCTCACATAAATATTCCAAACATGCAGAAAGCCTAACAGGTGTTTGAGTCTTTTAGCTGCAATTAGGATAGCACAAAAAACTTGTTAGAATATTTTCAGGGAAACGGAACATCATTGAAACACACTGTTCCAAACCAGGAATATTTTTCATATAAATTGTTTTGGAGTAAACTCTTCTCCAGGACTGAAGAGGAGCTTTGTACTCTATGGCATGGGATCTAGATGACTTTTAGACATTAGGGCTGTCTTGCATTACCCATAATAACGGTGAATAATAGAGTGAATGGGGTTGAAAAGTTGTAGGCATCTGCCCTGGGGGCTGTGTTAGCAGCTCACCACCATGGCAGAAGACACCTTTGTAAACATGCTTATTGTCATAATTTCCTAATAAGTCAATCTGGATCCTGAATTCTTAATATATTGTCTTCAAGGGAATTTAGGTCCTGTACGGACTCAGTATTTTCAGTTTCTTTTTGAGGGAGCCTGTAACTTGTGCTTTCTAAATATGGTGTGCCATACATGTTCTGGTATTCTGTGAAGGTGTTGGCATAGAAGTATTAGCTGGCAATGAGAATTATGTTATCTAAGTATGGATGCAAGGTGTTCTTAGCAACTACTTAGCATAAATTGTATATGGATGACAAGAAGAAATATCTAAAAGGTGGAACAAAGGGGAGATCACAGAATCACAGAATGGTAGGGGTTGGAAGGGACCTCAAGAGATCTTCAAGTCCAACCCCCTGCCAAAGCAGGTTCCTTAGGACAGATTGCACAGACACATTTCTAGAAAATGGCAAAACTACATAATAGCCAGTGGAAGAGGTAATCGTGCTCCCAGCTTTTCTATAACTCTAGAGCTCTCACCTCAAGAGTGAGGAGTTCACTCTCTGAGCCTCAGGAGTGCCCTCAGCCCAGAAAAGTCAAGTTTATTACCCTAAACCTTTTCTACGATTTTATTGAGTTGACGAGCACTCAACTGGTGTAAAGGAGGTAGTTGGATTAGACAGCAGAAACTGAAGGTCCACTTTTAGAGGTTGAGCCCCATGTATCCAGTCCTCACACCCAATCCATCAACAGTGAACTGAAAGTCTTTTCAGCCCTTTTCAGAAATGTTGTGGCTATATTGTGGTAAATTAGCCATATGCATTTTGCAGTGCTAACAGCAAGGCTGACTTATGGCCGTTTAAAGGACATTGTAAACCAGCACTACAAGACAAGAAGGCAATGATGTCCCATCTGCCTATCATCTATATATAATGGATAGCACTGTCCACCATAGTTGTTCACCATACTTGCCTGGCTTCTTTCCTTGTTCTGGCACAGCCAATGCAGTAGAACTACTCTTAAAAAAAAAAAAAAAAAAAAAAAAAAGGAATCACTTTTAATCTAAACATTTTACTACATAGAATAGAATAGAATAGAATAGAATAGAATAGAATAGGACAGGATAGGAATAATTCAGTTTGAAGGGACCAATAACAGTCATCTATTCTAACTACCTGATCACTTCAGGGCTGACTGAAAGTTAAAACATGTTACTAACGACATGGTCCAAATGCTTCTTAAGCACTGGCAGGCTTGGGACATCAACACCTATTAAGGAAGCCTGTTCCATTGTTTGACCACCCTCTGAGTAAAGAAAAGTTTCATAATTTCCAGTCTAAACTTCCCATGATGCAACTTTAAACCATTCCCACCTGTCCTGTCACTGGATCCCAGGGAGAAGAACTGAGCACCCCTCTCTCCATTTCCCCTCAGGAAGCTGTAGAGAGAAACAAAGACATTCTTCAGCCTCCTCTTCTCAAACCAGATAAGTCCAAAGTCCTTAGCCATTCCTCATAGGACATTCCTCCCAGCCCTTTTATCATCTTTGTTGTCCTCCTATGGATGCCTTCAAGGACTTCCACATCCTTCTTAAATTGCAGGGCCCGGAGGTGCATACAGTACTCAAGGTGAGTCCGTACCAGTACTGAAGACAGCAGGATAATCACCTTTTTTGAAAGGTTGGTTATACTGTGCTTGATGCACCCCAGAATGCATTGCATGTTTACACCTCCATCTGGTATGGCACAAGTGAAATGTGATGGAGTAGGCTAAGGGGAGTAAGAATGGAGCATGTGGGGTTGAGGATGATTAAACAGCTAAAATTTAGTTTTTTCCTGCTCAATGGGGTTTCAGTGGGACACCAGTAATTTCACTGAGGTTCAACATTTACAAATGCCACTGATGGGAACTTTTGTATCTCAACAGCTTTGAAAATCACATACCAATATTCTCATTTTTTTTGTGATGTAACTTTTTTCCCGTGGACACCTTCCAGGGACCAATGCCATCATTCTTGCCTATACCCTACATAGTGCTTCAAACATATGATGCCTACCGTAGATTTTAACGTGGGAAAAATCCAGACTCCTATCTACTTTGCTCCTTGGAATTAAATTTTACACACTATGGTTTTTTCTTCAAATTTTCTCTCAAATGAAGAGTCTTCTTATTTCATGGTATTGTCTCATCACTTCTTTTGTTGCTTTCTGTTTAATGACTTTGGTGTGCTTGTGGCATTTTCTATAAGCAGATTTGTTTTTTCGTATCTAAATAGTCTAAATCTTCTGTGTGGGTCTTTTTTTTCCTTTTTTTTTTTCCTTCTTTTTAAGTTATATTTTTGTCTGCTGTTCTTTCTTGTATTTTCTTTGTTCATTTCCTATCTTTTGTCTCTTTATATCTTCTATAATTGTCTGGCCCTTAACAGATTTTTATTCTTTTCAACATTTAAATGCTGAACAGAAGTATTCTGTAGTGTTCACAGCTGTAAGATAAGCTCTGATTTTAATATTCTTCTCCTGGGCACAAAGACTTGCTTACACAAGGGAATGACTCATTCTCCACTGCATTCAAATATAGCAAGTTTAAATTACACTGATAGCTGAGCTGGAGATCAACTATTAGTAAACGAGTCAGAGTTTGCTTCCTAGCAGCTTTTCAACATGACTTTCTGAGATCCTCTGCATTTCTACTTGAGATCAGATAGTAGTATCTTAACAGAAAGGTGGTGTATCTAATTCTGTTCTGAATTGATGGCTAAATCTCTGGAGTTTAATTGTGCTTATCAAATTACCTTGAAAACTTAAAAAGTTCATAAAAAAGTCAAGCTTTACTGATTCTGGAGTTTGCAGTCATACCATCCACTGAATAAAGCACAGCATTCCCCCTAACTTCTTTGCTCCTGGCCAATGTCCCCCACCCAGTGCTGGTCAGTATTTATGTGTATTAATAAGAATGCCCTGAGACTCCTTTCCTGCAGGCTGAGCTGCTCCAGTGTGCTCAGCTTCTCCTCATCTGAGGCATGGTCCAAGCTGCTATCTTAACTCAACTTCGTGGCCCTTCACTCGAATCTCTCCCGCAAACTGGAATGTCTCCGTCTCTCTTGTTCTGGGAAGCCCAGAACTTGACCCAGAACTCTAGATGTGTCTCAGAAGTACTGAGAAGGGAAGGATCGCCTCTCTTGACCTGCTGGTGATGCGCCTGCTATGAAGATGTATTGCTGGCTCATGGCCAGCTTGCAGTCCATCAGCACCCTCTGGTCCATATCTGTGGAGGTGCTTTTTGTAAGATCACTTTTCTTAACATAGTTGCCCAACTTATCAAATGGAAACTTATTGGTCATTAACAGAGCATTATCCCATTGCCTAAACAAGGCAAGAATTGTTTACCAAAATTTATTTATGATCCTTTTCTCTTATAAGGAGTCCAGAGCAAAATATTCAAACAAATAATTTAAATTATCTTTAGACATATATGGACTCTTACAGCTGCAGCAAAGCATTGTTACATCAAACAATCTAATGTCCATAATGTTGCTTATAAAAGTAAAATAAATCTTTATAATGAGGGAAAGAAAATAGACACATTGCAGATCTGTTACTTTTTATACTTTAATTAATTAATGTAAACAATCAATCCTTAGAATTTTATCTCTGGAACTATACTGAACAGTTTCTTTAGTACATTGCTTATTTAAAAACATTATTTAATTAAACAATTAGCTGCAGAAAGAGCCTATTATGCTATGGAGTATATCTAATGGGTCTTATTCCAGTTCCAAGCTGAAGGGAAGAAAATACTTTCTATATTTGAAGGGATAATTTTTCATTTTGGCACTACCACTGTTACCTTCCATCTTTGCTTTTAAGACAATGAGATGACAGTTACATTTTTCTTGCTAGAGCATTTCTACACATTTTAGGATCCACATTTGTCTTACACAATGCTTGAGAAGTGAATACGGGCACCTCAGGAATAAGCTATAAATTAGAACATTCTTATAAAATATTTGTCATAGGTAGTTGGTGAGTATGCTGCCTACCCATTTTGAAATACAAATGGAAAGTGACTCACACAAAGAATGTATTCAGAAGGAAATCAGTGCCTGTAAGTTATCCCTGTGACAGACATGGAATGTCATTCAGTCTTCCATTCTCATTTGCCAGAGATTTCTCTCTTTTGGTACTGCTCAGGACATAGACTCACAAGAAGAGCCAGTCTGACCATGTGGTGGGTAAGGGAATAGGGGAGAAGCCTGGACGTGTTTTGGATGGTGAAAAATTGCTTGAGGCTGTGCTAGATTTTTGTGAGGAGGCGGATGGCATTAGCTTGGTTGTCTTTCTCAGAACTGACTTTGATCCCTCTGTGTTGTCATGGTAACATGAGCCTCTGATCAAATGAGCCTTAATCACCGAGTTAGAAGTCAACCTCTCTTCCTCATAGGAAATAACATGGGAGGAGTATTTTTTACACACAGAAAAGTTCAGACAAGACTCTTGACCATTCTATGTCAATTTTCAAATCGCCTCTAAACAGTCTGGAGTTGTAATATTAAAAATGTATGTGTGTATGCAAGGGAAAAATATTGGAAGAATATTTGCTATACTGGAAAATACATAGCAGTAGGGACATAAAAAGCTCTAATTGAATTGTGTGAAAAGTACTATTGCATAGGGATGGATGTTCTTTGGAGTGCAATGCTTATCAGATTTGCAATAGGCTTAAGATATGAAATAATTGTGTAGCAGTCATGACTGTATTATATTCTTCTGAATTCAAAGAGGTTGCAGGGGCATGTATTAGGCACTACTATACCACAAAGGACTAACAGGTTTTATCAAGGTGATGCTACATCAGCGTTTTTGTTCACATAACTGGATTATTAAAAGGAGGCTTTTTCTAGTATGAAACAACCTTGCCACAGCAGACTGGAGTACCATAATGTTTTTCGACATTATAAATAAACTCATGAGGGTCTCTGTCCTCAGGTGGCAAAATTACATCTGCATACTATGCTATTATATTTGAAGACAACTCTTGTATTGATAATAATGCTGCAGTGTGCATGTAAACATGCCTTCATGGAGGAGCTTCATAAACAAGAAAAAATTTAGTGACCACTGGAAATGACTAAAATGATGATTTTTCTGGAATAATTCTGGGTTATTTTTCAATTTTTAAATATATCATGGTAAAATGATGCTAACTTCCAGCTATAGGGCACCCTGGGAAATGGCCCTCAAGGACAAAAAGGCAGAACAGAGCTGGCAGATCTTTAAGGACACTTTCAATAGAGCGCAAGAGCTCTCAATGCCCAGAGGTAAGAAGCTGGGAAAGGAAGGCAAGAGACCAGCATGGCTGAGTCAAGACCTGCTGGTCAAACTAAAAGGCAAGATGGAACTACACAGGCAGTGGAAGTGGGAACAGATATCCTGGGAAAAGTATAGGGATGTTGCCTGGTTGTGTAAGGACAAGGTCAGGAAGGCCAAGGCAAAGTTAGAACTAAACTTGGCAAAGGATGCCAAGAAAAGCAAGAAGGGCTTCTACAGATACAAAAACTAGAAATGAAAGGTTAAAGAAAGTGTACCCCCCACTGATGAGCAACTGTAGAGAACTGGTGACAACAGATGAGGAAAAGACTGAGGTTCTCAATAACTTTTTTTGCCTCAGTCTTCACTGGTGACCTTTCTTCTCGCTGCTCTCAAGTTGAGGGCCCACATGATGAGGACTGGGGAGACTGAGACCCTCCCACTGTAAGTGAAGATAAGGTTCATGACCATCTGAGGAACCTGAATTTAGTCAAGTCCATGGGACCTGATGAGATGCATCCCAGAGTCCTGAAGGAATTGGCTGATGTAGCTGCTAAGCCACTCTGCAGGATATCTGAAAATTCAAGGTGGTCAGGTGTAGTCCCTAGTGACTGGGAGAGAGGAAACATCACAGCCATTTTTAAACAGGGTAGGAAGGACCACCCTGGGAACTACAACCCTGTCAGCCTCACCTCTGCGCCTGGGAAGATCATAGAACAGATCCTCCTAGAAGCTATGCTGAAGCACATGGAGGACAGGGAGGTGATTCATGACAGCCAGCATGGCTTTACTAGGGGCAAGTCCTGCCTGACTAATCTAGTGGCTTTCTACAATGGAGTAACTGCATCAGTGGACAAGGGAAGAGTTACAGATGTCATCTGTCTGGATTTCTGCAAGACCTTTGACACAGTCCCCCATAACATCTTTCTCTCTAAGTTGGAGATATGGATTTGATGGTTAGACAGTTCAGTGGACAAGGAATTGGCTGGATGGTCACATCCAGAGGGTGGTGGTCAATGGCTCCATGTCCATTGACATGGTGACAAGTGGAGTTCCTCAAGGGTCTGTGTTTAATATCTTTATTAATGTGTTTAATATCTTTATTAATGATATTGACAGTGGGATTGAGTGCACCCTCAGCAACTGTGCTAATGACACCAAGCTGAGTGGTGAGGTTAATGTGCCAGAGGGACAGGATGCCACCCAGAGGGACCTGGGCAGGCTGGAGAAGTGGGCCCAGGTGAACCTCATGAGGTTCAACAAAGCCAAGTGCAGGGTCCTGCACCTGGATTGGGACAATCCTTGTTATCCATACAGTTTAGGAGATGATGTGCTTGAAAGCAGCCCTGAGGAAAAGGACTTGGGAGCACTTGTGGATGAGACGCTGAACATGAGCCACCAGTGTGCATCTGTAGCCTGGAAGGCCGACCACATCCAGGGCTGCATCAAATGAAGTGTGACCAACAGGTCAAAGGGAAGTGATTCTCCCCCTCGACTCTGCCCTGGTCAGGCCCCACCTGGAGTATTGTGTCCAGTTCTGGGCTCCCTTGTATAAAAAAGACAGGGATGTCCTGGAAAGAGTCCAGCGGAGGGCTACAAAGATGATTCAGGGCCTGGAGCATCTCCCTGGTGAGGAAAGGCTGAAAGAACTGGGGCTGCCCAGCCTTGAGAAAAGAAGACTAAGAGCAAATCACTGTGTCCAGCTTTGGAGTCCTCAACACACGAGGGACATGGACCTGTTGGACTGTGTCCAGAAGAGGGCCACAAAAATGACCAAAGTGCTGGAGCACCTCTCCTATGAAGGCAGGCTGAGAGAGTTGGGCTTGTTCAGCTTGGAGAAGAGAAGGCTCCGGAGGGGACCTTATAGCAGCCTTCCAGTACCTGAAAGGTGCCTATAAGGAAGCTGGGCAAGAGCTGTTTAGGAGGGCATGTAGCAGTAGGATGAGGGGTAATGGTTTTAAACTTGAAAAGGGGAGATTTAGGGTGGATATTAGGGAAAAAATCTTCAATATGAGGGTGGTGGGTCACTGGAATGGGTTGCCCAGAGAGGTAGTGGAGGCTCCATCCTTGGAGATATTCAAGGTCAGGCCTGATGGGTCTCTGAGCGACCTGATCTATTGAAGATGTCCCTGCTTACTGCCAGGGAGGTTGGACCAGATGACCTTTACAGGTCCCTTCCAACCTAACACATTCTATGATTCTATGAAAATGAACATGAGGGCAGAAAAACTTGATAGAAACCTAGTTATGGAATGAAATTTGGGTATTGTGGTGGTGTTAGCTTATAGCAGCTAAGTCTATGTGCAAAACAAATATATGGGTAGGACTAGACAAAGTGATACAGTTCCTCCAATAAAAAAATATGATTCCTTTTTCTAAGCAATGTAAAGTCAAGGGAGGAAGTAAGCAAAGAGTTTAGGGATCCTTCAAAAGACTGTGAGCCTCTACAAAAAAGACACAAAAGATCACAGATTCAGAGAGGAATCTGCTTTTTAAGTTAGAAATAAAGGTGAAATCACAAAAGATGCAGTCACAGGACTTGCATATTCAAAAACATAAAACAAAATTAAATAAAAAACAATGGAACCTATCCTATCCAAATCAACAGTTTAGTAAGTCAAAACAAGGGGGACTTTTTAATACATTCTTAGTGGAAAATATCACACAGTGGTGGAGAACAGTCAGCAGAGTTGCCTGTAGAAAACTAGACTCTGTCTTTGGCAAATAGACCTTCTCCTTTAATACACTTGTATCAACTACCATACAACACTGAAGGTATTTCGGTCTCCAGCAGAGCAAGTTTGAATGGTACATTGCAGATAGGGACTTCTCTTCTGGGGGGGGAATAATCATGGCATTTTTTGTAATTTCTGTCTATTATTTGTTGATTACAGAAGAAAGGAAGGAGGCAAAATACGATAAATAAAATATTTTGGAAACTAATATGACAGCTGTGAAATCACAGTTTTCTTGATGTGGTTATAGTTGCTGTGAATGAAATGGAATTACTACTTTTTAAAAAATTAAAACTACTGATAATTAAAATGCTAATGTACTCCTTTTAGATAGAACTTTTATGCAAGTTTGTCTACAATGTTAAGCTTATGTGTGAAAAGCTCTGCATCAACAGGATCTTTCTGTGAATTCCTTCTTTTGATGATTTTATAATTAAATTTTGGGGTAGGGAGGAAGTCTCTCCCAAGAAAGCAGCCAGAAATAGAAACAACACACTTACTGCTTTATTTCTCATTCTAAATCATAAGATGGGGAGTTTCCATCTCTTTCTTATTTTTTATTTATTTTTTTAAAGGCAGGATTATCTAAATATAGCTCAATTAGCAGTGCTTCTCCCTTTGAATTTTTATTATTTTTATGGTTAAATAGTGAGTCAAGAACAGATAATTTTTCTCACTCTTTAATAATTTTCTATCAAATAGCAATACTCAAATCTGTTTTTAAGAGCAAGGACACACCTGCCCATTTTCTATCAGTTTTTGACTATTTAATTTCTTGTATTAATGATTTACTGTTTTTGAGAAAGATGTGGAAATGTCACAACATTCATCAACTTCTCTCTGACTTCACAGGCCCAAAATGTTTCCCTGAAGCTTTCAACGTGTTTGTACCCATTTTGAAGATGTCATTTTCTTTGCAACTTTCTTTGGCTTAAACTTCTAACACTGCAATTATTTTCTACAGACTGCTATTTCAGTACCTGTTGATTTGAATTTTTAAAAGCACTGACTGGTGTGTTGCTTCCTTGTTTTTAGGTGGTTACATTCAACATGTTATAAACTTTATAAAAGGGGTAGGAAGGAAAAACTGTTAAGCATAAAACAATAAAGAAAAAAATGTAGCTCCAGAGCTATATTAATTTCAAAGCCCTACATATATGTCTTAGCATTAATTTAACAGCAGATATATTGTGTAAGGATACAATGTCAACAGGATGTTTTCTATTTACAATCATGTAACAAATGGGTAGAGTTTTGCCCAGTTCTTATTTTTATTCTCATATTGCCATTTTGCATGTTTGTTTGCCTGGTTGGGGAACAACAAGGTGTGGAAGGGGAGGGAAAAGAATGAATGCATTGTGGGCTTTCTCATTTTTTTCTTTTTTCTCAGATTGCTCAATATATTGTTGATCGTCTGTGGTCCACTATAAATGGGGTAACATGAGAATAGGGAGCAGTAAGGATTGCATGAGACATGTTTTGAGGAAAGGAAAAACAACTGAAGGCTCTTGGAAGCCTTAGATAGAGAGAGTCAGAACTGGTTGGTTAAATCTAAAGCAACAAACAAACAAACAAACAAGTTGTTAAAAAGTAAATTAAAAGAGGAGAATGTGGAGAAAGACCATATTAGGAACAAGGCCATCATTCCCCCCTTTTTCACAAGAGATAATTCTTGTGTCTGATCTAACTGCCAGTCCCAGCAGCCTGTGAACAGTGATGGGGTAAACAGGATACAAATCTTCAGGAAAGGAGGCCCTGAGTGAGGTCTGCAGTGCTGGCAAAACATGTGTGAAAGCGCATTGTCGAAAGAGATTGCAGAGCTGAGGTGGATTTCTGCACCGTAAGAGCTATCACCAAATGTGAGAGTAGAGTCCACGAATGAAAATGAAGCTTTGATATTGTCTATGTTAAGATTGATTCATTGTTTATGGGACATCATTGATAGATGCAACTAGTCAAAAGCCATTTATTATAACTTGAAATGGTGCTTACCCTTATCTACCTCCTAGAGCCTTCATCTTGCCTCTCTCCTGTTACTGATGTCTGATTTTCAAACTGGAGGTAAAACAGTTTTTGTCACAAGTGCTCTCAAGAACAATCTAGACTAGACAGTAGTTTGATTCAAAAAAGAAACAAACAACAAAAGCCCTGTCTATTCTGAGAAATAATGTAGGTTTGCACTGCCCCCATTGCTTCTGAAGATGAGACCCAAGGTCCCTGTGGCTGCAGAGCACGCTTCCAAAACTTGCTAAATGTCACTACTTATTTTAGTTCCAGCTCTCTGAAATACTGTGTTCATCTGGAAGTGTTCATTGTCAGGGTTGTTTGCTTGAAGAGTAAGACACCTGTTGCCTTGAAGAGCATGTGCTGTAAGCCATCTGTAGCCAGTACTGGTGCACAGAAGATGGTGCACTGAAGTGTCATCTGTTTGAGCTCAGGCACTCAGCGACGGACCTTTGGTTAACAAGCTTTACTGTCAGTGATGATTAAACATGGGAAAGAAGAGCCTTGACCTTGGTAAAACCCCACATTTCACATTTAATCATAGTAAACACCAAACAATCTGAGAACTCAGCCTAGATACAATTTCAAGTCATATACAACTCTCATTATGAGCAGGTTAAGCTTTAATTAATATTTATAAAGCTATTTGGGCACAGTGAACTGCAATGCAGCTGCAAATGCACTCAAGTGCATCTATTTTAGGGTAATTCTATTGCCAGATAAATCTGGACATCTTTAGTAACTGTTAATAGAACCTAGGACAGTTACTAGCACATTTATGGTATGGTCCACTAATATTTCCAGAATTTTCCAGAAGTAGTGCTGAAAGTGGGCAAGAATGACAGAAATGAATTCAAATTTTCAAAACTGGCATACCATGCTTGAAATACAGAATGGAAATGGAACTCACAAGTTTTACTCAGTTTTAGTCAAAATGCCTAATAACTGGTATCCACCAAAATCAGAAGGAAATGTGGCATCCTTATAGAACAGCCTCCTGGGGCCTCTCTGAAACCAGCAATTTTAATAATTGCAGGAGGTTGTTCATATGCTACATCCCCAGTATGATACAAAGAGGTGAGGTACACCTACACTTATTCAAAAGAGGGATCACAGTCTATATAGATATACTTGTGCTCGGTGTGATCTAGCTGATTTCGATAACCATTGAGCTCAGACATCTGTGTGAGCCACTTGAGCCCATGATGGCATCTCAAATGGCTAAGGAGGTCAACAGGCTGTGCTGAAGCTGTGCCGCAGCTATAGTGTGAGCCAGCCCAATTAAAGCCCGTAAAATTACACGTCCTCTCATGGTGTGCAGATAGCCAGGAACACGTGCAGTTGGGATCTGAAAGGGATTGGGTGGCAAGAACTTGGGCTCAATATGTGTACATCGTGCCCAGACACTGGGCCAGAGTCCTGTCAAGAAAAAGAAAAAGAAATATTTGATTAAACAAAAACGTATAACATAAAAGACAGATTTTGTGAGTATAGAAAAAGTATTTTGAACTTTAATAGCTTGTGTTGCAATTGTTTAGGGTCTAGTTCTGCTCCTTCTGCCCTGGTTTTCAGTCAAGAAAGTAAGTCTTTAACAAGGAAGTCTGTAATGAGACTTTTTAATGAGATGCTCCTTTGCCAGGGTATCAGAAAGCTGCCTTAAAAGCATGACCGAGATCACTTTAACTGATTTAACCTTCACTGACATTCCTTTCATACATAGTAGTGAACTATTTATTCCATTCTAAATCTAATTAAACATCACTGTTCATTGCACCCAGTTCCTTGATGGAGGCATGAATATTCCTAGGAATATCATGTGATTCATTAGAAATGTAAACTCAAATATAATTAGGAATGGATGTGTTATAGAACTGTTTCTCCTTTAGAACCTGCAAAGACGTTTCTCATCTACCCTTTCCTACCAGGTTATAGTGTATTAGCTCAGATAACATCACTTAATTTAAACTTGTAAAGAGTGAAACTTCTATGGTTAATACTGTTACAAACCTGAGCTCAAAGGCTCAGTGGTTAGTAAAAATAATGCCATTAAAAGGAGATAATTACTATTCATTAATTGCTTCTAATTTTGCAGGAAGGTCACATTTCAGTGTGTGTGTTTATCAAATGCAAGCTTCATGCAGTCATAGCTAGAAGACAGAACACTGAAATTTGAGTCAACCTTTTGCTGTTTTGTCATTTATTGCTAGTTCATGGAAGCTGCCTATGACATCAGTACACAAGCTATACTGCTTAAGATGGAAAGTAGGAAAGATTTCACAGGCACTTTTTAAAAACAAACAGCTATTATCACATGGATGGCCACATTATAAAATATGACTTTGTGCCTTCAGAGTGCTTAAGAAAAATATTATTTAAGCAGCTGATATCCACCAAAATTGAGAGTCTAATACTCAGACAGACAGAATCAGGTTCCTCTTTCCTCCCTCTCCATCCTGCTGTAGCTTTCAGGGATGTGATAATTATTGCTGTAACTGGACTTCATGTTTTTTGGATAATGACAGTATAAGTCAAAAGAGACTGCAGAGAAAAATTTAGGTCCTTCCAGGACTTAAAACAGTGGTAATAGCAGGACCCAAAATAGTGGTAATTTTTAGCTGCACAAAAGAGTTTCCACATGTCTCTGCTGAATATTATACCTTGTGTAAGAATAAATTAGTGGTTTAGTTATTTTTTTTTTTCTGTAAGAGGCTGAGTGTGCCCTCTCCCTCAGTAGCTCTGGGCCTAATTGGGCATAACGATAACACAGGACAACTGGCAAGAAATCTGTCAGCGATTTCAGGAGTTCAGTGCTGTAGGGTGAGGATGACAGGTCAGGTTGCTGTTGAGAAGCCAACAGAAACAATGGCCTCCTCCTTCAAAATGTCAACATGAGCTGTTTTGCTGCTTGCTGTCTTGTCTGATTGAAAGCAATCTCAGGGGCAATTCAGTTACAAAGTCTAATTCATGGCTAGAAAAGTCAGAGCTTTCTGACTGAGATAGCCTTTAGGAACAAAACACACTCCTCAAAATACCCTTTTCTGTCCATTTTTAGTATTAAATTCTCCTCCTGCCTGATTCAGCTCTCCGGCTTCTGAAATACAGTATCACTAATCCTAAAGACTTCAAGTGTGCCCCTAGATGTGAAAAGGGGGTTCACAGTAAGCCTATCTCTATCTTAAAAACTGCTCATATGCCAGACGCTGTGATGAACCACCCTGCCCTCACCAGTCATTAGTCTTCTTTGCAGCTACAGTCCACTGGACTACTGAAACTATCAGCCTTGTAAGAGGAAATTGCTGCAAACAGAGATCAACTGGATGATCCATTTGAAAACTCATTCCAAGGGAAAATTAAACCGTTATTTTGAGGTTGGTGGCTTTAAAACAAAATGCACTTACTTCAGGCCATCCCTCAGGAACGTGTCCAAACCTGGGATTAGTTCAAAATTTTTAGCTTCAGCAGGTGAAGGCTAACAGAAAAGGAAGGACACGTTAGTGTCTGTTGGTAGAGAAGGGGGAAAACTGAGATTAAGATATTATTGAAGGATACTGCTAAGAACAATAAAGTTCAACAAACACCAATAAAAGTTTTTTTTGAGGAATCAGATTGCTTTATTTATCATTACAAAAGTAAACATTATGATCATTGCTTCAAAAGACCAGTTTTCTAGGAGGACCAAAATGATTACAGATACCACTTTATTTTGCATTTTGGTATTATGATAGTGTTCCTGCAATATCATGGTCAAAGTGTCTTCCAAAACTTTCTCAATGTCATTGAACTTGTTCCGTAAAGCATATGGAAGTGAAGAAAAATCAATGCAACAAGTCTCAGGGGGATTTGAAACAGTTTATTGATAGCAATTATATAAGCTGCTTCAGTGTAACTGAGGACATGGTCTTATCTGTTATTATTAGATCCACATTAGCAAAAAGTTTGCTGCAGACAGACCAGAATCAAACATACTGAGCTCTCTTCATGTCTTAGTCTCATCCTAATTATGCCAAAGCAGCCCTAAAGCTTTTTCACTTACTTCTAAAGATGTCAATTTCTGCAGGCATACTGTGTCTTCTAAAAATGAGAGACCTGAAGACACCACTTTCTTTCCCATTCTCCTATTCTGATGTTAATTTAGTTGCATGCAGTTTTCCTAGCAAGTTTCTGTCAGAGAACAGTACCACAGGGAATAGTAAAACCAAATGAGATTGACAGGATTAGAAACAATAAGTTCTGTTACATTGTCCTCTGCAGAAAGATAGTGTTTCTATGACGGCCTTCATCATAATATCTGTTTTAAAAAGGGATAAAAGATGTTTCCACCATATCCTTTTTTAGTGGTCTTTTAATAAAGTCTTTTAGTCTGTTTTAGTAAAGACTCTTTCCTGAAAGATTATGAGTTATTTCCACGGAATATTTCTAAACTAAATAAAATGCGCCACTTCTTTTATTTTGCAGGAAAACATTGGGAAAAAGTCCTCACCTTGTTAACTCCAAAAACAAGAGAGGAATTTAGAAGCTTTGACAGAAAATCCAAAGCTGTAAATGGAAAGCAGAACGGGTGTCTGTTTCCAAAGACTGAAATGTCTTAAGTTGAAGCACCATGGGTTGACATTTGGAAAAAAAGATTTTTTCATGTCGAGTCCATCAAGTGAAAAAAGGAGACAGTTTTCTGAAGAGAATTAGCCATGCTGACAAAAACATTTTCCAAACGATTTTTTTTTCGGTCTTGTTCCAGTCAAAATTAGAGAGAGAGAGAAAGTTTTCTTGCATTATACAAACATGGTACAAATAGCAGAAGGCAAAGTATGTGGTTCTGTCAGGAATGGAGAATCACTTCACATTTCCATTTTCAGGAAAAGTAGAAGGAAAAAATTACAAGGGTCACAAAGTAGTTCTTTGGGAAATATTCTGTTCACCAAAAATTAGTTGCAATATATCAATTCAAGTATGTTTACTCCTTTTTCTGCCACTTATGAAGTAGTTGATTATAGAAATAGAGAGCTCCCGCTTCTGGAGTTACTGTGGCCTCCAGCCACGGTCAAACCACCACAACTGTCTCATTTAGAATAACTGAATGACCACTGGTTAAAAAAAAACCTGTTTTTTCTTACTTAAAGTGTTTTAATTTTTGTACTCTATTGTAACACACAGCTCACACATAGCTGTGAAGATAAGAGGCCTTTTCATATCTTCTGATCTTTCACTTTGAAAGAAAGTGGAGGCAGATCCACCTCAGGATCCTTGTCAGCTTCAGGCTCTACCCTGCTGTTTACATACTGGCTCGAATACACAGTGTGAGTCGCCCTTAAGTGCTGAAGTTATTTGCAAATTAGAAAGACACGATTTTTACCTCTTCAGCTGGAACTGTACTGTTGCAGATGCTTTAGGAGTTCCTGTAAAGCACAAGCTTAACGACTGTAAAGTCTGAAATAAGATAAAAAATGTATCCTTGTCAGCTACTTCATCATTTGCTGCTAAATGGTATTTCAAGAAATTCAAGTTTTCAACATTTTACCCCTAAATTAACAACATCAGGACCATGCTTACTGGTTTATTTTCCCATTTGAAAGACAACAATTACTGTAATTGTAACTTACTCAAAAAAATCAAGTGATTTTTAGTTCACAATAGGAAGAATTAATTTGATATATCCAAGATGTACTGTCACAGGAAACCAATAATCTCACCAAGGAGAACATGTGTATACACATGCACGTACCTCCATGATGACTTCTGAATGTTGTCCCTCAGATTTGAGCATGATTAAGTAAATATAATATCACTTTCTGGGTTATTATAATCAAACTAATAGATTCATAGCTGACATGGTTTTATTAAGGGTGCAACAATGGTGCAGAGAGGTTGTAGAGGATTAAAAAAACAGAAGAGAAAAGTGCTATTGATGAAATAGGTCATACATTCAAGATTAAGACTGTGGTCTTAAAAGACACTCTTAGTACAAAAATAGAAGAAAGAACAGAAAGAAACATTGGCCTTGGGGGGAGGGGGGAAGCTTTAAAATTAAGATAAAAGCTTAAAATACTGCCTTCACATTAATATCACTGTTTTAAGATGTCTCTTGGAGATCATCTCTGGGAAACACAAGCACTCCTCAATGGAGAGAGAAGAAATTTGGGAAAGGAATCCTGAGGGATGAAGCAGAAAGCATAGTTTCGCTTCTTGTCTTGCACCAGAAAAGACAAATACTGGTTAAGATATTTCTTCAGGTCCTTAAGAATATAGACACAGCATCACAGAATCACAGAATCAAGAGGTTGGAAAAGACCTTTGAAGTCCAACCATTCCCATCCTAAGCTAAACCATATCCCTAACTGCCTCATCTACCCTTTTTTTGAACACATCCAGGGAAGGTGACTCAACCACATCCCTGGCCAACCTGTTCCAGGCCCTGACAACACTTTCAGTGAAAATTTTTTTTCTAATGTCCAATCTGAACCTGCCCTGGCACACCTTTGTGCCATTTCCCCTTGTCCTATCACCTGTTACCTGATAGGACCTGATAGACCATTACCCACCTCTCTACAACCTCCCTTCTGGTAGTTGTAGGTGGTGATAAAGTCTCCCCTCAGCCTCCTCTTCTCCAGGCTAAACATCCGCAGCTCTCTTAGCCACTCCTCATAGGATTTGCCCTCCAGCCCCTTCACCAGCCTGGTTGCCCTTCTCTGGACTCGCTCAAGGACCTCAATGTCCTTCTTATGTTGAGGAGCCCAGAACTGCACACAGTACTCAAGGTGTGGCCTCACCAATGCCGAGTACATTTTGCAGTGTAAGCAGCAGGGATTTGACTGTAGCATAAATTCATTTAATTTCCTTCACGTGAAAGGAAAAACACCTGTTTCCTTCAATCTAAAGTGAAGCAGAAGACCCCAAGAAGAAATCACAGAAAGAAAAGGTCTTTGAAGACTTAAGAGCACCCTCTCACCATTAGGGTCAGAGGATCTGACAAGCCTTATGTCTCTTGCTTTTCAGATCATGCTGCAACGAAGTGCTACCTTGACAAACAGTGCTGCCATTTGGCTATGGACACTTTGCATGGTGACTACAGCAGACTTTGTTGGGACCTTCACTTGCAGCCAGAAGGTGTTTGTAATATAACAGTCCTTGCAGAAAAATTAAGTAAAATTAATTCTTTCAGTGTAAGCTAGCAATTTCATAGGACTGTTTGACTGATATTCAGGACAAAGACAGTCATAGCCAGCATATCTTCAGTATCTGATCTTAATTTTATTTAGATTTTTCGGGCAAGCATTATCAGGCCTGGCTATATGAATGAAATTAGAGTTTCATTACTGAGAGTATTTTCTAGGAGTTGACAGATCTAATTAAACTAGAATATAAAAGTGAGAAATAACATCCTGTGAAACAAATTTCTTACCATATATTGTACAGACTCATTTGAAGACTTTAGTAATTGCAAATACATTTATTTATTGAATACATGTCATTAGGTTTGGGTTTTATTTTTTTAAATTAGGACATCTGTGCATGCATTAAAATTATGTGGGTTTTTCCATCCCAGATCGGTGAATATAATATATGACATATAATGCAGGTAGATGTGGATGGAAGTTTCAGAAATTATTTTGGGACCAAAATCTGAATTCTAGAAGGCAAGTAGATGTACTCTTGTTTCTGCTGTTACTCAGAACTTCCCTCTTCTGTAGGCTGAATGCCAGGATTTGTGTAATAAAAGGGACTCCACTGAAAGTCCCATGATGGTATTTCATCAGTGGACAGACTCAACAAAAGCCTCACTAGCTGAAATGGGAGATAGTCCTGTGTACTTCCACTCCTGTCTTATGATTGATCTGTACAATAAATCAGGATTTTGCCATATTTTCTGAATATTAAGTATGTAATAGCTCTGATGTGTTTGTTATTGAGGACCTAATTGCCTAATTTGTGCTTCCACTTCCATTTGCTTTTCAGGTATGAACCGGCAAATTGATATTCATATAAAAGGAGAAACAAAAGAGGGATATTTATATGCTTGTACACTTGTAGCACAGCTATATTATAGTTTCTTTGTGTAAGTATTCCAAATGAAAACAAAGAAAAAGGAGATATGGATGTAATAAAAAAGACTGAAGAATATAAAAACTGCAGGGTCTTCGCTCTTCAACCGCCCCCCCCCCCTCAAATTTAGCACAAATTGAATGTCTAGATATATCCCAAATACGTAGTTGAATGTGTTTTACGTAGTCCTCTAAAGTAATTCTTCAGGAACTGCAGTGTGGAAGGTCAGATAAGTTGAAAGATGTCTATTTTGTAACAATTTAGAGACAATAAGACTGTACAGTACTTTTTGAATATTTGAACCTATGTGAAGTTGTTTCATGTAATAAATTTTCTGTGAATCCAAAAATGTTCTTACTTTAAGCATGCAAGTCACCCAACTAAAACCCCTGGATGTTAAGTATTCATCCAAGTCTACAGAGATAGGAAACTAAATCTCAGCTAAGCACTCATGAGAGCTCATCAAAAAAGAACATTAGTTTCAAAGCAAAAAATTTAAAGGATGCTCAGCCCTATACCAAGGGTTTCTTTTCAAGCAGGAGCAGCTTTTACCTTGATAGCAATGTCCTTCCACACCAGAACTTAATAACCCAAAATCTTTCTTGTCCTTGTCCTTGTCTACCTCTTGGATTCCATACAGAAAATGTGAATGCTAGTATTAAGACTAGCACCACAACATGTTGTGTGTGCAATACACACCAGGAAAGCAGATTATTGTGTCTGTGCATAGTCACAAGTGGGGATTCCCTTACCTGCCCCAAAGTCACAGAGACAGGCATGTGAAAGCCTGATCTGGGCATAAAAAGTAATGCATAGAACAGAGTTAGAGCCCAACATTGCAAATGTGATTTCTTCTGTAAGGTAAGCAGTGAAACATGGTGATAAGGTCACTCCTCAGCCTCGTATTCATGTGTGCTATAGATGCATTTAAACCATATAGGATTTTATTCCTCAACAATTATGTTGTTTTCTTCAAGAATGTAAGCTAATAGATGTTGTCCAACATTTGGGAAAGGCTCTTGATATACTCTTGAAAAACACACTTTTGACATGCCAGGTTCCATTACATTTCTTGTGTTTAGTGTTGTCCAGTTACCCTACCAACATCACATTTTATGTAAGATACACTGTTAAATCCAGCTTCTCCTCTGTTGAGGTCCAACAGAGTAAATACCAGCTGGCTCAAGGACAGACTTACCACTGACCAAGGCTGAGCCATCAGCAATGGTGGTAGCACCTCTGTGATAAACACATTTAAGAGAAAAAATACCTGCAATTGGCTGCTCTTTGCCACCAGAGATGGGAGTGAGAAGATGTAAGAAAATTTGCAGACACCAGGGCCAGTGAAGAAAGGGAGAGGAGGCACTCTAGGTATCAGAGGAGACATTCCCCTACAGCCCATGGAGAAGACCATAGTAAAACAAATTTTCCCCCCTACAGCCCATGGAAGAAGATGATGAGGAGAGATCCCACCTGCACGCCATGGAGAAAACCCATGCTGGAGCAGGTGGAAACATATGAAAGATGCTGTGACCTATATTGGAGCAAGCTCCTGGAAGAAGCTTCAGCCCATGGTGAGAGGGGCCCACACTGGAGCAGGTTTGCTGGGGGGAATTGTCACTCTGTGGGGGACCAGGCTGGAGCAGTCTGGTCCTGAGAGACTGAGAGACATTCTGTGATTTATGACTGCACCCCATAGAAGTGACCCACGCTGGGGCAGCTGGTGAAGAGCTGAAGACTGTTGGAAAAGACTCACACTAGAGACATTTGTGAAGGACTGTCTCCCATGGGTTGGACCCCACAGTGCAGCAGGGGAAGGGTGTGAGGAATGTCCCCCTCTCCCTCTCTTGGCTAAGAAGGAAACCAGCTGATGACGAACTGACCAAAACCCCTATCCCCGTCTCGCCCAGTAACACCTGAGGTAGAGGAGGAAGGGTGAAAAATAAGGAATAAAATTGATGGGGTGTGGGGAGGTTTTTCAAGATTTGATTTTACTTCCTGCTAAGAAATCCCCCTTGCTGAGAAGGAAACACATCTCATTATCCTACTCTGTTTCCAGTGTCTGCATGTGTGTCTGTACCTCTGTGTGTTTTGCCCATGACACTAATTGCTGAATGATTTCTCCCTCTGTTTGTCTGAGCTCCTAAGCCTTTCAATATGTATTTTCTCCTCTGTCCAGCTGAAAAGAGAGTGATACAATGACTTTGGTGGGCGCTTGGCCTGCAGTGATGGTGAAACCACAACAGCAGGTCACTTGTCTCCAAAGCAATGTTCTTTTGAGAAATAAAAATTACTTCAATGATCTTTCAGAATAAAATCTGATGTTCAAGGTCATGAAAACTATATTCAGACATTTATATATCAAAGTAAAACTATGGCTGGTTTTGGAATGTTTTACAGTTGTGGATGAAAGCTCTTGAAACAAACCCCAGCAATTAACCTTTTTCTTTTTTTTTTTTTTACACATATATATCCTACACAGTGGATGGTGCAACCTTTGTACTAATGAATTCTGTAGTCTACTTTCTATTCCCCCTTTCCTTGATCACTGTTAGTGGCAACAGCATCTTAGCATTTGGACAAACCAGCAATGAAAGGGCATATATTGCCTGTCCCCACCCCTTTTATCTAAAAGGCTGTGGCTGGGATGGATTATCAGATGGAAACTCAACCTTGGAGACCTCATTAATGTGAAGAAAGTCTTCCCCCTGTAGGCTTCATGAAAGGGCAGTTCCCAAGAATGATGTACTCTGCTACATGAACAAGTAGTTTTACAGAATAAGCTGAAGATCTTTGTTTTCTTCACAACACAGAGCAAACCCACCTTAACCCCTAACTTTCTAAACCTCAAACTTCTTTGCAAAAAAAGTCATCACTCTCTCCCCAAGGTTCATTGACTAAGAAAGGCTGTGTCTGACTTGAGTGTTGGGCACGGTCTTCTTGGGCTGAGACCAATACTTTTGTATATGGAACTTATAATAAAAAGAAGAATTCTTCCAATTCCTATATACATCAGGAGGCATTAGCAAGGAGCAACATAGAAAACATTGTATCTGTGTTGCTTTATTGCTAAAACTGTAATGAAAAGAGAAATCTTGAAGTCTTTTCATATTATGGTGAAAAGATTTCTACATTGCACCTGGTGCATGAAGAGGGAAGAAGTCTAGGAGAGTGGATTGATCTTCAAAGAGAAATTCCTCAAACAACAACAGTCCATTCTGGCATGAGGAGAGTCATACAGGTACAGAAAAAACAGTATGGATGGGCTAGGAACTACTGGCAGAGCTCAGGTGGAGGGTGAAGTATACAGAAGGTAGAAGCATGGAGGAATTTAGCAACAGTGCTTGAAAATGCAGGGATGGAGTTAGGAAAGCCAATGCTCATCTGGATTTGAAGCTAGTAGGAATGTGAAGGAAAGCCAAGAAATGCTTCTCTAAGTGTATTGGCAGCAAAGGGAGGCCAAAGAAACATAAGCTCATTGCTTGGTGGTATAAAGTGTCTAATGACATAGGACTTAGAGAAGGCTGGAGTATTCAATGGTTTCTTTTGCCTCACTCTCAAGGTTTGAGGTCAGCAGTACCAGCTGGTAGATAGTTACTAGTAGCTTTCCTCAGGGGTGAAAATAGGACTCATGAGCATGCTCAACTTCTACTGACCTGGACGATGAACCAGAGCACACCACAGAAAGCTGAGGAATAATATAAAATTGCAGGAATTGAATGGCATATTTGGAAAGGGGGAGGAAAGATCATGCTCAGAGAACCCTTGAAGGGTGGAGTTATGGGCTGATAGGAACCCCATGGACTTTAGTAATGTTATTTTGCTACACCTGGGGTGGAATTACCCCTCACACCAGCACAGGCTGTAGGTTGGCTGAATGGAAAGTTTCTTTGCAGAAAAAGATCCGGGTGTCCTGGTAGACAAGTTGACCATGAGTAAGCAGTATGCTCTTGAAAGAAAAAAACCCCAGTTGCATCCTGGAATGTATTACCAAAATATTGCCATGGTTGAAGGAAATAACTTATTTCTTCTCAGGTTACTGAATATTCAGGAGTTACCAGAAGCAGGATACTGTTGCAAAGCAGTCCTTGAGAAACATGATCACCTTTCCCAAAAGCCTTACTAAAAGCATCCAGAGGTCTGAGAAAGCTATCTGTCAATAACTGCCAGATTTGCTGTTCAAAGCTTCTCATTAACAAGTGAGCTGTAAAAGAGAAGGGTTGTCCTTTTACAAAATGACCTTGCATTTGCTAAAAGCTAAGAGCAGCCTTTTTGTCTTCAGGTGGAGTCTCCTTTGTCAATTCCACTTAACAGTGAATAGCAAAAAAAGAAAAAAAAAGAAAAGAAAAAAGTTCTCTGCCTAGGAAATGTGAAGCTTTAATTCTTCCTTTCACTTGAGGATAAAAAAAACCCCCAACATTTCCGTTATTATATGGTCCTTGTGATTACTTCTAAGTTTTTACTAGGATTCTGATTTATTTTGAATTGAGTACCTCTGGGCAATTTGTGTTTTGCTTATCCAAAAGACATTGGTAGGTGTCTTATCTAGCCTACCAATAGTCTCTTGTCTTATTTTTCTCTTCTCAAAGACTACGTTTCTCTAACACAAGCTCCTTCTTCATGCCTTTTGTTATGATGATTAATAGGTTACATTTATAAACAAAGATACTGACTCAGAACCTTCTGTAACTTAGGTGGCAATCTCCATGGTGATATGGTATTGTTTGCTGCAACTGAGCACAAGCCCCTTGGTATTCAACAGCATATTTAAGAACAATTATGATCCATGCTGAAGTTCTTATTCTGCTGGCTCCTATTTAAAATGTTGGATGATCTGATAAAGGTGTGAGACATTTCACGATAAGAGATGCTAAATGCCTTTTAAAGCTAGAGAGCGTGAATGTTACTTGAAAGCTAGATGGAGTAGCAATGGAGCATGCAAGAAATCTTCACCCTGTGCACTTTGCTGTCATAACCATGTCAGCTTCACTTTCCCCTACATTCCAATCTCCTGACCAGGGTCACCTATTGGATGATGCAGTCTTGGCTAGTGTAATGGATGGAATTAAATGTGACCTTGTCACGACCCTCACTTCTGGTTTCAGTAAAGCATTAGCATACTTTGGTCTTTCCCAGGAAACTATTGAAATGCTTTGGTCTTTCCCCAGGAAATACAAAACCCCCTACACTTCTATACTTCCACCTGCAATTGCACTGTCTATCTGTAAATGAGAAAACCAAACTGAACAGGTAATGCTGTGGTCAGATTGCTCAGACATTTATGTTACAAAAAAACCCTTTGATCTTTTGTTAGTGCAGAACCTCTATTAATTCTTACATTGGTGAGGAGCCATCTCCTCTCAAGATACCCTTGTAAGTTGTTTGCCTTCTCAGTGTCTCGCTCCATATTTTTAACAGAAAACTATATCTGGTGCTAAACAACAGTTGATTCCTTCTGTTGCCTATTACTGCAAAAGATGACAGGAACTATGTTCCTTATGATTGCTTTGTCCTTTTCTCAATAATATGCACTTCTCAGTGAGTCATCCCTACCCAAGCCTCCTGCAGGAAGCTTTTCTTTTCCACTAAAACAAAATAGAAATAGATACAGAAGAACATTTCAAAAGACATCTGTAATTTCAAATTTGCCCAGTTTTACCAAGTGCAAGTTCCCACACAGTACTTCTTCCTTGGCAGCATGACCAGAGCTATAGTATACCCATATATTGGCCCTGATTTACAGTGTGCATTCAGAGTAGTCTCAGTGTGCATGCCCACTCTTGGCAGTATCTGGAGCATCAAAGGTGCTATGTGTAGGCAGAGGGAAGGAACTTCACCACCATGGGCAGTAAAGTTGGTGTGTCCCTAACATGTAGGACTGTCATTGTATGTGCTACCTGTGAAGCTGCATGCAGAGATAAAACCTTCTCCTTGAGCGAAGGAAGATGATAGCTAGGAGTTGCTACTGTAAGTGATGTTTAAAAACTAGATTTAAAAAGCAGCCAAGCAAGAAACCAACTAATCTGAATGAGAGGCAGGAAAGGGCCTTTGGAATGAGAGAAAAATGATGTGCACGGGCAATGTGAGCTTTTCAAGAAGCGTATGCTTTTATTTGAAAATATGATGAAGAACTGATAGCTTAGTATCAATAGCATGTGCCTGTGACCTGGGAAATCTGCTTTGAAATCAATGATTGTTTGAGATTCAAGTATTGAACCTATAATACTTGGTCTGGGCCACCTCTCAAACATTTTGACTTCTCACCAAGCCTGTAGGTACTGAGAGATTAACCTTAGTCTTTCCTAATTAGTCTATTTGTTCTGTGTATGAAAAAGATTGAAAGGGATGGGAAGGGAGTAGACAACCCCAACTTCTGGGCTTAACTTCACTCCTGATTTTCTCTACTGCCTCTCCCATTGCAACACAGGGGAACGTGGAATCAGGGTTTTGGTCAGTTCATCACACATTGTCTGTGACTCTTTCATCTTCAGGGGGAAGACTGCTCACAGTCTTCTGCTGTTCCAGTGTGGTTATTCACAAACTTCTCCAATGAGAATCCTTCCCACCGGCTACAGTTCTTCATGAACTGCTCCAGCATGTATCCTTCCACGGGCTGCAGCCTTTCAGGAACAGGCTGCTCTGGTGCAGGTCACAAGTCCTGACAACAAACCTGCTCTAGTGTGGGCTACTCTCTCCATGGGGCCGCAGGTCCTGCCAGGAGTCTGCTGCAGTGTGAGCTTAGATTGAGTATGTAATCTCTTTTTCCTGTTCAGTTCTTGTATTGTTAGTGTGCTGTAACTTCTTTCTACCCAACCGATCATTAATCTTACATTTCAATCCAATTGTTTTATTTCCACCTATTGAAAGGTTTCTAGTTTCCATTTTAAGTTTTTGTCTGCTTTTTTAAAAACTGAAGGAGTTGTTCTCAGGTTTCAAAGAAGATGCAAATCAATGTTTTCAAAAGTTTAATGGAGAATGAGGGAAAAATATAAAATTTAAACTTAGAATCACAATTATTTATTTTTTATGTATTTTTAAACTTATTTCCCTGAGCATGAAAAAGCCAAGCTCGTTCAAAAGACATCAAAAAGACATTTCTAAGAAGACATGTTTACCTTTAATAACTAAGTGAAATTTTTGTTTGGAAGATACAAATGACCATTCAACAACCCTAGCAGAATAAAGTTTAGTTAAAAAATGAAGATCAGAAAAAGAATTTTATGGTGAAGGATTGTTTACCTTCTCAATGGTCAGAAATCTGTGGTATATGAGAGTGGAGAGTGTATGTAAAGCTACCTTCAGTGCCTGCATTTTCAGCAGCCTTTCTTAGTTTCATGCTAGTGTTGTCTTCTCATCTACATTGAAAGATATTGGTTTGTTTACTTTTAATAACCTCGTGGAAATAGTTGTGGTGGTTTCACCCTGGCTGGCGGCCAGACACCCGCTAAAGTCGTTCTATCACTCCCCTTTTCATCTGGACAGGGGACAAAACGTATATTGAGAGGCTTAGGAGTTTAGATAAAGAGATGGAGAGATCATCCCACAATCTGCATCATGGGCAAAAACCACACCACACAGAATTAAAAAAAAAAAATAATTAATTACACACAGAGACAAACACACAAACACACACACACTGACACCAAAGTTAATGAGAAATAAAAGCAAATCTTAAAACATTTCCCCCCACCCGTCCCTTCTTCCTGGGCTCAATTTTATTCATAATCTCTCTCCCTTCCTCCCCCATCTCAGGTGGCATGCTGGATGGGGTGGGGAATTGGGGTGGGGAAAGAGTTGTCTGGCTCTGGAACAGGTTGCCCAGGGAGAGGGTTGAGTCACCTTCCCTGGATGTGTTCAAAAAAAGCATAGATGAGGTACTTAGGGATATGGTTTAGCATAGGATGGGAAAGGTTGGACTTGATGATCTTTAAAGGTCTTTTCCAAGCTTGTGATTCTGTGATTCTGTGATGAAGGTTTTGGTCAGTTCGTAACAAGTTGTATTCCTTCTTAGAGGGGAGGTGGGGGGATGGTGGTGCTTCGTCACACTCTTCCCCTGCTGCAGTATGGGGTAAAAGCCATGGGAGATAGTCATCCATGAACTTCTCCTTTCCCACAGGGATTTAGCTCTTCACCAGCTGCCCCAGTGTGGGTCACTTCTGTGGGCCGCACTCATAAATCCCAGAATGTTTCTCAGGCCCAGACTGCTCCAGCCTGGTCCTCTATGGAGTCACAACTCCCCAGAAAACCTGGTCTGGTGTGGGTCCTTCTCACCATGGGCTGAATGTCCTTCCAATGTGGGTCACAGCATCTTTCATATATCTCCACACGCTCCAGCATGGGGTCTCTCCACGGGCTGCAGGAGAATCAATCCAGCGCCTGAAGCACCCCCCCGCCCTCCTTCTTCACTGACCGTGGTGTCTCTTGCATCTTCTCTGTCACTTCTCAGGTGGCAAAAAGTGCCTGCTTCCATTTTTTTTTCTCTTAAATACGATTCACAGAGGTTCTACCATCATCGCTGATGGGCTCAGCCTTGGTCAGCAGTAAGTTGGTCCTTGAGCTAGTTGGTATTTTCTCTGTCAAGTCTAGGGAAAGCTTCTAGCAGCTTCTTGCAGAAGCCATACTAGCAGCATCCCCTTCTCCACCAGAAGATTACCATGTAAAACTACAAAAGTGAATAACACAGATTTTCCTTACAATGAAATACCAGAAATTTAGCTGAAGTTTATCCAGCTTTATTCTGGAAATTGCATCTATGCAGCCACATATTTTTATGGTATTATTATAGAATCATAGAATCACTTAGGCTGGAAGAGACCTTTAAGATCACAAAGTCCAACTACAGCCTAACCCTGCCTAGTCCACGTCTAGACCATGTCTCCAAGCACATCTACACGCCTTATAAATACCTCCAGGGATGGTGACTCCACCACTTCCCTGTACAGCCTGTTCCAATACTTGATGTCCCTTTCAGTAAATAAATTCTTCCTGTTATCTAACCTAAATCTTCCCTGGTGCAATTTGAAGCAATGTCTTTTTGTTCCATTGTTTGTTATGTTAGAGAAGAGATGGACTTTTCAACCCATTTATCATCTCACTAAACCTGTTTCTCAAGTTACATAAGTAAGGAACTCACAGAGAGAATGACCTACCAGGCTGCATGAAGGTTGCATTCACTCAGGTCCTATTTGCTCAGATTATGCAAATTCTACATTTAAACTATTGTCATGTTCATCTAACAGTTAACTCAGTTCCATTCTTCTGTTTACTTGAAGTAGTACAGAAAAGTAAAGCAAGAAACCTGATGAAGTGTATTTACAACATATATTTCTTCAGTTCATTATAAAGAATTGCATGCCAAATTCTGAAAAGATAGTGAAGAGATGGGTATTTGCATTACCTAGAATAGATCAGTGATTTTTCACAGTGTTTTTTTCCCCCTCCCTCTCACAATATTTTGTCCCCGCCCTCTGCATCTCTCTGTACTACAGAGCTACAAAATACTTAACTCAGCCCCAACTCAACTCACTGTACCCGTCACATATTAAAAAAACCCCAAACCAGCTCTACAGTCCTGTTTTTTAAAAGATGTTACTTTCAGCTCAGGTAATAGCCTTACTAAAACCAAACAGAAATAGAAAATATGTAGTGGTTCTATACAACTGCCACTATTCCGCTGCCAGTGGACATATAATTTCATAGGCAAACCCTCCAGAAATAGTACTTCTTTGCCTACTCAGTTATTGGTTTCTCCTGAGAATGACATGGAGTCTGCCAACTAGTGACAGCACTGACAACAGCTTCTCTAGGAGGAAGTTGCTTTGATGCCATCAACCTATTCCACGTAGGTCTCTGAACAACTGCTTTATTTTAAGGAGATTCAGCCATTATTAATCCACAGCAGCTTCAAACCTAGAGGCGAATGTTGTTTCCTAAGTCACTGACATCTTCAAAGCTAAGTTTGAGAAAGATCAGAGCAGAGATATTGAAACCTGTATTTTCATTTTTGTAGGGTTTTCTGTTTGGTAGACACATAAATTTTTATACATGATACTAAACATTTACTTCATTAAATTTCAATAAAAGCTGGAAACATTTAAACTCAAGAGGAACAGTCTTATCCTTTTACTGTTAAAATCTCTTGAGAGACCTCTGCATTCAAAATGTTATAAGAAAAAGAAGTGCAGCAGATCCCATTCTCTCATAAGTAGCCTCATAGCAAAACTTACTAAAACTGTCTTTCAAAATAAAAATGAGAAAATATAAATACTGAGGGATGGTGTCTGAAACAGAGACTCAATGGGATGACAGTTGCAAAAAAAAAGGTGAGGAGACCGTTACGCTTCTACAAATACCAAATGATTATAGAACTTGCCTGGAAGAAAACATCTGAATATATTCCTTCCATGATTAACTTTGATCAAGGTAATAAATGTGCTTTTCTATGTTTCCACATGAATACCCCTAGGATTCTAAAGTATGTTCCAAACACTTCCATTTCTGCATTCTGGTCATTTCGTCCTTTAAAATAAACTTACCTTCCCAAGGATGTCAAGCTGCAACAATAGTACATATGCATACCTGAAAATACATGTAATTTTTTTTTTATTGCCCCAAATAAATTTTTTTGGTCAAATATTTTATCAATGTTTGCTGAAATTTTATTTAAATTTCGAATTAGTTTTAACTAATTTAACTACTTGTCCAGCTGTAAAAAAATGCAGGTTCCACAGCTTCAATATTGTAACTTCCAGAATAAGAGATACAGAGGACCATAAAAGCAAGTTATAATTCTTACTGCTCTATCTATCTATCTATCTATCTATCTATCTATCTATCTATCTATCTAATTGCTGTATACATAAGATAAATGAATTATTGGTATTAGTATATTTAGGTTTAGATTATTATGGTATATTTATGCATAAAATTATTAGTTTTTAAGTACAAAATTTTTCAAATTCACTCACCCAGTAGCTCAAAAGTGTTCTGCAGTGTATGTGTTCAGAATTAGGAATAATTTCTCTAATGGTCTAGCTGTAGTGTGGTCCAACAGCATGCTCATACCTGAGAGGGTTTTCTGAGGAAGGGAATATTGCAAGGCACCTGAGTCATTTAGAGCATGCAAACATCTATTTTACCAAAATTTCATCAGCTCCTCTTCCTGTGAATCCTTCATTTGCATATGTCTAATCACCTCTGTCCCCCTTGTTCTCTTGTAGCATTTTTGTTATCATTGCCAGTGACTGCTTTACTGCTAGCAACTTCCTTCTTTAAGGTATTCACTCATAGAAAGTCCATAGGTAAGGTACATTTTAGAGAAGGAAAGAAGGAATAAGACTGCAGTGGAAGAGGTTCTATGTTTTTATATAGCTGGATCCATATCCTGAAGCTGGGAGCTTTTTGGAATGGTTGTCTCATAGTTATGCACAAGTTAGGACTAATGGCACATGAGTCAAATACGTTGCATGGATGCAGAAATACAGCATGCATCTCAACCTCCTCTCACAATGGTTTGAAGTGTCATTTAAAAGCAATGTTCTCAGATACCTCCAACTTAATTTCTCTCAGACTCACAGCTTGTGCTATCGAGTTGTAAAAAGACCTACAGCCTTGTACTTGCACACCCCAGCCCCCATTCTCACCCCTCTTTTTAAGACAGAACAAGCATTTGGGTAATACACATTATTCAAATGAGAGCTGACTCTCAAAGACTGCTTTTAAAAGTTGTTAGGCTTTTTTATGTTATAATAAGTGCATCTCAGAGTTCTAAACTTTATTTCTGTTTTAAACTCTGTCTTAAGAACAAACTCTATGGTTCTCTTCCTGGTTGTTGGTTAAGAATTTATTGTATGTGTGAATAACTCTGAAGTTTAACTCAGTGTAATTTTTGCTGGAAAGCTTATACTCTACAAGTGAGGAGTGGAGAAGAATTACATGCAAGGCGGACTTAGAACTTTCCAGCTGGTCATTCTAAGACCACTTCCTTCTGTTGATGTTCCTGTTAAATGTTCTGTGTTTTGTGAAAGATTAACAGCTGTTAGAGTTTAAACTCTTCCTACAGCTTGGCTGTCATCACCAGCAGTGGATGACCATTTTCCAGTGTCAAACAGTTGCTGAGGTTTCTTTCCAGGGCACTATTCCCATTTCCATAGTTCTTCTAAAGAATTCTATGTCTCTTATTTTCTCAATGAAGTATGCGGCTGTGTGCTTATTTCTCTTTCTTCTGGGCATGAAGGCTCAAATTTTAGATGTCTTATTTCATTATATCTTCTTCTTTAAAAATCCCAAACCAACCCGAAAAAACGCCCCATCCCAAATTTACTTAAAACCCCTTAATGCCACTTGTCTTAACCACCAGTAAGCCAATGGAAGCCATCAGCAAAAGGAAGTCAGTTTTAAGCTCTATTCAGAGTACTATTTTCCTAAGGTTTGTGAAACAAAGTACATCATGATCTTTATTCACTTTATCCTTTTTATTTTTTCCTCTTTTAAAGGCCAGTTGCAAAACCAGTCTGATGATCCACTCTCAACTCCCTGTAGACTGTGATATCTGAGTCCCTTGAGTATGGGTGTATGTGGCAATCTTGACTTTTCTCCAAAACAAATGCTCACACAAAACAAAAAAAAATCCCAATCTCCTGAAAAACAAACTGAAAAAAAACCCTAAAATGATAAGATGACCTGGAATGCACTGAGCTGGGGCTGTAATGCATTCATAAGAGTAGCTTGAACTTTCAAAACCTTTTGATGTTTGCCCAGGAGAGGTAACTCAAAACCACACATTTGGAAAAATAGTAAATAAATGATTACCCAAGAGGATATATTTGCTAGTTTCTGAGGGTAGGGCTTCAGGGAATAATTAAAAAGCAAAATAAAACCCCCCAAAAAACAAACAATAAAACCAAACCACCATGAAAGCAATTCTCAGGGCTGAAAGCCTTGTGGGTAGGTGATGAAGACAGAGAATATTAACTACCTGTAGTCTCATTGTCAGAGAGGAAAGACTGTGGCTTCATGAATTAATTTCCAAAGTTTCTGTTTTCAACAGATCTCAGGCGAGCATCATCTTCATAGTGTAAGCACAGAGGTCAGGTAACAGGCTTCTTGTATAGTGCATGAATTACACAAGTGCATGAACGATACAGTGAATTAAATCCCCCCCTCAAACATGATGTGTCCATCAGGCTGCAGCTTGCTGTGTGGTGCTGAAGTTCCTTCCTGTACTTCTGGGTAAGACTTTGAGAATGTTACATTCACATAAAATTTTCCATGTGTGAAATGCTGGCATCCTCCCTTCCCCCTGTCAAAAAGAAATGTTGCATTTCTCATGATAAAGTATTTATAATTTCAGTGTAAAAGATTTGTGGACTTGAACTCCACTAAAATTCTTCTATGCAGGGACCAGCATGTGTAGGTGAGATAGATGTGAAACATTTAAAAGGCAGGGGAGCAGAATCTTTTTCTCTATGCTATTCATTTTTATTTTGTCAATTAGTAAATTTTATTTTGCCAAACATTCCTGCAAGGTCTGTTATTCTTGGGTATTTTAGTTGTAAGTAGTTATATGCTTTTCATTTTAACAAAGCTTTTAATTCTCAGTCAGAGGCTTACCATGTTTCTACCTTGTAGGTCACCCATACTTTTACAAGTGTGCCCGCTGATAAACTTGGCAAATTTTATCTTAAAGGAATTTAGATTACTGATGTATTTGGAAGGTTGTTTTAAAAATTTAATGCTTTAAATGATCAAACCTCTTTATTTTAAATATAAATGCCCATTTTATAGCTATCTGACTTTGTAACAATACAGTACCTTAATTCTTCTTTTCCTTGATTTTTAGTCTGAGCTGTGGTTATTTAAAAAATCATATTTTCTTTCAGCCTTCAAAATTAATATTTTCTTGATAAACCCATCTATTCTGACTCTAAATTTATTTCTGTTATTACTTTTCCATACACTATCCAGTAGCCTCTTATTAGGCATACTTCTACCTTCCTGATGTTCTGATAAGTTTTTTTCTGGACAGAGAGGTGAAAACACATAAGCAGTAATTTCCATCCTGTCCATATAACAGTAATATGCATTCTCCTTCTTAGAAACCAAATTTCATAACTATTAAAAAAAAAAAACCAACCCAAAAATTAGTTAGTTAACAATCTCAGATACTTTCATAATGATACTTCAAGCCTTCAGAAACACAGTAATTATTTCTTTCATCACATGTGAGCTTAGAATACTTCCCTGTAAACCAAAAGCTTTCTTTCAAGATACATGATTGAACACTTTCAAATGATTTTTTTGGTTGTTTTTTTTTGTTGATGTGAAATAGTGCAGCAATAAAGTTCCCATAGATCGACAGATGGCATATGTCTCCAGAGCAATGCTAGAACTTCATTTGTTCTTGCTATTTTTAAAGTTGATCAGGAGAATGAAAAAGATTGGCTGCAAGCAAAAGCTGAGAGACAGTTGCTTTAATAGATGCTTTTAAAATAGTATCAGAGAAGTATAAAAAGAATTATATAAGTGAAAGTATAGAAGCTCGTGCAAACTTACAAACTCAAAAGTCTATAAGCTGCCTGGAAAAGCAGTGACAGAAGTAAAACAGTCACCTTGTAGAATTAATAGGAACAAAATATTCAGCTTGTGTCTTTGATCATCAGGAACTGGATCTGCTGAGCTGTGAGGTCCCCCAGTCTTAAATTAAAACATTCTTATAAACTAGTAAAATCTTCCTTTGTATTTGCAAGCATACGGACATCTGATAATATAGGTTACACTTTGCACTCTTCTGGACTGTCTGTACCATCACTGTTTTATTTTTGTTTACAAACTTGTCCCTACAGCACACCTATATTGGTAAAGTGGTAATATTATTTCAGTATTTTCAAGGTGTAAAACTCTTTTGTGGCAGGGTACCTGTCCTCCCTCTACAGATGAAAATCTGCCAGACTACAAACACCACTGGAAAAAAAAAGTCAGTATTAAGAAGAAAGATTCAGCCTTACATGGTAATGATTTTGTGCTTAATTTCTTGTTTCTGTTTCTGGCCTACAGAATGCTGAACATCGCTGTTCAAGCAGTGTATTGAAAAATGGGATTATAAATCTGTGATTCTACAGATGTCTTGTACTTGTGCCAGGCTTAAGAGATACTTTGCATAGATGTTGGCGTATATCCATGTGGTGCCAACTGAAAGCCATAGCCTGAGGCTTTGATCATAGGATTTGTCATGTACTGCACACTTGCTGTGCCTGCGTGGAATCCCGCAGGCTGCTATCAGTGCTTGAAGACTTTAAAAAGAAGGAAAAAAATTGATAGAATGTTTACAAGATTTTTTGTTGTTCTCTCCTCCCAGCATCTATGTTTCTGTCATGAAACATACCCCATGAATGGACATGTGTAGTAACAAATAAATAGGAACACATAGTAAGACAGATGCACTTTACTGGCAGTTACATTAGGCAATCTGTTGTTTATTTTTCTTATAATTTTTCTTCCTTTTTTTTCTACTTGAGGATGCATATATTCTATACTTCCTGTGGCCTGGTTATAAAGGGATGACTAGTTCTTAGCTGTCACGCAATACAACTCTTGCCTCTGCTGGATAAATTATCTTTCAGGGGCTGTTATCACCATTAACCTCCCCCTTTTCCTTTTCCTGGAGATTTTACTACCTGTGCAATTGAAGTGCCTTCTATTATACCTGGGAAAACAGAATTTTATATCTGGAGATCTTAATCTATGATTTTTTTAAATATTTCCTTGCTGTTTAACTGAGCAGACAGCCAAAGCAATGACACAGATGTTTGCTTGCTCTCCCTCTGCAGTGGGTTTGGGGAGAAAATTGAAAGAAAATTAAAACTTGTGGGTTGGGATAAAAACAGTTTAATGTTCAGCACAGTTTCTTACCACCTGTTGACTGATGCCCACCTAGTTAACGAAACAAGGTCGTCCCTGGCCAACAACCTCCAGTTATATAGAGAGTATGATATCATACAGTGTGGAATATCCCTTTGGCCAGTGTGGGTCAGCTGTCCTGGCTGTGTCCCCTCCCAGCTGCTTGTGCACCTCTTGCAGAAGGCTCCTGTCTCCTCGCTAGTGGGGTCTGGGAAGGTGTAAAATCTGACTTGTAAATGCTGCTCAGCAACAATTGAAATATCACATTATTTTCATCCTAAATCCAAAGCACAGCACTATCCCAGCTACTAGGAAGAAAATGAACTCTATCCCAGATGAAACCATGACAATATCTGCCCCTTATTCTATACCATCTATGTCATGCCTAAGTCTCAAATTTTCCAGTACATTCCAATTATTTACCACTTTTTTTTCTGTTTTATAAAAAAAACCCTGTTATTCCTGTGAAGAAACAACCAGTGTTAGATGAACAGTTACTACAAAGTGTTTTGGAGGGAGCAATAGAAGCAAGCACCGCTGAGCTGTCTCACAGGCAAGGTGTCATATGATCCTTCCCACAGTCTCACCAGAGAAAATCTTTAAATCTCACCAGGCCTCCTCTCCTTACTGCTACTAGAGACTGTCCCACAATCTCACTGGTGAACAGCGTTGTGAGCCCCAGTGCTGGTGCTTTCCTAAGCAGACCACAGCAGATGCTCTTGGGACAGCAGCAACTTTTAGCATCCGTAGGACCTTTTCCTTAGTGGTAGTAACTCAACCACCCCCTTTTCATTTATAGTTAAGAATTGTATGCATTGACCATCTTCATTTTGATAAAGTAAAAAAAAGTTTAGCACCACCTTATAAAAAGCACTTGGAGCCTGACCCAGTAGACTTTCTTTGTATGATTTCCTGTATAATTCGCCAGGGAATCTGCATGAGCCAGGCAGCTGAGTGACAGCGAGCTCTGCTCTGGCCATGCCCCCTCCCATCCCAGGTGTTATTCTACTGCCAATAAATATTTTCAAGTTATTGCTCCTGACATCCTATGCTAAAATATTTATTTTTAGTGAAAAAAGTTGAACGGTGTTTCTGCAAAACTCTTGCACTGGCATCTACCTCACTGTAGTGATGTGTTTTGAGAGCTGAACTCAGTCAAAAAATATTGACAGTCTTATAGTTCCCAGTTCCAGCTGGATTAATTCTTTCTTATTTTTATTGATGCATCTTGAAGACATAGCCAAGGTGTGCAGTCAACCAGAAAATTAAAACAAACAATGACTATTACAGAAAGTAGCTGTATTTTTGAGTTTATTTGCTAGGAGACTGTATTTTTTCCCCCAAATAAATTTTATTTAGAAAATAATAGCACAGACTTCCTGACTTTCTTGCCATTTTTTATTGCTGTTTTCTGTTGGGAAGTATTCCCTGACTTATTGTTATTTCCAAAAGCCTTAATTTCTATCTAGATTTCCTTCTAATCAAACAATTTGACATAGAAAAGTCTGAGGAGAAAAGAACGACTGGATTTTATTTTTTTCTGCTACCCTGACATAACAGATAAAGGCTGAATCACTGAGAGGCCAAAAATCTGTTCAAAGAGAATAAGACATCAAGCCAGTAGGGCTACCAAGTGAGCAGGTGCACAACTATGATCCTTGTTATAAAAGTGAAGCAAAAAATTCCTTAGAAGAAAGGTAGAGACAGTGATTCAGTGCTTCCTCCCCAGGGCTACTGTCCAAAGATGAAGCAAAAATCCCATTCGTTACTAGGTTGTACTCATGTTAGAATGACAGGAGAGGGAGCTGAAGAAATAAATGGACAGGATTGGAATGATTATTGCAATGAGGTACATCAGATAGGCAGGCAGGGAAGCCAACCTGAACAGAAGGTTCAGTAGAGTAGTTTCTATGTCTCTCTCTGCTTTGACAGCTCTGTGAACACAGGACAGTGGTCTTATGCTATGGGAGATGACATCCGAAGATCTGAAAACAATAGAACCACCCCCTCCAAATTTCATCTAGAATGGATCCAAATAGGAACATTTTTTCACGGGATAGTAAGGTCACAGGAAAATGCAGATTGGAAGGCCCCTCTGGAGATCTCCAGTCCAAAGCATGGGGCTTTGTTTACATTCTGAAAACCTCAAAATATGGACTGCACAGTCTTCCCAGACAACATGAGCCAATGCTTGTCTGTCCTCATAGTGAAAACTTTTACTGACGTCCAGTCTGAACCTCATTTCTTTCAAGTTACGCCTGGTATCTCCCATCCTCCTACCATACACTAGTATGAAGAGCCAGGCTCCATCAATTGCCTTCTCATAGGTTCTGGGGGCTGATCTTAACTCAAAGCCAGTCTTAAGAAACCCATTTCCTCTCTGAGGAAGCAGGTACTCGAGCCCCAGCTTCTCCCCCAGCTTGCTGACCATACTCCCATTTGTCAATGTCTTTCTCATACTGGGGGGTGGAGCTAAACAGCACATGATGTTAAAGATGCAGTTAATGAGTACTGAATACAGGGGGAAAATCCCATTCTAGCCAGATTTTATCCATCTGGTTGTCCACCCATCCACACCATAATGTCCCAAGACAGTTATGGGACATAGTGTTCAAAGCCACGCTAAATGCAAAGTAAATGGCACCCACTGCTCCTGTTCAGTTGGTCAGATATGATTTGCTCTTGCCAATCTCTGCTGACTATTTCCAATCACTTTCTCTTCCACAGGCACAGATATATGCTGCAGGAGGATTTACTCCACAAATTAAGTGAAACTCCTGCATCAAAAAATTGTCCCATACAAACACCAGAAATCCTTTGATTGCTTGGTTCTCTCTTTGTTGCCTCTCCATGAGTTATTTAAAGATGTCACCACCTTTATTCCTCAGATTGGGTGGCTTGTAACAAACTCTCACTAATGACACCTTTGCCAGCCTCTGCAAGTTCTCACCCAGGCTGCTGTCCATTTTGTACAGCAGCCCCATGTATCTGAGCTGCTCCTGCTTGTTGTAGAGGGCAACATCCTCCCTCTGCTTTGCTTGTTCTCATTGCCTTTCCCCCTTTGTTTTCTATCTCTTTCTGCTGTTTCCTTTTTAACCATGGTCTGCAACTTCCCTCACCCATCCTTCCTGATTTAAATCACTCTTCACCAGGTTGGACAGCCTGTTGAAAAAGATGTCCTTTCTCCACTTTATGAGGCAGATTTCATCTCTTTCTAGCAGTTCTCCATCTTCAGAGAGGATCCCATGACGGTCAATGTTAACTCCCTGATGTTGGCACATTCTGTGCGGGCAGGTACTGACCTTCAGAGCTGGATCCCCCTTCAGATCTTGCTCTGAGTCAAAGCCTCTGCTGTACTGGGGTAGTTTGTCCTGTGAGTGAAAGGCACTGTGTTTTGTGGGGTATCACTGTCGTGGTAGTGGACCCTTGCTGCCTTCATCCATTTTCAATCCCTTCCTGTGCATCCATTGGCACATGCTGCCGTGGTTGTCTGCTGTGTTCACCAGCATCCCTATGAATACAGCTCTATAATTCAATTATTTGTAGATAGATTATCATTAGTAATTTCCAATTAAGTTTCATATAGCTTAAAGTCCAACAATTAAGTCTCTCTGTTTCTCCTTTGGTCATGCGCTTAATTTTAAGTGCTTAATTTTAAACTATTGCTTTGGTGATTAGGATAATGAGTGACACTGGGTCCACATTAATGGGGAAAGAATAACTCTCTCAAAATGCATCTATTGACTGCCAAAATATGTGCTGTGATTTATTAAGATATAACAGCTTTCATTTGTGGAAGCTCACATTCTTTCTGAGACATAGCAGTAACAGTTTTGATGTACAACAGACCACTTGAAAACACAAATTCAAGGTGATAAAAACATTCTGTTGCTAAGTCCATATACAAGAGAAGAACATTTGATACACACAGAGATTGAATTGTCTGTCTTCCTGTGAAGCTCAATTTGATACCCAAATTTGGGATATTTAATTGGCAACACCAAAAGAAAAGAGGCAATGTGGGAATGACTTCCTGACTTGGAAACAGGATAAAGTAAGTGCTGTTCAAATACAAAGAGGCAAAAAGCAATGTGTGAAGTTTTTCAGTTTTAAGTAGAAAGATCAGTTTTGTGACTCTTACTTTCTCATGCAAATAACTATCATGCAGGAAGCAGGAGCAGATAAGAGGACTCTTACACACAGATAAACTTGTATGAAATGCTAAGACAATGTTTTCTGAAAAAGAAAGTTATGAATGAGGCCAATTTTCATAGCAAATCAGATATTTTAATAACTATACCAGCACTACCACTGATGACTTTTGGACAATGATTTCTGTATTTTGCCAGAACTTTACATTCTTTAGGAGATTACAAAAGGAGGAGACCAATATAGTCTTCATGGAGAATGAAGTTTCCTTTTCCTTTTTTGCATTAAAAAGGGATCCTTTCTAATCTTGAGTCTTGTTCACCTTTTTCTCCTGCCAGAGCACCCTATTCTGAAACAGTACTTAATCAGTAACAAGGTCATTAAATAAAATGTGTAAGCCCCAGCTTGATTGTCTTTCATGATCTGGTTAATTTTGGCCCTAGAATGCAAACAAGAATGTAAAGCAAAACAAAAATAAATCTTTGGAGATCAAGCTGTTTTAAGTACTCATTACAATCCATCACTACTGCTCTGCAGTAATACCAGTTTTATGTGATATATGCCACAACTTACACTTCACCATTTTTTTTAAAAAAAAATGTTTCATTGCCATTCAGTCATTTTCTATCATATTCGTCTTTTTTGTTTTGAAAACAAAATTTCTATTCCTCAAGCTGCCCAGTTTGATATAATCAAGTGCAATTATAATTGGTGGGAGTATCATTTATAACCAAGGAGGAGGAAATGAACATAAACTGTCAGCTAGATGAATCTGAACAGAATAATTTGAAAGCCAGAAACTCTTTCCATTATGATGCTAAAGTTCTGATTAGAAGCTGCTGTCCATCAGAGCTGAGGAAAGTTTTGTTGTCTGAGTTTTATAAGAGGATTGTGGTAGTTTCATTTTTGACCAAAATACTATTTCCTATTACTGATCCTTCTTGTCCTCTTCTCTTCTTGTCCTCTCCTCTTTTCTTAACAAGTACATTTTGGTGCTTGTTAATTAAACTTTTGTACTTGCCAAGTACAGTGATTGCACAGTATAAGCATTTACATATGTAGTACTTGATTTTTGTCTGAGCTGGGGTGGCATTGGAGACCTTAACTGAGCCAAGTTCTGCACAAGTTCTGTATGTTTTACAAAATACATTTTAAGTGAGGATTGCTGCTTCAGAGAAAATACTCTCTTCTATTATATTCTATAGAATATAGAATATATAGAATCAGAACTCTATAAGAAAAACAGGTACTATAAACTGATAAATAAGGTTTTAAAAGCATCCCATGTCCTGCATCTTTTGTCTTTCATGCTTTCTTGTAAAAAATATTTGAAAGAATTAAAATACCTTATTTATTGTAAAAATAATAGTACTTTTAAAAACAAAATGAGATATGAAAAATTAAAAAGTGAAATATGTTACATTATTAATTTTTAATTTAAAAAAGAACATGGCACATATATGGATCCAAGAACTTAACTTAGTTGAAATATAAGCAATTTAATCAAAGAACAAATGGCTGTTATCAGTCCAACTACAATAATATGAATGTCATTACAGTGTGAATAAATGTCAAAAAAGCGTCATTAATAATAACCATAGAATTGTTATGCAGGAAAGATTACTACTGTCCTCCCCTTTCCCTGATGTGATGCTCACCCTTTCTGTCTGGCTCTAGGATGAGAGAATGAGAGTCTCAGTCCCTTCAAGAGAAAAAGGGGAGGCTTACAACAAATTGTTGGTGTCCTGGGGTCTTTTCTGTGACAGGTATGAGGTTCAAGCTCAGGGACTCGCAGCTAATGCCTCCTCAGGGGCTGCTGTTTGCCCAACTGTGGTCTGTCAGGCCAGTGTCACAGTGGAGATCACAGGGTGGGAAGCTAAAACAAGAGACCTCACAGGCAACTTGCAAGGAGGCTGAGACCACCATGAGCCTGGGTGAACCCAGAGACCCTGTGCTGCCAGGGCGGTACCAGGTCTGCAGCTTGTTATTGGCCATGGCAAAAGTCATATTTACTTGGATATATGTAAAAAAAATTCCTCTGTCTGATTATCAGAATTCAGAGCAGGTAAACAGGAGCTATGAAGACGGTGGTTTCTTGGTAAGATCGTAAATTATATTATCTTCACATTTTTTTCCTGCAAAGAACCCCTGAACTAATGTCTGCAATTTTTGTTATTTTCAAGAAGAAACCTTTCCCCTAATGATGGCTTGCAGGTTCCCATCCTGTTTTTAGATACTATTTAAGCACTTAGTTGCATATATTACAGTTAAACATGATGACTAACAAAATTAGGGGACAGGTAGTAGGCAGCTTTCAAGACTGGGCCTCCAACCAAGAGCTGTATTTTCCCTTATATCATTAAATTAGTGAATTCATATTCTCAGAACTCCAAATATGTTCTCATTCTCAGAAACTGGCAGAAGGGAGGGTACATTAACAAGCAAGGGAGTTTTATACAGTTTTAATGAACTCTTATGAGAGCTTCTCTTTATGTCAGGGAGAAAAAAAACCTACCCACCTTATTTTTTTTTAAATTTTATTTTTTTCTGAGCTATTTCATATACTATGGCTGAAAAAGCTGACATCCCTCAAATCACATTCTTAGTTTCTCATGCAATGCATCTCAATGCATTGTTTACTCCCCTGGAGAGAGTCTGTTTCTGTAGATTGCTGTTCATGCAGATGAACACACACACACACGCGCACACTTTTCCTCTGTATCTGACTTAAACCAGCTTTAAAAAAGAGATTAAGTATTGGAGAGAGTATTTTCAGCATGTAGTGTGCAACAGGAATTTTGACAGCTTTTGCGAGCTGTTTCCATGAAGGAAGAAAAGTAAGTGAGGTGCGTATTATACAGATGGTGACTGTGTCCCACTGATCTAGAGTTTGTCAAAATAACTCAAAATTCCCTACAGAAAGGGTTGATGACATTATAGGAGAATGTAAAAAACACAGAAATCTCAGGCTTAAGCAGAAGAAAAGAGAAGGCAAAAATATATCTACAAAAATAAGGCCAACCAAAAACCTGAAGAAAGAAGTTCTGGCCCAGAACATTAGCTCAGCTAATATCTTTCTGGTGTTCCCCACATTTTCTTATGATACACCAGGATTTCAGAAGCACTGTGATATTCCTTTTCACCAGCTTTGTTTGGGTGATGTTCATAAGGTTAGGACAGCGCCCAGTGGGGTTTGCTGTATGCAAGTGATTTGAAAGACAGAAGGGAGATAAATACATTTAGTAGGGTATTCTATACTTCTGGACATCACTGTAAATCGATGCACAGATTTCCAGGAACAGCTAAAGGCAATGAGTTAGGTGGCCAGTGTCCTCTTAAGTAACTGTTTAGTTTGTATGTATGCATATCCAAATCCCTGCTCTAGACTGAAATCACAAATTTACAGTGACTCACTTTCTTTTTATTCACCACATAACTATACCTCAGTTCCAGCTAAAACAAGATATGTAGTCCTACAGTTTTTGAGGCTGACCACTGACTCTAGGAACAATCTTCTCCATCTCCACTTCGGACAGTGATTGGGTGATTTCCAGTCCTGCTAGGCATCCAGAAAGGTCAGAAATAGCTACTACATGTGTACAGCACTGCAGTTAGACACACAACTTTAATTGTATATCAAATAAATGTCTGGTAGTCATGGAATGCTCTATTTTTTGAAGAGGAGCAGAGAAATAAACTGCAAAAACATTAAAGCAGAATTATTTGATCTAGTCAACAGCTATTTCTGACACTCCTCAAACCCACACAGCATGGAAAATTAAACCTGTTTCAACAAACACAGGGTACTGTGTGCGAAGAGTGCAGGGGTTTCTCCCTTGCTGGTTCCACATTAACAGGCGCATTGGTTATGCCAGTTCCTCACTGTCACAGCTACAGTTTATGCGTGATGCATAGCAGGGATTATGACAGCATTAAAAAAAATAAATGAAAGAACATGCTGAGACGAACTTCAAACAACGTTAAAGTGGAAGCTAAAATACTATCATGAGACCCATAGTGGTTTATATGTTTTCTTTTCTAGCAACCCCAGCTCCCCTCAAGGGGCTTCTGTTTGTCACCTGCTGACTCCTGACTCAGTTGGCTTTTTTTACCTACATGGCATTTACAGGGCTTATGGTAAAATGGGAAGGGCAACAGTCACCTAGTAGACAAATAATAAATCAGGTCAGGCCAAGAAGTTTCCTGACATCAAGCTCTGTCAGGCTAGTACAAAGCCACAGCCTTTTGCTTGCATTGGGTACATCACAAATGCTATGCTCAGAGAACATCATTGCCTTCTAAGGAAAGGAAAAGCCAGATACAACTAAAATAGAATGGGTCCAAATCTACACTGCTTGAGCTTTGACAATACCTCCCTGTGAGATACTGAATAGAATGGGGCCAGCTAGTCTAGAGATGAGAAATAGGGCTGGACTTATTTTGAGCCTGTGGTATAGATGAATTGAAGGAAAAATACCCTGTCATTTCTTAATTGCTACAAAAAAAAGACATCCAACAGAATTTTCCTGAAAACAATGAACTGCAATATACAAGCTTACCAAATTCCTTGTCTTTTTAAAAATCGCTAACAGGTAACCTGAAGAGGTTAGTACAGTTTCAAAAGAATCAAATCTTACACAATAAACATAAAGTACTAGAAGGAAATTTGTCTTATGATAAAGCACAGGTAAAGATGAAAGGGTTGGAAAAAAGAAGTGTTCTGGTCCATAATGTGTGAAAATTGAAATACCAAAGAATTTCAGGGGAAAAACATGTACCTGTGTATTGTCACATCTTTCATGGACTTCTCCCTAAACAAAATTTACTGCAATGCATTGCACAGCTTGTAGAAGGCAGTCTAGCCCATAGATGGTGGGTGCATGAGTAAATGCAGCTCTATAAGTGCTAAGAAGAGTATTTTCTGATTAATATATTTCAGTTTTCATCTTCTTATTTGCACAAATCTGTTTTACAACAAGCCATGCCATAAATCAGGATTTTCTGTGGAAAGCAGAAATTTTTCCAAGATACTAAGTGAAAACCACCTGCCACATACCGGAAGGTTATTTCACAGTTGTCTGTAACAGGTTCTTTCCTCTAGAGGTACTACACAGCACCAGAGAATGCACACAAGTCAGATTAGCACAGCAATTTCCATATGAAAATGTGCACTATTTATATCTCAGGCAGTGTAGTTAGAAGTCAAAGTTCACAAGAGGGAAGTAAGTTTAATGCTACTGAAATGCAATGGGTTTGGAGCTTGTCATTCTCTTAGAAAGCTGAGCTGACAGCTTTTAGTCTCCTGTGGGGAGCTGCAAATACACCACTCAGCCAACTATATGCCTTCAATTTCTTTTTGCACCGTACAAGGTTAGCAAACACCCAGCTGGCAAAATCACTCTTTTTTCACTGTAAATGTATTAAAAATTCCTCAAGATTTTCCTCATCACTTTAACATCTTCTTGCTGTCAAGGTTTTTAATTTCTTGATCTTGCCCACATACCTACTCTCATTTTCACTTGTTTCAAAGTCAACATTTAGGCTGCACACAAGTGACTAAGTTAAGACAGTTTCTTGCACCTCACTAATAAGCTCCTGATTCCTGTTATGTCTGTGAGAGTGACACATAATCCATCAACAAGCCTCACACTTCAGAAACCACTGGTGGTTTGCTCCTTATGTGCTTTAAATAGGGATATGCCACTACCACATGTCTTGCTCATCTGTGCCTTGATTGGAACATCTTAATTTCAGCCCTGTGCCTTGAAACATAGGTAAAATGCAGTGGCTGGGATTCGGAATCCTCCACATGTGTATCTGATGCTATTAGTGATGCCACCTGGCTACCAACCTCCACTTGAGGAGGGCTGTCCTCTCATGAGGTCCTGTGGTGTATCGCCAAGCAGATATCTTGAACACAAGAAGTTATCTCAAATGGTGCTAGCTACTAACACGTCAGCATCTGTATCTTTCCTGCAATATCCTAGGGAACTTTTCTGGCCATCCAACTAAAAATATTCTTCGAGTCATACCCAGCGCTGTGGAACAAGGAAGAAAAATGGTAGTCTGTTTACCAAAGTAGACCTGTGCTTCCTGATTTGAAGTAATCTTGATGTAAAAAAAGCCCAGAACAGTGTGTCTATAAACTTTAATAGAATAGTTAGATTATCTAAGTCTTTAAGAAGTGCCTTCCCATGTACCTCAAGGGTCTTGTGGGAGTCAGATATAATTCAGAGTCTCATGAAGACAACTGGTCAATCTCTGCATTTATATTCATTTAGGTCCTTTCAGAGTGTCAAAATCTGTTCTCATCCTCTTGTTAAGAGAATATACATTGTATATAGAATATACCCTGCCATGAGGATGTGGAGCTGACTGTTTCTTTGAAAATGGAGCACATTATCCACAAGTACAAACTGCTGGATATTTTTCAAGATTGTCATTTGCTTTCTGTCAGTGAGCCAAATTTGCTTTTATCTTTTTCAGATTTTCAGGCAGTGGTTCCTAAACCTACTTGGATTGCTTTGCTCAAGAAGAGTTGTCAGACATACAGCCAACATAAGATTACTCTATTTTTATTGGATTGAATAGGTCTGTGGCTCCAGAAGCAACCTTGTCAGCTGTCTTGATGCTTTTTAGGCAGATTTACAATGTCTCCACATCTCAAATTCTATTTTATTATCTGTGAGATGTCATTCACCATCCACGAACTTCATTTATATTATGCAGTAGGTAGGCTGCCTATGAAGTCTAGATGTCCATTTTTCCCAAGCTATAACTACTATCCTGTTTTCAGCCAAAATCTAAATCCTCTAGGTCATATTCCTCCAAGAGTAAGTACTTTCCTCTGAAAGTCTGTCTTTTCCCTCATCTTATCATCAATATTTTTAAATGACAGTCGCTTTGCCCTTTTGCGTGTGAGTTGTACTATATCCCTTTCAAGAGAGACCCACATCCACTACATACTGTCAATGTTCTGAAGTAGTAAGTCTGTATCACAGGAAGTTTCACCAATCTTCCTAATTGGTTCACCATCTTCCTCCTTTCTGGTTCTTTGCAGAGTTTGGATTACCTGATGTGATTTATCTAGGGATTTTCTGGGTGTTCCTATGATCTTGTAATCCCTGTACCAATCGATGTACGGCTGCCTGTTACAGCCTTTGTGCTTTTCTTGGCAAATAAACTTTACACAGCACTTTCCTTACAGGCTACATCTTTCTTGCTTTCTTTTTTCTGTGTCCTCCATGCTTTCCTTTCTCACTCAATCACGGTATAGTGCTGGGGGCTTTTATGACATTTTGTGGGATGGAGAAAACTCAAAACCTCTTGTTTGCAAAGGAACTGTACTCACCTCTTCAGGTGTTTTTTTTTTTTTTTCCCTTTGCTTTTGAAGATTAGCAAACAACTCTGACTCAAAAGGTTACAGTGATGTGCAGGCAGTGTGGGAAGGGGACAAAAACCAGTCAAAGAACTAATAATGATATTTCACTAACTAGTAACCAAAATGTAGTTCCACTGGTGTTAAAAAAAATAAAATAATCTGATTTTAATCATCGAAGTGTTCCTGGAGAGTTTGACTAGTCAACATTTATTCCTACAGATGATGTCTTGTCCTTTTCGTGTTGTGAACACCAACCCAGGTGCTGCACGCCACTGTGTTCCCATCTCATGCAGATGCACTTGACTGCTGGCACTTTCATAGGGAGTTCATCCTCATACAGTCCTCTGAGGCCTCCCATGCTGGGAGTCAATTCTGTTACTTTTAAATTACTAAATCCTTTCTTGGATATGGTGTTCAATGGGAGGTAGAACTCCAATCATTATCTGGCTTTCATTTTCTGGCAAGAGTGTTTTTCCTCAGCAAAGAAACAATGAATAAGTTCCATAGTGAAGACTGATTATCCAGGGCTCCATCAGAAGAGGGGTGGCCAGCAGGGACAGGGAGGTGATTGTCCCTCTCTACTCTGCCCTTGTGAGTACTGTGTCCAGATCTGGGGTCTCCAGGACAAGAAGGATGTGAAACTGTTGGAGAGGGTTCAGAGGAGGGCCACAAAGATGATTAGAGGGCTGGAGCACCTCCCCTACAAAGAGAGGCTGAGGGAGCTGGGCTTGTTCAGTCCAGAGAAGAGAAGGCTGTGGGGGCACCTCATTGCAGCCTTCCAGTACTTGAAGGGAGCATACAAACTGTAGGGGAATCAACTTTTTAAAAGGGTAGGGGGGACAAGGGACAAGTAAGGGACAAGGAGGAATGGACTAAATCTAAAGGAGGGAAGGTTTTGATTAGATATTAGGGGGAAGTTTTTTACAGAGAGAGTGGTGAGGTGCTGGAACAGGCTGCCCAGAGAGGTGGTGGATGCCCCATCCCCGGAGGTGTTCAAGGCCAGGTTGATGGGGCCCTGGGCAACCTTGTGTAGATCCAGGCCTGGAGGTTGGTGGCCCTGCCTGTGGCGGGGGTTTGGAACTCTATGATCCTTGGGGGTCCCTTCCAACCCAGGCCATTCTATGATTCTGTGATGTCCTAAAAATAGTGTGCCTGCTTTTCTACCCCACTATGTTGGATGCTTGTTACAGATAGAAGGGAAGCAGCAATAATTATGTGACAGTAAAAAGCTGTTTCTAGAACTGATGTGAAAGGACAAAGCTTTTAATCAGATGTCACTGTTCAGGTCATCTGGGCTTATTTTGTCATCCTATCAGTTCTCACTTTGAATGAGCACTCTTGTGGGGAGGCTGTAAAGTAACAGAGTTTAACTTGCCATGGACGATTTGCTTCACTGGTTGCAGGCAGCTACTACAAAAAGGTTACTTCAGAAGACTGACATTTTTGTTTCTCATTCTTTTCTTTTAATGGTTGCTTTTGTCACGCAATAAGCTTTTGCTTTTAGCAGTACAGCAGAGAGTATTAATGAAATATAGCTGCTCTGTAACAAACCTAAAAAAGCAATTATTTTTTTTTATTATGGAGAAGACAGATCCATCTTGCAAAACACTGGAATGTATAGGTATACATACGTGTAGTTTTTTAACACATAGGTAAACGTGTTGTCTCTGAATAACATCTCTATGCTTGTGGTTTGGCAGGCTCCCGTATCCAGCCTCTAGAGTATTGAATCAGACACAAGCCAGATACATTTCTGACCCTCTGGGCTGTAATTGGTTCCCTTCAGTGAGTTTCTGAGAGCTGGTTTGCATTTTTTCTGGGAAGCCCTTTTGGCATCGATGGTATTATGGATGGAGTTGTGCACTTTCCTTGTAAGAGAGAGGCAACAATATACTTTAGTCTTATAAAACAGTGAATTTGCAGAGTTCATCAGTAAACACAACAGTGGTTTAACAAGATTTGATGTGAGGTACACTTGATCATTTGCTGCATAGAGCACAGGGTCAGGAAAAACTTTCAGGAAGATCTTCCTGTTAAATCATGAGATTCGCAAAGGGCACCCTTTCTTTCTAAAGGCCTCATGGAGGAGTCTAGGTGTGGCTGGATCCAGTTCTAGTTTCCAGACTTGATCAATGGTTTCCGTCTAAAGGCTTATATATGCAAAATCAATCTTTCATATTACTTAGTTAAGATTTCAAAGTTTAGCATGTTCTTAGTCACTTACTGAGGATCTGTTGAGGCAAGAAATCTCTCAACCTCAAGGAGTCACCTTGAGATGCATCCCTACTCAAGGGAAATCTCTGGTATGCATCCTGTTGCAGTGTAGGAATGCTCAGTGGGCTTTGGGCAGTCCACTATTAATGGAGTAAGATGCTTAACTTATAGTCATATTTGCATACCAGCCAGAACTCTGGGTCAGGGTTTCATACAGCTTTTGGCTACCACGTTGCCACCTGTCCCCCAAAGCCCAAGGCAAGGCAGATGCAGCCATCACAACACCCACTGGTGTTTATGGCTTAAGGTGGTTATTGGGGAAGACATGGCTATAGGCGGTTTGTGTTGCATCTCTTAGGGATAAAAGCTTAAGTATTTAAAGAACTGATTGAGCTGACCTTTGCTGAGTTACACAGATGGCACTTTTTGGTTGCAGGCAAGGCAGTCGGTGGTGCAGAAAAATAGAAAGTGAACCAAATTTCCTTTTCTGTTAGTCCACTCATTTTCTTTCACTCTTCTGAAGTATATGTATTTTTCCTTTGATGAGTTCCTGTTACCATAAATTCCAGTTAGCTGTGAGACTAATTTATATTGATTAGGAGAGGAAGGGATAGCAGCTTCCAAGCTTTGCAAGTCACACGTGGTGTAGTTAGGAGCAAAAGCGCCTGTTACTTCAATTCATCCACCTCTTGCAAAAAAATGTTTGCTAATGTCTAGCAAAATAACAGTGTGCATTGTAATGGCCTGGGCAGGCCACAGAGGATGCACTCAGACTGCAGTTACGAAGGAAAACATAATTTCTGAAGCAGATCAAACATTGCCTAATGTTCTGCCTTTACAAAAGCAGTGGATTGCAGCCAAGTTCTGGTAACAGTGGCAAAGCACCTGTGTGAATTGGGCTTACCTGGATTCTGAAGTTTATCCTGGTACAAACACACTGTAGTCAAATAAGAATGAGATAAAATGCACACTGTTTACTGTTTAAGATATAGCCCTGGAAACCTCTGTTTGGTAAAACAAGGTGCCTTGAATGGAGTGATTCATACTGTGGATGTGCTTAATTGTATCTGACATTGACACAATTCTTAGACTTAGAAAGATAGCCAAGATGACTCTGCTTTTAGGAGCTGGTTAATAAAGGTATAATTGCCAATGCGTTGACAACCAGCAAAACTACCTGATAATATAATGTGAGCACAGTTATGGCATTTTCACTATGAACATGACAAGCAAGTTTTACTCAGATCTATTTGCTATAATTTCACATAATTGTAATAAATACGAACAGTGATAATTACCTGTAAAACGTGTTTTCCTCAGGTTTAAATGTGCCACACAGCTCTTCTAGGATTTATAAAGAAATTAAAAGCTTGCTTCTTTATTAATATTAAATTGTAGCAAAAAGGGAAAGCAAAAGTATTAAGAAACAATAACTTATTCCACTCTCTCACATTCCCTTTTCAGCATGTTTGGACATGATTCTGGTTTTTTCATTGATTTTTTTTTGTTGTCTTTTAATTAGAAGTTGTCTTTGAGAATGATGCTGACTAGGTGAAAACAGTGCAGGTTTCAATATTATGATTGTCATAACTTACTGATCTTTTTTATGTATAGTACATATGTTACCAATCAATTTTCTGAGCGAGCACAGAAAATGGGAAGCTTATTGGATCAAAGGGCTTTTAGAGTTTGGACAAGTTTTTATGGAGCCCTGAAACTCTGAAGCTTAGGGCATTTATTTTTTCCTAAACGGTGATGTGAAATCTGTTGTATTGCTTTTAAAAAATACTTTCACAAGAAAATGAGATTTTCTTAAATCACTGCTACTCTTAGAAAAAAGGCTGCTCATCAAAGATGCAATTTATTGTCTCAATAAGCGTAACTCCCATAAAGGACGGATCTAGAGAACGCTTTCTTAAAACACTCTAAATAAGGATTAGCACATTTTTTTCAATTCATCACCAGCCATTTATTTAGCTAGTATCTATTTGTATTGTTTAAATATTAACTGTTTCTAAAGTGCTTCAAATCATATTGATAATCCAGACTTATATGTTATTTGCCATCAAACTGAGACAAGAAATAGGTATAACATAATGAAAGGCTTTCATCCAGTGGACTGAACTTGCCTTTCTCGTTTCCAGATGTAGATTGACTAAATTCAATGGAAGTACTGAATTCAAGGGATTTGCTCTTAATTTATATTGGTGTGATGCAAGAGGATGTACAGAAGAAAAATAAAGACAGCAATGCAAATGATTCTGAAGGGGCTGAAAGTATCTTTCTCTCCTTTGAATAGCAAACATAGAATTAAAAAAAAAGCTTGTTTCATGAAGATCTCAAAGATACTAGGATTTATCACTTCTTTTCTCAGTGTTAGTGACATTACTTCAGTTTCATATTCTGTTTTCTCTGACTACAGTTATTTAAAGAGAAAAGACAATCAAGTTCAGTTTTGTGAATCTAGTGTCTGAAGCCAAGGTAATTGCACAGATTTACCGCAGGCAAGACTCTAACCCATACCAATTTCCTGGATTGGCATTCAGATAACTTGGTATTTTCCAGCAGGCTTTAAAATTCAATTAGGTCTTCAATCTAAAAATAAAAAAAATAAAATTAAAGCTGCATTTAAAATAATCAGTCTGTAACATTTGACTCATGCTTTTCCCATCAATGATACTGATATATATCTCCAAATCAACATATCCTGAGACATTTGTTTGTAGGACTTGTAGTGTTACTCATATACTTCCACATTCCTATTTTTAGCCTAGTTTTTTAGTGTTCTAGGTTACAACAAGGGCAATACATTAAAAAAACAACCTTTTTCTTTGGTTTTCATCACTGTATACATGTTTTAGAGCTTGAAATCAGGAAGGGCTAGTATTTTTTTCTCTCCAGTGGTAGTTCACTTGCATTTGCCCAAATTATGTTTCTGAAACACTGTGCTGAACATGCTCTGCCCCTCACAGCTGCATTTAGACTAGTAAATTAAAATGCCCAGAAACCTTTCTTAGTACTCCAATGTGACCATATACACTGTTGGACTATGACAATATTCTATGCTGCTCTCATGGCCTATACCAACTATTTTCCAAACAAATCCCAGGAACAGTTAGGCTGTAAACCCCACTTTTTTTTTCCCAAGATGCTTATGGGTGTGCAAATGATGAGTCTGTGCCAGTTGGTTTCACTCTCAGGGAGTCATGTTGACCATATTTAATTTATGGCTGGATCCTATTCCTGGTGCATCCCTTGGCTTGGTTTATGAACATAGTATTGTTTGCTCTGAATCCGTACAGTGTAAGTCTGAATATTTACTGACTCTTCATTTGAATTCAGGTCCATTCAGCAATAATAGACAAAATTTTAACTTTTCCAAAAGTGGGATTACAACCACCTGATTAGTTGTTAAGCACTACAATATTTTTACTGTTGCCATGATTGTTCATCTGTTTAAAACACAGTTAAGTTAAATGATCTTGAAAGTTCATATTTAATATATATCAATATTTATAAATTTTAAATCTTCATTGGATCATTTAGAGACATATGTACCATGGATAGCCAGAGGATTGTAAAATGGAAAATACATAACTCATCATATTTTATTACATTTTAGTGGAAAATAACAGGCAATTTAAACTGGATGTTCTATTTGTAAATGATCCACTCATGGTATAAATCACCTTATAATTCCTTTAACTTCTAATTAGTTTGATAATTACCTCTATCCATAGATCAGTCTGGTTATCCATGCATCTTAGGATTTTATTTGACATTAGAGGACAAACTTTTCAAGGACACTTTGTAGCTGACAGACAAGTAAGACAAGAGGATGCCAGGCTGATGTCGATCACCTGGGACATACAGATCCATTTCTTTGTTCTTTTTTGTTTTGTGAGTGTGTGATCTCTACACCAGTGTCTTAAAATTGGTTAGGCACTTTTGTCTTCACTATGCTTTATTTTCCTGAGCCTTACTCAGCTCAGAATCAAATTTCTGTAAAAAATACTGGTGCACAATGACCAGTTTATGCCATTTTGCTTCTGTAGTAGCATTATCCTGCGTTGAAACAGCCCTTCCTCTTCTGATACATTTCAAGAGAGTGATCCTTTCTTGCATGTTCTTTTTGCTAGGTGGAAAAAGCCTCTTCTAATCTCTGTCCTTTTAGGTTTCCTCTTAATATTGCTTATCCGATGAGTGATGTCTTTTCCCCAACTGTCAAAATATTCAGTTCTTTGCTCTTTCTGCTGAAGAGTTTATACTTATTATCCCGTTAAGATACTCTAGTATAATATTGATAATGTAATTTAACAGGTAATAGGCCCATTTTCCATGTAACTCAATGACTATTTCTACTGTATGGGCCTTTCTTCGAACTAAAATATTTCATTCCTCTTAGGAAGTTGTCCAAGAGACAAACTGTTTCTCCAATTCTGTAAGTGCATGACCTAGTATTTTTGTAAAAAATATGCACAGGTTTATTTCATTCCAATATATTTCACAAGTAACTGTTTTGTCACAACTTTTCAATAGCCAGAGATCGCATGTAGCACATATAACCTTGCGGGTGCCCTTTATTGTCCTTGTAAACCTTTAGTTGTCATTTTTGTTGCTATTTTTTATTAAAATTCATATCCTGTGCCAGAATCTGAGATCAGCTTTTTTCTAATTCAGATGACATTTATCTTCTAAATTTGATTGCACACACAGATGAAGGGTACATTAATGGAAGCACGGAGATACTGACAATGTAGAAAATCTTCAGTTTCCCTGAAGCTCACTGAGCTTCAGTGTCACAGGAATCAAATGGAAGTTGTACAATTTCAAGTGTATACACCCAAGATCTATTTTAAATACCAGTTTTTAGTTCAAGTTTTCTAGGAGAATAAGTAGTAGTACCTGTTGGGGTTGTTTTGGAAAGCATGAAAAACAAAATAGATTGCTTTTGCTTAATTTAATATATCACTCATCAACCTAAAGAAAAAATATCAAAATAAAGCAACAAAAAATGTTTTAATGAATTCGAAAAAGAAAAGGATAAAGAAATACATCCTTGAGTGATCTTTAACCATATGGGATATCTGCTGGATCTGTATCACATAGTACACAACACATGACATAACAGACTGAATTTATTTCTAAGTAATTTTAACTTCAATCATGCTATTGATTTTAAATTCCATTATATTAATTTTCTTCCTAAAGACATTAAGATCTGTGACTCTTGTGAATGCATGCTTTGTGTCCATGTGTATCAAAGATGTTCAGACCTTACCTTCAACACAAAACTTAGTGCTACTTCAATCATGAGATTATGAATAGAACTTTGCATACACTGCATACAGCTTAAAAAAATTTAAACTTTAAAGGGTTGTGGTTTTTTTTTCCATTAGTACTGCTTTGAATATATACTTGTATCTATTAGTGAATGTGAAACATTTTTATTGCTTTTGTGATTTTATTATCTCTGAAAAATTTAAATTGAATATTTTTTAATTAAAGCTGAAATCATAGAATCATAGAATCACAGAATGTTTTGTGTTGGAAGGGACCTCAAATATTACCTAGTTCCAACCCCCTGCCATGGGCAGGGACAGCCTCCACCAGACCAGGTTGCTTTCATGTATTGATTCAGGATGATCACTAGCATTGTGTAGGAACTGTGTTTAGGTTAGCTTGTTCTAAAGTCTCCCCTCTGACACAGGCTTTTTGACTTATGGGATAAGCAGAGGAAAGTTTGTTTCCTAATGACAGTATTTTGTTTTTTGGTAATTTTCCACGGAATAGTGTAACATTTACTTGGAGAGAGAGCCTACTGTCCAGACACCTCTTGCTGGTAATTTTTTGTGCTGAAAGATAAGGTCAATTTTGATTAAATTAAAGGCCGTCCCTCTTCCTAAAGCAATTCCATTTTATCGGAATTAATTCTATCGTGCTATGTATGTAAATCTTCCTCTAGATTTCTACTTCTTATTCATTCAGAGATTGAATGAATTCCTGTGTTACTTTGTTGAGTTATGTAATGATTTACATAGATGCTTTCAGTTCACTTCCCCCTGCTCTAAATATCCATGGATCTCTTGTTTACCTCTTTTAGTCATCTGTATCTATATGCAGAAACTGTTAGGCCTTCCCTTATCAGTCATTCTTAGGCTGCATTTGTATTTCTCATCAGATATAAAATCATCACCTCTGATTTTCATCCAGGGCATGTCAAAACAGTCCAACTGGCTACTTTACACCCAGTGGTTTATGTTGGACATGTCCAAATAAATGCAGTCAGATTGACCATTTATTCTGAGTGCCATAGCCATGCCCTTACTTGTTTCTTTCATGTAATGAAAGGAGCTTCCTGAAATGGAATAAGACACAGCCTACTCTAAGGCTGCCTTGCTTATATGACTCTCTGCTACTTGAAGTATTTTATCTCTATGGTTAGATTGAAATATATTTCATCTTTACAACATGCTTCTCCTGTTTCTACTGATTTTCTGTATTCTGTCCATTCATAAGTAATTTAAAAGTGTCTGTCCTTTAACCCCAAGTGTCAGACACTCTGTGTTCATTTCTCTTCTCTCTCACACAGCCTGAAGTGAATGACTCATGGGTGTGTTCTCACAACAGCTTTCAAGTGAGCAGGGACAACTTATAGTCTTAATATTTGAATGGGAGCTGAAGGACCTACAGGATGTTCATGTGCCAAAATCCCTCTTCCTGTGACTCCACACTTCGAAGTCTTCCTCACTTTCCTTCCTGTTTAAGCCCTCAGCTCCTCACTTCTGCTGCACTGTTCAAATGCTTTAGTCCTTCCAGAGGTCACCAAGACCTCACATGAAAGAGCTTCAGTGTCCTCAAACTTCTTGCCCTAAGGTTTCGTCTATTGCACAAGTCCCTTCATACTTCCAAGATACCTCCCTTTTTCTTCTCATTTGCAAAAAATTTGCAAACCTTTTATTACTTTAGCCAACCAACTAGAATGTGACTGCTTTGTCTTCTGATGAATGCTTGAAAGAAGGGTTAGGCAAACTGGGCCTGAAAAGCTCTGTAAACTTGGAGAAGCCATGTTGGGTGAGACAGATGTCTTTGTTGCTTATGAATGTTGCTCTATGTTTAGAGGCTGATCAAGTGCAGCTTTTTGATGTAATAAGAAAACATGTTCAGGTGTTTCACCTTAGATTCCAATGACCAATTTAAAATTTCATGGTTTGATCTTGGGTTAGTTCCCTGCTCTTCCATGCAACAGAGAACTAAACTGTGGCAGGAGAGGGCAGAACTGAGTTATGTGGCTGATATTGAAACAATTCCTATATTTTTCAGCATAAACCACTCCTGTTAATCCAGATGCTTCCATGTGCAACACATTTCATCAAAACAAGTGCAAGATTTTATATGCAAATGAGCTTTAAAAAACACAACAGGGAAATGTTCAGTACTCTATAAAAGCGACATTATAAACCCTTCAGAGAAGTAGCTTGTTTTGTTATCTACACAAAATTCAGGAATGATCTGCTGATCATTTGTCAGGTGAATAAACAGTGCCCCACTTCACAGGGGTTTTTTTCCATAGCAAGTATTTAAATAGAACACAAGATCTTTGTTATGATTAAGGACACATCATCTTCAGATGATGCTCAGGAAAATTCCAGTGGGATAAAATGTACAGAAGACCTGGTAGTACAGCTATTCCACTAACTCCTTTCAAATATTCAAAGGCTAGAATGTTTGTAGACTGGTGTGCACAGAAGTGATGCTCTTACTCCGGGAAATCACATTTCTCATCTGCTGTGGACAGGAACCCATGACTACAGCTGTTTCTTTCGGTTGGTTGGTTAGTTTTTTTCCCTTTATTGCTCTTAATCACAAGCCAAAAGTCATCCTGGGGCAGTGGGAAGCACAGAAATATTGGTTCACGTGGCCAAAACTGATGTCTGTTTTCGGACTGAAAATTTCTCTTTCTGAGATTAAAATACAGCAAAACGAGTTCTGAGTTTCTAATGCACAGAAATTAAGTACTTGATGGAATGCACCAGGGAAAAAAGGAGGAAAAGTGGGCTGACTTTGAACAGGTGTTTCTGACCTACTTTTTAAATTAAATTCCATTCAGCTGAATGATGAAGAAGACGTGAATATTCAGGAATTTCATTGGAAACTACAGTATAGGTGGCAGCTTTTGTCTAAAGTAGATGGTATTTCAAGAAAAAGCAAAATATCAAATTGATTGTTCATAATTCTTTAAACCTCTCAATTTCCAGAATAGTACTTTTTCCTCTTTTAATTTTTTTCGTGTAGTTTCTCATTCATTTACTGACATCTACAGAGGGTTAGCTTTTACTATGTTTTTTTCAAGGTAAGGAGTTCTTGTAGAGTTTGAATGGAATTGGCTAATTACATTTTCTTATAATCTTCATTTCAAATTCCAGGATTGATATATTTTCAAACAATATAGATCAAAGGTATAGATAACCACATTTATAATGGCATTTACTACAACAACAAGCATGAAAACAAGAAAATGAATTATTCAGAATTAGTTTAACATTATTCAAGGGCTTAAAATCCATATAGTCCCTGGATGTAACTTTAAATAAAGAATTTCCCTTTGATTTAGTTTCTTGATACTCCAAGAGTAACCCATTTATTGTTAAACATATTGTAACAGATCTAATCAGGAAATAGGTTTTCTGTTTTTTATAATGTTTTTGTTTTTTTTTAAAGAACGTTACCATTTCAAATTTCACAGAATCTTCTCATTCATTTTCATGGAAGGCATATACACATACTTCCTGTCAAGTCAGTTGTTCAAGACATACAAAAGATCCATAAGAAACTGTAGTACATATCTACAGTGAGGCAAGAAAAAATATTATAAGAGGGCTATTGAAGTTCATATGGAAAATACTTACATTAAATAAATTAAAACCTTGCCTAGGATAAATAAAAATCAAAACATGAGGATTAAGTAACAGTGAGAATAAAACTACTAAAACTTAACATCTAGCACAGAATAAATAATGATGCAAGTCCTCAGTTGGTAGAAGCAGGAGTAACACTCTCTAGTCATTTATGTAACTAACTCTAAATTCCTAGCATCTCAGGATGAAACATCCTGATAAATTTTCCCTTATATATAGTGATCCCTTCTGGGTGGAATATTTTATTATAGCAGTGGGGTTTGGTGGTTTTTTGGGGGTTTTAAAAATTATTTCAGAGAGTGATTTTGAGTTATAGTAATATGACATCTGATTCTTTCAAAAGAAGTATCATTTTACTATCATCTCAAAACTCTGGAGCAACGGAAAAAATATATTTCTGGTTCATTATTGCCCTCTTGTGGAAAGAAATAAAACCAAAGATGTGCAACACAAACATAAAATCCAAACCAAGAATTGGTTACTTCGAAGCCAGCTCAGAAAACTTGATTCATTTTGTGCCTTAGCTAACAAGTGATCTTTTTGTGGAGCTGGGTCCTCTTCAGTATAAACACGGGGATTACTGTTTGGTCCTATATTAACGGTTTTGTTCTTGGTGAATTACTAGAAGTTACTGTCTTTAAACTGCCTCCCATGGTACTAGCGCCTGTAACATTTGGCTCTCAAGGAAGACTTCTACCCAGTATCAGAAAGTCTATTCTAATAATGATGACATGTTACCACCAGCACATCTTTGAAAAAATAAGTTCTGCTGCTCTGACATGTTAAGCAGCTCTAACAAGAGTCTACAACAGATGTTAAAAAATAATCAGAGAAGGGTATTAGAAAAAACAGGTTAAAAAAAAGTGTTGAACTAGTAGAGTGTTAAACCTGGAAATATCTCTGTAGGTCACCTGTGCATTAAGTGTACCTGAAAAGACGTACTTTGAAAATGTCACAAAACTGTCCATACTTACTTTGCAATATCAATTACTTGTTAAGATTATGCAGGGATATTTAAAGCATTAGAATATGAAAATGTTGATCTTGCTCCTGCTTGTTCCTGCTTTCTTGCTCATGTACCCTTCATGATGATCTGTCAGGGTTTTTATAATTAGGACAGATAGGGATGTATCTCTAGGACTCAGTCTGTTGCGGTGCCTTTTCATATCACTTTGGATACCATAGAAAGCATCTCTAAATGGCAAATGAAAGGTGATATGCATTGCTGATTGCCTATTACTCTCTTCTTTGTCTATATAAGTTTGGCAATTGTACATTAAGATGTCACCATGCACTTAAGTTTTCTTGTGCTCCCTCTTTTCAGAAAATGGATTCTTCATGCCAGGAACTACTGCTCCGAGAAAAGAGAGTTTCTCATAAAGGTGACACAAAGCCAAGATTTATAATGTGAGAGATATTTTATGGTTCATGTACCAGTCTTTTCTAGGGCTTCATATATTCTCTTCAATGAATTATTTGCACTAGTCAAGGAAAATCTGCAAAGCAGAGTTTGTTTGTAGTTAAGTCCCATCTTCAGCCTTGCATATAGGACTTAAATGGTACCTGAATATTTGGCTGCTTTTTTGCATAAGATAAACGCATTCTATCACTTAATTTCCATTTTCCATTACTCACCAAAAGAAGAAATTGAGGGTCAGAGGTTTGACACTGTGATATCAGGTTACTCCTTCAGCTTCCAGACGAATCTTCCCTGGATGTAAATTTATAAACAAGATTTTGGAGATTATGTCAGATTGCTTTTAACCACCTGACAATAACCCTGTTACAAAAACCTTCTCCTTTAAGGTCCACTAGCTGCAGAGTACAGCATAAAGCTTTGCCTGTTGCCCCAGGGATCTGATGCTCTGATGGTTGGACCTGCACACCTATCACTACAACCATTCATCCTGGAGGAGGAATTCATGGGCAACACAAATGGAACTCCACACTACTGGTTTAGATAGATAGCCATCATGGACAAGCCAATGGTCGAAATTGGCCAAATATTCCACCTGTTTAAAGCAAAAGCACTGCTTTTTGCTGAGGTTTAAGCTTGTTGTGGGCCAGCAAGTTTAGTAGAACATGATAAATGCTTTTGCTTTGAAATTCAGTTCCTCCAGACCGCAACTGTACACTACGTCTTCTCTTAATGAAAGAAGGTCTGTAATAACTGATTTGATTACAATTGCCCCCTTGTCTCTCATCAGTTTATATTGTTGGAAATGTTTAGAAAATATTTTTTTCCCAGGGAAAATGAAAAGCACGTATTTGAGAACAGACAGTTAATTTTTTGATGAGATTAATTGGGAGTACTTGGGAAGAATGAACTCAGGCATGAAAAACCTGCCTTGTGAAAACAAGTTGATAAAGCTCATTCTCAAAAATTTACTCAAGAGAATGATAAAACCATTTTGTCCAGTGTCCCCGGGTAGGTATATGGGAATAGATGTTGGCTGGCAGATGGCTATGCAATACAGCGGAAAAAAACCAGTAATGAAGTTCAGTAGAGGCAAGCTGAAACCAAGGATAACGGGTATTCAGTCCAGAATAAAGAACAGATTTATAGCTGCTAAGGCAACAGGAGTTAGCAATTTATCTAAGGGCATTGCAGACTCTTAACTTTCAGGCCTCATGAGATAAATTTGACCAGGTGTTTCCACAGTGTTAGTCAATAGAGAGTAAAAATCTACTAAACTTTCCACAGAGAATTTTATGCTCTCTCGTCATCTCTGTATACCTCTTTGGTTAGGTTCCTCCAGAAACATTATAAAAAGCCATGACTGTTATGCACATTGTATACATGCATTTCTAGATGCATGTTCACAATCATACTAGCAGTGGAAGCTTCCTAGCAGTCTGGTCTGAGTTAGAATAATAAAAGAAAACAAAAACCCAAAGCAAAACTTGTGAAATTTGGTTTTAAGAATTTAGTATTCAATAATTTAATAATAATTACCCTTTGCTGAAACTATTTGTGCTATATTCTTCTGCAAAGAGGATTACAGCTGGACATCAGTGCTGCATTTTAAAGGGAAAAAACCTGTAGCTAGCTATGCCATTCCACCATAGGGGTAAGGCCCTTGGGAAAGGAGGCATTAAGATGCAGAGGGACACAGAATCACATCTACTCTATAAGGAAAAGGCTGGACAGGTCAACCGTACAGGAAGAAGACTTTTGAAGCTTAAACTATGCAATCACTGTAGTCCTGTGTTTGCAGGCTCTGCTGTTAGTTCTTTCCATGCCCTGTGACCACTGACAGCATCCAATCTGCTACTTACAACATTGAAACATCTGAAAAATATTTTACTTGTTTAAATGTGGTGACGTTGTGGTAACTCTGTTCATCATTTGTTGATTAGAACTAGCACGACCAATGAAAAAGCACTTGATGTAACTTCTAAAAGGGCAAGATGCAAGACAGCTGATATTGGATCAAATTAGAAAGAAATAGGATGTCCTCTTAGTACCTTCTGAGGAGTAGTATACTGCTGCAGTCTGCAGAAAATACAATTTTAGAAGTTCTGGCATTTCAAAACTTAATAATTCTGTAGTATTTTATTAGGAAGTGCCAGTATGAAGTGTTTGAAGTGCAAGTATGATATAAAACCTGTATCAGCCTATTTTGATCACTTACTATGTCAAAATTATATATTTATACTTAGGATTAAAAAGACCACATACCTTGCAGAACTCTCATTTAATTCAGAACCTGAAGGTAGGAGACTCTCACATATCAGCAGTGAAATGTCTAACTGAATATCAGATTTTAGTTTATCCATGATATAGTCTGATTATAAAATCTGCCATACCAGTGATGATCCCAGCAAACCATAGCTTATGATCAATGGAGACATATGCAGTCATCCTGCAAGCTGGGTGATATTTAGCATTTTCCAGTGGATGATGCAGCACTGTAAATGAAAAACACTACAGTTAAAGCAAAAAGTAAAAAAAAGACCAACCTACCAAAAACCCCACAAAAAAGAAAGAAAAAATCCTCTGTCAATTTTATGCCTTAGTAATCAAATGTAGATAGAGATAATATTCTGAGAAATTATTTTATCATTAGAGGAAAAAAGCTCTGAGGAAATCTCTTTTTACATTGCCCCGGTGATTATTCTCAAATACAGTCAAAATGTAGACCACCACTTGATGTCAGCATTGGTCTGTAGCTGTGTAGCTCTTCAAGAAATACTTCTGAATGTCAGAAATAAATTATAACTTCAATTAAAGTATTTAGAGAGCTATTTTGAAATAATTTTTTATGAAATTCAGTAATCATCATCTATTTGTTGGTCCTATTCAGAATACTGGAAGAGCAGGCTCATTGAACTTGGAGCACCGTAAAGACCCTGTGAATAGCCATTTGAAAAGGTGCTGAGCATGCATAAAATCTGTCTATCTGAATAAGGAAATTTGCAACGAACAGCAGAGTAAATCTGACCCTTACAGAATGACACAAATGTTACTACAGTCCAACTGCAGAATGCATAATAAAGGAAGAGGATACACAAGCAGAAGAGAGAGTACCTCTGGAAACAAGAACTGAAGAATTTAGGGTTGTTTAGGATTAACAAAAATACAATAAATGTGTTTACTGTCTTTCCTGAAAATGCTTGGGTCCTGTTTCCCAATTTAGGCTGAAAAAAAATATTCTGTTTTCATATTTTCCTGACTTATAACAAGCATGATGAGGTTGACTTGCGGTGTGTTAATTCTGAACACCTGTTCATTTATTTAAGGGTCTGAATAGGAACTTATCAACTCAGGCTGAGACATAATTTTAAAGGAACTTAGGCATCTATAAAATCTTGCTTGCCATTAAAAGGTTGGCTTTTGTTAGTAGTAGCCACACCATGAAACTAGAATTGTGTCTAAACTGAGTGGAACATATGAACTGTGAAATCTTTAATCTGAACAGTATCGTATGTAATGAAAGCATTGGGTACAGACCAGCTAGCACTCAGTAGGGTTGAACTTCCCAGCAGCTTGAAACGCTACAAGGCAAGATACAGGTCTCCCTTAGAATGAGTTTTATTGGTTCTTTGCATAAATAGTTATACACATTAATTCTTTCATTGATAGTTTTCCTGAAATTTTAAACTGGTTAATTATTTTAGCTATAAACTACACATACTCTTAAGACTCCAAGCACTAGCTGAACCTTGTGCTCAGTTAATATAATCCATCTTTATCACTCTATTTGGATACTTAGTAGGCTGCACATTCTCTGCTATACAATACTGCACATGGCTTGTATAGAACTGTACATCAAGATGTCTATACAAACATGATTTTAATGCATACAATGTTTTTCGCTATATGATAAAAATAGTAATTTGAGGTTGCCAGTACATTTTCAATCTACTCATCAGTCACCAGCTAACGCTTCATTTGTACAGTTGCAATCACTAAAGTTATTACTTTTCAGGTCTGGATAGAAATGATTTTGCTCACAGACCAGGGAAATGTTTTCCATGGAAGTTCCCATGCCACTCTAGCACTGGGTGCATGCTGAACATGTGGAATTAGCTTTAAAGTAGATGGAAATTGGAAGTGCTCAGGAACTACTGGTATTTGTCCTTTTGCAACGCTGAATGAATAAGCTAATTTTATCCAATTTCAAGGTCCTTTCAGCATAATAGTTTCAAAATTGCAGCTCAGACTTTATCACTTGGCTCTCATTTCAGTAAAGAGAGGCTAAAAAATTGAAATGGACAAGGGGCAGTAGGAATAAATTTAGTGAGCAAACAAAAGTAGAAAAATGAAGTAGAGAGTTAAAAGCAAATTCAGAGATAATTTGAAAATAGAGGGGGCAGGAAAATGAAATAAAGATACAGTATAATACATATATATATCATATAGTACACAGGACACATGTAAACTGTCACTTTGTAAAAAAGTTAAGTGGGTTTATTAAGTCCCAGGTAAAGTACAGTATGTCAACATATTGGCTTGTCTTTCGTTAAAGGAATAAATCATACTTTCAAAAAGAAAAGAAAAAAACCCCTATTTTAATTGTATAGCATAAAATAAATTATTCATTAAATGAGTAAACTTCTGTGCTCTGAGTAGTTTTATGAACTCAGAAAAATTACGCATTTGAAAACCGTCAGACTCCATACCTTTACATATATTATTTTCCTGCATTTCTGTCAAGCCTTTACTTGGCATGTTGCCATAGCATAGCAGAACAGGGCCAGTAATTCAGGTAAATATATCTGAGGTTTGGGAGGCAGTATCACACAGATGTTATATGCTCACAGTTTTTTTTCCCATTGTCCCTTCAAAAAAAATGATGCCTGATTCTTATACCCTTACCTTCATCGCATGTCTCTATATGTGGATCCATGTACATTTATGTATGGGTGTTACCCCACAAGTTGGTCTGGTACCTGGTGTGAAATAAGCCAGTCTTACCCACAGAGCCAAGATATTTATTTCATGGCTGTGAGGAGACAATGCCACAAAGCTACCACACTACAAACAGAAGCTACAGCATACTTACCTTGTTACATGATTAGAAAAACCTGTCTGAATTTATCCTCATGGGTAATTACTGTATCACCTGCTATTGGATAAACATAATTAAATTAACAGTCATGGCCCTGAAGGGTATGAGTTAATTTGCATAGTCCTTCAATCGAGTCGGTGGTTGTGGTCTTCCCCCACTGCCTTTTACCTTTGCCCCAGCTACTGCAGACTTTTGTTGACTTCATGCTTCCTTGACAATCATCCAACCTTTGTTGCCTTCTGAGGCAGGATGTTGCCTGCTAAGAAAGCAGTCTTTCAGTTCTTCTAGAACAGCTGTTAGCAAGGCATGCATTTTTATATAAAGTAATTGGGCTTACAAAGTATGGCTATTGATGAGTGGTCCTCCTTAGAAGACTAACGCAGTATATTGAACTCTAAATTAAATAGTGCCATTATAACCCAAACATTTAATTTTATGTAGCCTACATGGGTACATGTATGTATGTTTACATGTATATGTACACATACACACATACATACAAAAATCTTTGCTAGTCACCGGGGTAAACTTGTAATTCTTGTTTTTCATCTTTTTCAACAGTATTTTCATTTACTGACAATTCTTTTAGCAGGGTCAGTCAGACAGGAATTTATGTCTTTTTTGCCTGTACAACAAAATTGCACTGTGGGGAACCTGAACTTTTATGACTCTTAGGAGAAACAATTCTTTAGCAGTGAATAAGAAACGTGAAGAACAACATGAAGTCTGAAAAAAGAGTTTACATTGTCAGTACTTCAGAAAACACATCACTGTGAACTGGAGAGTTGACTCCTCAGAATGGGTGTTTTTCATTGGCGAAGAATCCTATGCATCAGGGCAGCTTCCAAAGGACTCCTACCCTAAGCATAGGATGTGTCTAGCTCTGAAATTGTAACCAAAAAAACCTCAGCATCACCATTTTTATGGTAAAACTGTATAACATCCACAGATGAACACAATATCACTGAAAGCTGCATAACCTCTTTTGGGTGGCACAAAGACCACACAAACATTAGTTCACCTAATATATCCATCCTCTCACAGATGAGCTGATGGGTCAAAGGAAGAGGAAGTGGGGAAATTGTTCCCTTCTTTCAGTATCCTGTAACAATGCAAAGGCGTATAAGCATGTGGTAGGTTTTGTTTGCTGCTGATGCTTCCAAATGGATTCAATATTTTCCCCTTTCACAGATGCCTCTGACTTCAAGGGCAAGGTACACAATGGCATCAGAGCCATCATCATAGGGCTGAACTGCAACTCAGATTATTCTTTTTCTAGCTATTACCACTGTGTTTACTTTTCAAATGAATATTTTGGCAGAATCATTAAAATGAAGACTGATGCGACATGTTCTGCACTACTTATTGTGTAAGCATTCGTGTGGATCTAACAAAAAATCTGTGTTAGATTTACACTAGTAGATTTGTCATGGTACATATTGAATTGATTTCAGTGAAGAGTCAACCCCCCAAATTTTATTCATGCAAATGTTTGGGAAAAGCTAGTGTTAGTTACTAGAGATGTATAAAGAAAACCCTTTTTTTCTGAAGGATTTAAAAATTTTGAAATCTGTTATCATTCTCACTGAGAACAAGGAATGACCCAGCTCTTCTGATTCACAGTCAGTCTGTATGAGCCTTCCACTCACGGCGGACCTGTATCTGCTCCTGGAAATAAATCAAGCCACAGAAGCATTTGAATTCATCTTTGTCAGAGACTGCCAAGACAGCAATAAGTTCCAGAACAGTAAGGACATGCACACAGTATGCTAAAGGCAGAGAGCCCTTGTGCTTAAGTGCCATCCCTAACTCTCATGAGGAAGTGATGTGTTGAACCAGACAAATCTCAGGCCACACACCATCATGAGTGGAATGGCTACATTATTCTACAGACATTCTTCAGGGTCCTATTGATTAAGTACATGTTGCAGAAGCAGACCCAGTTGCTGGAAATTCAAATAATTTTGTGAAATTTCAAGGTAAGCAGATAACACATAAAAGGTACAGGCTGTTGTTATAGGCTCAGATCTTTTAATGAAATCCCACAACAAACAAGGTATATGTTGGATGCAGGACTGACTGACACACTGCAGCTTACCATGTGTTTAAAGACCAGAGTTGGTTAGGCAACATCTGACATAAAATGGAAAAGCCAGAGGGCTGGGTGTCAAAAGTGTTCCAGATTCTACTCTCTAGTGAGAAAAAGAATAAAAACGTATCCTGAACAAAAAACTGTGAATGAGCTTGGGAAGGAACAAATGAAGGATTCTTAGTCCATTCCTTTGTTCTTAGAACAATGTTTTTAGTTCCTTAGGACATATTAGAAAGGTCCGTACAAGATGATTATTAACAGTAAACACAGTTGACTTGTTCGTAACTTTTTACCAATCCTATGTGAGGTATGACAGAAGTTGGCTGAAAGGAAGAGACATGATTATCATACAGGTGCCAGTAAGGACAATAATGATAACTGAAAATGAATAGAACAGCTTCTGTGGAACCTTGAGCAGCAAGACAGTTTCTGTATACTTCAAAACATGAGGAAAGGCTTTAAATGTTCTGGATAGACTTGATCAATAAATCTAGTCTAAAAAGAATCTGACATCTGATAGTCACGTAGCCTGTAAGGCATGCCAACAGCAAAATGAAACCATTGACTTGTTTGTCACCAGGCTTTGCCAGCTAGCAAATTTTTCTGAGCCTTTGGTGCGCACTGATGACATTATACAGGCACCAAACAACTGAAAAGTGAATTTCAGTTGGGACAATTTCTGTGAACAGGAAATATCAGAGAATTCTCAGTGTACTGCATGGGATACAATGCCATGTACCTTTTTTTTCTGTGGAGTGTCCTTCAGAAATTATGAGGAAGAAGATAATGTAAATCACTTGTGGCTGGATAAAGGCCTTTATGAAGTGATGCAAATATTTTCACTGATTTTAAGAAGAGTTACATTTACTCTTTAAAAAAGATTTTAATTACTGACAAAGGCTGTCATATCTCAGCAACTGTAGACATACCTTTACATAAGCATCCTGAAATGAGCATGCTGAGTATTTGAAGCAATTTTTCTATTAGGAGGATATAGCTTTTACTTCAATAGAAAGGACTCTGTGGGAGATGAAATACTCAGCATTTTTAATAAAACTCAGTGCATCATTATTATAGGTGGTAGTTCTTTTAGATCCCCAACTCTGTGTTTGCGGTGTTAAAGGTAATTTTACATTTACCCATGCTAAGTTTTTTCTCTGCCAGATAACTGTCAAATCTATCACAGAATTGTAGGGGTTGGAAGGGACCTCCAGAGATCGAGTCCAACCCCCCGCCAAAGCAGGTTCCCTAGGACAGGTCACACAGGTAGGCGTCCAGATGGGTCTTGAATATCTCCAGAGAAGGAGACTCCACAACCCCCTGGGCAGCCTGTCCCAGGGCTCTGTCACCCTCACTATGTAAAAGTTCTTCCGCATGTTGGTGCAGAACTTCCTGTGCTCCAACTTGTAGCCATTGCCCCTTGTCCTGTCTCCACAGACCAGTGAAAAGAGGCTGGCCATTTCTCTGTGTCCCACACTTAAGATATTTATAAACATTAATGAGATCCCCTCTTAGTCTTCTTTTCTCAAGGCTGAAATCTATGTGCTTCATAGAGGAGCAACTTATGAGGAGCAGTTGTCTTGTGCTTTTGATAATCTGAAAGCATGATTTCCCAACACGCAACAGCTGTCTTTGTATGACTTCAGTCAGTCATAACCATACAATGTATTTACCCATTTAAGCCCATGCCAATAAACAGTATACGCAGAAACCTTTCACAGGTGCTTCTGAGATATCACTGTTTCCTTCACTTCGGTTCTTCGGGTATTTTGCATCACATGTTCTTTCTCTGCAAAGAAACCTAGCAGCAGTCATCCTATGCAGTCATGTAGTAATTACTTAAGTAAGATTTTGGGAGCTACTGTTTCTGGGAAAGTGTTGATCCTGACAACTCATCAGCTAAGAAAGCCTTTTTGGAGACAGGAACAAAAGGGGATAGTGCTTTAGAGACTACCTGTGACATAAACGTGACAAATAATGAAGGAAAGGACTGTGATATTGACTGACATGGACAAAGATAATGTGAAGGAATCTCTATGAAGATGATGATAGTTGCTGGTGTGCTTTTTGCTCTTAATGGTCTCTGTTTTTTTTCCCAGGAGGTCTTTCTTTTAGCTGTGAACTTGGCACGAACTATGTAGGAATAAAGTATATTTTGCTTTGGATCAGAATGCTATAACAGTCAGGGGAAGCAAAATGCAGAAGAGCGAAGACAGGTGATATTTCTGTGTCTTAAAAACAAATGGCCTTCAGGAGAAAACCCACTGTGTACACCAAAGGGTGAAGATATTTTAAGTACAGCCAGGAAAGTAAATAGTGTGAGTAGGAGCGGGATCTGGAAGAACACTTATGGTTAAGGAACTAAGGTTGTGGCTGTTAAAAGCTGCTAATGAACAAGGTCAGCCTACCCCTGTGTGTAATAAGGTAGGGAAGGTGTCCTGATTTCTGCAGGGATAGAGTTAATTTTCTTTATGGTAGCTGGTGCAATGATGTGTTTAGGAGTCAGGATGAGAGCAGTGCATTCTCCCTGACAAGCCAGAGGATTGTCTGAGGTGTCAGATGAAAGACTTCAAAACACACAGAATTGGATTCTTAGATTCCCTGTTTTGGTCATTAATTACATTTCACCAGAATATACTTCCTGCCCCTCATTTGATGGTTAATACCAGTTTCATACTTTGACTCTCCTTACTTCTTGGTTTGCAGGATACATCCTACCATAAATCTGTTCCCTGAGTTGACTTTTAAGGACCATGATCAAGTCCCCTTTAATCTTCCTGTTGATCCACAGGAAGATCTCTAATCCAAAGGCAAGTACTCAAAGATCTAAATGGATTTTACAACTTTTTTTCATATCTTTTTGGTTTTTTTTGAGATCGTTAAAATGAGGGCTGAAGGTTGTGATCATGTAGCCTTTTGATGATCTTTATCATGTCCTCTGCATTACATCCATGAAATATACATAATGTGTCCATACACCCTGTGCTTAATCAACTAAGTCTTTGATTCTTGGTTGAATGTCAGCACTACAAAATATTAATATTAAACACACTCTTAGTGTAATCATGGAAACCAGATTCCCAGTTTCCTGTGATTGCTATTAAATGCCTTAAAAACTAGCCATGAATTTAAAACCTGTTTGTTTCTGTGATCGTGTAAACTTGCAATTGATACCTGAAATGAAAATGAAGTATTGAAATCCTTTTCTGCTTTGGTTTTAGCTCAGCTACATTTAAGTGTCTGGTGCATAGTTATTCGTGTTAAGATTATACTTCAAGTCCAAAACATTAATTCCTTTTTTAAACCAAGTATGTTCTAATAATGGCATAGAAAAGGATGAAATTGAGCAACTAACACTATCCTTCCTCATTGTGTGGGATTCTAAAATAAATATAAAAATGGCACTTGCAAATAATGGTATGGTACCAAGAACAGTAATTAGAAAGAGGTGTTGTAGAAGTCATGTCAGGATGAGTGGACCATATTAATTTGGAAGAATAAAAGGAATCCAGCAATGCAGTATTGGAACTTATTAAGGGAAAATTGCTAGAGGGGTCTAAATAATGAGGAGAGTTAAAATCCAATACTGGAATAGTGCATTGTCTTGTTACACTTTGTCTTTCAGATTCTTTGGAAACCAATGATTATACTTTCTGGAAGTGGATCAATCACCCCCAAGGCAACCTATTGTACATGAAGAAAACCATTCAGTGAGCAGCTGCAGCAGGAATATAGACTACCCTTTTCTATGCTAATCATTTTAATTGGACTATATATTTTCCTCAATATTGCATTTTCCCTCTGACTTTCCATTGCATTTACATTTTCTTCATTATTTCTCAAATGTTATTAGTAGGGAAAGAAAATTTTTGAAGATGAGATTAGGCATAACTCCAGAGATAAAATGTCCGTTTTGTTTTCATAAGGCTTATAAGTAGGTCAGTGCTGTAAACCAGCAAGCTTGGCAAACCAAACTTTGCTATGACTAGGATATGTTTTCCTTAGCCCCTGAAATACTGGGATCTCATTTGTGCAGCCAGGAATGCTGAACTGGAGCTGGTGAATTGGGAGTGCTCCTTGTTGACTGCTAACATCTTTGGTGTTTCAGCAAGGAACCCATGAGCAGGGGGGCAGAAATGCATACTTTAATAGGGAAAGCCCTAATATTTCTTCATTCAAGATCATCTCAAGGAAATAATTTCCAGCTCTGAGCTAATTAACACTGAAGAATTTTAATTCATTTTCTATGGGAGTTTGGGTAACCCTTTGTCACCAGTTTGCGTATGGTGAGATTTAGGATGTGGAGTTCTAGCTTATGACACATTGCAGTCACAGAACTCATTTTTTATTTACTGAGCTATGGTAAATTCCTTTAATTTTTCATCACGGTTGGATTCTCATTAGGAAATGATGCTATATTTGGTTCAACTGAATGTAATATTTTGATGTGCCTGTGGTGTGAACAGTAATTTTATCAAATTGTTCCTTTTCCTTTAACAGCCCTGTGGTTCTGTGCTGTCTTATGCAATGTTGAAACAGTCTTATTGAAAGTCACTATATTGCTGCTTTTCTTGCTCTTCCTACTTTATCTCTTTATACTGAAAAGATAAAGAAAGAAAGAAAAATTGTATCTAAAATTTAAGCAGATTATGCATTTCTTCAGAGCTGTTGAAATTCAGATGGAGCCTTCTAATTCACATTAATTGCATCGATTAAAACACTTAGGAGGATCACAAATCATTAGCTACAAGTACCAGACTACTCAAAATATTTCTAAGTAATGCAGATCAGCACATCTTTAGTCAAGATGTCAAGAAAAATACCAAAACTGATGTAGTGATAACAATTCCTACAAAAAATTCTTGCATAATAAATCACATCTAGTCTACAATAAAATCATTAACCACTGCTCTGTTCCTCTGCTCTGAAGTGTAAATCACCCATAATGCTGACTTATTTTAAGTCAGTTTGCATATAAAGTGGAAAAAAAGATTTAGTGAAAGTCTACTGAGAATGAAAATAAACTCCTATCTATATCATTACTCATTTGATAGAATGCATATATGTTGCGAGACTACATAAAATGTTAAATCAGGGAGATAGATCTATCTAGGAACGACTTCTTATGATCTGCTTCTTATTTTATGTACATACTAAAATATAAGCTTTGCAAAACTCCTAGTTTTAAGATAATCTTGAAAGTATGTAATTCCTTCACTAAAATAAAACATAGCTTTCATTTAGCCTGACAATGTTGGCTCAGGAATATGGAATATTAGTTTCAGTAAGAATGCTTTGGTTTCACTGTAAAATAAGGTTTCTTTGGTATCAGCCCTGGAGAAACATATTGGTTTCAGCTAAAATGTATTGCCATGCTTTCACTAAAACATACAGACATTATAAAACTGTATATTGGTTTCAGTAAAAATGTATTCTTTCCAATGGATTCATGAGGCTTTCAGCAAGAATGTATTGATTTCATTAAAATGTGCTGCTTGAGATAAACAAAAATTCAGTTAAAATGCATTGGTTTCTGTTAAAGCTCATTGACTGAAGTGAAGAACATTATACACAGGTTTTGGGCAGCCTTAGGGTTTTTAAACAGTGAGTGGAAAAGTATGTATCAGTAATTGTGAAGGTAATTGAAAACAAAAGTCTATTCTGTAACATCTAAAGATGTGAATATGCTAAATAAATTAGATTTTTATATCTCCATTGCATTTGCATCTGTTGCTAAGCACAGAGATAAATACTCATACAGAAAAAGTACGACATCCTTTATTCTGATGAATACCCTTCTAATCAGGTGTGGGGCGTAGGTGGTAATATTTTTTAACCTGTTTGGTAATCATTTGTTCTCACACAACCAGTTTTTTACCAGTTTTCTTTAAATCAAGTTTGGCATTTCCCCGCTTCGTTGACAACAGGCTCTTTCTGCCTTTTCAGCATTGCCAGGCATTCAATGACAATGGCATTTATATATATTAGGAAGCTCTCCTATTGCCAGTCTACTAAATTAGGAACAATATATTTGATTGCTGTGACACTTTTTTTTTTTTTTTGAGAAGGGTTATATTTTTCAATATTTTTGAAATAACTTTACATTTTGCTTCCACTCATTTTATACTGAAGTGATCCCACAGACTTAATAAAACTGTGAAATATGCATGATTATAACTCAAAAACTGTTGCTACATAGAGGAGATTTCTGTCTTGCTTTGGAGCATTATCGTTTCCCTACACCGATGTAGAATTAACATGCAAAATGTGTTTAAGTGATATGAAGTGTAAATAATATGAATAAAGATTCAGCTACTGCAAATTACTGTTATAATTCCACAGAAGAAGGTAGGAATGATCATACTGGGCTGAACAACTAGTCTATCTTGCATTAATCCTGCCCCTGACAGTAGGTAGTGACAAATGCCTGGACACTTCTAGAAGAACAGCCCCAACAAGTCATAAGAGGGATGACGATGTTCTTTTGGATATTTGTGGATTGATGTTCACAACACCCATTGACAAGGATTTCCACAGCTGATCTCCAACCCATTGAAGAAGTAATTTCTTTTCGGATGTTGGATTGAATTTACAGCTTGTTTTCACTTGTTGCTCATGTGCCCTGTTCTCAAAGACACAATTAATATTTTTCTTTTTCCTTTTTTTCCCTATGCTGCTCAGTTTTCAATGTCATTTTGCTAGGAAGAAGAGATGTATTTTATTTAGTCATTCCTCCCATGAAAGTAATTTCATAGTTCTGTTTTTACTTGTGTCTCTACATTTTTTGACTCTTCTACATCTTTTTTAGTGATGTGAGGATCAGAACTGCACAAGGCACTCAAAATCCATTGGCACCATAGGTTTATCTAGTATCTTAGCAAATTGTCTTTCATTTTTCCTTATGTAAATCCAGTCTTATGTCTCCCGAAAATAGAAGGACCTACCTCTTAGTTTTCCAGGTTTATTTTATTTTCAAACCCTTTCTCTCACACTGCTTCATAGCACTGTAATACTACTGTAAGCATTTAGATTTTAGGTATAACTTTTCCTCTTTCTTAGTGCCAGAAAAATAAAACCTCATGCTGTGGTAAAAATGTTCCAGCTGTCTATCTGAAAGATAATAGTTTTCGCCCAGTTCAAATCTGCTGCAGCAATATGACGGAACCGATTGTTTCAGGAATCAATTCAGTTTATCAACACTTTTATGCATTGCTCTGATGTCAAGGGTCAGGAAGTCACTCTGTAAGGAAGAGTATTTTGCCAGCCTTCTCGAAAGAATGCAGTAATACTTACTGCTCTGAATTCCCAGGACGCTGGTTTGGTACAAAGCTTTTGGAGACTGAGGAGCACTATATATATAACTTGTGAGAGGAAAACACTATATACGTGGACGATGCCAGAAGAGATTTCCCATGTGTTGGATCACCTGGGATCTGTGAAGACAGACTGAATTGTCTGAATTGACAATATGAACGTGATTAGTAGCAGAACAAAAGCAGTGCCTGGAAAGGGCAGTGCTGAAGGGCGCAATTTCAAGCTCAGTATCTGACTGCCACCAGACCTGCTGCTTTCTACACCATCAGTTATCGAGGGACCATCCCAGGGAGAAGCAATTCACATTGCAGGTTTCACAAAAGCTTAACAGCTGTCAGTGTTGACCTGCACAACTCTATGTCCCAGTCTCCTTGCTATTACTTTATCTATTGATAAAGTTTATTCATTATATTTATTAATATACTATTTATATACTCTAAAATATACAGATATAAACTGTTGTAATCTATACACACATGACTAAACAACAGGCTACAACTTAGCTTAATACCCTGGCATACCTCTCACTTTTTTTGAGAAATTGGAAGCTTTCAGCAGAACCTGGAGTTTTTCCTAACAAATAAAAGACTCTTAAAGACTTCTGAACTGGAATTAAATTGATAAAGTACAGTAAACCACACAAGATATTTTCCCCATAAATGGTACTTTTGCCAGGTTGATTAGCCTTCTCTCCCGAATTTTTCTTAAATTAATAGTCAGCCCACCTTGCTGATCAACCCAGAATGAATGTTGCCTTGGCCATCAGATGCAGTAAAGCTGTGACTCAGAGCAGCTTTTCAGTTATGAAAGTGCTGCAGGTAACAGCTTTCAAATATATTTACAATTTTGCTTTGAATAAGAATACACTTACACCAGAAGGTTGCTATTTTCCTAAAAACTAAATGTCCTTAGACATTTTTACTCTGCTTTTTATTGGTGAAGGGTATATGACACCACATCAGCATAAGGATCACCAAAATTGTTTGCATGGCAAGTGTTCATATAATTAGTGTTGCAGTGTCAGTGCTTGATACCATCTCTCTGTAGACATCTTTGAAGCTAGCATTTCTATTTTACTGAGGTGAAATTACTAGCAACTATAAAACAGTGCTCTGAAACTGATGGAAATAGTGGCTTCCAAAATAAGTTCAGATAAAGCAAGTTGTAATCAAATACACTTTTGTCTGCATAAAGTTTTAAGCTGCATGCTTCAAGACCATATTTGTATGTTGTTTCATTACACAGAAAGTTCATAGCTCTGTTTTTGTTGGTAAGATCTGAAGAATATGCCACTTTGAGGAAGAAATTGGAAATGGAAAGAAAAATTTAGCTACCAAAATTATACCTTTTTTATGTTATTTTATGAAAGTTGTTCAGGAATTTGACATAGTTTCTGGGTGAGTGAAAGCGTAAGAACTACTCAAAATATCAAGTTTATTCAATCCTTATTGTTTTTAAACATGAACCAGTTTGACAATTTTTAATGAGTTGTGCAATCTAGAAGAAACAAAAAACAACCAGAAGATCAGTGGGCAGCTCAGTGGGATGTAGAATTTGTAAACTAGGATGGACAAAGAAAGGATAGAAAATGAAATACAGCAATCTACTCTTTCCTTGAACAATGCTTTCAGCACCCCAGAAAAATGCCTTATGGAAATAAGGAGTTGCAATAATAATCTTTGAAAGGCCGGAAGAAAAGGATTTCTTCAGAAAAACAAACAAACAAACAAACAAACAAGGATTAAATGAATGTAGTAATTGAAATTGAAAAAGAAAAACAGGAGACACAGTCATTTCTGTTATACACCTTTTTGCTAACAATAAAAATTACACTCAACCAAATTAAGGGAAAAGATATATATTTTTTTAAAGCTTATTTTGGAAGATATACTTAATGAATCACAGTTAATCTTGTCATATTCTGTGCCCTGAGACATAATGCAGGAAAAAGCATTGCAGGAGTCAAATTGTAAGCATCAGTACAGCAAGTATGAACACAAATTTCTTCACTGCTTTTGCTATGCTATAAATGGGAAGGGGTTGCTGGAACATGGTCCAGAATCAACTAGATCACCAGCTGAAGAAGAGATTCTCCACTTGTGGCACAGGATCTCACAGTGCATTGACTGTACAAGGCATTTCCCTCTCCCTTGCTCCCCCTCCGTGTGAAGCTTTCACATGACTAATGCTGTGCAGCAAGGACACTGTGGTAGAAGCTCATAGATCAAGCCTAGAGTTTGCTAATCCTTAGTCAAGAAAAATAAAAGTACACAGATATAAAAGAGCTTTATTATTGTTTAAAATTCCCCAGAGGAGCAACTTCTGCGTGCAGAGCCCTACAGCAGAGAAGGAAAAACAAACTAAAACTCCACAGGGACGTGAAGTGTCTTTAGCCTTGGAGAAGGCATGAAGTCCAGTTGTTGGACACTGGAAGAAAATTCAAGCAAGAGCCACATCGTGTAGCACAGTCAGTGATGTAAGGGGAAAAATGACTGTGTGCCAAAAGAGTTGTGCATTCTAATAGCACATACTGAGAGTTAAGAAAAGTATGATAGAAAGGAGAATGATGATACTAATAATTATAATGATGATGATGATGATAAAAATAATAATGCTTACAGGCCCTTAAAAGCAGGAAAAACTCCACTCCTCTGTTAATTGGGGAGCTGCAGCGAAAAGAGATTTTATTTCTTTATTGAATGATCACAGATTCTTTCTATTCACTATAAAGCCCTCCACTTATATTTCTCCCTGGCTACATTTAAACTTTTCCTTGTCTGGAGTCTTTGGACAGCTTTTATCAGAAGCAGTACAACAGAATAACGCTTCTCCTGCTGAGGGGATTCCTATACTGCAGTGAAATCATTAAACGTAGCGCACTGTTACTCATTTCACACCTGGATGTCTTAAATCGAGAATGAATTAAACTGTATTTCCACATCAACTTCTCCTGATATTTACATTTCAGTGCTGCAAGAATAGGAAGACTGAATACATTTACAATCTCTGTTATCCCCTGACTGAATGACATATATTTGCCTCAGAAAAAAAACCACCAAAACACCCTGGATTACAATTCCACTCACTTAAAGAGCTCTCCTGCAAGCCCCTAGATAGTGTTTCAAATTCTAGCATTCATCTGAAAGAACAATTGCTTACTTGGATAAACTGTGGTAGACGACTGGTCTCTCCAGTATTCAGGTGAAAAGGGCATAAACAGGTTAAGAATGCCAGATCGTACTTATTGGAAAGTAAACCTTAGTTGGTTTTGTTCTTTTCACTGAAAAAGATGATTTTATACTGTTTTACATTAAAAAAGTTTATTTGGTAATTGATGTTTCTCATTAAATAGTAAATCATATTATATGCAGTATGATTTTTTCATCCAACCAGAACTCAAACTCTCATGTTAAGAACAGTACATGTTAACAAACTTTTTGATACTGTCTCTCACAGCATCCTTATGAATAAAATGTGCAGCATGCAGGTAGACAGGTACACAGTAAAATGAGTCAGCAATTGATGGAAGGTCAGATTCAAAGAGTTGTACTAAATAGGGTAGCACCTGTCTGGTCACCAGCCACCAATTGTGATCCCCTGGGCTCAACTCTTCAATGTTTTTATCAGTGACCTGGACATAGCAGTTGAGTGCACACCAAGCAATTTTGCCAATGATATTAAATCAGGAGGACCCATTGATTCCCGAGACAATAGAGAGGCTTTGCAGAGTGACCTTGGTAGACTAGAGCACTGTACAATCACCAACTATATGAAATTTAACAAGGACAAATCCTGGATTCTGCACTAGGGTGGTGTAATCCAGAGCATGTACATATGAACCAGAGGACAAGAGGCTACCACTGGCCTGGACAGGTGCACCCTCTGCTGGGTTAAAAACTGGCTGGATGGACAGTCCCAAAATTACGGTAAATGGAGCCAAATCCAGCTGGAGGCCAGTCACAAGTAGTGTCCCTGAGGGCTCAGTTCTGGTTCCAGTTTTGTACTACATCTTTATCAATGACCTAGATGAAGGGATTGAATGCTCCCTCAGTAAATTTGATGATGACACTAAGCTGGGAGGAAGTATTGATCTGAGGGTAGGGAGGCTCTTCAAAGAGACCTGAACAGACTGGACCTATGGGCTGAGATCAATGGGATGAGGTTAAACAATGGCAAGTGCAGAGTCCTGCACATGGGACATAACAACCCCATGCAGCTCTACAGGCTTGGGGGAGACTGGCTGGAGAGCTGCCTGACAGAGAAGGACCTGGGGGTGTTGGCTGACTGCAGGCTGAATATGAGTCAGAAGTGCACCAAGGTGGTCAAGAAGGCCAACGGCATCCTGGCTTGAATCAGAAATAGCATGGTCTAGAGAGGTGATTGTGCCCCTGTACTTGGCATTGGTGAGGCCACACCTCAAGTACTGTGTCCAGTTCTGGGCCCCTCACTACAAGAAGGGCATTGAGGTCCTTGAGCGAGTGCAGAGAAGGGCAACCAGACTGGTGAAGGGGCTGGAGGGAAAATCATATGAGGAGTGGCTGAGGGAGCTGGGGATGTTTAGCTTGGAGGAGACTGAGGGAAGACCTTATGACCACCTACAACTACCTGAAGGGAGGTTGTAGAGATGTGGGTGATGGTCTCTTCAGCCAAGTGACAGCTGATAGGGCAAGGGGAAATGACCTTAAGCTGTGCCAGGGCAGGTTCAGATTAGATGTTAGGAAAAATTTCTTCACTGAAAGAGTTTATGGAACAGGCTGCCCAGGGAGGGGATTGAGTCACCATCCCTAGATGTGTTTAAAAGGCAGGTAGATGAGGTACTTAGAAATATGGTTTAGTAGAGGACAGGTGTGGTTGGACTCAATGATCTTAAAGGTCTTTTCCAACCTTGTGATTCTGTGATTCTGTGATTTTGAGTGCAGCCCTGCAGAAAAGGATCTGGAGATTTTGGTTGGTAGTAAGCTCAGTATGAATCGACAACATTCTCTGTTGGACAAAAAGTCTAACTGTATCTTGAGACACATTAAGCATAATATAGATAAGGACAAAAAGATATAGATAGAGGTCAAAGTAAGTGATTGTCCCACTATACTCAGTATTGGTGTGGCTTCACCTTGAGTACTGTGTTCCATTTAGGGCTTCACAAGATAAGAACCATACCAAAAAGTTAGAATACACCCAAAGGAGGGCAACAGGGATACTGAAAGGACTGGAGGACGAGACTTACTGGAGTGACTGAGGATAATCGGTCTGTTCAGCCTAGAAAAGAAGAAACTGAGGTGACATTATTGCTGTCTGCAACTTCCTCATGATGGGGAGCAGAAAGGGAGGTGCTGATCTCTTCTCTTTGGTGTCTGCTGATATGACATGTAGGAATGCCTTAAAGATGTATCAGGGGAAGTTCAGGTTAGATATTAGGACTGATGACAGAGAATGGTCAAGCACTGAAAAAAGTGCCCCAGGGAAGTGATCATAGCTCCAAATCTATTGACGTTCAGTAAGTCTTTGAAGAACAGCCTTAGATATATGATTTAACTTCTAGGTTGTCCTGTATGGAGACAGGAATTGGCCTTGACGATCATCACATGGGTCCCTTCCAGCTCAGGATATTCTATGGTTTTATAATTCTAACTTACTTGGAAATCAAGAATCCACTACTTTAAAACTTCTTTCTTCAAAAATACAGTTATCATTCAGATTTACAGAAATCTCTGAAATCATTTCAGCCTCATTTATCATTCTCCAGACATCTCCACATCCATCTCTGGATGTGAATATACACATAGATTTCATCCACATTTCTGTTTTGAAGAGACATCAGGGTTGTGAGATGCTGCGTAATGTCTTAAGAGGATTGATTTTTTCAAATATTGAATATCTGCTCTAAGAATATCTACCTGTAGAACCTTATCTTGCCAAGACTGTCATGCTGAGTAGCCAGAAACATTCCCTCTTTATTTTTAATGTCAGAGCAACCTTTCTGTGTTGCCCTGAAAAGCTTGATTATTCAAGAGAAATAAAATAAGAAAGAAAAAATCATATAGCATGAAATGTTTATTTCTCTTATGATTTTTTAAAATGGTAATAAGTACTCCTGTTCATACGTACTTTATTTTCTAATACAGCAATTTATTTTAAGAATTATAAAAGATCATGGCAAAATGGTTTAGCTACAAGAGTATTTTTCTGCCATAAAATTACTTTGTGAACATTTTTTTGGATCAGTCCTAAACAAGTCTTTCATTTTACACCAAATAATGTCTGGTAGACTTAATGAAATGAATTTTTCATGGGTATTAGAAGGGCATAGCAAGGACAATTATTCTTCCAGCTGTTATATGGCTGCTAAAAATTGAGCCTCTGTTCAAGTGAAGTTTTTGTAGTTAGAGTGGACGTGAAGAAGGGGATCAAAGGCTTAAAAGCACAGTTGTGGTCTTTGCACTGTATGATGCTCATCGACCTCTGTTGACTCCTGGTGTACACTATGCAGCTCTAGTGCCACCCTGCTTTGTGAATTTGCCCTGTGGTCTCCCCAGTGGACTTGGGAAACAGACACCTGTTTAACTCATTCTGCACCTTGCAGCATGGGGCAATCTCTACCTACAGTCATCTCAGAACAGGTTGGGGCCCCAGGTAAATAATTTCAGTAGCATTGTAGGTAGTTTTGAACTAAAGTATTATGGGAGAATGTGCCTAGCATTTTTGAAATAGGGATTATTTTTCAAACAGGAAATAGAAGCAGAGCAACAAAGAGGTGAAAAATCCCCTAACCCGCTGGATTGGACCCTGCCACTGACTTTACACTAACTTATGCTGACTTTACACTAACATACAAAGTGTATTAAAATATTAATGTGGGGTTAGGTGGTACAGATAATAGGTCATGCACAAAAAAGATTAAAGAGATTACAAGATATGTCTATTGAATTGTTTGGCTTAATAGCTATTGTTGTAATTTAAAAGACTTAACTGTGAGATACAAGCATACATGGAAGGTCTATTTGTCCTTTTTTATTTTAGGCATGACAATGATGCTGAGAAAGTCCTTATAATCTACATCTAAATAATTTCTAAGGTTTCTAAACACTCTCTTAATACATTTCTTATAATACAAAAACAAAATATCCATATATTATCATTTAAAATGAAGTGTTTTCTATTTAAGGAAAGAAATTATGCTAATCTTTATTTCTTTCAAAAAGCTTGGTCAAGTAGGACATTGTGACTCATTCCGCAAGCATTTCACTAGTAAGAGAAGCATATAAGCCTCAGAAATTCAGGGAAATAATTTCTCTGTTCTGCTGAGCTAACAATGAAGGTGCTGGATAGGTAAAATAAGTTAATCAACAAATAATCTTCTTTATTCTTCTAAGTCGCACAAAGCCTTTTTTGTAGATGAATATCTACCCCATTTTTAAGAACTTTTATTGCTGATAATTACTCCAAATTTGTTCAATTACCCAAACCTTTCAAAAATCACTCCAGCGTCTGCTCATTTTCTTAAATTTCCCTTCCTCTCAGTCTCCTCAAGAGAAACCAAATACTGAGCGTTTCTCCCTGTTGCTCAGAGGAACAACACGTGGAATAGAAAAGCCTAGGCACTGCATTGCAATGACAATCGATTTTACATTCCTGCCTCGGCACCCTGGCATGCAGTTGTGTTCACTGATCTGGTGCTGCAATTTTGTTTCTCCTTTGCCTGCCCACGCTACCACCAGCTGGAACTAACACAGCCAGCTGCTGCGTGCAGCTCTGCTTTTGAATACACGATGCGCTAAGAAAATAAATGAAGTGACACTCTAAACTTTTTGGTCTATATAACCCGGAATGTGAAACCACAGCCATATTGATTCATTCACCTATTATAACATTCAAGCTTTGCTGCCCCTCATCAGCCCCTGCACAGTCTATTTCCATGGCCATTCAAAAGGTTAAGAGCTGGGATAGATTCGGTGATTTAAAATACTTATTAAAATCTAGGAACTCTATTGAAACTGCCATGCTGCCTAACTGCTATAAACTATCACTGCGTGCTCTACCAACGTGTCTTGTATTTCAGTTGTTACCCAGCAAGGCCTAAGTAGTCATGTAGTCTAAAAGCAACTAACATCCTTGCATTCTCCTGTCTGAAGGTTCAGTCTTTAAATCCCACTACAGTATCTCTGTATTTAAAACCACATTATGGAATAATCTTTACAGAATTTAGAGACTGTAGAATTAAAGGCTGCATGGACAAATTTATTTTAGCCTGCAAACATGGGCATATGAAATCTTTTTGCAGGATTGTACACTGTGTTTTTACAAGACGCTATTTAAGCAGGAAATAAATGGGAGAATAAGTGTAGAATTGCAAGTTGTTTACCTAATTGCCTCCAGTTACCTAATTGCCTCTCTTCAGCACACCCCGAGACTTTTCAGAGACCTTCTCCACAGTGTGTGCCTTTTGGTTGCCTTTCAATATTGATAGGTCGTTACTTCTCTACTTTCAGCCTGCATGAGCTTGATCCAAAAATACAGCACATCTCAAGCATCATTCAGGAAAAGTGAGTACAAAATGGCTTGTTCTGCATCTTGTCTTGTGTACAACACCAAATTGGGGGTTGGACCCGATGATCTCTCGAGGTCCCTTCCAACCCCTACAATTCTGTGATTCTGTGAAATTCAGTGTGTTCATTTCCTGATTATTCTACCCTTACCATTTCATCCTAAGTGCTCAATATCCTCTTCATGATCCTCACTCCTTTTTATCATTTTGTCACTGTCCAATTTGGTATCTCTGGCTTTTTTTTTCTTTGCTTATGCCTTTTAAATGTTCCTTGTCCATTATCCTTATAACAGCCTCATAATCTTGTTTTGGTGCTTTTTGCTAAGGCTTGCGTTTAGAGAACGAGGGAGACAGCAACCCGAATATTCCTCCCTGCATTTATGTTGTTCCTGGAAGCTGTAGAGATTCATATGTCAGAGAAGCTCTGATCAGTTCTCGCTGTCCTCAGGCAGTAAACTCTAAAGAGCTCTGAAGAAAAATTAGTCAGGTTAACCCCTGAGGTCTGTAGGATGGAACTAATTTGAGGAAAACAAAATCTTCTAAACATGTCACTGTCACACTGCTCAGTTTGTAGTAAATTTTCAGGTAATACTTTTCAGGACAATATGCACCTCTGAATGGATTCCATTGCTAGGCTGTCTGAGACTGCAACCTAAACACAGAGGGGTTCTCTCTTTAATATTTTTTAATGTGAGTAAAACATATTTTGCTTCTGATTCATTCTGAGAAATAGCCAAGTTGTTTAAGCCAAAAACCTGCTTTAATCTACTTTCAAGATCAATTAAAAATGTGTCCTTAGGCAAACACATGGCATGGAAAATGTCTGCCTCGAGAAATTAAAATTTAGCAGAGTTATAAGCAATGTGAAAGAGGATTAAAAATGGTGTATCTGAGGGTAACTGTAAAATCATTTCTGTTTATGCTATTACAAAATTCTGTCAGAGAGACACAGTTAGTATTGGTACAAAAGGCCTGATTGTACTTTTTGTTACCTGTAGTGCGTTCAGCTCTGTCCTGGTTTCGGCTGAGATAGAATTAATATTTCTTTATAGTAGCCAGTAAAGCACTGTGTTTTAGATTTAGTATGAGAATTATGTTGATAACACACTCATGGTTTCAGTTGTAGTTGTAGTTGTAGTGTTTATCCTAAAGTCAGGGACTTGTCAGCTTCCCATGCCTTGCCAGGTGCACAAGAAGCTGAGCGAGCACAGCCAGGAGACCTGGCCCAGCCTGGCCAAAGGGCTATTCCCTGCCACAGAGCATCATGCTCCATTATACACCCGAGCAAGCTAGCTGGGAGGCAGATTTGCCGCTCAGAAACAGGCTGGGCATCAGGTTGTTCCTTTTCCTTGTGTTGAACAATTGCATCTGTGCATTATTTGTATCATCATCATCATCATCATTGTTACCCTATTAAACTATCTTTTTCTCAATCCACCAGGTTTATTTTTTTTTTCCATTCTCCTCTCCACCCCCTTATGAGGGGAGGATTGAGTGAGCAGCTGCACGGCCCGCAGTTACAGCTGAGGTTAAACCACAATAAGCTCTGTCTCCCATATATGCATTTTTAAAGTTCAGTCAGATCTAGAAACTCACACTAAGCCCACTGCTTGCCTGTGTAAAGCCCAGGGGAAAATATTTGTGCAGTAAGAACTTTAAATGACAAGGTTTTGTCTCACAGGTTCTTGATTTCATCCAGTTTATGTGTACAAATTAAGATTAATACAGAAAATACTTGGCCAGAATGCACTTCTCTGCATGCTGATGCTTGATAGCCAGTCATTGTCACCAATCAAAATGTCTTGTCTCTGAATTTTTGCCTGTGACTTGTGTTGGAGGTCACTAACCTGTCCATGTGAAATGTCCATGAGGACATATCACTTCTCTATTGACTGACACAACAAACAGTTTTTATTTTTTTTTAAATCCGAGGTATGATTTAAATGCCAGAAAATTCACAGATGTGAAAAGAACTGTTGGAAAGGAATAGAAATATTTTTTTCAGAGGAAAAAACTTTTACTTAGTTGCTATCACCAGCACCTTGAACTGTGTAGTTTTCCACTTTTAAGGGTTCTCCTCAGGCAGTTTGCATGAGTTTTACTCTTTTCAGTAACTCAAAGCGGAAATTTCTGTGGAAGCTGACAGTAGCTTGAATGGCCATTGCCATTTCCAGTGACAGAAACGGCAGCCCCTTATCAAGCTATAGACAGCACAAGCCACTACTATAAACTACTGCTGCAGCAGCTTCAGAGTTCAAGAGAATTAATGAACTCATTTAAGGGCACATAATTATCATCATATGATTTACACACCTTATCTTGCCAGTCAGTGAAAGCTGTGGGGAAAGCATGCAGCCTCTATGATTTTGTCCAGGTGATGTAATTTCCATGTTTTCCTCTAATAAACGAGCTTCAGGTTCATCATGTACAAAATATATATTTCTCTGGGTGATTTTTTTTTTTTTTTGGTATTTATTCTGGTCTTCTGTTTTTGGGTGTCACTGGTGTAGGTCTATGTCAGTTATCTAAACATGATCAGTGCAGAGCTTGAATGTGGGTAGTATGCAATAATCAATCCCCAACACAGGTTCTGACTTGCTCCAATTAGAATCTTCCATGGCATTGCAGAAATTGCTGTGAGGATAACTAAGGTTAGGAATCATTTGTATTAGACAGTAAGAATAAAGGAAAACTGTTTTGGGGGGCAAGAGATTTTAGCTGCAAATACCTTGTGCCACTGAGGCCAGAGAACGGGGGCTGCTTTGGTTAACTGCCGCAGACACTGCTGGGGCAGAAACTGATGGCCTGTAGCAAACATTGCCCTAACTTGATTAAGGAAAGAAACACTAACATGTCTGTCAGGAATTGGCAAATTCGGAAACAAGATTTCTTCATGCATGCCACAACACAAGCATTAGGTTCAACCCTCAAGAAAATGTCAAAAAACTAAACATGGCCGTGTTGCTTTAGGCTAACCCCCATGCCACACCTCAGACAGTAGCTGACAGTAGAAATGTAGGAAGGAGTGGAGGAACAGGGGGGGCAATGTGTGACTGAGGGACTGTCTGAGGAACTGGGTGTTCAAACATAACAATCCTTCCAGCACAGATCTCCAGTCACCTGTGTGATTCTCTTAGCAAGGTCACCACTCGGTTGCAAATGGAGCGTCCTACAAAAGTAAAATCATGAAGTGTTCTAAAACTTCTTCCAAAAGAAAACAAATAAACCTAACAACTCTGGCATTAATGTACACTTTATAAAATTAGGGTTAATCACTGTAGTCTGCTGGACCACTTCATAACCATTAGACCATAGGTATTCTCCTACCGCTTTGTATTACTCCCTCTGTTACACTTCAAAACCAGGCATCTAGTTCTGCGATACTGGTATTTTTGTTGTACACTGGATAACCTACTTCTTGCATAAACAACTTCATTCAAAGTTAAGCAGGTTTGGAACCACAGCATTTTCTTTTAATAATCCTAACACAAGCTATAGATTCTCAGGTCTCCTTTTTTTTTTTTTTTTTTTTTTTTTTTTTTTTTCTGCTGGATTCAACCCATTTTCTATTGTTTAGGCTATGTGATCTGTAGAGCAAATGAGAGGTGACTTCTTATCTACAAGAAAAAGCTGTCTGATAAATCACAAAGATGAATAATTTATATCACAGGAGCCGAGAAAACAGCATTTCACACTGTTTTTCATGCAAAATGTCACATGAATTCCAAATGGACCAAACAATTTGTGTGAGTTTGAGACTAAATTCACTGCCAGAATTGGAAAGAGAACAGAGAAGTCTCAGTATTGTTGTTATCATAATATACTCAAGGAAAAGCATTATGATCCAGCTATTCTTTTTTTTTCTATATTGATTTAAATAGAGAAATAAATTAAAACAACAAAAATCAATGCAAAGGAATAATTATTATATACCTTCAAACAGCATCAGTACTGCAAACAAGGCAGATTTTGTGTTGGTTTTGCTTGCTTTTTCCACACTCAATTTCAGTCTGGTTAAAGGAAGACTATGAGGTTATTATTGTCTTGTTTCATAACTGTGACTGAAGAAATGTAACTGAATATTATTGTTATTACTGTGACATCACATTGCCAAATGATTTCCATATAACTTCACAGAAGATGGTTTAAAGGCTCTTAGTGGATGACCAGGGGTTATTGGTTTGGGGTCAGTGTTACAGTACCTCTCTGAGGGCAGGGTGTCCAAGCCAGAATGATCCGGAGTCTCTTGTATCTCCTTTACAAGTAGATTGTAAGAGAGTTGTTTAGCCTGGGGAAGAGGAGGCTGAGGAGAGACGTTATTGCTCTCTACAACTATCTCAAAGGGGATTATAGCGAGGTGTGTGTGGGTTGTCTCTTCTCCCAAGTATCTAGTGACAGGACAAGAGGAAATGACATCAAGTTGCATCGGGGGAGGTTTAGATTGCATATTAGGAGAAATTTCTTCACCAAAAGACTTGTCAAGCATTGTAACAAGCTGCTCAGAGAGGTGGTGAAGTCACCATCCCCAGAGATGTTCCAAAAATGTGTAGACATGCCATGTCTCCATGTCCCATTTTGGGACATGGTTTAGTAGATATGGTGGTATTAGGTTGATGGTTGGACTTGACAGTCATAGAATCATATAATCATAGAATGGTCTGGGTTGGAAGGGACCCCAAGGATCATAGAGCTCCAACCCCCCTGCCACAGGCAGGGACACCAACCTCCAGGCCTGGATCTACACAAGGCTGCCAAGGGCCCCATCCAACCTGGCCTTGAACACCTCCAGGGACGGGGAATCCACTACCTCTCTGGGCAGCCTGTTCCAGCACCTCACCACTCTTTCTGTAAAAAACTTCCCCCTAATATCTAATCTAAACCTTCCCTCCTTTAGCTTTAGTCCATTCCCCCTTGTCCTCCCATTATCTGCTCTTTTAAAAAGTCGAATGAATACATTGATTTTATGTATTCATATTGAATGCCCCACTCTTTCCCTCTGTCTCTTTCTTCCTTTTTTTAGAATCACAGAATGGTTTGGATCAGAAGCAACCTCCAAAGATCACCTAGTGCAACCCTAAATCTACCAATTTTTTATGAGCACAAGTTGCTCAGAGCCCCATTCAACTTGGATTTGTACACTTCTGATGACAGGACATCCACAACATCTCTGGGAAGCCAGTTCCAGTGTGTCACCACTCTCACTGTCAAAGATTTCTTCCTTATGTCCAGTATAAATGTACCCTCTTTCAGTTTAAAATACTCGCCCCTTTGCCTGTCATTACAGGCATTGGCAAAGAGCTTTTCTACAACTTTCTGATAAGCTCCCTTTACAAATTGAAGAGCCAAACCAGTATTTTATTGCAACAGTTCTTCCCATTTGACTTCATATAAGATTACTTAAACCCAACTATGTGCCTAATCTTGAGGACTTCACACTGTTGAAATACAGTAAGAACTTGAAAAATGAAGTCAGACGCTTTCATAGCTTTCAGCAGACATAATTTTTGTGCATGGTATGGTACTAGCTTTGCAAAGTGAGAATGCTGTCTAATATTTGATTAATCTCTGCTGTCAACTTGTAAATGATGGGAAAGTGTTGCCTAGGAAACCTCATGGATTCAGGAAAAGCAGCCTGTGAGAATTCTGTTCTTCCCAAATACTCAGCTTCTGCTTGGAAATATCTCAGTATTTTGATATATGACCATGACTCTTGCACAAATAAAAAGACAGAGAAAAAACCAAAACAACATGTAATCAAAAGAAAAAAAGAATTAAACAGTTTTACAGATCAGCATGAAATTGTTACCTTGTCACGATAGTTAAAATACTTATTTTTGTTCAGTTTAGCAGTTTATGAAATAAAAGCATGTAGGAAAACACAGAACCGGAATGGTTTTTCTACTCTCCCATCAGTAGAGTGTGCTGTTAGACAGCAGCACCTCGCAAAACCTTCTCAAGCCAAAAAGGCAACGAATCAGTGCAGCCCCGCAGTACAGCGCCGTGGATAATGACAAAGTCAACTTCAAAATTAGAGAAAAAGCAAGATTAGACTTTGCATCGTATTTTAAAGAAGCATGAATCCGTTTTTTTAATAGGATAATATTATAGACGTGACATCAGTAATTATTAATTCAGGCACCCAAAACTTGCCTGTTCACACGCGCTTCCAGGGAGGAAAGGGTCAAAACCTGTTCACCAAGAGGCACTTAGAACAAGTTCATGGCATGCAATGAAGCTGTACACTCGTCCATATCAAGACATTATCTGAAGATTAATAAGACTGAGTGAAATTAATTAAATTGCAATGGCAAAGGGAATTAAACGAAACTATGAAATGCATAGGGCACAGTGGCTGTTCCTGGCCAGATCTTGTGCTGGGTGGTGCTCCATGCTGCTTAATGGATTTTAGGGGAGTTGAGGAAAAAATTGCCACCGTTTATCTGTGAGTTTCCATATTAATAATGGCAAGACTATTCGGGCTAGTTAAGTTAGTGAGACATGCCAGTTCTCATGGACACGAATAACCTGAACCCATTATCAGTCTGGCAACTGAACTGAATATTTTATAAACTTTTCCTGTTGTACATGGGAAGTGTGTGTAATTTCATCTCTGACTTACACTAAGCTGTAGTTTAAACAAAAAAAACCCTTCCAAACACTAAATAATAGCTTTCCCCCCTCCTTAGTACATCACTAATAACATATTGTGTATTAATACAATATACATAGGCACATGACGGCATTGTCTCTAATTAAGGGGCTTTCTTATTTTAAAAATCAGAACTGACATCACAAATCAGACTGAGCCTTCTGGATACTTCTTACCATTGCTGTCAATGAGCTACCAGAATAATACAATTTGAGTATTTGATAGCAAATCAATCCCCAGAGCCTGGGTTGACTTGGATCCTCCCTAAGGGTACACTACAAATACCACATGAAAAAATCTATTTTATGAGAAATAGTTTCTCAGTAGTTAAATACAATTAAGTACACAATCAACATTTTCAACCTTTCCTTCCTTCTTTCTTCTGTGTTCTTAAGCATTTTATGCAATATGATTAGACAGATGTGCAAACAAGAGTATCTGAAAATATGAGGAAAAAGATTAATCACTTGCTCCAACTCTTGTAAATCAAGGAAAAAGCTTGCAGCATCTGGGGTGTTGTAGGATCCAGTTCACTCAGATAATCAGGAGTTTCCGCCACACAGACAAAGAAAATTAAAAGATATTTAGGAAGAAAAATTTTCCTCTTGGTAGCTTATTTCCCAGCTGCTAACTGCAAAGTGCCTGCTTTGAGCTATCTTTCATTAGGCGCTGTCAGATTAAGTAGGACAGTGTAATCTATTAGCATACCGGTCCAAGTAGTATGGCACGGTCTACATTCTGATGTTAATTTTAAACACTTTGAGGCTTTCCCACTTTGAGGCTAGCTCTCAGTCCCAAGTCTGGCTTGCCAGGAAAGGAATGATCCATCTGCTCGGCACACATCCCTGCCCGACATCTGTCTGACAGGGCTTACGGCGTAGGACAGAACCTCATCACATTCATGGTCTTGGCATTTGAACAGCATACTCAGTGCTTCTGGTTTTCAGCTGGGAGAGGTTAGCACACAATGGGTCTGTTTGTATGCACTGGGCACCCAGATCCGGATTCACAGTTGCTCAGGTCACCAGTGGTGGAATGAAGATCCCAGCAGAACTTGACCCTGGATTCCATTCAAAGGTCTCTGGTGGTGTTCTGGCAAAAGCCACGAGTGAAGCCGTCAGAGTGTGTGGATTAATCTATGCAAAAGCATGTCGCAGACAATAGAACTATCATTATAAAATCCTCTACAGAATTTTCAAAGAGATTTTTTCCATACTTTGCGCACAATACACCACTTGTTTTATTCACAGAAGGGGACTTCTTGTATGCACATTTGAAAAGCCTTTTACAATTGCTTGAGCTATAGAAAAACAATTTTTAAAGCAGTCTTTTATCATCAATACATAGCATTTTTTACAGCCTCCAAGGGGAAATGACCATACCAGAGTGGTATGGTCCCATCACCTGTGTAACACAACAGTGGTCTTGTGGAAGCTGTTTATATGAGAGCAAATTTCAAAGCTGATTTCCTGACAAGGCAGTTACTATCTTCAAAAAATCTCAACAAACACCTTTACTTACATGTAGAGGTTTTATCCCATTCTGCCCACAATCATAAGGAGCAGATCCCTCCTCAAGGACCCGGTCTAACTGTATCCCTCAGCCTCCAACAACTGCTGTCCTGCTCATCTCCCACTGACCAGCCTGCCACAGAGGTGAAAGATTGCTACCTTTCAGTCACCATTTTACACAGTTCAGCAGAGGTATAAATCAGCTGCACAAAGTTCGGTGACAGAGTATCGGCAGCCTGGGTTTTATAATTTTCCATGCAGTTGAGCCAGACTGCCTCCCTGACCTTGTATTTCTCCCTCCTCTCCCTGCAGAGTGCCTGGTTCTTCACTGTCCCTCCTGCAATCTTGCCACTGTTGGTGCCAGAGCCTTCCCAACTGCTGCTTCTGCCATCTGGAACAGCCTTTCCGTAACTCACTGCTTCATTGCCCCTCTGTCTCTGCTCAAATATCTATACTTTCTCCTTCATCTACTGCTATGTTATTTCTCTCTTTCCCCTCGGCTGTTAACATATTTTTTAACTCTGTAATGCCCCTTGGGCTCCAGCTTGCACTAAATATGCTAAAATAAGAAATAGCTTATTCAATAGAGCTTGATATTCTTTCTGAGATTATTAGAATCTAAATAATAATAATAATAACAAAAAAGAGAAATAAATGGAGGTTAGGCTGTAAATAGAAAAACTGTGAGAATAAATTCTATGACAGCAACAGTACTGATTTTAAAGGGATTTCACTTATTTGAGGGGCAGCTCATCACAGTACAGTCAGAAGCAGGGAACTCCAACCTTCCTGAACACCTGTGGTGTGCTAAATCCAACTTGCCCTCCATTCTGCCTGGTTCGGGTAATTTGTGGTAGCATATCGTTCTCCCTTATCCTAGGCCAATGCTTGGAGCATCAGGCTTTGGAGCAGCTACCTGGCATTTATATGCCTTGGCTGCTCTTCCTTGCCAGAATTCAGGATTCCTGTACCTGACCTGCATGAGAGAGAACCAAAGTGCCTGAATACATGGTCCCTTGTACTTTGAATAGTGCTAAATCAATGCAGAGACCGTTCTGAGGGAGTTCTGTTCCTGCATTACAATTCAGAAGACAATATTCTGAGGAAGTAGATTTTGATTATACAGAAGCTTCTCTGCAACAAATACAAAAATATGATGGTTTGCTTTTGGTTTTTTTCCCCCACAAATCCGACATCTGAATGTATTAAAGCCATGTATAGATTATGTAGCTCAATTTGTAGTTCATTTCATCAAAAGCACCTGACAAAGTGTGTTCCTATAATTATGTAGGTAGCTCTGGAATTTATTGCTTCAGGGCCCTGAGAACCAACCACTCCAGAATTTTCCATGAGGAAAAGATTAGAAACAGTTTACAAAACTGTATTTGGCACAGAGTACAAGAGGTCTTACTACTTTTACAACATATAGATGTGCTACGCCATGAAATGTACAGGCACTTCATATGGTTCTCTGTATATAGACAGGAGTACTTTGCAGACTGCAGTGTGGTCCCCGTGTCTCTCACTGCCTGGATGAGGTGAACTGCCTAGCCTGTCCCCTGGCTCGCAGACCTGTATGTTCACACAATTCTTTGGGTGAAAACCTGCTACATACGGTGGTTCCACCTAATTCAGGGAATTTAACTCCAGGATCCCATACTGTAATCTAATTTTGCCTCTAGTATTCACAATCAGAAAATTCAGTTTTCAAAAATTATTTCTGATTGCACATTTACCACAGATATGCAGCGTGTTTCATTAGCATAGGATTGTATAAAAGTTCTGCCACCCCAGTGTTCCAATCTGGGTTCAGTTACAGCAAACAAATTTTTTGTGTTTTTTGATGAATAAAGTATTTGAACAAAGTTCTGGTACTTAAAAAGCAGATGCCCGCTTATGCCTACATTTTGTTCTGATCAAATTTGCATGCTGTGGGTGCTACTATCACAATTACAAACATAAATCCAGTATTTGCTCTTAATATTTGCTCCTAAAATGACTGCATGTCACTGGTAATTTGCACTAATGTTTAGAAAATGCATGCACATGTGAATACACGAATTGCACGAATGACTTAGGTTTCTTTTTTAAAAAAAGAAGTTGCCATGTGTACCCTAAAACAGATGCTAAATTCTAACTTCTTGAGAAGTTATGCCTAAAGTGTCATATAGCTCATCTAGTCACACAGGAGTGAAAAAATCCACTATTGAGAAAAATAAAATTTGAAGTTAAACCTCTTTTCACACAATTGAAAAGTGGCAATAACATTTTTATTGATATTATACAATTATTAGTTCATTTCATAGTATACCAGAGAATGAAGAAAAATTGAATCAGTTTGTAGCAGACAGTGCTGCTGCTGCTGTAAGAGCAAGTAATGATGGTTTAGGAAAGGAATCTCTAGTGCAGATGCACAGTCTAAGCAGGAACCTTGATGAGCTATGATGGCCTTCTCAGGATTAAAACTTTGAAGTGTCCTGAGTTGGTATGCAGGGCTCAAGCAGAGAAGAAGCAGGGAGGACATTTCTGCGATGCTGGGAGACATATGGGAGGAAGCCAAGAAGGAAAAAAAAACCCTGCTGCAGGCTGCTCAAACGAGACTGACAGAGGACACAGAGAATGCAGGAAACAAAGAGGGGAGAAAAAGATCATTATTCGTAGGTAGTTCAGAACAGGTAAGACACACTAACATCTCGCAGGTGATTTGGTACTACATACTAACATCGGTCAGATTGAATCTGATGGTGACACATCAGATGTATCACACTTAACAGTCACTAGAATCGGAGCACGTCTTTCTGTCTTTCACTGTAGTCTCTTAATGATGGGTATGTTGCCAGCCTTTTTTCATGAACGGACATGCTCATCTCTCTCCTCTGTTCGTTCAAGATGTGAGACTGCTGCCTGAGACTCATTCTGCACTGTGCCAGAGTCACTGACTCACTGCAGCTCAGGGACATCTGCAAATCTGTGACACTAACACAGAATTTTAGCAAAGCAATACAAAATAATACTGTCAGAGAAATGAGCTTGCTTAATACTGCCTTACTGGAGCTCGGTGCCTAGGAAACAAAAGGATTTTTCAGAGAATCAAGCCTCAGTCTTTTAAAGTGTTTGTGTGTTAAATAATAATAATAAAAAAAATCCCGTGTAGCAATCTCTGCAGTTGGTCTTTCGTTTTTACATGTTTCTCCGTGAGGTTTCACCTGCAACTTTCACCTGCAACCTGCTTGCAGTTGCTTCCAGAGTTACTTTTCGACTGACTGCCCTGTAGAAAAGCCCCAAGAAGTAATTGTTTTTACCATATCAGTAGCATAGGTCCAGAGTTTTCTGGACTTCAAGAGACTGGTTTTCTTTAAAAGATATAACCAGACATACAGAGGTGGTAATAAATGGGCAGGAGGATTCAGGATGCAGTTTAACTTCATGTCCCGTAAGAGGATACAGACCATGATGTAGATAGATATTTGCTAGAAAATCAACTAGGTTAAAAAAAAAAAAGAAATTGGAGACTATCCATCAGGTGGAAGTATTTTCAGCCACCTTCATAGTCCTAGCTAGACTGGAAAGACCACAGCACAATATTCTATAGCTCTTTTCCTTGATGGTCCCAGCACCAACTTTATGTCATTTTCAAGTCACCAACTGTACAAAACATTACCTGAGTAATTTGGTCCTGAATTTTCAAATGAAAGCCTTTTTTTTTTTTGTTTGGGGTTGGTTTCAGATTTTATTTTTTGAAGTGTTTTGATTCAGGAATCTGTCTCATGAATGATGGGATATAGCTACACAAACAAATTAGCACAAAGGAAGCTACTGTGTGGATTTTCAGCTTGTTAAGTGCCATGTGATATCTATTCATTTGCATTATTTTGTCCTGCAATACACAAAGCGGTTTATCCCTTGCTGAATATGGCATATTCTACCTTGTAATTTATTTTTCAGAAAGATCATTCTATAGCAGTTGTTTGAGTAGCTGATTTTGTGCAAACATACACCCACATTTTGTGCTAAAGGGCCACTCTGCAGGAGACAGCGTTTTCACTGATTTTTGACAAACTTTTGCTCCTGTCATGTTAGTGAGTTATATATTTCTGAAAATTTTAGCTTGTTCTATTTTAAAAGTTAATTGCCCTGATTTTTTCTGTCCTTAAATGTTTGCCATCTATTAGTTAAATATGGAGTTTTATTCTATTTTTATTTTTATTAGGCTGGATGTCTAAGAAGTTTTCAGTTCAAATCGTTCACAGCTAAGCTTGTAACAAAGCCCTTCTGATTCTTTGATGACAACAAAATTCTTCAGTCTAATTAGAGAGCTCCAGATTCAATATGAAGAATGAAATGGAGAATAACCTGAAATCTGATTTTGTTTCATCACAGAGATGTAATTTACCAACATGAAATAGAGATTTAAAGGAAGAACAAAAGCTTTTCACTACAAGCATTCTGTATAAATGAGACAGTTATCTACACGGAGTTCAAACTGTACAGACAAGTTGGCCTTATACAGTAATTGTGACCTTCAGCACCATCCATCTGCTACAGTGTAAATTAGAAACCATCAACTAAAGGATCCAACTTTCTGCTGATGAGATCATTTAGATATCTTCACTTCTAAACATTTCTTCTGCAGTCTGCGGTTCTGTCTAATTAATTGGTATCAAGGAAAAAAAATAAATCACAGGCATGATAGATGCTTCTTTCCCATCTCTGTTGCTGCTCTATGACAGCTCATTAGAAAATGGAGGAATTGTGACACCTCAATGAAGGGGAGGAAGTCAGTAAAACTGGATGGAACCATTGGCACGGAGGTAGAAATGCAGGTGCTTAGCATACACAGAGGGTGCTGGGAGACATTTCCAAAACCAAATAAAAATCTTTGAGTGCCGTAGTTTTGAGAAATTTTAAGCCAAACTCTTGCATAAACTTCTTCACAGAGAATGGGCTGTCCAGGGAGGTGGTGGAGTTTCCATCCCCTGTGGTATTTAAAAGATTGTTATATGTGGTGGTGAGTGACATAGTTTAGTAGCGGATGGCAGATTAGGGTGATGATTGGACTTGATGATTTAAAGGGTCCCTTCCAACCAATACAATTCTGTGATTCCATAATTTCTTTGGGAGAAGTTTAACAGGTATACATTATCTCTCATAGATACCCTTTCAAAAAGTCAGTTAGAACACAAATGCTTTCCATTATTAGTGGTGTTTATGGACAGCAATGGAGCTGTAAAAATCGGGACATGATAAATATCCCTAGCTCCCTCCCATGTTTCATCTTTTCTCAAGAAAAGAATCTCACCACCACATAATATTGTAATGTGATACGTAGAGAGATTCCGATGTGGCTTGAGCTACTGCAAAAGGTATGAGCATAGTACTTGGATATTTTGTCCCCTAACAAGCTCTGCTGAGAACAGTTAAATTGCATTTGCTTTTTTTAGACTTGCTCCCTAGAAGTTTAAAGATTTAATGAAAGAAAGTTGGGATGAAAGTACCCCGCTTCTCTTGGCACATCACTGTGTACACAGAGATTATTAGTACAATGCTTTAAATAACATTTACTTACATCATTATGGTGTCCTGAGATACACTGAGGGCTCTGGACAGAAAATCTCAAAAGAGAAATCCAGATGGTGCAGCTGATTTAATGGGCCATAAAGCCACGTTCAAGCCTTTCTTGCAGTATTTTGTCCTTTAAATAAAGAAAACAAACAAACCCCCAGTTAAGTCTGCTTTGAAGAGACTCATTCTTGGTAAGTAAAGAAACGTTACTACATGAAACAAGCGACAGTAATCAAAGCATTGCAAAAGAAGTATCCAGAACTACTGTGGAACCAAACATATTGGGAGAGGCTGTTTTAGCAGAACAGATGCCCACTTGTTCAATAAATTGCCTTGGTTTATATGTTTGTTTGTTTTAAAAGATAATCTAAATTTCTAAGAGATAGTTACATTTAAAAACCACACATCATGAATAACACAGGAAATGTTCCCCTTGTACGGTTCCAGAGTAATGATAAACTTCCATACATGAAATTCAAAATGTAGTAAAGTTTATGTGGGCTTTAAAGGGATGATTTTGAGTACTGAAACAGTGCTGAAGAGTTTTGTCTTGTCGAACATTTGTTTGGGTGTAAGTAATGAGGTGCTATGCTAATTCCCTAGTCACGTATAGAGGATTTCTTAAATGTGTGAGATCAGCTATTCACTTACTGAAGAAATGCATATAGAAAAACAGATTATTTCATTTGGAATCTCAATTTAAAAAAATGGCTGTTATTTCTGTGTGTATTTTTACTTGAGTAAAAGTACCTGATATTTGTTATTCTGTAGGGAAATGTTGGCAAGTAAAGACAACAGAGCTTGAAGACTCAGTTGCAGTATCAGTGTAATTGCAATGTCAGTTCTTCTCAACAACATATGGTGGTTTGTTTTTTTTTCAATAAAAAAGTCTATAAAACATAATCCATTTCTGTGATTTAGTTATTACATCAAATTATAAATTGGAAGTAATGTGAACAACATACTTAATATCACTGCTTATAAATATGAAGTGGCAATTTAGAATTAAAACATTACTTGGTAGGCTAGATCTGTGAATGCCTCTTTAGCTCACATTTGGTAATTTGGACTACAGAACATAATCAGCAGTTTAATCATTTATTGGAATTACTTAATAATGAAGAAGGCATGAAGAGGGAAGGGGTACATTATCAACCTGTATTAAAGCAAAAGCAGTGATGTAATTGCATTGACCCAATAACTTTTTATTTTCTACTAGGATAAATACATTCTCTTTTATTAATTCTCTGTGCCAAAACTTATCAATATGACCTTAATTCTCACTCCGTAACATCGTGGTTTTGAAAGATGTGTGCAATGACACTTCTTGCATAGCAGCAGTTAACTATCTAACTGACCATTACCACCCTCTTATATTTTCTATTCCACATAATCTACTTTGTTGACATTAATGTAAAATGTCACAATAAATTAAATGTTATAGTTAGAACCATACCTAATTCTTCATAGCTGGTTTGAAATGAAGTATCAAATTCACACTTGGTACACATCTTCTCATTTACAGTTGCACACAGCCACATAAAGCTCACACAGGTTACTGCTAACAAACAATGTCATTTTGTTGTCATATTGTTTGAATCCTAAGCTCCAGTTCTTCAAGGCCTGCAGATATTGCCAAAAGAGAAAGGAAAAGAAATCACTGGAATAAGAAATAAATTTTGGAATTTAGAACGTCAGAGAGTTGGAATATTTTGGATCATGGTATTAGTTGGGCAACTTAGAAAATTCAAAATCTCTCAAATAGTTGAGGGGATTAGTGACTAATTTACAAATACTTCCACCTCAGTAAACACTGATGTGCGTAACTTGATGTGCCTTATATGAAACTCTCCTTTTAGAAACTGCCAACTAATAATATTATCATTCTACTGAATAAGATAAAAGCCTATGAAAGAGGCTTTACTCAAAATATAGTAACTCCTTCGGCATTTTAGATGGCAATCTAATTAGACACTTCCATATGCAGTAGTATAAATTTAACCTGAACCTGAAAACTAGGCACATGCGACATCTGTGTTAATTATACTCTGACAATTATTCAGTTAGTAAACAGAAGCAAGCAAATTAGTTAAGAAAAAGCATGACAAGAATTGCATTTAGTGAAAGTCTCTGCAAATAAAATATTTTAAATCAGATGTAAGTGTATAACATGTATTGTAAATATGTCATGTGAGATAGATAACAAAGTAATTTTAATGTCATAATTGGATACTTAGATTACATCAAACATCTCATAAACTGGAAAACAATTTTTTAAAGTATCGTAACTGTAGTTGATTACATAGCTCATATAAAACAGAAGTATTTTTATTTCCTAGTTTCTTAGTAATGTATTTCAATTGTAGTATAAAAAGCAAATGAAATAGATGGTAGAGTTCACATATTTCTGTTAATATGAATTTCATGCTCAATGAGAAACAAGACTGAACCTATGAACTTTTGTCACCTCATTTCACAAGCCTGGGCAACACTGTATATTTAATTTTAAACAAACAAAACCCATTCAAGCAGCTACCCAGGCCATATGATATGATATACATCTTCCATTTTAAACTATGTTAAAACAAAAAATCCCAACAAACACAAATCAACATTAGAAGATCATTCTGTACGAACTTTCCCAGATACTGGAAAATCTAGACATGTTAGCAGGAAGGAATTAAGCCAACATGAGAAAAAGTTTATCTGTTTGTGGTTTCAGAGCTTGAGAAAACTTCATTTTGAAAATACCCTAGAAAAGGGTTTAAAGAAAAGTCTTAGCACTAATAGCACCGATGCGCATTTATAGCCATTATAGACAGTATAATCATTACAGAGATGGTGTAATCATTATAAAGGTGGCATGTAGGAGCCAGGGAAAGACAAAGGATGTGCCTGTGAAATCTTTAGAGATCTTCAGCTGCCAAAATTTGGCCATTATGTACTGTACATAAACAAACAGTAATCTGGAGGCTTGTAACCTGTCCAAATCTGGGTAAGTTTTTATGCAGTGAATTCCTTGCCAAACACGAAGCATTTCAAAGCACAAAGTCCTGTAGTCCTTCAACATAAATGGTTGCAATATTTTTTCAAAAACTTGATCAAAATGCAATGTTTCACTTGTATATTATTCACAGCAGCAGCTGAACTATTTCAGCTCAAAAGCAAAACAAACAATAAAAACAACCAGAAATCAGTCTGAAGCTGACGCCCACTCCTGAAAAATAAATCCAAAGCAACTAAAGCCTTTCAGAAGTGTCAGACAACTACATCTGTAAGTGGTGCTCAAAGCAGTGCCTATAAAACTGATTTGGTTATGGGGCTCCTTGCTGAATACAGTAGCAGTTGTAGCTGAGAATACACTAGAGCTGCACTTCTGGGAAATCTGTGACTTTCCCAGGCCTTTTTCATGAAGTTTCAAGCTGCTTTAACATTTTAGTCAGGTGGAAAAATGCCAGTTCAGCCCCTTGTCACACATTCAGTGAATTACTTTAACAGCCATTATTAAACCCCAAGGAGACTGATTTGGATGCATCAATGACAGAACCTGGCTCCTGCCAATGAGAGACAAGTAAGCTTTACAGACTTCAAAAAATCTAAACAGAAGAAGAATAAATCATTTGAAACCATTTGCTGAGTACTCTCCTCTGATGCCAACAACATGTGGTAAAGATTTTCTTAGGACACTGAGTATACCTGGGCAGCTGGGCGGGCAATCAGGAACGCTTAAGAAGGTGAGAACAGCTTTCCTATACACAGAATTTGGGAAGAAGCTGATGCAGGAAAGTGATAAAAGAAACAGAGGGTGTCAGTTCATTGATTCCCAAAGCAACTGTTTCAAACTGGGCGAAGATGTAGACTCTACTCGATATTGCCTAGGTACAGACTTGTAGAATGAGGGATGTGTTTCAGGATGACCAGAAATCCAGATTGCTCCATCATGAGAGAGAGACGTGGCTGGAGCATTTCAGAGCTCCATTCTGGACAGCACATGTGCATCCTTCCTTTGGAAACAGAGGTGAGGCAGGAGGTGATGCCTGTCAAGGCCTTGATTTGATTTGGGAAACAGATTCATCTTGTAGTGTGCTCGGAGAGGTTCTGGTGTGTAAACAGTTTCGTGTGCTTTACTGAGACTGGGAGAAAAAAAGTTGAGAACTGCTATAGGAAACGTGGAAATGAATCTGTTTTGTACAGTCTGAGAACATGATGAGAAATTTGGAGTTGTGTGCATTTCCAAGTGAAATCTAATTTTCTTTGAATGAGCGCGCTCTTTGAGAAATGAGCCCTTATTTATGCAAATTGTTTTTAAATGAGGATATTTAATGAAAGGATTTGATCCCCATATAATGAAAGCTCTTATAAATGTGCACCTAGGCAGTACAGGCAGCCTTATTGCCTATTCAGGCACTTATTCTAAGGGTTTCTTTTTCACTCTTTGACAAAGTTTAGACTACATGTTTCTAATTAGAATGAAAAATAGATGAATGATATTTTCAACTCAACTTTTATGGTCTATACTTATAAATCTAAGAAGGGGTTACTAGACTGACAGGTGGCAGCATGGCCCAGTGGATATTAAATTGCTTAGAAACATTTTGGGCTTTTTGTGTTTTAAAAGAAGGAAAAGGTTCCAACCTTTCTTTGTTTATATGTCACTCAGAAACGGTTGGTTGTAAAAGTTCTGACCTTGTTCTGCACCTAATACTCCAAGGGAGCTATTGCATAGGGCATATTTGAATAGATTTGGTTAAGAAAATACAAAAATTAAATTTTGATCTCTTAATATTCAATTATGCTCAAACTATGCTGAAGGAAATTTCAAGGAGGTTGTAAGTTCTTTTGGCATGCTAATGTAACAGATGCGAAAGCATGAATTAACGGCTACAATGGAGAGCTGCCGGCAGGTACTGATTTGTAAGCTGATCCGAACTCCTGAAGGTAATTGAGGAGTGACTTAGAAATGACTTCATACTGAAAGTAGAAGGACATTTTTCTACCCATAGTTCTTTCCCAAACTTTCTTAGAACCCTGTTTTGGGTTGGAAATTGCTGCTACCGCCAAACCAATGATTTTTCTAAAAATATTTCCAAGCCATTTCTAACTGTACAGCTGCATGAACGCTTTGTGGGACCCAAGGAAGGGAAGATGCAGAGATTGAAGCAAGCGCCTGAAGATCAGGATGCTTCTTTTGTTGAGAATTCTGCTTCTGGTTTCCGCTGCTTTCGAGTTATTGTGGAACTAGATAGTATTTAGGGGTGTTGCCAATTTCCCTCTGTGTAGCACTACTGAATGTCTTGTCATACGAACTTTAGGCTACTCTTCAAAGCCAGCCCAAAATAACTCATGATTTTGTCAGAGTCACAAAAAAGTTGAGGTTGGAAGGGACATCTTGAGGTCATCTGTCCATACCCCTGCTCAAGCACGGCCAGGCAGAACTGTTTGCCCAGGACCATGTCCAGATGGCTTTTCCGTATCTTCAAGGTGGGAGACTAGAAAGTCTCTGTGTGAGCTGTGCCAGGGCTCAGTCACCCTTAAAGAGAAAAAGTTTTTCCTGATGTTCAGAGGCAATCTTGCATTTCAGGTTGTGCCCATTGTATCTTTCCTGTTATGGGGCACCACTGAAAAGAGCCTGGCCCTTATTTTTTTGCATCTCCCGTCAAGACACATTTCTTTGCCTTGCTGAACAATCTTGTCAGGTATTTTTCTTGCTGAACCATCTTTAGTACAGCCAAAGCAGAACCTTCTGACTATCTCTGCTGTTCTGGTGTTTGTGTGCCCTTAAAACATGATGTCAAATTTCTTACAGCCTTTCTGTTTTCACCTGCAAGTTGTTTTGTCATGAGTACAGGCTGTTCTCTTGATGCTTGTTACCTGTAATTGAAGACTCCTGATTGACAGTGCTGGAACTAAGCTAATATATGGCTAAAGAGGTCAGATGTTCTTGGAAGATGAGAGACATTGATCTGTACAGGTATTGTCATGGGCCAAGTTTTAAAAGCAGAGTAAAGAAGCAGACTGTGCCTCAATTTCACAGGACTTGCTGAGTTTCTGGAATCGAGGAATTAAGTCACAGGCAAAAAACCAACATTGTAAACTGTTTCATATGATAGGAGTAAGAAAAGATAGTGATAGCTAGAAGCTACTGGAGAAGCCATTTCACATAATCTTGGACATAAAATCCTTCAGCTCATTAGACCAATCTGGTTTTTCTAAGGTGCTTATTTTTTTCCTACTCTTTCCTATTCTAAGTGAGAATCTCTTTGATTTACCTAGGAGAATAGCGCAGCCTTCACAGGGTCTTTTCTAAAATTTCTTATCCTCAAACTTACCTTCTTCCTGGAGATTGAAATGTGAAGAAACGAGTAAGAATAACCTCATTTCAGTGACAGTAATAACTGCTTTATAAATCCCAACTTCTTTTCATGGAATCCAAAATGTCATTCCTTGTCTCTAGCTTGTGTTCTTACCGAAAACTTCAGACTATCATCATCAAAAATTAAATCCTGGCAACATATTCCACAATCCTCTTTTAGCACCATTATCTGTCACTGATGACAATAAATATCCTTTCTTCCTTCTTGCTAGTAACCATCCTCATCTCCTTCCTCTGGTTCAGCTCTCTGCCTTGCTAGCTTTGTACCCATTATATGGTATCTTCTCCTTCATTTATTTCCCACTTACATCTTATGTTACCTTGATTACCTCTCTTGCTTAACAGTGCGTGCAGCTTTCTACATCTTGGAAGCGCAATAGTTATCTGCTGCTGCAGCATCAGATAAAAGCAGGAATGAGGTAAGCAGCTGAGCTGCTGTAAACCTTCCCTAAATCACCCATGTACTTAATTTTCCCTTCTTGAGATCTCAGAAGGGTAAGAACTGGAGCTGAAGTGCCACCCAGACTTCCATGGCAACCTCTAACCGTTTTAATTGCTTTTGCTTTGTTTTGCATTGGATGTTGGAGGACTTTGCTATTTTTTTAAGCAGAAGAAGAGAGAAAGAACCAGATTTTTAATTTTTCTAATACAATCTAGTAAAGGAAATTGAAGAAGAAACAATGATTTATGCCAAGCCCTAAACTCTTGAAAACATGGGTTTACAATGAAAACACTAGCAGATGCTTAGCGGTAAAAAGCAGAGGAGTGGTTACCATGGTATCAGATGACAGGGAAGGTAGCTCACTTTTTAAACTCTCCAGCAGTGTATATGGAGAACCAACAAGTGGACATCAATGCTGGCAGCCATTTGTCTCTGTACTGTGATTGTCTTCATGGAGGCTACTGCTGTGGCTCAGCATTACTGCCAGTCGTTCAGCAGCAAGGGGGCAGCAGGGTAGGGTAGGGTAAGGAGAAGAATGAGAAATGTATTTCTTGCAGTTTATGTACTTGCTGCTTAAAGGGATAAAGTCTTGCCCCTCCTTGCCCTATATAACTGGTACTAAAGAAAGCCGGAGGATGGTTTATATTTCCTGACAGGTAGACAAAACAATCAACACTTTACACAGCAGAATCATAATATTAATGAAATCAACAAGACAGCAACCGAGAAAGGGGCTGGAAGTCTTCTTCACAGCAAGCCCTCTTTATAAAGCACCTCCGTAGTAACTGCCTCACTGGAAAAAGGGTGTATGATTAAAATAATAATTTAATGTCATTTTGAGAGAAAACTACATCCAGAATAGCTAAAAGCCTGCTGGGTAAGATACTTCTATGGGATGTGGGAAAAACACAGGCTATAGCTCCTCTCTGGTAGCAGGCAGAGCAGGAACCTGACTTCTTCACATCTTTCACATCCCAGCAGTGTGCTATTTTTCTTTTTCTGAGAGGGTCAGCCTCTCACACCACTGCTGTAGTACGAAGTGCATTTTTAGAGTTTCAGCTGCTTTATATTTACCCCTCCTGTTATGGAATGTGTCTTTGATGGGCACCCAAAATAATTCATGTGGGAGATATAGAGTGAGATGATGAAATTACACTCAAATGAAAGATGCCTTATTAAAAGCAAGTGTGGGCTTTATGAGGCAAGAAGTTTTGGTGTAACAAGATATGGAAATTTCATTAGATCCAGATAGTAGAAAAGGTCAGTTGTTACTCAGTTCTTGGGACTAGAAACTGAAAACTCTTGAGCACAGTCTTTTTCAAAACACTGTCTTATTTCTCCTTCTGGGAGGAGTAGACAACTGGAAATATTAAGAAAACACTAGGAACCTCAAAAGTACTTTGATTCAATAGAAGACTTACAAAATATGATTTTGTCATTGCTGGTACAGTTCCTGAAAGATTCACACTTTGGCAGCTGATGCTTGCACGGTGTTCTAAGTAGGAACTGCTTTCAGTGCTTAAGAAAACCCCTGAAATCTCATACCTGAAAAATGGCTTTCCTAGTGAAGTCAATATCACACAATACAAACTTCAAAATGCATGAGTATTGGATGATTCTGTGCTGGAAATCTGTGTCTCAGAGCCCTGAACCTTTCTACTTCTATAAAGCTGAAACTCATGAGTTAACTTTATACAGAAAACACTTACTTGTACAACTATAAAATTATTTTTCCTGAGCAGCTGTGAAGAATTTCCTACAAGCATACATGCGCTACAAAAATGACTAAGAAGTTCTAAACAATTACATCTTTTATCTGTCTATAGATGCCATATCATACTTGCTTATGAATTTTTAAAAATTGCATAAAATCTAATTTATTTTCTATAAAACCCAACTGATTTCACTTAATTGCATTCTATATGGAAGTCTTATTAAACACCAGTAACAGAGTTATGAAGTGAAAAATAGATCCCTCTTTTGTGAGAACCAATATTTGATCCAGGTCTTGGCCTCTGATGTAGAATATTCAACAGCAATCTTATTTTCCCATATTAATTTTCTTTTCATAATGATTCCACTGTTGGCCTGCATGTTCTTTTTTAATTAGTTTCTTGGCATGTATGAAGGTAAAACTTCCTTAATTTTATGCGGGATTTTTCTGCACGCTTTTCTCCAAAAGTCTTCTTTTTCTGTGCAGGGTTTTAAATTATAACTCTCAACCATGACTATTTCTTTCAGTCAGTAGTTGGCAAAATCTGTGTTTCAATATTTCAATTTGCCTTCATGTTTAGTTCTTTTTTATCCATCTATGCAGTATGAAGCTGTCAGACCTGCTCACATTCTGTAGAGACCTGGATGGAAGTTCATTAGACTTACATGTAATGTCAGGGCCAAATTTAAGAGAGAACTTTAAAAAAAAATCATGAAGAGGTGAAGCCAGCATGTGGCAGACAAACCACTATAGCCTTGTTCCAGCTCACCAGCAAGGCCCTTAGTATTGGCAGACTCATCTGAGTGGCAGCAGAACAGTATCTTCCAACAGTCAGCAACCAAAACATTGGTGCCAAAACCTGACAAAATACTTGTATTCTCAAGCTACCCTTTTCAATATCCTTCTTGTTTGTCTGTCATAAGCAAACAAAGAATGTTTGCTATGTTTTACCTTCCAATTTTCATTATTTTTCTCTCACCCTTTCTCCAACAAAAATCCAACAATATCCCTGGGAAAATGAGACTAAGCAGAGGGAACGTGTCCTCTTACACAGAAAGAATGTTAAAATGTACACAGAAAGGGAAGTTGCCATTTTGTTTTTATCGTGTTCTTTCTCTTTCATTATATGGATATATCTCTTCTAGAATTGCAATAGATAATCTTTGGTGCAGTTCTTCATGGATCAGTGTTGTGGTTTTGCATGGCAGGGTTCTGGTGGAGAAGGGAGTGCTGCAAGGGTGGCTTCTGCAAGAAGCAGCCAGAAGCTCTCTGCAGGCCCCACAGAGTAAACACCAGTCAGCTCAAGGCTGGACCCACGGCTGACCAAGGCCGAGCCCATCAGTGATGGTCACAGTGCCTCTAGGAACCACACTTAGGAGAAAAATACCCGCAAGCAGCCGCTTTTTGCCACCAGGGAAGGGAGAGGGAAGCTGTAAAAAACTGCAGACACAAGGGTCAGTGAAAAAGGAGGAGGTGCTCCAGGCACCGGAGAGAAAGATGCCCCTACAGCCTGCAGAGAAGACCATGGTGGAGTGGGTTTTCTCACTTAGTGGTTTTGCAATATATTGGGGTGACACGCATTCCATTTATCCTTAATTCCCCTTTCATCCTCTGCTCCATGCCCAGTGTTAATTACACATTTCTATAACTTCTACCAACAATTTCTGAAATGCTCCTGCAAAACTCATGCTTGATAGGGGAATGTGTGAATCTGCAGCAGGAGAGCAAATAATCAGAATACAGAATCATAAATTGGGCTAAAAATTAGGTCTTTGTTAGCATATGCCAGGCCCCTAAGACCAGAGAGACAGTCTGGAGCAAGGAAGACCTACCCTCAGTGGAGAAGGACCCCAGTTAGGGAGTGGTTCCTAACAAACTTGTCAAACTGGATGTGTATAAAATCATCCTGTCACCCACAAGTGCTGAGAGAGCTGCCTGTTATCTTTGAAAGGTTATAGCAATTAGGACAAGTTCTTGAAGACTGGAAGGCAGCAGACATTTCTTCTATCTTCAAGAAGGTTAAGAAGGATTGGGAGAATTACAGGCTGGTTAGCCTCATGGCAATCTCTGAGAAGTGATGGAGGTCCTCCTAAAAAACTTTTCCAAACACATGAAGGGCAGGAAGATGTTTAGGAATAGTCAGGATGCATTTATACAGGGGAAATCATGCTTAGCCAAATGGATAGTCTTCTAAAATGAAGTGACTATATTGGTAGACAAGATTTATGGGTGGTTTATCTTGACTTTACTAAGGCTTTTGACAGCATCTTACATAACATTATCATAGACAAACAGACAAAGTCCAGTTGGAGGCAGTTTCCTGATGGTGTACCACAGAGGCTCAATACTAGAGGCAATCCTTTTTAACATCTTTGTTAATGACCTGGATGATGGAACAGAGCGTACCCTCAGCACATTTGCAGATGATAGGAAACTGGGAGGAATGGCTGATACACCAGAGGGCTGTACTGACATCCAGCGAGACCTGGACAGTCTAGAGAACTATGGTCAGAGAAATCACATGAAGTTCAACAGGGGAGGGATAATCTCATGCAAGAGTGTATGCTGTGGGCCAACCAACCGGAAAGCAGTTCTTCAGCTCTTCTGAAAAGGCAGGTGTCCTTGTGTACACCAAGTCAAACATGACCAATGCACCCTTCTAGCAAAGAAGGCCTAAGATATCCTGGACTGCACCAGGGAGCGTATTGCCAGCAGATCAAGAGATGAGATAATTCCTCTCTGCTCAGCCCTGATGGGGCCACTCCTGGAGTATTGTGTCCACTTCCGGACTCCTCAGCACAAGAAAGATTGCAGACTTACTAGAATAAGTCGAGCATCGGGCCACAAGGATGATAAAAGGGCCAGCACATTTTTCCTATGGGAAGAGGCTGAGATCTGGGACTGTTCAGCCAGAAGAAGAGAAAACTCAGGGGGACCTTATCACTGAATATAAATATCTGATAGAATAGAATATAGAAGGTGCCCAACTCAGTAGTGCAAAGTGACTACGCCCAAGAGGCAATGGGCACAAATTAAACCCCAGGAAATTCAGTTATCACAATTAAAAAAGCATTTTTGGCTGTGAGGGTGCTCAAACACTGACACTCATTGCCCGGAGAGGTTGTGGAGTTCCTCATGAAAAAAAACCCAAAAACTAAACCCCATGAATTCCAGCTATGGCCAAAATATGGTCCCAAAACGTCAAAGCAGAAGATCCTAAAATTTTACTTGCAGAGTAAAATTCACTTCCAATGGGAAGTGTATAAAAACCTGCCTGTGCCATCAAGCTCCTTTGTACATATAGAAGTTCCTTCTCATTTTGCAGGTTGTGTCTAACTGGAAAAATTATGTGACAACACAGGAGTGCGTTTATTCACTTCCTTCTTGCATTTTCAAGGTACTTCTTGTTTTATCCAAATATTCTGGCACCCATGTTCCAATAGTTCAAACTTGGCTGGTTTTGCCTATCTTAAGGCAGTGGTTTGCAAGATGGTATCTAGGGTCTCCTTGAAGATAAGCATATGACATTTACTGTATTGTGTCCCCAAGGCTCTTCCAGCTCTGACTGTCCCTGCCCAACCTTGGGGTTCCCCCAATTCTTCCCAAGACCCTGTGTCAGCCCCCTGGGGCTGTCAGCTCCTGCCCCAGTGACACTGTATCAGGGCTGGTGTCCCCCTCCCCACAGCCCTGCCCTGTCCAGCCATGGTCTCTCTTGAGTCAGGCTAATCTGTAGTCACACATCCCTGCCCAGCCTTGGTCTGTTCACACTCTCCGGGAGGTGCCTGATGCCTATGGCTGGGACTGCCCCAGTGCCCCTGGGCTGCCCTGTTCTTGGGTGGGGTTGTCAGTTGAGCCCTGGCTTCCAGACACTACCTTGATGAAGCTGTGGGAACCCCCCATGGCTCTGGCCCCACTGAGCCAATGGGGTCTTGATGTGATGCTGTTTGTCTGCTTCTTTAAAGATTTGCACTTATTTGACAGCTTCCAGCTTCCCAGCTCCAGTTCTTAAAGACCATGGTAATGGTTCTGAGATTGCCTCAGGAAAATTTTTTAAGCATCTAGGAGTCAAATTTATCAGATGCAGCTGGCTGGAAATTATTTAACTTAGTACTCCCTAACTTTCTCTTTTTTTTTTTTTTTTAGGATGATTTTTTATTCTGCACTGGTAGTTAACTATCTTCATAATGAAGACCATCACTAAAAGGCATTAAATACTTTGATCTCTGTCATCGAATTTGATCTTTGTGTCATCGGTCAAAGGATTTCCATCTATTTTGAGTCATGGTGGTTCAACACCCAGAGAGAAAAAAGCAAAACTGTCTTAAAAACAGATAGAGGATCTCATGACCAGGCATTATAGAGTGAGGTAATGCACCTGAACTGCTGCTGTATAAAAGAATATAGATTAAGATTTGTTTCTGATGTCTTCTCTGACACTGGTCCTCCTTCTTCCCTTTCCTGTGTCTAGTTTCTCATTTTAAAATATTTTTTAATTATTCAGAATCTTCTGATTCACGTATAAAAAGTTACTAGCAACTCATAGTATAAATAAAACCTGAGAACTCATTTAGCGCTTGGGTGTGTTGAATACTTTGGCAGATCAGTCTGAAATCATGTAAAAGTTTGATGCACACTGGTTATTTGTATGAAGAGCTCCATGAAGGTCTGACCACCACTGAGATGAAGATGGTACCATGAAAGAAAAAAATCAACATTATTGAAATTAATAATATGTATTTCCTAAGAATATAATTATCTCTTATAATTTGTTGCATAAAAAGGGTATTATGTAGTTAAAATAATATTTTTAAAGTGAAGTTGAGATCATAGAATCATAGAATGGCATGGGTTGGAAGGGACCCCAAGGATCATAGAGCTCCAACCCTCCTGCCACAGGCAGGGCCACCAACCTCCAGGCCTGGATCTACACAAGGTTACCCAGGGAGATCTCTTTCAATGATTTAAGATTCTGGTATAATCCTTGGATTGGAAAAGTTTTCTTAACTTTTTGAGAAGGCTGCCTAGAATTTCACATAAATAAAATAACTAAAAAGAATTATTTTGAATTATTTTAAAGATTTTGATATTATTTTTCACCTATTTTTCACATATTTAATAAGATGCTGTGGCTGAATGGGAAAAACTGTCATTAACATCCTGTAGTTCAAAGCCTGATGTGTTTGTAATGTAAGCAATTAAAACATATTTAAATAACTTTAATGTTAGGGCAGAAACCAGTGAAATCAAAGGATTTCAAAGTCAAAGCAGACCTTTTCTTTCATTTTTCATTTTTTTCTTTCTTTCAAATACAACTTTAGCTCATTAAAATGATTAATACAAGCCAGGCATATGGCTTGTGACTCATAGCCTTCTCATGCCAATTAGGAGACCTACATTGACTTAGTGGACTTAAAGGTCAGAGTCCATATATGATATAAACTTTTTGATGACCTATCTCCTGGTATACATCAAGCCTATTCTCAAAGGCTTTCTGTCACATAGCAGGTGTGGATGTGCAAGGATAATTAGAAAGCAATATATAGGCATTTCCATTAGGTCTGGCTAGTCCTGCATGGACTTGCATATCACATGGTGGATGTAGCCTTCTACATTTAGTTTGGACCTGTGCCTGCTACAGGTTCCCTGTGTGTATAGTCACATATAGCACTTATCAAAACAATGTTCAAGATAAAATATGGAGGCAGTGTATCATGGTACTTTAAACAATGTTTTTTCTTCAGCAAGCAATTGTTGTCCATTTTAAGAAATATCCTTTACCTTTACAGCAGAAGCTTTTTTAATTCCTTAGAAGTATGTACAATCCTGTCTATTGAGGGGCAAGATGTGACAATATGTGTCTTTGTGTGAGACAACGTGATGAAATTAAGGTAAAGGGGCAAATGGGAGACACCCTAAAATTGTTTTAGAGCAGAGATATGAGAAACGGAGAAGAAATTGGTCTACAGTCGTCCCATGGTAAATCACTCTCCCTCAATGAATCTCTTTTTCTGTTTGGACTTTGTCTCCCATCCTTTTAAACACCTTAAGTAGACAAGGCACTACAAATTCAAGATTTCTATTTTCTTTTTGAGGACTTGAAAAGATTTTCTTGTCTAAAACTCATCTGCCTGACATGTTCCCTGCCTACATTCTGCCTGATTTGCTATCACTTTTCCCCTTGGTCTGATAACTCTCTGTTGATTATTTTTCTCTTTGTTAAAACCTCATGTGAAGAAGACAGACTATTTTAATTTTTATATTAAAAAATTGACCCTGCTTTGAAATGCAACCTTCTGATCATCTGTTGTATACTCACTTTGTTGCTCCTCTAAATTAAAATTCTTCTCCCTAAATGTTCTTTTGATAAAACTTTCCTTCTCTCTTAAAAAAAAAAAAAAAAAGATAAAAAGGTATTGAACCAATGACATTAAAGTATGGATTTTGGTAACTTTTAAAACTAATGTTTCCAGATAGACATTTCATTTGCTGAAGATTTACAAGGACATTATAAACCCATAATTGTATAATAATTAGACAGTACTATAAACTAAATAAATATCAACTGATTATTAAAAACATTCATTGTAATAATAGTGGTTAATCCTCTTGAATGTGTTTTTAATAATAGTTTTATATTTAATGTAGGATGAATGACTTATTAAAAGTAAATTTTATGTGTTTTATATTCTCCACATGTTTGGCATTAGGCCATTAGCACTAATGGGATTTGAATGGTATTGAGTTCAGGATAGCCCCCAAGTACAAATGTGGGAACCTTAATTAAGTTTTTATTAAAATCTTCAATTAAATGCAATGCTAGATTATTAAGATATTTTTGCATATTGTTTAATGTCAGTTAGTTATTAAACATTTTCATAGGCTTCAGAAAATGGTCTCAGAGCAAGCTGATAGCTAAAATTTATATGAAAAATGTTGATGATCAATTTTCTCATCTTGCGGGCAAAATTGGCTTTTAATGGAAATTTTCTAGCTAGCTGTAATGCTGAACTGGGACAGAACCTAATGAATAGGTTAGCAAGTAACAGGCTTAACTTGCAGAGGGAAAGTTTCATGTTAAGAATAATGAAAAACTTTCTGGCCCCTAGTGGAATAAGGTTCTGAAGTGATACAGGCTGCAGTGGGAGCAACACAGCAAAAAAACCTCTGATGCTGCTCTGTCTGCTCTTAATAGCTGGTTGAAGAACTGTGGGACAAGGAGCTACTGACGTCTAAACTGGCAAACCAGATTGATTTGTGCTAATGTCACTGATCAAGTTACCTCCTTATTGTTCCTGTCTCATTTTTTATGCAAGGTGGATCACAGTGACTGTCCTTGTGTTACCAGAGAGGTGAATTAGCAATTAGTAGAGGTGAACTGGGGGGAATCATCTGTGCAGAGGCAAAGCGGACAATCCCTTCTACTACAGACCATAAAAGGGGCTTTGGAAAGGAAAATAAACTCAAATACTAAATGCTGTTACTCAGACCTGTTAAGTCAGACCAACAGATACTATATTATTGTGTCACTAAACTAAAAAAAAAAAAGAAACTACCTTGAATTAAGAGGAAGGCAAGAAGATGATAGATTACAGTATTATTTCTCTGAGGTATAAATATTCCATTTTCACAAAGCCTATAGTGGGAAGCTCAAGTCAGCTTTATGTAAATGTGTCAAGATAAAGGGGATTAAACCCTACAAAAGCCTTCCCCCACTGAGTTCAGAAAATGTCCCTATGGTATATCTTTCATATTTTCCCTAAATAAATATGTTTTTTTTAAATAAAAGTTCATACTAATATGAACCACCTTCTTTAATGATATGTTAAGCACACACTATTTACTTTCATTAACTGAGAGCGCTTCAGAACATCATTACTTTTCACAAATTACAAAGCTGTTCAGCAGCCAAATCTATTTATCTATTTATACCACGCTCATTAACATCTTTTCCGAGTGCCTAGGTTCTCCGAAGCAGTTTGCAACCAGCGGCCCCTACTGAGAGTGAGTTCAGAGAGTCCTGTATAACCAATGACTCAACTCCAAAAAGCCACTAGTCCCCATAGCTACAGGGGCAAAAGATGCTGCTGCACTGAGAATTCCCTTCTCTTTTCCCAGTGTCAATCACAGTGCAAAGGAGGTATTTCGGCTGCTTTGCACAGTGTAATTGATAACTGTTAGGGCTTTTTCTCTATGCCAGTTTCCAGGACATTTGCAAGCAAGCAGCAGAGAATCCAGCTTTAGCTCTGAATCTGTACATGTCCTTAAAATTTACCAGTGAGTAAGTGGTAATGTGTCTTGCTACGGCATTTAAAATTGTCCTTTTGAGTTTTCAAATGGTTTGAAAAAGGTAACATGTTCCAGCCTCAGGACAAGTGTGTCCTGCAGCCTAGATGTCAAAGAGCACAGCAGTTATGAGAATAGCTGTGGTCACATGTTGGGACACACACACACACTGTGGTTACTGTCTCACCTGCAAGTGAAGTTTGCGAAAAGACTTTGAGAAATTAAGTCAAACTAGACCCCATCTTACAGGCCAAGATGCCCTTCTGTTTTAGACAAGAAAAATCACAGAAAGAATGAAAAAAGAACTCTGGACCATCTCGAGTCCCTAATGAAATAGTTAGAGGAATGTGTTGAAAGATTATAACCATAAAATATGAGGTATAAATTAGAAAATAAAGAAAGCCCATATTATATTCCAGAAATATGCAATGATGTGATGAACAGAGTTGTTAAAAGATGGTCTTTTTTTAAATTATGTAGGGTTTTTTCAATGTTAGCAAGTATTAGAGGTAAGAATTGGCAATAAACTATCTACAATAAGATGTGATGCATAATTTAGTTGTTTTTCAGTGGCACACACAGTGACACATATATGGCACCACCTGTGCTCTTCTGACAAGCACAATGCTCACTCAGAGAGAATCACTTTTTCCTCTTGCAGATCAGACAGGATAAGAAAGGATTCAGGAAAAGAAATAGAGTTTTAGAAAATGTGTCTGGCAAACAGAGAGCTCAAGAGATCACCTTGTCCATAAACCTGTCCCCCAAAGTGTTAATATCTATGACAGATGTTTGTCTAAATTGAACTTAAAGGCTCCATAATATCCCAGGCTTAACTGTCCTTTTTATTGGAGACTTTTTTCTAATGACTAACCCCCTTCTTCCTTGCTGAAATTTAAATCCATTACCTCTTATTCTATTCAGCATTGACATGGAGAAAAGATTAATATGACCTCTCCTCAAATACCTGTGTCTGGAAACCATTAGCATACACTCCCATTAGCCTCTTCTTCTTTAGTCTAAACAATCCTTGTGGCTTTCCTTGTAGATAGTGATTTTTTTTTTTTTTTATAAAAGATTATTCTAATCTTTTAATCCTCTGGAAAGTATCTGAACTGAGGGCACAAGGAAACAAAAGGAAGTTAAAGGATTACCTTAGACAACTTGCAAACCAAATGTCCTTCTAGTATGGTGTGGCTTTTTTTTTTTTTTTTGTTTGTGTGGGTTTGTTTGGCTTTTTTTGTGAAAAAGCATGGCATTGTTGAATCATATTCTGATGGTCTTCTATACTAACTCAGCTGGTAGACTGGGAAGTGTGACACAAAGATGACATTATATCACATTGTATAAGAAACCCATGTTGAATCTGGAAATGAGACAATGAACCATTTCCTTGTCACATCTCTTAACCCCAAGATTCCCTCAACCGATGCAAAAAGAAAAGTAGCAGCATAACTGTTTAAACGGCTATTTTACATTAAAAGCCTACAGAATAAATAGAATTAAACAACCATACTGAGACAAAGGGAGAGACTTTGACTAATTGGAACATGCATTTTTCCTTTAGGATTTGAAATAATACTCAGTAGTGTTGTACCCTTTGGGGAAAAAATGGACCCCTGCATTTTAAGTGAAAAGAATAAATTAAAGGCAACTATCAATCCAATTTTAAGTGAAATATCCCAATGGGGCAAAAATGTGATGAAGAAAATTAAACGCAAGAGGGAAATTACAGCAGAATATTAAAATAGGGAAGAAGAGAATTAATAATGAGAAAAAAATTATATGAGATATTTCTTCTGTGATATTCACTTATGTTTTCCCTATTGATTACATCTTACAAGTACTTTTAGCTCCACCATGTCATGCATTAGGTGAAAGCAGGGCTTGGGACATGTTATTACTACTTGCAACATCTGGTCCCTAACACGTTCTTCTTTGATCAACAGTATGTCATGTGTTATAGTGAAGCAGATTGCATAGTTCATCCTTTCTGAACTCTCACCCTCAGGACATCATGTGAAAGGCAAACTCCATCTGCCTCAGAGAAACCAAAAATAATCTGAAATGTAGAAATTCACTGTGGTCATGACAAGAATTAGTATTAAAAGAAGACTTGAAATAAACTCTTGCTGCTTTTGTAAAAGCAGAACAGGCTCACTTCTTGTAGACAATACTCTGAAAATTTTCCTCCATCTTTCATCACTTTGTCTTCTATTTTTTGCAGGCTTTCTATAAAGTGCATGGGTTATAACACAACCTGGAGCTAGGCATAATTTGCAGCAGGTACTGCACAATCGTGTTTCTGTGATTAGCAAACAGTGATTAGAAAGATAGTATCTCTGTTACATATGAGTCAATCAGCACTTTTATGTCAGCTTACAAAACTGGAAGGCCAGTTTCCTCTGTCTCTTTTCTCTGTTTAAAATTAATTCAGAGTTTTTTATCTCAGAGTTGCAGAGGAAATCCAGAGGTAGGTGCAGCCCTGGGGTTAATGGAAGCCCTGATGTCTCTCTCTGTCCTGTGCGAGGCCATATGGCAGGGGTGTGTGTGTTCCTCCACAAGTCATATGGTGCCTCCTCAGTACAGGCACAAGCCACAGAGAAACCCTGGGGCTCCCCACCCCTTCCCTAATGTCCCAGGGCTGACACCATTTGCATGCCTAGTGCAGCACAGCAGTTCCTCCTGCTCCTCTGAGCCTGGCGTGTTTGGTCAGGATGCCAGAGAGGAATAACACTGAGAAAGGGAAACAGATGGGAGCTAATGCTTTGCTTCCCAGCAAAATATCCACCTAAACCGATCTGGCTTATTTTCTGTACTGGTATGTCAAGAGCACCGACAAGCGAAGCAACGGGTAGCACAAAAACAAGTTACGACAGCACTGCAAGTTTATCAGCTGAGCTGCAGCACTTACCAGTTTGAATGCTCTCAACCCATGTGAATTATTGATAATTTGACCTAGATTAGTTTATAATGAAATCAGAAAATATCGTGCACATCAATAGCACTTGGAAATCAGCTGCCACGTAATAATGTATCTGGGCTCAGGTGTACAATGAAATGCAGTGCTAAAGTCTCCGTTTAACGCTAAGCTCATACTCTGCTGTATGCTGAGATTGGATTTAGTGAATCTCAGAGGATTCTTCCTGTTAGACAGATAAGGTGTTAGAAAGTTATTTGTTTTTCCCACATATTTTTGAGCTGAAACCTGTTGGATTTCCTACACTTTTTGTCAGGATCCTTAAATCACACGCTTAAGTGAAATCAATTGTTCCCATCATTTATGTGAAGCCTAATTTGCATTAATTTGCTTGCATTCTTTCTCAAGCAAGTCTGTGGGAGCTGTTGTTAGGGAAAAGGAGGCACAGATTTACAGGATTACTCACTGCATGTATTCCTGATATCTAAACCTCCTCTTCCTCCCCCTTCCTCCTCCCCTGTGAACAATGCTCAAACTGAAGTGAACAAAAACCTCAGCAATGTGATGTTTCCTTTGGCTGTGGGTCCCCAGGAGGGTCTTAAGTTAGAACTGTGCTTTTCTAGTAGGAGGAGGAGGTTCTATTCCAGTAAACATGATTTAGTTATGAATTATCTCCATAAAAAAGTGGTTAAAAAACTTCAAGGGATAACTTATGAATTTAAATGCTTTGCAAAACACTCCCATTAGAGAAAAGAAGAGGTGATAAAATGTGATACAAGGTCCATTTCAGAGCATTTTAATGCAAGACTAATGTAACCTTTTTCGCTCAAGATTTTACTAATCAATAGCTACATCAACAATAAATGCTGACTAGGTTTCATGTAAAGCGTATAAATATTTCCACTACCGAAGCACAAATATAATTTAATCTCATATTATGTATGGTCTGTTTTTAATATTTTAAAGGAAATAATATGGTTCTTGCATACTTCAAAATGTTGAAATTAAGGTGGATAAAACCAATTAAAAAAGATACTATTTGAGATTTTCAGAAATCTCGTCAGAACTGTGAGATGAAATGACTTTAGCAGAGGTCTGGCTTCTATGATGTTGCATTCATTTCCACACAGCCAGGTAAGGAAAATGAGACAATATTTCATCCTGAACTCAAATAGCTACAGTGTTAAGAAAGTTAAACAAGAGTTTTGTTAAATATTGTTCACTTTAAACAGGTTGAACATTTTCTTGCTTTCTTCTTGTGTTCTTTCTTTTTGCTCTAGCAAAAGTAACTGAAAAGCAATCAGCTGTATGATCAAATTCTGAATTTAAGAAAAAAACCCCTCATGTCAGTCTTAAGGAATAGCTTACACACATTAAGCTGAAATGGAGCTGCTAATAACTCCAATCAATTTATCATTACTTTATTTGTCAATGGACCAGCAATGAGAACACTGTTTTTCCCGTACTCAGGTCTAGTAAATTAAGTTAAACAACAGATGTTGAACAGATGTTCTCATTATTTTAGTGACTTGATTTCTGGTTAGTCCCCAAGTTGTTGTACATGACTAAGTGTTGCATCACTCTTTCTGTGACAGGTAAAGTATCTGAAAGCATCAACACTCAAAATCTCATTAGCAGCAACAGTTTTATAAATTTTTGATACGGTAAATGGACACCTCATTTCTCGCTTTTTTAAAAAATGCATATCAATGAAATAGATCACTTTCATACTGCTCACAGCAAAAGTGAAAATCAGGTAGCATACTAATTGATATTCGTTGATAGTAGTAAATGCCTCCACTTAAATGTAACACTCCAAGATCAGAACTTCCTCATACCATTTTATGCATCACACTCTAAATAAACACTGAACATTTTTTTCTTCGTATTTTATAACGTCAAGGTCGTAGAGACATTCTGAACTCATCACCGTGGTGATAATTTATTATGTGAACTACAGCACAAATTAGACACTCACCAGGATTACAGGGGTTTAGGCAGTCGATACTCAGAACAGCTATGTGATGCTGCCCTGTGATGAACATTACTACAGTGCTGAAAGGTGAGCATCGACATAAAAGTATTTAATGGGGGGGCTACGACCCCATTAACACCTCGTCTCCATCACCCCAAATATAAATCTGCACCTCCCATTGAAGAGTGCTTTTTACTGTAACCTTTCTCCTGATAGAAACCAGCAATGCCTGGTTTGGTTCCCTTTGCCTCCTCCTTGATCGGATGCCAGCTCCCGCAGCTGGTGACCTGTTGATTTCCTAGAAAGTGGCTTGGCTCAGCCCCTCCTACTGCTGTGCCATCTGTGCACATGGGCAGAGGTGACTCCTCTGTGCCCCAGATGAAGGTGCACTTGGTAAGAGGATTCAGCATTTGTGTCTGGTCTGGCATCTTGGAGAAGCAATGGCATTTATTAACATATTCTCCAGCAGCAGTTGACTCCAATCACATCACCCTTGACACTGTGGTCCAGGAAATATGACTTGATTATTAACTGTAATGTTACAGTCACCCTGATAAAATAGCTTGAATTCTAGATTATTTTGATTTTAGTTTATAATATGATTTTGCTTTAAAAGGAGTTATAACAGCTATGAGAATATAAATTATTTTAAGGCCCTTAGGAATAGGTAGCTAGGACGGTGTGTGCCTTGATCACTACGGGTATTGTTATGGACTCTGAATTAAAACAGTGGGTACCGGTTATGGACCTTGAGTCAAAACAGTAGGTACCAGAGGACACTGGCTTTGGTTTGGAAGATAAGAGATGAAATGAGCATGGACAAGGATGGGGTTCAATCAGCGGACGCAGTGAGGAAGTCTATCGACCACCTCCAGAGGACCCAAGCTCAACATAACTACGCATGTGTTGGGAAATTTACATATGATAATGACTTCCAGGAAATAGCATAAAAATGCTTATAATTCCCCTCCCCTCTCTGTATTCAAAGTAATCAGTGAAGTTAACCAATGATTTCTGTAAAATGAGAATACAGATAAGGTGAGGTAACTGAAAGCCATCATTGTAAAGGTTGAATTAAGAAGCGAGCATTCTATGCAATTCTGAACAATGACTCTGCTAAGAAGGTGCATACATATGTTGTGCTTTGTACCTGTTGACGAACACGTCTTTAGTGGAGCTATTCCCTGCGTTCCCCAGCGCTGGAATAAGGAAGTGCCTGCTTATCTGCTTTGTGTAGGTAAGTTCTCTGCGATTGTGACCACTAACAGCTACAGGTCCCAGGGTTCATGCTGCTCCAACACTGCAGGCTCTTAGGGCATATGCAGGCTCGTTGTGTCCACAGCTGTGTTCGGTCTGGTTTGGAAGTTGCTCAGAGGGGCATTGCCTGTGGGGTCTCCTGATTTAACTTCACCCTGTGATTTCCAATACGGTGCCACCTTGACTGAGGGGAGGAGCCAGTGGGTGACAAACAGCAGCCCCTGAGGGCAGCTGGGGCTGGAGGAGGCAGTTGTGCCACTCTGGCTTCAGCTGGGAGCCCCTGCAAGGGAAGATGGGGCTATGAGCAAAAAGCATTTGAAAAGAAGCTCAAGGAGATCCTAAGACTGGGGAGAAAGTAAACCATTGTACACTCCCCAGCAGAAATCTTAGGATGCTGACAACTTGCATCAAATCCCTCTTTCTAGCCTTTTGTGGGAAAGACTGAAGCCATCAGTCTTGTGACCAAGGTGGACCATGGAATAGTGAGCATGGCAGCAGAAAAAAGGAGAGGGAGGTGAATGCTATTTTATAATAATTTAAGCTATATTACTAATTAGGTTTTTTTGGTATTAATTTGGATAATGGCTGTTACTAATATTGTAATTGGAGTAATTATTGTTCATAGCCTCTTGATTAAGTTGCTCATATTTTAGTCAAGGCAACAATGAATTCTCGTCTCCATGCAGTAGGATTTGTTCCCCTTTACCCATAGCAAGATTTTGAGTATGCAGGTACTCAGGGGTGCTCCTTTATCCAATAATGTTTTCCTCACCTAACAGGTTTGGATACAGACATGTTCATGGCATGACCATAAGCAATGGTACACATTTGTGTTTTCCAATACTGTGGACTGATTTTTGAGTCTTGCATTAAATAATTACTTAATTACTTGAGAGATCTACTTATGTATGTGGGGCATGTCAATAAATCCTTATTTAAGCCATTTAGGAGCTTTGATCTACATGGAAAATTTTTTTTCATATGAGAATTCCTGTTTAGACAACTCTATCCTAGGCATTTTTTTTTAAACTTTAAATATAGTTTAGAATGTCCCATAATAATTTAGTAACAATTATATTTTCTTCAGCTTTTAACCATACTATGTCTTGGTTTATGTATTTATTATTCTGTATTTTACTTTATGCCCAAATATCACAATTTCTGAAACTTCTCTGCACCTTGTTCAGGAATTAATATGACATTGTACAATTATCCTTTGTTAATAAAACCAAACTGCCTGACAAAGAAATTCAGAACTTCACGCTTGCACTTTAGTTGGGGTAGTACAGTGGGAAACAACAAGTTGCACTTACAAGACCCTGGATTGAATCTACTATTCTTTTAATCTGGGATTGTCCCAGACCTTGTTCAGCCCTAAACATTACCAAAGATAAAATACTCTAAAAGTAAATCTCCTCTCAAAACACTCAGTTCCAAAACAAGCCATAGTTTTCAGTGTCAGCTGCTTTTAACTGCCCAGAGCCAAACAAAAGCCAGAACATAAATTATATTGTTACAGTTTCTTAAAAGAATTTCCTCAGTTACCTTCACCCCTTTCAGCCTCAGACCATCTGAGCCTATAATCTTCCATTTCTTCCCTCTGGCCTGTGGCTGCTTTACGAGCCTTAAAAGCAAATGTAAGGTATGCAGCCACTATTTCTGGCTGGGGGTTAAGTGGTTTCCTTGGTTTTTCTTTCTACTTTCCTGGCTGAATTATCATGACATTTCCTGTCCAAAATGTAACATCTTAGGTCATACGAACAGTAAATGCAGAACAAAAAAGAAATCACGGATCTCAGAAATTAAACTAAAATTAGCCCCAAACACAGATGCACACTTGGGAATTAACTTTTGTTTCCCTCTTATATATTTATTCAAGAGAACGTAGCTCCAAGAAACACAGAAATGTTCATGATCTGTTTCACTGTTTGAGCTGTTTTGAAGAAACAGCTAATAGAAAGGACTGCCGTGTGGAAGGATCAAGTGAATGAATAGCCTTTCTTGCTGCAACAGCGCTAAGCTAGTTACTCAATTATCTGAATTTTGGGAAAGCACAGTGGATGTAACCATGGTTGCAGAACATTAAAATCCAACTGTGCCATTGGGTTCCAGGAGACAGGTACTTCTCCAATGCCAAAATGCTGTATCACACACAGACAACTGAAGTACGACTTAAGAAACAAAGTTCATTAACTTGTATAGAGAAAAAGCTAGCAACTGAATTCTATGGATGCTAAGGTAAAATAGATGATCAAAATGATTGAGAACACAAACTAGGGAAAGAGGATTTACTGTATCTGACATGTGGTTCACATACATAGATTTTGACAACAGCCATATCCAGACTAGCAGCTGAAGTGATGGCAGAAATTTTGGCAAGTATCAGTGCGCTGAAGATTGTTGTTTTAGCACATGGCATTCTTTTGTCTCAGCTGAGGGAACACACATTACCAGGGTGTCCATCAACGGTACAGCAAAGACAATTCAAGAAAAAACAATGGAGACTTTCTTTTTTTTTTTTTTTTTTGACAAAAGGAAATCCCAGGATAAGTTCAAACCTGATATCGTTTTTAGGTGAATGCAACATTTAATTTTCTGCCATTTTCAGTGCTGTTCACTCTGGGTGAATTTCATCTAACTTGCTAAGGACCTTAACAGAGAAAATACAAGTAATGACTTCTTGTGGTTTAACCCCAGCCAGTAACTGAGTGGGATGAGAATGGAAAAAACTATTGTGGGTTGAGATAAAGACATGTTAAAAGGACGACAAAAGAAGGCAATAATAATAATAACAACAGTAATAACATTAATACCAATTATGCACAAATGCAATTGCTCACTGCACACGATTCTGCCTCCGTGCTAGCTTCCCTGCTTATACAGAATCACAGAATCACTGAATAGTTTGGGCTGGAAAGGACCTCAGAGCCCATCTAGTTCCAATACCCCCTGCCATGGGCAGGGACACCCTCCACTCGATCAGGTTGCCCAAAGCCCCATCCAACCTGGCCTTGAACACTGCCAGGGAGGGGGCAGCCACAGCTTCTCTGGTCATGATGTTACATGGCAGGGAATATCCCTGTGGCCAGGCTGGGCCAGCTGTCCTGGCTATGCTCTCCCAGCTTCTTGTGCACCTGGCAGGGCATTAGAAGCTGAAAAGTCCTTGAGCTGGTCAAGGACACTACAGCTTGATGTTGCAACTACCCAGCAAGAGCAGAAACCGTCAGTGTGTTATCAACATTGTTCTCATAATAAATCCCAAACACAGCACTATACCGGCTACTATAAAAAAATTATTTCTATCTCAGCTGAAACCAGGACATGACTGATGAGTAGCAAAAGAGAAGGAAGTGGTGCTTTGGAAGCCCTTTCAACAACCAGAGAGTATATGGTAATGACTCTCAGGGTTTTCATTTTACTGACCTCCTCTGAGAGAGCACATATCAGCGAACAATTTACTGTGCCTTAGGTACCATTTTGGGGGAGGGAATTTCAGTGTGATTACTGCTCCCCTGCTCAACCAAAGGCTAAAATGATCGATGTTTTTCAGCCAGTTTCCTTCTTGGATTGGTCATAATTACTGTGCTTACCCTTTGACTGAGGGCATGAAAAGGCTAAATCTGTTCTACTAAATCAGAGAGAAACACGTGAATTAAGACCAATGAAACCAGAACTTTTCCTTTCCTACTCACAGACACATCTGTCTACATTAGCCAAGTTGCAAATGATGTATGTGTAAGAGACAAAAAGAGAAAGAGCAGAAGGTGTTATCTCGCCACGTATATTTCCCATGTATGTATTTTTCAGTATCTTAATTTTAAGATCCACACTTAACTGCAAGCTAACCGGACTTCCAGAATAAAACTCAACCCGAATCAGCAGAATGAGGGTAGAAAATGAATACCTTCCCCCTCCCCCCCCTACTATGAGAATTCAATGTCCCAAAGAAGTGGTGAGATGAACACACAGGATCATGCATGTTCATGTAGCCTAGATCTCTGGTGGTGTCTCATCTTCCTCTTGGCACCTGTAAAGTTGACGTGATGGCTCCATGGAGGCTGCAGCATGCTGCTGTGTTGTTTTTAGCTACACTGAAAATTGTGGCGGAGCAAGCAGAAAAATTGGGCTGGTTTGAAGACAGCATAAACTAATTTTAGAACCAACTTGGAAGTGAGGGATGAGGTTTACAGCAACAAGGTTGTGTTGTTACACTATTCTAGCATCAACACATTAAAAATATATTTCACTATTATTTTTACATAAAGTAAAACCTTATTTTGGTACCGACCGGGGATACAGTAGAAAAGGAGATTGCAAAGTATTTTTTGGTGAAACCTGGTAATTCTGAATTGGGAGATGCTGCTTTCCCTTGTAGGAAGAAATAAATACAAATCACAAAGCATATGTGTCATGGCACTAGTAAACAAACACATGCTGGCATTCCTTTCATGCCCTTCTTTCTCCTCTTGCTTTTCAGAGCTTTGTTTCTGAGCAGCCAGAGACAAGACTGTAATCCTCTAGATACATTTAGATCTTTCTTTTTCTTTAACAACTTCTACTGAATTCCTCTGACAGGGCAAATGGGGGCTTGCAGAGCCCTTTCAGTTAGAGCAAAAAGTTTGTACAGGTATCTAAACAGCTCAGAGGATACAGGAGCTTCCCCTCCAAAATATTAAATACCTCCAAAGTGCATACAGGTCATGGAGTGACTGCTCAAAGATAATTGCTAATTCATTTATGTATCTTGCATGATTTCTTTTTTTTTCAAAATAGTAACTTATGAAAACATCCAGAATACATTTTAGAATACATAAAAAAAAAGAAAAAACTCTTTCCCCCCTTGCTATTGTCAGCTTCAATATTTATATTTCTATTTACTTAAAATATTTTATTTAAGGAAAAAAGTATTTGGGAATTTACTGGCAGCAAATTTAATTCTATAGAAGAAAACCAGCATTCCCACACTTTCTACACAGCTAATCTCAAACACACAAAATGTATTATTCATTTCATGATGACTTGTGGCAGTGCATGTCAATGTGAGCCATACGTCAGATCCTAAGTTCCCAGACTGCCCAGAAAACTGTGAAGTTATGATTACTCACTTATTTCTTCAGAACTAAGAGCATAATTTTTTTGGAGCTTGCAGTGAAGCCTACGCTGCCTAAACAGCATTGTTCTGCATTCTTAGCTCATGTACTCTGGGCAGAGACTGCTTCCACAGTCCGTGGTTATCATGACATAAATTTGGCTCTCTACAAACTGAATGTTTTCAGGCTACTGTGCTGACAGTATAAGCAGAAAGGTTTTGAAGGTAATAAAACACTGAATCTCCATTCATCGTATCCCTTGGTACTGACTGCTTTATGATCACATAATATATTGTACAACATAATTAACTGCTTTTACACCTCTTTCAGTATTTTATGCCTTGTTACTTCATTTATTCTTTGAAAACATTTTTATAATTTCATCATTATAAAATTGAATGCCTGGTTCTTACACATCTAGAAAAGATCCTTGCAGATCATTTTTTAATTAGCAATAATTAGTTGACATTTGCACCATGCTCTGTTGAGCATAAGTGAGGTGATTACTTTATTTATATAATCATATTAACAGTTGGCTAGTATTGAAATTCTTTCTGGAGAAAGAACTCCAGATTAATTTTTTCAAATATTAGGGATATAAACCAAGAACTAATTCATCAAAGAGCTTTTCTTAACTTTTACAAGCTAGCTCATGACATACATACAAATCAGGATTGAAGCCTAGAAACAGGACATATGTCTGCTTTTGAACTGAGATAAGTGCATCTGAATTTAGCTGTGTTTGTTGCAGGACACCAACAGAGAAACCTGATGTTTTCAGTACCCTTCGATGCCGCAGCTTTGCTTGTTAATCTATGTCTCACGAGAAACATGAGCTTTCAGAAGATAAGCTAAAACTATTGGCAGGCCAGCAGGGATCTTCTGAGTTACATCTCCTGGGATTTACAGTCTGGGACTCACTTTTCATCTTCATAAATTTTTCTTTCATCCAATGGTATAGGTGCCCAAAGTTTTCTTTTAAGTGGTAATTAGGAGAATGAAAGGCCCTTTTATTAGCTAATGTACTAATTATTTACATTACTCAAATAAGATGTAGAAAATTGAGACTCATTATCCTCTCTGCCTGAGGACAGTCAAACTCACAAATCCTTGGGAAGGGTACAGCTTCTGTTCTGGTAGCTATTTTTGCATGCGGATGAGACCAGCTTCTCCTGCTGGAGTTATGCTTTGGCACACCAACAGCTCTGAGTCCTCTGGAAGAGAAAGGTGAGCAATTGAGGGTATGACATGAACAAACCTAAAGCTGTACAGCTAGGTTTCAGGAATTCAACAGGGAGGGAAGACAGCTGGTTTTAGGGGAAAAAAAAAAATAAAAAAATCTACCTCCCCCATTGTACACTAGCTGGTGGGGAGGAGCTGCAGTGCCACCTCTGTCTGCTTTCTGTGTTTTATGTGATGCTCACTCTGATAAACCGTGGTAAATATTTTCAGAGCAGGCTCACCATGTTGAGCAGATCCACAGGCAGAAGAGGAGTACACTACTACTTCATCTGTGAATCCTGAAATATGGAGTGTGAGACTTGTTCTGTGCCACCCTGCACAGCTACAGTGGAAGCATGGCAGAGTCAAGGGGGTGTTCGAGGTGCCTGGGCACCCTTCATGTGTATCTGGAGCAGTCTGATTTCATCGCTGCAATAAGTCTGCTCTGACTGTGACTGTGTTGTAAGAGTTAGGTCTTGATCATGACCTTAGGTTCATCTTAAGCTGCTCTGCATATGTTTAACAAGTCTGGCTCTTTGGAGCTACTGTGTGATACTTTTCTAGTAGCACTGACATGGTGAGCTGAGAGCTAATGCATTCTGACTGCGGGGTCCCTCTTCAACTGGTGAACCATTATTTATGGTTGCAGTGATTTGAAACACTCCTGGGCACAAGTCTAGGCAGCTCTAGGTAGCCTGGTAACTTTTAATGGTAAATATCTATCACATGTTGGTGTCCCTAGAACAGGCAGTAGCTCAGCAGGGTTTTTTGAGCAAGGTTGCCAGTTTTGCTTGGAGGAGCAACTGAATCTTATTCTTGGATCCTCTCAGCTAAGTTTGGTATCTTATATATTAATATGCTTGATGAGGAGCTTAGATATTCTTTCAGCAAAGAGATGATTCTCTTGCTAATATTCTGGTAAAGCTATTGAAATGACAGTAGAAATGTGGGTGGCTAAATTGTGAGTCAAGATCTATATTGTAAAAGATATTTGGTAGTATCATTGGATATTTTATCCAGAAGATTCCTTGTCTTTAAAAATATTTTCTATTCATTACCTCATTTAATACACTGAAGGTTTTAATAGAAATGAATTGGCAAATGAAATTCAACAAGTTGAAAATGAAATCTTTTTAATTGAGGAAGTGATCACTTCAAACTTTAACGGTAAAAAGTTTAATGTTCTAGTCACAGGAAGATGGCATAGAAGTTCATATGCAGTGATATATAAGCAAAGTTTTTGATTGTTCTACACAAAATAATCTCTAAACTGATCATGGGCTATGTTTCTCAAATAACTGCCAAAATTTCTGATTTTATTACAGTCTTGTAGAAATCTTCTATGGTCTCAAGATAGGTGGGATTTCTGATTCTTAATAAGAGCCTGAAGGTTTTAATATTTTTTTGTCTGCTGTCATGCCAACTGTTCTGAAGTCTCATAATTAGACGCTACCCTGTTGGTTAATTTTAGATATATGTTTCACAGACTTTGTAACGTACATTGCAAACCGTAAACTTTTGCAAAAATTCTTTTAAACAATTTATTATTGGTGTGACATTGCCTGGTCACTTCACAGCCACATACAGTTTATTTTGTGTGTAAGCAAAGCAGAAGGGAAGTATTTTCTCCTTGATTATACTGAAGTGAGATGCAGAGAGATTAAATGGCTTTCCAAGACCGAGAGCTACTTGTTGTGTCAGCCTAATGCCTTTACTAAACAACATCCTTCCTCTTTGATGTTTTCCCCAGCCACGAAAGTAGAAACAAGAATGACCCACATATATCCAATCTCTTTCCTTTCCTGGATGAAAACTTTGCCAATATATTTTGACCAAAACCAAACCCTCTCTAAGATATGGAATTGCATTCAGGGCGCTAAATCATGCCATCTTCTCCAGGAACAGGCTCCAACTTCTTCAGGAGCTCAGTTTGAGTGAGATGTTGCTCACAGTGTCTCGGAAGGATCAGCAGCTGAACCTATGTTGCTTTTGTAGGAAAGTAAGTTGGAACAGGCTGGCCCAATGAAGTACTCATTAGTAAAAAGGAGTAGGTTATGATGTTTTATGCCTGTGACAGTTACCTGCATGAATATTTCATTAACACATTTTTACAGCTATCACAGAGATTATAGGTAGCTGTTGATTAGGCCTCCTGCAACACAGTGATTATATTTCTAAAGCAGCAAGGATATCTTATGCCTGTGGTGGGCAATCACTGTTTCTGATTTTTATCAGCTTTCAAGAGTAATCAAGTGACAGTTACCAAGTACGGCAGCTGCCTTGCTGACTCAGAGTTGCCTTCTATGTATTTTAATTATGTTATGATCCCACTCGCTTCCTGGGGTGCCAAAAACCCTTTTACTGAGTTTTCAATGCCGGTTTTATTAGGTATGTCAGTTCAGTTTAAGTAGTCAGACACAAACGCCTTTCACTTACATGCACACCAACAGGTAGTAAAAGCCTTAATGAGCATAGATTTTAAGCTGTAGTCAGTAATGAGTGTAGAGTGCAAGAGAGGGCATAAAACTTTGCAGTAGTTAAGATTATTTTTTCTCAGGGAACGTTTTAATTTCAGAAGTTCAAAAATGCTTTTAAATTTACTTTTTTTTTTTTTTGGTGTGGATTTAACTTTAATGTAGTGCTACATTTTTAAGTGGGTATAGAGGGGGTGGGCAGAAATGACATCTGAAGATGAAAATAAAAAGTAAATACCAATTATTTCAGTTTTATACCAGTCATAAAAATATAGCATAGCAGATGCTTCCATGACATCTTTTAAAAGTAGGGTGTTTATTGTGTGCATATGTTCAACGTGGAATATAATTCATTTTCCTCTGTTCATCTCAAATTAGGGGAAAAGTCAAGCATCAGCAACTCTACAGACAATGACAACAACAACAAAACCTACAAAATGTGAGGAAATGCAGAACAAGATGAAACAAGAAAAACAAAAGTGGTAAGAATGAAAGAGATGTGGCAGCTTGAAAAAACCAGAGATCAGAATAAAAAGCCATGCAAAACAAGTGGAGGAAAATGTAAGACATTGACTCAGAAAATAAATTTTAATAAAAGAAATTCCTACATGTGGCTCACTCAGCTCTGTTGTGATGGGAACAGAGCTGCTACAGGGTGACAGCGCCTAAGACAGGTAACTGATATTTGCTTTTCTTTCTCCCTGCGCTGTCAGGAGGGAGTTGTTCATATCTTGTTTTCACATGTTATTATAATGGTTTGATCCTGAAATGATGGGATTTGCATAAGAGAGAAAAACTGATCTGATAAAGTTTTGGCTGTGTGGGTGGAGGAGAAAAATGTTTGAGCACAGCTACACAATTTGAAACGTCCATCACCTCTCGATTCAGAAGAGTCATTTCTCCTCCTCTAACAGTAACTCTGCAAGCCCTGCTGCATACATGAAATTTAGAGCCAAAAGGTAACGCTTAGGATTGACTCAGAGCCACAGAAACAGGCCTTGCACCAGCTTTTTACTGTCTGAGCTTCATGGATTGGCAAATGCAGAAGAATCAGAGCTGGCATTAAAAAAACATCTTTAAACCTAGAAAGGGTGCAGGTGCTTCAGTGATGGGACGCGGGCTGTGTACAGTTCTGCACTGATGAGGTAGCTGCTCTACAGATGATACCTGGGTCCATCTGCACATCTCTGTACCAGTGCTTTATGCTGTGTAATGTCCAGCTAGTGGGAAGAAACTGCTGTTGTCTTGTGTGGCCAGAGTTACTGTGATGGATGGAGTTCTGTGATCTGGCACTTCTCAGGGGTCACAAATCTCCTCCAAAAGCATTAGGACTTTGCATAAGTGCCTGGACACTGGTCCAGTGCACCTTTTCTTCAGGGTCTCAGAAGCATGAGTTCAGGTCTTTATAGCATAACTTAGCTTTTTGTGTTAATATAGAATTTCTTCCACTACTCTTGCTTTTAGGTCCTTTCAAGAACGTCTCAGTAAGCTGTAAAAAGAGAATGGAACATATGGAACCAGGGTTTTTTTTTTAGTGATTTTGATGGACAGTTCACAACAGCTATTTACTTCTCAATAGGAGGAAGGCAAAGATGTGTGGGTGGATGGCAGTCAAGACTGTGGGCTTATCAGCTTGGCAGACTGCAGCACGGTGCAGTGCTGCTTCAGATTGGCTTAGGCGGGCTTGTTCACATACCCAGGTTTTAGCTGCAGCAGTGTGGGACAGTGTCAGCTGCTCTTCTTCACGGGGAAGTGCAGTGGAACATCACTGACTGAACTGGTGCATGTGGAGCATTGTGACTGGACAGTGGTCACCTTCAAACTGGTCTGGGAATTTTTATGCTGCACTACCAAGTAAATATGCATTATAAACAGAAGAATATCAGTAATAAGGCTAACACAGTGAAACACTAGCAGGAACACTCAAGTAAAAAAGATGAATTTCATTTGAGTGCAGATTTTACCTGTGTGGTCTGCTTGATTCCCAGTTATTAAGACTCAACAAAAACAACTGGCATGACTAGCATACTCCCTGGTAGCCCAGCAAGGACTAGTGACTGAATGCGTCTTGAACACAGGGTTATCAACACTCTGTTTTGCATATTATGTTGTCCCTTCTGAAATATGGTTGATAGAGCTTGGAGGATGCAGATAATGATGCTGGCAGACTTGGGATTTGCTTTGTGAAGAACTAAAAGGGCTTTAGTCTGCTCTGGGTTGTCAGTCTTGTGACCTTATGTAGCAATAAATGAATGTAAGACCAACAGAAAGGAAAAAGGGACTAATTCATGATATTCAGCAGAGGCCTTGAGCAAATACTGTGATACTGAAGTTGCCCCGCTGCATTCACCCATATTGAGAATTGTATATTCAAAGGATAAATATATGCAAGACTTCTGGGTCTGCCTGTATTACAAGACATTTATTTCATTCCCTTGCTAAATGTTTTAACCTAAGATTAAAGAGTCTTTTCAAGATAGCTTTTTTACTGAGCTGAAGTGTAACTCCTTGCAGGATGTAAATGCCTTGATATGCTTCCATTACAAGGGACTGTATACATTAGATTGAATTATACACAAATACAATAGAGTTTTTATTAGGCAGTTTTGTCTCTTTACTTTGCTTATATTTCACACCTCATATAAATGTTTTATGCAAGCTAACTTCAATATCAGGATTAGGTATTTTGACACATTCTTTTAAGAACGTAAAGCTGTACTTTTTATCATGTTGGTTTAAAACAATTATCTGACAGATACTGTTGGAAGATTTTGACAAAATTGACATGAAAAAGCAGTTGATTTTGAGACCTGCATATGATCATCACATTTTATTTTGTGGACCCTGTTCTTGCTTATTGTTTGCTTCCGGAATGGCAACACTGAACTCTATATTTACAATTAATATGGCCATTTTTGTGTATTCACAAGATAACAGCTCATGATCTTATGAGACTTGTTGCAGTTTTTTGGAAGGCACTAGGTTAGTTTTTAAGATTGATATCTTCCAGTCCTTGGAAACATGGGTCTTAATTTTTCAGTGGAAACCCCTCCCCAAAAGACAAACTTAGCGCTGTCAATGATATTTTGTAAAACAAAATCAGACCCAAAAAGCTTTTCCTTTCCTCATGTAACTAATAAAGATTCCTAACTGCTTTTCATTAAGCATTAAGCTTTCTCCTGGGTTCAGTATTCATCAGCCTCATTACTTTTGCAATGTCCCAGTTTGCTGTCACACTCTGCTTTGGAAGTGTGTTTTAGTGGTACCTCTAAGTAGTAATGGGAGAGTGAATGAATGCATTTTAGGGATGATGACACTGTTAAAATATCTTCTCCTATTTTTTAATGGTAATGCAAAGGAGAGGGGGAAAAAAGGATCTTTTTTAGAGTACAGACCAAAGCCTGACACTCTTAAACCCATGATATTATGGCAGTACTATGAATTCCCGTTTCTCTACATCTTTACAGTCATAGTAGAAGCCCAGCTGGACATATGCACCATGCAGTCACTTGGTCACTCCACCCACAACAGGATGGGGTGGAGAATCAGAAGGGTAAAAGTGAGAAACCTCATGGGTTGATATACAGTCAGTTTAATAGGAAAAGCAAAAGCTGTACATGCAAAGCAAAACAAGGAATTTGTTCTCCGCTTCCCATGGGCAGGCAGGTGTTCAGCCATCCCCAGGGAAGCAGAGCTCTATCACTTCTAACAGTTACTTGGGAAGGGAAATGCCATCACTCCGAATGTCTCCCCCTCCCTTCTTCTTCTGTCCCCAGCTTTATATGATGAGTGACATATGACATTGTATGATGTGGGGTATTCCTTGGGTCAGTTGGGGTCAGCTGTTCCAGCTGTGTCACTTCCCAGCTTCTTGTGCACCCCCATCCTACTTGCTCCTGGGGTGGGTTGAGAAGCGTAAAAAACCTTGGCTCTGTGTAAGCCCTGCTCAGCAGTGCCAAAAACATCCCTGTGTTACCAGTGTTTCCAGCACAAATGCAAAGCACAGCCCCAAACTAGCTACTATGAAGAAAATTTGCTCCATCCTAGCCAAACCCAGCACATTCACCACAGTAAAAAGTTTGTAACGTACTTAAACAATGGCTCCTACGGTCATGAATCTAAATACAGAACTAGTTGATGTATGACCTATTTTTAGGGCAATTAACATCCAGAAGTTGATGAGAAGGACTGCCAGGATCTCAGCATTTTTGAAAACCAGGAAGTTTAAAATTAGGTATCTGATGATATCCAAATGGGAAATTTTGGCATTTATTTTCTTGGTGAAAGGGGAAAGTAGTATTTAAACAGGAATTGCAGATACTGGATTTTCTGAGGGATTTTTTTCTTTTCAAGGTCTTTCTTTACATTATTATGCAAGCCATACAACACTTTCAGTTCTCCATTGTAAAAGTAATCCAAAACCATCTCTCAGTAAACAAATGCATTTCACTGTTCCTAACCAATAAAGGTGATGTGTCAGGTGCATCATCATCTGGTCATATCTGCACTTAAATCTCAAAGCACACCAATTTACAGTGATAGAGGATCTCTGCTTTGCAGTCTGTGTTCTGCTTTTTCATGTCACAGCACCAATAATGGTTAGTTTTTTCTGCCTACAACTGATCTCCCTCTGTTTATGCATGCAAATCACATGTGTTTAGGTTTTTCTTTTGCGTATGAGTGTAACAGGGATAAAGGCATGCTGAAATTTCAGAACAGGTTGAAAGGTGGTGTTACAGCAACTACAGGATGCTTGAATTTTACACTTGAGATTGTAAATTGCTGTGATGAGTCTCTCTGATGAGTCTCTGTATTCGGCTAGATATGGTAATAATTGGAACCAGCACTTGGTAATTCTTGCCCTTTCTTTGTCTCATTTTTTAGTCTAAAAATAAAGAGCAGTACCAATAGAAAGGGAAAACTTTGCAGCTGGGTGGCACAACTTGAACGTAGGAAAAGGACCTATATGCTTCTTAGGAAAAATGAAGAATTTGCCACTTTTTCACAGGAATGAAGAATGTGTCAATGATTGATTCTGCTAAGCCAAAAGTGGGAAATGTTTTCCTAGATAGCTTAAACTGTAGCTTTATTTTACATTCAGATCTTGAAGCTCTGGACAGTCAGTTTAAAGTAATATTCTTCTTTCAGATCCTACCAAGCAGATCTCACCTTTGATAGTCTGTTCAGTATATCTTTCATGCTCAGAGATCTGTGTGCATAAGGTGAGCAGGGTAATGGAGTTAAGATCAGCCATGTAGATCTGAAAGAAAAATGTTGTGTTTAACAAATGCTCCAGCCTGTTTCCTTTTCTTTGAGGAAACACTGTACACTTAGAAGTCCTGGCTGTTCTTTCAAAATGATGTATTTTCCTAAAGCCTTATTTTGTCTGTGTTGAGTTGTTGTTTATGCAATATAAAATGCAATAATGACAGAAGGAGGACCAAAGAGAATTAACACACATTGATTATACATGGTCAATAATGAACTTTAAGCACTTTGTGAAAAAATGCGAGGTAAATATCACACACACTTGGAAACAGAATGGAACAGTAGGCTTAGACGAACAAGCAAATAGAAGAAAATAGAAGCAATAGAGGTTAGCAGCAGACATGAGGTTATAATTCAAATAATTGATTAGGGGATTCAAGATGTTCAATTTAACATATAGAGAACCAGGTTTGATTGAGTCTCTTTATCATAGGAAAGCTGTGAACTTAAAATGATCCCAGTGTACTGCATTAGTAGCCTCTAATGAAAATTAAAAAAAAAAAAAGAAAAAAGAAAAAAAGCTTTTAAAGAAGTAGTTAGGAGAAAGACAAATCATTTTAATGAGAATTTTCAAACTTATATGCTGAAGATCAGCAGTAAGATAGCCAAGGTAAATTACTTAGAATATTGCTAAAGCACAATTCTGTCATACAGTATCACACAAGAAAGGAGATCTCAATCCTGACAGGGACCCTGGGAAGATTTCACATGCTGCAAATCCCTATGGCTATGGAAGAGTGAGAAAACTAAATGCTGTTCATCTTCTTCACAGGTAGACTGCTGTCTATAAAGTGGTGTCTGCTCTCCAGCTGTTGGTATTATGGGATTCTCTACTTTGAGAATGACCAAGCACTGGGACAAGCTGCCCAGAGAGATTGTACTTTGGAGAGACCTTATTTGGAGATATTTGCAACCTTCCTGGACGTGACCTCATGCAACCTGCTGTAGGTGATCTTGCTTTAGCAGGGGATTAGACTACATGTTCTCCAGAGGTCCCTTTCAACCCCTAGTGTTCTGTTATTCTGTGATTCTACCTTAGGAGAGTTGCATGAGCATTGTAAGCTGATATAAGATGATGTGTCTGCAACAGTTCTTTTTAGAGATTGATAGAGTTAATTTAGTCCTTCTCTGCCCATATATAGGTGCAAGTGTACTTGACCAATAATTTAACTAATTTGTTCTTAAATCTTGAACAAGGAAAGTCTGTTGCCACTTTAGGTAATGTATGGCAATGCTTAGCTATCCTGAAGGTTCCAATTTTCTTCTATCATGGAAATTAACATTTACTCTTAATGAATGTGGTGAACAAAAATATCACTGCATGTTTTTACAAAAATTTCTAAACGTCTAAAGAGCTCTTCTGTGTCTCTTTTTTTATATTGATCAATGTAAACAATGTCAGCCTCTCCTTTTTTTGTTCACACTCCATGCCATTTTTGCTTCTCCTTTGCCAGAATTCGTTGATTTATCTGCAGCTTTCATAAAGACCTAATGTTAGGTAGACTTCTCAAGCCGAGGCTATAATATTGATATAAACAAACTAAAGCTACACATAATTACAAATACATAAAAAATGCATGTAATTTCTTTCTCTAGGTTGCCTGATACGATACGTCTGATAATGATGTGTGGTGGTTTAGCCCTGGCTGGAGGCCAGACGCCCACCAAAGTCAGTCTATTACTCCCCTTAGTTGGACAGGGGAGAAAATATATATATATATATTTAGAGGCTCAGGAATCAAAGTAAGGACAGGGAGAGATCATTCTGTCATCAACAGCATGGGAAAACCAGACTCAACACAAAGTGAAGAAGAGAGAAACGACTCTACTTTGTTACACTACACTACAACTACAAAGAACAGTGCAGAAAAAAACGGATTTGGGAGTGTGACCAGATCTTAAAACAAACGTAACCAGATCTTAAAACACTTTCCCCCCACCACTCCCTTCTTAGCAGGCTTTAGTCAGGATTTTGTTCCCTTCTTCCCCCTGTTTGCAGTACAGAGGGGGCAGGGACTGGGGAAAATGGGGTTCTCGGTAGCACCTTCCCCCCACCCCTCCATTCTAAGCAGACCTCCCTTTAGCCATGATCTTGCTCCCTTCTTCCCCCTGCTTGTAGTACAGGGGGGCAGGGACTGGGAAAAAATGGGGTTCTCGGTTTTCCAGATCTTAAACCACCTCTAACCTCCTCCCCGTCTCCCTTCTTAGCAGACCTCACTCTAGTCATGATTTCACTCCCTTCTTCCCACTGCCCACAGCACAGGGGTGCAGGGACTGGGAGACAGGGGCTTCAGTCAGTCCCTTGCAAGTTGGTTTCCTTCTCAGCCGGTGGGGGAAGGGGCATTCATTCCACACCCTCCCCCTGCTGCACTGTGGGGTCTCACCCACAGGAGATAGTCCTCCATGAACTTTTCCAACATGAGTCCTTTCCCCAGGGCTTTATCTATTCACCAGCTGCCCTGGCGTGGGTCACTGCTTTGGTGGGCAGTCATAAATCACAATGTCTCTCAGTCCCAGTCCTCTGTGGGGTCACCAGCCTCCCCCAGCAAACCTGTTCCAGTGCAAATCTCTCTCTCACTCATCTCTGTCTGTTTCTCCTCATGGCTGCAAGTGCTGGCAGGGGCTTGTTCCAGCATAGGGTCACAGCATCTCCTCTGTGTCTCCACCTGCTCCATCCAGCATGGAGCCCCTCCATGGGTGGCATGTGGGGTCTCAGCCTTTTCTATGGGTTTCTCCACAGGCTGCAAGGGGCATCTTTCTCTCTGGCACCTGGGGCGCTTCCTCCCCCGCCCTTTCCTGGCCTTGGTGTCTGCACAGCTCGTTACATCTTCTCACTCCCTTCTCCAGTGGCAAAATGCAGCTGCTTCCGGGTTGTTTTCTCCTATATGTGACTCTCAGAGGCGCTCGACTATCTCTCGACTTTGGCCTTGAATTGCTCGTTGTTTATAGTTTAGGCTGGCAGAAAACTCTAACTGCTGCTTAAAGAACTCAGCAGCACAGCCTCACAAAACTGCAACATGATATTTGTTTTTTTTTTTGTCTTGTGACAAAGTCACATGGCTAGAAGCTTATTCATTCTATTCTACAGCTATGTATGTTTTTTGTAGGTCTGCAGTCTTTTTACATTGTTTTGACTGCCCTTCTATTGGCCACATTTGCATATTACAAATACATCAATTTCCACGAGACACTAGATGATTCCTTTATTCATGAAGCCTTATTTCAAATTCTGTCATCCATAATACAGGTATTTCAGGCTTGTCATTTACAAGTTTTAGAAACACACTTTTAGTAGTTTAAAATGATTATGCCATTCAGAAATAATTAAATTTATCACATTGGAGTAGTTTAACTTTGCAGATGGTTATGACCTGGGATAAAAGTAAGTTAGAAATTTTTGAATAATTTTAAAATGTTTTCTTATATGCATTCTTTCCAAGAGTACTGTTTACTGGAAATTATTTGAACTTTTCCTTAACCTGGTCTGGGGAAAACCAAAACACATTATATATGATTATTGCATTATTTTAATTTTCCTTCATATACTTAAAATTATTCATGAAAGGATTTTAATTAGTTTTTGAAATGGCAGCTGAGTAGTAAGTCATCAACAATACATTGCTAATAATTTACCGAAAGTATTTGTATCTGAGATTAAAAGCACCCTAAGTAATTTTTATTCAACCTGACACAAGGAACATGATCTTGTATAAGTGTCATAAATGTTATTAGCTGTTCTGTGTGATCTCAGTTGTACACACAAAACTGATTAAGTCTCCAGTGAAATAGTTACAGTACTGTCATAATTTTAATTGAATTTTGATATAAGTTGTTTAATGGAGAGCAGTTTATGGGCAACAAGTGTTGAATCATCTCTTAAAATGAATATCAAAAGTGTACTGAAGTAGAAAGACAATGAAATTTTGAAGTTGAAATCAAAGGAGATTTCATTTTTTGAGGGCAAATAATAGAAGGCATGGAGCAAAAATATTCAAGAAACCATCTTTTAAGATGAATCATATAAATATTGGTAAGTGCATATTGTCACCAGTGAATATTAAGGAAAGCTTCTAGGATGGATCAATGAAATGTATGAAAGGTAGCAGAGCAAGGCTGTATTTGCTCTGGAGAAGACTATGGAATGCCTTCTATTTTGTCTGTTAAAAAGTACTGGGGTTTTTACAACTTTAAAGTTCTACCAAACTTTGAAAATTCATATCTCATTTCAGATTTTTTTCCCTCCAGATGCCCTTTGTAACCTTAATAAACCTATGATTGTAGGCTGTGGGACATAAACTGTAGGTTGTTACATTCTTCCTTTCACCTATTGGGCTGTTGCATTTCTAGAGTGGAGTTCCTGTAAAACCATAGGATCTATTCCTGTAATTAATCCAAGATGAGGAGGAATTATTGGTCACCTTATTTCTCCTGACAGTCATTGATTGTTTATCACCTATCCTGAAAAAGAAAGATTATTTTTCACTCGGTATATTGTGAGATTTTATGTGGGAAGGCAGAATGAAGGATTTTTGGTAATATTAGGTTGACATAGAATCATAGAATGCTTTGTGTTGGAAAGGACCAAAGATCATCTAGTTCCAGTCCCCTTGTGATGAGTAGGAACATCTTCACTAGACCTTGTTGCCCAAAGCCCCGTATAACCTGGCCTAAAACACTTCCAGGGATGGGGCTTCCACAGCCTCCTCAAGAAACCGGTTCCAGTGCCTCATCACACTCATACTAAAGAATGTCTTCCTAACATCTAATCTAAACCTGTCCTCCTTTAGCTTGAAGCCTTTACTCCTTGCCCCATCATTACACTCCCTGATGAACCATCCCTCTCCCACTTTCTTGTGGGACCTGATCAAAGGGCTGGAGCACCTCTCCTATGAAGACAGGCTGAGAGAGTTGGGCTTGTTCAGATTGGAGAAGAGAAAGCTCCAGGGGGACCTTATAGCGAACTTCCAGTACCTGAAAGGTGCCTATAAGGAAGCAGGGGAAGAACTGTTCATAAGGATGTGTAGCAATAGGATGAGGGGTAATGGTTTAAAACTAGAAAAGGGGAGATTTATGTTGGATATTAGTAAAAAGTTCTTCGATATGAGGGTGGTAGAGGTAGTGGAGGCCCCTCCCTGAAGATACTCAAGGTCAGGCTTGATGGGGCTCTGAGCAACCTGATCTAGCGAAGATGTCCTTGCTTACTGCAGGGGGGTTGCATTGGATGACCCTTAAAGGTCCCTTGCAACCCAACATATTCTATGATTCTATGACCCCTTTAAGTATTGGTAGGCTGTAATTAGGTCTCCCTGAATCCTTCTCTTCTCCAGACTGAACAATCCCAACTTTATCAGCCTGTCTTCATAGGAGCCCCTTGATTTTCTTTGTGGCCCTCTTCTGGACTCTCTCCAACAGCTCAATGTCTTTCCTGTATTGGGAACCCCGGAGCTGGACACAGTACTCTAGGTGGGGTCTCATGAGAGCAGAGTAGAAGGGCAGAATCAGCTCCCTCAACCTGCTGGCCATGCTGTTCTCAATGCAACCCAGGACACGATTGGCCTTCTGAGCTGCCAGTGTACCTTGCCATCACATATTGAGCTTGTCATCGATCAGCACCTCCAAGTCCTTCTCCTCAGGGCTGGTGTCATCCCATTCTCCGCCCAGCCTGTAGCTGTGCTTGGGATTGCACCAAACCAAATGCACAACCTCGCACCTGGCCTTGTTGTGCTTCATGCTGGTCACATGGACCCAGCTTTCCAGCCTGTCAGGGTCCCTCTGGATAGCATCCCTTCCCTCCAGGGTGTCGACCTCATCACACAGCTCGGTGTTATCGGCAAACTTGCTGATGGTGCACTCTATCCCACTGTCCATGTCACCAACAAAGAAGTTAAACAGCGCCAGTCCCAACACTGACCCCTGAAGAACATCACTCATCATGGACCTCCACATGGACATTGAGCTGTTGACCACAAACCTTTGAGTGTGACCATCCAGCCAGTTCCTTATCCAGCGAGTGGTCCATCTGTGGAATCTCTCCAATTAAAAGACAAGGATGTTGTGCTGGACAGTGTCAAATGCCTTGTACAAGTCCAGGATGCATTTTTTAGGTTAAAAAAAATGGTTATATTACTGTAAATTAGAGCAGAAAATAAAACCTTTCCTGAGCTATAATTTCATAAAAAAAAATTTGAGGAGATCTGTCATGTGTGAAACTAACTCTATAATTCTGATTCTCACATGCTGTTCTTTCATAGAATCTCAGTGTTTTCATAACAAAATTTGATTGGAAGACATACTGATAGCCAGTGACTCCTTTCATGGATACACTAGCAGTATCAAAAATGGGGTTTAGTCAAAGTAGTTCATGTGTTGTAAGGAAAAATTTGTTTTCACTGTATCTAGTTGTACCTATACCTTCAAAGCAAAAGAGTTGAATAGAAAGATCATATATTTTTGGCAAAGCTTAGTAGTTTTTAATATGTGCAGACATCTATGATTTGGCAGAAGTTAAAGATGAAGCAGGAAGTTTTGTTTTAAAGTCTTTCAAGTAAAAGGTCCCTGTGGGTTTGTCAAAGCTGATCTTAAGCTGGACAAATAAATACATCAACACTTCAATTCCAACTTTGGTTCTATATATTAACACTGTTGTTCAAGTTGCAGGTAGTTACTCAATATATGAATAGCTACTGTTTGCAAAAGGAGTAAAATGAGGGAAGGAAATAAGCTTCTGTGTACCCAAGTAGCCTTTTCCTTATATGCATTCTTCTTAGACTTACTTCTAACTTAAGAAAGCGTGGGTAATTTTGTCACTTTTATTTTTGATGCACTCAAATCTTGGCTTCCAATCTGTCCCATTTGGTAGTTCCAAGGTAGCTTAACAAAAAAGGAAGGCTATACAATTTATATATGTAAAATAAAATAATAATAATAAAAGTATATCCTCCCTATTGTATTATATCCTTCCTTATTATTTTATAATAAATATCATTATTATAAAATTTAATTATTACAGGAATTCTCAGGTATACTAATCAGTTTTTTAAAACAAACATAAATATATATATATATATAAATATAACATGTAAAGCTTATCTGAATAGCCAAGACTGTAAAAGAATTTATGTTTCTTGTTTTGTCTTCAATACACAACACTTGTCTCAATGAATCAACTGAGGATCAGTTTTTAAAGTTCTGTATTGTAGGTAATGCTTATGTTTTAAAATACCCCACATCTACTGCTTGTTGCTGCTCCACCAAGGATCATCCTCAAAGACTTCATTTTGAGTGGATATCTAAATAATCTTAATTCTGTGTCTGCACTAATCTCTAAAGTACACTGTAAATTCAGACACAACATTGTTTTAACTAAAGCAACTGTTAAACTCTTAAAGGTGACCATTGTACATAGGGCACCACAATGCTTTCAGTTCCTATTTGTGTCCTTGTTCTCATCGATGATGTTTTCAGACAACTAATCAATATGGGGCCCTCATTCCCACCTTCTAATTATCTAATTAGGTACAGAAATATAACACAAACCACCAGGCCTTTCTCTTTTTTTTCCACATTTACTTATTTCAGCTCTTCTCCCTAAGTAAGGTTATCTTGCTCCCTAAGTTTTAATCTATTAAGTGTTTCACCTGAAAGCAATCACCCTTGCAGTCAATTCCCAGAATAAAACATCTGCCTTTTCAATTCAGACAGCCTATAAATGAAGATATACACCAGGGAAACAGAATTATATTCTCTTTCAGAAGGTAGAGGTATTTTACTCAGGTGGTATTCTGACATCAGTCAACCTGTTCTGTATTATGAATTGGGTTAATTTTGAACTGGGCTATGAACAACACAACTAGCATTATGTTTCCTCACCTAAATACCTAAGTTTCTTATGCTTCAGATCTTCTTTATTAATAATCTTTCCTATATGAATTGACCTTTACATGAGCTACTTGAGACTTATAAATCCTTTCACTGATAGCACTACTAGCCTTCAAATTTTCCTGTAACATGTATTTACATGACAGTTGTGGTTTGAATGCTGTCTGAAAAAGCACATCTTAAAATCCTGCAAAGATGAACTCTTATTAATTATTCCTACAGGGACCTTAAGGTTCTGTCTTGCATTTGAATGTCTTCTTAATATTTTAAGGTAAATTTGATACACATGTTAAATTGTATTATAATAAAATAATATAATGAGCTCATTTTTATAATATAATATGTATGAAAAATTGACTTTTACATGTTAGATGGGGAACTGAGTTACCTCTGATTTACTAATCACTTGCACTTAAGCTTTGTTTTTTATTTTCTTTGTGCCTGCATTGAGAGACAATAGGTAAACAACTTTGTACTACTACAGAAGTACATATTTGAAGAACAGACAGTATCCAAAATACAGAGAGATTCCCAGCATTTCTGGTATTTTTACAGCCAAACCTGTTTTCAGCATTCCCATGCAAGTACACAGGAGATTCCTTACCCAAAGCAGGACACTTGTAAATCTTTATGCTCCAGCATGTGAACCTCTCAAATTTAAGAGATCTTCCTATACTTTGGGGCAAACTGGTACCCACAGCAGTGACTGTGCTGAGGCTGTACATCCTATTTTGTTTTCCCCTTTGGATAATTTCAGATCAGTTTTTCAGAGAAAAGTGAACAAATTAACCAGTCAGTAACCCAACTTTTCTGTCACTCTTAAAGAAGTAAATCTAGAATCCAGCAAAGTACTATTTCGATTGAATGGAAAGATAAAACCCAACAGTTTGTTGGAGAGTTTTTTTTCCTTCTTTTTTTCCGATATTTTATGAATATCTTGCTTATGGAGAAGCTCACACCAGGCAGCTTTGTCTCTGGGGTGATTAAAAGATTAGACCTCTGTTCTGCTACTTTGTTAACTTGACCAAAACATTGTGTGTATGAGTGCATATGTCTTTCTGTCCATCGTGCTTACTTACTTAGACACACCATCACAACCCCCCTCAGCAAATTGTAAACACTCTTGAAAAAGAAATAAAATAAACAGTGACAATTTCCTTCTATGTATGAACTTGGTGGGATGGTTTCCTCAAGTGCCATTTGTGAGCCCTACGTGCTGTTCTTGCTGTGGCATGCAGGGAAGGGGAGAAGATGCTTTATGTGAAGGGAGCTGCCATCACAATTTTGGTCTCCCCACAGTCAAAAACTAAGACTGCTCAGTTCTACTGCTGCTGCTTCTAGAAACAGTGGTGCAGAAGTTCAGATGTAACTCATTAACCAGTTATGAGTCACCAAGAAGTGCTTTCCATATTTTTGTCTTAGAAGCCAGGCAAAGCTGTCAATATTTGGTATTGTACATGATAAATGGCCAGGGTGCTATGGAAGCTATGTGCCACCTATTTCCTTTTCAATACTGTTTTATAACGGTAAATGTAACAGAGACAATGCCACCAAGGTTATGTGCCACTCTTCAACATTGCAACATTGCGAATTGTGATTTAAGCCTATCAGAGAATGAATGCTGCTGCTGCAAAGAAATTCATAGGATTGCCATGCTACCCCATAAGAAGATAATGCTGTATTGAAATTTCTAAGTTTTGGTTTTCAAGGCATGTAGTGTGGTGTCAAAACTTACTATTACCGAATATTGAGCACCACAATGCTTTAAATGTACACAGAAGAGTGATTCTGCATGATGAATGCAAGCCTAAGCTTCTACAGACCTCAGTGGTCTGTCTTGCATTCATGATTTAGCTAATGCTAAACAGCAACAATTTTTTTTGTATTGCAGGTGTTTGCCAGCAAGCATGAACATAATACTAAATAATAACTCTATTTTACAGCAGATTTGGAGGATTGCAAATCTGTTATATTGCATTGAGGGTGAGGTTTTATACAAGTGTTTCCAAGGGGGAAAAAAGCCCAAACACACAGGATCACCCAGACCAGAGTTTGGACCAGGGTCCATTCTAGGCTGTGTCTGTGCTCTGGTAACCCTTGCATAGTGTTTTACTTTTAGTCTCTATATTTATTAGTTAAACCCTTACACATATGATATAAAAAAATGGAAAGCCTTGTGATAAACAAGTATCTATATACAAATGCAATTCTGCAATTTGTGTGAAAAATATGATTCATTGTGTCAAAAGGTTCCATACTGCAACTGGCATGTTGACCCCATCTGAAATGATATTTTCTCCCTTCGTAGACCAATGATTTGTCAAATCAGGTACAGGAGATAATACTTACTCTGCCAAGAGGCCATCAACATTTTTAAAATAAAGAGGGCAATGGACAGTCGAAGAGAAGGACACAAAAAATTTCTTCCTTTGTAAGGCCTGGATAAATAACATTTACACGGTGGGGGTTGGGAAATATGGTAGTCTCTAAGATACCTCCAAAAGGGAACAAATATAAAACCCTGTATACTTATTTTTTTTTTCAGGGAAGGCAGGCTGACAATATACAGCATTCATTGAATATATAGCCTTGATAAACATCTGTAGCTTGCCAGAAGGTTCAGAAGAAGGGAAGACAGACTTGTATCTTAGATTAACTGTGATTTTCTTTCTTTCCTGTTATTTGTGTTTTAATGAATTTTTCAACTGTGTTGTCTACTTAGGATTTTATAAATAAGTAATCATATTTCACTTCAGTGTGGCCTGGTTAGCAGTCAAATCATAATAACAGGCTAAGATCCAGAGATTTAACTGAAAAAAACCTGATATAATTTTAACCAGGGTTCTGGACATTTCTGGTAGAGGTGAGTACTGAAGTTCAATGATGCAGGTTACCAAAGGAAAAGAGAGTGTAACGCCATATATGCACAGGCACTTGAGTACTGCAGTGTTCTGGAAAGCCTTGATCTAAGATACCATGCTCAAAATTAATTTTCCAAGGTTAACAACCATCTCTGAGGTTAAGCCAAGTGTCTGTCCTGACCACGTATAGCAGTAATGAAAGGAGCAGACCGGGAAGACTTTCGAGTGAAAACTTGGCGTCTGGTTTGGGCAGGAGTAAGCAATCATAGACTATTCCTACTTTGTAAGCTTCAGAAAGAAAGAGTATACTGAAGGTATATCTAGAAGTACGAAGCAGACACAGGCTAGCATTATTTAACATTATAGGGAATCTAGGCTGTGACACAGCTGTGGAGATCCTCTAAGTCTGAAGGCCCCATTTATCATGAGGCTCTACCAAGGTCTGTCTCATCTCTCACAAGTATTTGAAAAGTGAAATATATGTGGCTTAAAACAAATGCTAAGCACATGTATCCTGAGTTGTCCCACATCCCACATTTTTTCCATGCTATCATGAGACTCGCAGAGAGCTTGGACCTGCTACAGGAAATAGCTTTGATAGTCAGAATCAAGAAGGATGCAAAATCCGAATTTTCATTAACTAATGCAATATATTCCTGTGGGTCAGAAGGTATTGAGAGCAGTTATGTCTAAACTACTACTCAGTTGTACCCATTGACAGCACTGAAGATTTTACAAACCTGTGAAATTCCTTTCTTTAACATCCCTGACATATATTCAATATTAGAAAAATGATCAAAGGCATATCAGATATCTAGAGAGGAAAACAGAGCTCTGAGGTCAGAAAATTTTCCCTTTTGCTTTTGTTTTCAAAATAATTTTCAGGATTGGCTTTTCCCTTAATAACAGAGCAAGACTTCTGCTTCTTTGAATTCTTTCAGAGCTGTCTTTTCCTATCCTTGTGTTGTTCTTTTCTCCTCCGTTCCCATCTCCTTCCCCAGAAACCAGGTGCCATGTCTATACTAAGAGGAATGTGGATGGCCTTGTGGTATCAGGGATGGGCTGTGCAGGCAGAGCAAAGAATCATCTTGAAATTTGGGTCTGCCTCGGAAGCAAAACCTGCCTTTTCTTCTCCTGGACAGGAATAGAGGATAACGTTACTGTAGTTTCAGCCCCTGAGCATTTCCATTTGCTTAATTTCTTTCCTTTACTGATTCTCAGTATAAGTTATTAAAAGATACCATCTTACACCCTGAAGTCACTGCAGTTTTGTGTCAGCTGAAAAGATTCCCCTGTACTCCCCTTGAGATTTACCATATCATTTAAGATGGTGCAGACATCCAAGATGTTGTATAACTATGAAATTTAAACCCTTACACTTGTAACTACAATAGCTTTGTCCTTGTGTCTCTTATCTTGATCTCACAGCTTAACATTGGAACCATTTTTTTTTTCTCTCTGTTCAACCTACATAAGATGCCTTTGAGCACCACAGGAACAAAATTTGAAATATAGATACATACTATCCTTAATGAAAATGCTTACACAGGTAAGATGCACTGAAGCAAACACACTAGCTTTCCACTTATCTCTTTATCTCTTTGTTTTATCATCAAGAGTAGTAATAGTTACAGAGGTTGTATTCTACATTTAGCATCCTGGTCAAACAGAAGGGAACCACTAAGTTTTAGGTATTGGGCAGACAGCAAAAAGCCAAACTCCTGTCTAATTTTTCTTGCTCCCCAATAATATCCTTGTCTTATTCCTCTCTAACCTATATACCCTCTATCCCTTTTGTGGTGGTTTAGCCCTGGCTGGAGACCAGACGCCCACCAAAGTCAGTCTATTACTCCCCTTAGTTGGACAGGGGAGAAAATATATATTAAGAGGCTCAGGAGTCAAAATAAGGACAGGGAGAGATCATTCTGTCATCAATGATGTGGGCAAACCAGACTCAACACAAAGTGAAGAAGAGAGAAACTACTTACTTTAATACACTACACTACAACTACAAAAACAGTGAAGAAAAAAAATGGATTTGAGAGCGTGACCAGATCTTAAAACAAATGTAACCAGATCTTAAAACACTTTCCCCCACCACTCCCTTCTTAGCAGGCTTTAGTCAGGATTTTGTTCCCTTCTTCCCCCCTGTTTGCAGTACAGGGGGGGCAGGGACTGGGGAAAATGGGGTTCTCGGTAGCACCTTCCCCCCACCCCTCCATTCTAAGCAGACCTCCCTTTAGCCATGATCTTGCTCCCTTCTTCCCCCTGCTTGTAGTACAGGGAGCAGGGACTGGGAAAAAACGGGGTTCTCGGTTTTCCAGATCTTAAACCACCTCTAACCTCCTCCCCATCTCCCTTCTTAGCAGACCTCACTCTAGTCATGATTTCACTCCCTTCTTCCCACTGCCCACAGCACAGGGGTGCAGGGACTGGGAGATGGGGGCTTTGGTCAGTCCCTTGCAAGTTGGTTTCCTTCTTGGCCGGGGGTGGGGGTGGGATGGGATGGGACATTCATTCCACACCCTCCCCCTGCTGCACTGTGGGGTCTCACCCACAGGAGACAGTCCTCCATGAACTTTTCCAATGTGAATCCTTTCTCCAGGGCTTTATCTATTCACCAGCTGCCCTGGAGTGGGTCACTGCCATGGTGGGCAGTCATAAATCACAATGTCTCTCAGTCCCAGTCCTCTGTGGGGTCACCAGACTCCCCCAAGCAAACCTGTTCCAGTGCAAATTTCTCTCTCACTCATCTCTGTGTCTCTGTTTCTCTTCATGGCTGCAAGTGCTGGCAGGGGCTTGTTCCAGCATAGGGTCACAGCATCTCCTCTATGTCCCCACCTGCTCCATCCAGTGTGGAGCCCCTCCATGGGTGGCATGTGGGGTCTCAGCCTTTTCTATGGGTTTCTCCACGGGCTGCAAGGAGCATCTTTCTCTCCGGCACCTGGGGTGCCTCCTGTCCACCCTGTTCCAACCTTGGTGTCTGTACAGCTCGTTACGTCTTCTCACTCCCTTCTCCAGTGGCAAAATGCTGCTACTTCCGGGTTGTTTTCTCCTATATGTGACTCTCAGAGGTGCTCAACTATGTCTTGGGCCACGACTTTGGCCTTGAATTGCTCATTATTTATAGTTTAGGCTGGCAGAAAACTCTAACTGCTGCTTAAAGAAACCGTCTGAGCAGCACAGCCTCACAAAACTGCAACACCTTTGAAAATATTTTCCATTGAATATTTGAGAACTTCTGGTTCTGAGATACTTGTGAACATGGTGCTGACTCCAGCTTATGAACTTCCATGCCAGCCTACATCACTAATCCATTTACTCCAATATTCCACCTTTTATTATACCCGTCTCAACTAATTTAGGACATTTCCAACAGACAATTATAGAGCAATGGAGTCCCATGAAGTAATGGTCTTGCTATCATCAGTAATTAAAAAAATTTTCTTACAGATTCAGCAGAAAAAAAATCTATTTTCTCCAAATCATTCAGACAAGAAGACATTTTCTTGGCTAAAATACTGAACTGTTTTGAATATCTTTCTTTCAATACACTCTGCTACGCATCATAACAATTACAGGTGTTCATATTTGTAACACCTTTGACACTAAGTTTTCCATTCTAAATGAGTTTTTCTGTTTTGTTTCTTCTTCCAGAATATTGCATAGTTTGTCTGCTTTTTCTCTGCACGCTTTGGAGATAATTGTTTGCATTTGCAATGTGTGCGGGCATAACATCTGCCTCAGAGTGAGTTGCTGTGTTCACTACTCAATGAAGCAATGAAGCATTTGAAACGCAGGAGCATCCCTCAGACATCGTTGCTAGTTAATGATTCTTCATGCTCTGAATGTTGCATCTCTTGCATCCTGTGCCTATTAATCTTAAAATGACACACCTTTCAGTGTTGGTAGTCTCACTAAGAAATAAACCCAACAAAACCAACAAAAAAGAGAGGAATTTTTCAAGAAAGTGCGTGTTCAAATAATAATGTATCTTGGTCATTCATAAAAGAAAAGAAATGTTGAGAATATTGATTGACCTGTGTTCCTCTGTAAACAACAGACATTAACTTTGAGCAAGTCATGGTTAATCAGCCTTCATATGAAGAATTCCAAATTATCCAAGGTCCTGCTGCTGTCTTCAGACTCTATTTTTTTTTTTTTTTCAAATCCATACTGATGTCTGGATATGTGGCAAACATTAGGTTAGTAGGCTGAACAACTGAGCAGATGTGAATAAAAATCTGTGATAAATTCAGTGTGCAGGAGGCATGGAACAAATCTAAAATGATACACCAGTGAATTTAGACCCAATTAAGAAAGAATTTGCAATCTGGTCAACATGAGGGTGTAAACCAAAGAGTAATTTGCCCTTTTGGAAAGGATCAATACATTCTTAAAAGGCTATTGGGGGAACATTTTAAGGAAAAGTTATTTCAATCAAAATTTTAAGCAACGATATATTTAGGTTTGTTTTGGCATTTACTTAGTACTCTAGCTAAAACATTGCCACTCCTAACTGATGTATGCTTTCTACAGTCTAAGGGTCTTAAATTACAAGATGTGTTCTAGTGATTAGCTCTTGGTGTGAAACACTGTGTTGTAGTCTCGAAAAAGAAAGGTGGGTAGATTTGCGGTAACCTATATAGAATGGCATGGGAGTTGTACTGTAGAGCTTCCCGATAGGATTTGACTAGCTTTTCTTTCTTAGATCCTGAAAGCTAACTAACTAGAGTGCTTTGCATTAGATATCAGCTTAGAAAAAAATCACCTTGAAGATTGCCATCAAGGAAAATGGAAGAAAGAACAGGCAGCGGGGAAACTGGCATAGTGAACTATCATATCCGTAGAAGTGTCTCCAATAGTTAGAGAAACGTCAAGGTCTCACTGCTTATTGAATGTTGTAACAGTCTATTATAATATTTACTTTGAATTACAAATTTTCTCTCAGAATAATACACAATGTTTTACCCAACACCTTTTATAGCATTATTAAACCCTAGAAAGAGAATAAGTAATGTAAAAATTGAAAGATTAGGATTTTAAAAACCCAATTATCTCTATCAAAAAAGGGTCATAATGAATTCTGAGTGGTAAGACTCAGAAAGTTCTTACTAAGCTAAAACTTGAATTACATTGTTTAATAAAAATAATAATTGTAATTAATTATTTCTTTCCAAGGTTGTACGATACAAAAGAACTTAGAATTTGTGTGTCCAAGTGCTAAAGAATATCAAGAGGTACTAAGCCTTAGGTATTCTTGTCAAGATTTGCAAAACTTTTCTGCCTGTATCTTCAGGTTTTTGAATGGGCTTTTTTTGAAGACAAGACCATTTAAAAATAATTCTTTTTTGTAGTATTTACTGGCAACCAGGCTGTCCCTAAAAAGCATCAGGGTGGAAAAAAGTTTATTAAAAGAAAACTATATTTTGAAAATTGAAGGATTACACATCAATCACAGAAAAATGCTTTTCAAACAGAAATTTGAAATCTTTGGATGTTCTCCTGGACACATTTAGATTTCAGCTTGCTAATGATGGTGGTAGAAAATGACACTAAGAACACAAGATTACATGACAAGTAGATCAGAAATTCCTAAAATACATATTTCTTGAAATATAAAAATGGAAAGTAGAAGAGAAGATGGTTTATCTGGCTTCAGAGTAATGGATTGATTTCTGCATGAAAAAAACATGTTATAGCGTAGTTTTATTTTGTCTTAGGTGACCATCCTTGTTTAACAGTGCTTATTTCAACTAAAATAAAAGAAAATAATTTACATCTAATCATTATGGATCTGAATCAGTGCTTGTGGAAATCAGTCATTCAATAAATTTATATAAGCTTTGGTGCAGGCCATGTATGAAGGAAGAAAACGCTTCTGATGTTAAGAAAAAACCAACTTGTTAAACATTACTGGAAATTTTGCAGATGTAAAGTAACAGCAATATGATTTACTGACAGAATTTAAATGTTGTGAATGTGAAGCCAACATATCAGATGTTGAACTATAAAATGAATATAAAGGTGAGACTTAACATGCCTATAAAATGTGGGCATGAATGACCTGCAACGTAAAACCTGGACAGAATCAAGGAAGACTACAAAGCCCTGGGGGTACAAGCAAAAAATATTGGTACCCAATTTATCTTTTCCTCCCCTCTACCTGTTAGAATGGGGCAGTCAGAAAGAGACGTATAATGCAAATCAAATTCTGGCTTTCTGGCTGGTGCCATCGTGACAGTTTCGGCTTTTATAATGGCACATTCTTTGATGAATATATCCTGCTATGGAAGGATACAATCCACCTGTCTAGATGAGGCAAGGGAATCTTTGGCAGAAGGCTGGCCAACTTGGTGAGGTGGGCTTCAAACTGAAGTACCTGGGGCCAGAGTCCAAAGTAGCAATGCTCATGCCACTGCAACCAACTGGGGAATAAGCCAGGTCAAACAGAGCAGTGACAAATGTTCCTTAGCAACCTCCCAAGATGGGAAGACCAACCACCTCAAGTTGTATGTGTACCAATGCATACAGCCTGAGGGGGGCAAACAGGAGGAACTGGAGTTCTGTGCCCAGTCACAGGAGTAACTGAAACATGGCGCAACAATTCTCATGACTGGAGGATCATGATGGATGCCTATAGGCTGTTTCATGAAGACAGGCAGGGATGAAGAGGTGGAGAAATCATGCTCTATGTTAAGAAGAACCTTGAATGTATAGAAGTCAGATAAAGCAATTGTAGTAGCCTCATCAAATACCTTTGGGTTAAAAGCAGAGTGGTCATCACCAAGTAGGTGTCTGCTACTGACCTCTAAACCAAGACCAAGAGGCTGACAAATAAATATTTGGGTCACTTAAACATGCTTTGGATCCACAAAGCCTGGTTCTTATGTATGACTTCAACTACCCAGACATTTGTTAGAAGAACAATACAGCAGCTCACATGTCATCCATCAAGTTCCTGGAGTATGTAGAGGACTGCTTCCTCATACAAATGTCAGATGTGCCAACCAGGAATGAGGTACTGTTGGACTTAGTACTCACCACTGAGAAAACCTGCTTTGCAATATCTCTGTTAGTGATAACCTTGGCTGCATTGATCGCAACACTGGAGTTTGGAATCCTGCTGAGCATGCTGAGATTAGTACTAATACAAAGGCTTTAGAGGAGCAAACTTCAGCTCACTCAGCTGGGAGGTATTCCATGGGAAGCATCCACGGAGGATAAAGAAGTGCTGGGAGTTTTTCAAGAACACTCTCCTGTAAGCACAGAAACAGCCCATGACCTTTAAAGGTAAGGGAGTAGGAAGCTCTAAGCTCTAAGCTTCTGACCAAAAGGGAAGCATACCAGGGAGAGAAAATCAAATGAATACCTGTTGAGAACTATAAGAACATTGCCAGAGCATGCAGCAGTGAAGTTAGAAAAAGCAAAAGCTCAACTCACATCAAAATTGACAAGGATGCAAAAAACCACAAGATTGGGTTCTTTAGGTAAATAAGCAGAAGCAGAAGAGTAATATTGGCCCATTGTTAAACAGGAGGGGTGAATTAGTCACCAACAATGCTGAAAAGACAGTGGTTCTCAACAGTTTCTTCATCTCTGTTTTTACCAGAACTCCTGGGCCCCAGGTCTTGGGAACAAAAATCCCGACATGGACCCAATGTCAGTGAAGGAAGAACTGGTATGAGAACTATTACAGTAGCTTGAACCTTACAGATCTCTGGGCTGTTTAATACCTTCATTAGTGATCTGGCTGATGGGATCAAGTGCACTCTGACAAAGATTGTGGATGATACCAAACTGAGTGGGGAAGTAGACACTATTTTTTCACAATAAGAACAATAAACAATTGGAATAATCTCCCTAGGGAAGAGGTGGATTCCCCAATATTGAACACTTTCAAGATTTGTATGGACAAAGTCCTAGACCATCTTATCTACATGGTGTCTTTGTCTAGAGGGAGCTGTAGGCAAGAAAGGTTTGACCAGATGATCCTTCAGGTCTCTTCCAACCTGGTATTCTGTGATTCTATGTTTTCATGAAATATCATCATAAAACTTTATCTTAACTATATTAACAAAGTATAACATAGTGACCAATACCAGACGTATCATGATTCTACCTTAATCACATATTTCTATCTCTGCTTATTCACAAGTTCTTTGATGACCATATAGTTGCAGATGATTTTACTTGGTGTGTTGCCTACAATGCTCATAGTGCATTCTCATTCTTGCAGATGCCCACAATTATTTAAAATATATATATCTATGAGGATTTCAGCATGGTTCATTTCCACTGTGTTCGTTATAATCTGTCCACTGCTTTAATCAGCATCTTGGTAAAAAGCACTAAATGTTTTTGAGCACAGCAGGCATTCACTCTACTGAAGGTGATACAGTATACTGAAGTATATGATAATTTTAATTCAGATAAAATAGGAATTACTTAATATTAAACAATGATAAAACTGTATCAGAAAGTGGCTTTGAAAATTACACTACTTTTTATTTATTGTCTGTTAATTATAACTGAATTGAATCAGGCAATTCTCTTTAAAATGTTGGCATTAGTACCCAGGTTTGTGGAAAGCTTCACAAATAGTCCAGAACAGAAATATGCAAACACTTGCTATTTTGGAGTTAAAAACATTGTAGGAAACCAGCATTCAGGATGCTGCTGCTGAAATAGAATGGGATAGAAAGTTGTAAGAAAATTGCCAAAGGGAGTAAGTTCTCAGGGCAAATCATGCACCGTTCAAATACTAAATCTTGTTTTGCATTCCAGCAAGCAGAAAAAAAGAGAGATGCAACAAAGAAAACAGACATCATCTTAGATTAGTCCAACGTAAATGAAAGAAAGAAAGAAAGCTGAAAATTGTAGAAGAGTTGATTTCACTACATGTTTATGTTAATAGGGTATTTGACTTTTGAATGCTTCATAAACCTTGTTATGTTCAGTGCTATTTGAGGTAGTAAAACAGCTGGAACTCTGCCAGAAGCTTTAATTGGAATCAGCTTAGCAGGAGCTGACAAGGTTTCCTAGTGTTTAGTTTCAAACTTATTATGAAAATGCAAAATTATGTGCTATTTATTTTCCATTCCTCTTTGGTGTACGCCCATAAAGGTGAGACATAGCTGTGCTAGAAAATAGAGTAATTTTTTCTCACATGCCCCAGGCCAGCGTTTTGAAGAGGGCAGTGTGGGTACTGTCGCTTATAATTAGATGTTTCCTCACATAAAAGACTACAGAGATTCACCAGAGAACTCTCTTTTTTTTTTCACATCTTGGTTATTGATTAGGCCAGTGTGTCAGATGGCCACAATAACACTGCTGTTAGCAATGTGTGACTAGGCAATGGGATCAGAGGGCATCACCAGAGAAACGTCAGAGGAGCAGTCTGATTAAACTCTTCACCTAACAATAAAATAGGAGGTTGCAGACCAGGGCATCTTGCCATACAGAAGGAAGGAATTACTGTTTTGTGGCACCAGCCCTGCAGGCTTGTCTGCGCAGAGAAACCTGAAAGACAGCATTTTGTCCCAGGAAGCAACTGCAGCATTTGAGCCTTTGAAACTGATTAAAAACTTTGATCCAGGACCATTAAAAGAAGATGGTTCATTCATTATCTATAGCTAAAAATTAATAGATTAAAAAAAAAGAAATCTCCCTTCAGATTGTCTGCATGATCTCTTGGAGTTCTGTACTTGATAAATGTAGGTCATACAGATATGTAACAAATATAGATAAATCACTTCCAAAGGCAGGAATGAATCCCAGGATAACTTTACATTGTCAAGAGGCCAAAAGTAGTCAAGAAAGTCACGTCTGGAAAACACAGCTTTCAGAGTTTTAATAGAAAATCTTCACCTTGGGAAACTTCTAGTTCACAGAAAATGTTACCCCCCCCCATCTCACAAAGCCATTTTTGGCAGGCTATTTACTGCCACTATCAAACCACATCACACATACTACCCCTGCATGGTGCAGCTCCTTCCCAACTTCAATGTTTACACAGATAAAGTGAAAGTAAGGATAGGAAATAGCAAAGTCATCTTTGCTATTTGCAATTTGCTTGAACCATCATGGCTGGACAGCATAAAGGTACTCACTGAGATGAAATAATCTCTTCAGGGCCAACAGAATAGTTTGATAACCTTGCTCCCATGCACAGGCTCAGTTTTTTTGCCAATACTTGAATCATAAGTCTGCATCTATAATCTCAGTCCCAGGATGGCTTTTGAGTTCTCTGGCCTGCGGGTCTGAGGGAAAGCCAGATCATCTGACAACTTATCACCAGCTCAGTGCTGCAGCCCAACAAATATGATTTTGGATGTTACTTGTGAAAGTACACCAGCTTTGTACTGACCTAATAGTGCAGTGCTTTAGGACTTGTCCGGGCTTGCTTTGACCTGAGCTTATTTTTAGTTTCCTTTAGGTATCATGGCGGTTGTCTACCAGTCAGGTGTCTAGTGCCTAGCTAAGTTTTTCACTCTTCCACAGTGCAGTACATGCTATTAATTAATAGACAGTAACAATAATTAGGGATTCTTTGTAGACCAAAGTCTTTATGACACTAGAGTAAAAAGGTTCTGTAAAAAGTATACACATACAATGATGATACAGAGACTTCAGACTGTAAAAATCCATAAATCTTGATAGTCAGTCACTGCTTACAAAAGAGATGCAAGCCTTAGAGGCAGCTAAATCCTAGGTTAGCAAAGAGAACAGAAAAACAAGTATAATGTGGTATTCAGAACCAAGGAAGAAAGTGAGAGAAAGCACATTCTATTAGAAAATGTAAAAAAAAAAAAAAGCCATATGGACCCACAATTGAGAAGAGAGGTACCCACAGCATTGTTTTCCCAATCCTCCTTCCAGGGGTTGGCATGCCCGGGAGTCATTGTACCTCCCTGCCCCCGCTCTTCTTGAGGAAGCCAGCAGGGCACTGGAAGGCAAATGTAACACCAGAGGAGCCTTACGTGTACGTGTAATACCTGTAGCAGTAGGGTATTTTTCCAGAAATAATTAGGTAGTTCAGGCTATGACTTTTCACTTAATTGCAACTGCAATAATAACAGTTTTTTGTGTTTGATTAGGCTATTATGACTTTAATTAGCCTAACAATGCATTCTTGGCTCTGCATATGAGCTGCAGCCCCTTTCTTCCCAGAACAAGGTTTTGAATGTAAGAGCGAGTACTACACATATGCACCTTGGTTTCTCTGCAGAAGACCACACAAGTCTGTGGGTACAAGGACAATGAAGTCTGTATTTGAGAACTGGTAAGATCATATGGTCATGTATTTATCAGTCCTTTAACATTAAAACCCATCAATTGACTATTCCAATGGCTGCTCATGCCAAGCCCAAACCGCATTTTTAAGGATTGCTAATTTGACATCTTTAGTTGTTTCTCAGGAATCTCACCCTGCAGGAAAGTGATGAAATCTACTGAATTAAACTCCTGCCTACCGTAATAATTTACTATCTGAACTAGCTGTACTGTAAATGAATTTCAGTCTATGTCTAGAAGTATCATCAAATATCAGTGAGAGCGTGATTTGGTAAACTGCAGCTAATGAGAAAATGAAGCAATTAAAGAGAGATAAAGTACATCCATCTCCTACAAAGGTAGAATGAAATGGGAAGAAAGTTTGCCCTGATATTCTATCATTTCCTAAAATTCTATTCCCAGTTTTCTGAGTAACTCCATACAGAGAAAAATAAGAAGATTGTATTTTCTTTTTGTAGTCCTCAACAGACATTCAGACTGACTCTGGTGTTAAAAAAAGTTTGTAAGAAAGCATAAGTCACCAGTCCTTGCGGTTCTTGTATGAGATTGGTAAATAAGCAGTAATTAGAAACCAGGGTTTGTTTATGCTCTATTTGTATTGTTTGGCGCAAAGGTTTCTTGCCTCCCCTGAAGAGGGCAGCTGAGGGAATAGCTGACATAACTCGTCCCACTGGTTTTTGTTCTAGGGTGCTCTGTAGAGTATATGGAACCAATCATTTTCTGTGTTCAGTATTTGACTGATGAAGTTCAATATTTTCAACAATTATAGCTGTATTTCATGTAGGAACACCTTTCATAGCATCAAGTAGTAAGAGGAAACATCAACAGCTAATTCCATGTTGTATCCCTTAATATTCAGGCTGCAAAGATAAATGTTATTCATAGACTTTTCCTCTGCAATGAAATAACTGCATTTCAGTAGGAATGAAATTTGCCTTCCTTAGGTGCCAAAAAGGGTGGACATTCTAAAGGTAAGAAAGAATTTATCAAAGGTCTAAAATCATCCACCTGTTGCAGATAAACAAAGCTGATCAGTGCTGTCTGGTTCAGCAGCTGGCAAGAGATTTGCAAAAGCTGAACATCTTAGTGACCACCAGTAGACAGCAGGCAAGGTTGAGCAATGGGAACTGAATGAAGGCAAAGCAAGCCGAAAACAAAATAGACAACAAACGTTGCACAGAGGCAGAGAAGCACATCTAAAAACTTGTAAAAGGACTGCAAAACTAGATGAAATGTAAGTTTTAGATCTGTATATTTGGAGTTCATAGTTGCTTATTCTCTTTTTAGAGAGTGGTGAATGCACCACTGTTGTAACTGATGTGTCCTCCAAAATATCTCTAGTTCCTTGCTCTTTTCAAAGAACAAAGTGCACTAACTAAAGCTTATTTGAGTGATGGTAAATCATATGCTGATATATCAAGTCCATCTATGCAATGAGCTAGCAGACAAGAAAGTAAGTTTGTGAAAATGGAAAAAATGCAATTTCTTAAATCGTATCACTATTTGACTGCTGTATATGGTTAGCTTGCTTTGTTGAAATAACAGTCTGTGTATGCATCTGTTGTACACAGCAGTATATTCACCTATTAAGAATCTTATTTTTTCCACTGTACAGACAGGTAGGTACATGATACACAGCATGAGCTGAAGTGTCTATCATAAAACGCAGTTGACTCAAGTTGTCTATATAATGATGATGATTATATTTTACACATGGTCTTTGCTGATCTGTGCCAGCCCCTCTGGAGTCTGGAAACAAAAGTAATCAGAAGCTGAGTTTAAGGAGAAAAATAATTTGACCAAATGGGATACTAGACTACTTTCTCTTTTAAAAAAATTGTACAGCAGATAAGGCAAGGATGCTTGACTAACATTGTGTGCAAGTTTTATATAATTTTTTTAGAAATCTAAAGTGTGGTGTGTGTTCCTTGAGTAAGGAACACATAGAGGCAGAAAGGTAAGTGGTCCATGATCAAGGTTTGTGAGATTAGATTTTCGTGAAGATTGATTCAGGCACTATTGCTTAACCTCTACACTCAAATGTTTACAAACATAGGTTACAGCTGTTGACAGCTATTTAAATGTCTATGCCACTAAAAGTGGTGCTGAGACACTCACTGTATTTCACAGATTCATAGAATCGTAGAATTTGTTAGGTTAGAAGGGACTTTTAAAGGTCATCTAGTCCAATCTCACTGTAGTAGGGAGGGACACCTTTAACTAGATCAAATTGCTCAGACCTTCATCAAGCTGATCTTGAATGTGTCCAGGGATGGGGTGTCTGCCAGCTCTCTTGGCAACCTGTTTCAGTGATTCACCACCCTCATAGTGAAGAACTTCCTCCTAATGTCTAATTTACTTCGTCACTATTGATTACACATGGTTGAGGTCACAGTACCAGAACTGTCCTTCTGACACACTTTTGACTCCATACTCTGGTGGTTTGGCCTTGGCTGGATGCCAGATGCCCACCAAAGCCGGTCTACCACCCCCCTTTTCAGCTGGACAGGGAAGAAAACATATATTGAGAGGTTTAGGAGGGGAGATAAGGACAGGGAGAGATCATTCCACAATCAGCGTCATGGGCAAAACTGACTCAACACAGAGTGAAGGAAAGAAAACTCTCTCATTTATTACACTGCACTACACGCCCAGTGAAACCAGAGTCGGGTAATAAGAAGTGCAGCCAGAACTTAAAGCACCTCTCCCACCCCTCCCTTCTTAGCAGACTTCACTTTAGTCATGATTTTGCTCCCTTCTTCCCCTGACATTGTGGAATGGGGAGGGGCAGGGACTGGGGGAATAGGGGGTTTCAGTTGGTTCCTCAAGTGTTGTTTTCCTTTTTAGCCGAAGTGGGGGACAAGGACACACGCATTCCTCACACTCTTCCCCTGTTCCAACATGGGATCCCACCCATGGGAGATAGTCCTTCAAGAACGTCCTTTCACATGGGGCTTCAGCTCTTCACGAGCTGCCCCAGCGTGGGTCATTTTTATGGGATTCTCCACAGGCTGCAGGGGCATCTATCTCTATGGTGCCTGGAACACCTAATTTGCCCCCAGCCCCCTCACCCCTTCCCTAGTCTTGGTGTCTGCACAGTTTCTTTACATCTTCTCACTCCCTTCCCTGGTGGCAAAAAGCAGTTGTTTGCAGTTTTCTTTCTCCTAAACGTGATTCCCAGAGGTGCTGTGACCATCGCTGATGGGCTCAGCCTTGGTCAGCAATGGTTCTGGCCTTGAGCTGGCTGGTGTTTGCTCTGTCAGGTTTGCAGAGATCTTCTAGCTGCTTCTTGCAGAAGCCACCCCTGCAGCCCCCCCTTCTCCACCAGGACCCAGCCACTCAAAACTACAACGCAGTCAAGGCTTTGTATGTGCTATATATAAGAAAAGACAACTCATTCTTACTCCTTAAATCAATCCCATCATGCCAAAATTGACCATTTTTCTTGTGTCCAGTTCTGGGCTCCCTGGTATAAAAAGGACACAGATCTCCTTGAGAGAGTCCAAAGAAGGACTATGAAGATGATTAAGGGCCTGGAGCATCTCCCCTATGAGGAGATTGTGAATAAGCTGGGGCTGTTCAGTCTGGAGAAGAGAAGACTAGGGGGGGATCTAACTAACGTCTATAAGTATCTTAAGCATGGAATGCAGGGGGTATTAGCCAGCCCCTTTTCAGTGGTCTGTGGAGACAGGACAAGGGGCAATGGCTGCAAGTTGGAGCACAGGATGTTCCACACCAACATGTGGAAGAACCTTTTCACAGTGAGGGTGACAGAGCCCTGGCACAGGCTGCCCAGGGGGGTGGTGGAGTCTCCTTCTCTGGAGATATTCAAGACCCGTCTGGACGCCTGTCTGTGCAATATGAGCTAGGGAACCTGCTCTGGCAGGGGGGTTGGACCCAATGATCTCTCGAGGTCCCTTCCAACCCCTACAATTCTGTGATTCTGTGATTTCAAAAGGCTCTAAATATTCAAGTGGGATATATTTTCTACAAATACTACTTTTATAACTTGGCAAATCAGTCATGTAGCCAATGTATGAGCATTTGGTCTTCCTAGCATGCCCTGCAAAGTGCTACCCTGTGAACTGCAGTTTAGCTTCTGTGAAATGTCATAGAGAATTTTTCCTTTTGCCAAGGTTTTTCTTACCAAATCCTACTTTGTGTGACGAAAGGTGACTCCTACCACAGTATTACTTATTTCTAATCTAAATGCCTCTTTAAAATATTGTGACTACATGAATAGTTATACATATGAATAGGAAAGGAGCTGTATGGGTGGCCATGTGTATAACAGAAATCTGAGTGCTACCAGCGTGCACTGGATATTTATTATTGAAGCTATGTCACACTAAAAAAAATCAGAAATACAGAAGCTATACTTTACCATAGGGATTATTCTGCTAAACAAGCACATTTAAAACAATTCAAGGTGTACTTCAAAGGGATTTCTATATTCAAAATAAGGTACTTTTTCTCAGGGAAAAAAAGTAATTTACAGGCTGATGAATTTGGTGACGTGCAAGTTACAGAAAGGTAACTCAGTGTAACATTTCAAGTGTCAGCTTTGTTCTGTACATCATTTATTAACTGGTCAGTCTAGCTGCAGTGTGAGGCAGGAAACCGCTGCTTGCTAGCTGTTGATGTTCTGCCTTTTGAAAGGTGTTGAGGGAACAGCAAGAAACCTTAAAGTGGGACTTTTGGGGACTGAAAGGTGATCTCTGGTCCTAAACTCTGTTATGAGTTTGGATATGAATTGGTCTGAGTGAGCATTTCATTGCAGGTGTAGTTAAATAATGTAGGTTGCTGAGGAAAAGCCCATAACAGAGACTTCTATGTATGTGTTTTAAAGATCAATTTTGTGACAAACTTACTGTACCGTAGCAGGCACCCCCTCTCCATATGTACAATAGAAAGGTTTTAGTCTGTGCTGTGATATACACCAAACTTGTGATAATCTTCCTACATCGTCACAAGTTGTGCATAGGTAAACTCATTATCTTCCTTTTATGGAAGAAATTATTATCGTTAAATAGAGAATTAGTTTGCTTCTGTCAGAAGAGTGAGGAAAATAAAGCATAAAGGACATGTCTCTCTAAAAAGGGTCAGAAGTGAACTGTCGGTTCCTTTTAATCAACTAAAGACAAGGTCCTGATAGACAGGAACAAGACAAAGGCATAGCTTTTAAAGAAAGAAATATTATTGTCATTTCATTTTCTGGACATATAATGCAATGAAATCAGAAAATAAAGTTGAATGTGTATATTTGCAAGGATTTCTTATATTATAAGGGAACAATGGAAGAGGATTCAAAACCCAATTTTTCTTTCTCTTTTATCAGAGGGGTTATGAAGAGGAACTCTTTTTTTCACCCTTGTCCAGTTAAACTGGGACTTGATGTCCCTTTGCATCCACGGCTGCAGATGTGGAAATCTAAGTCATTTAAACCTGCATCATCTTTCAAAGATCCTAGACACTGTTGTCTTCATTACAGCGAGATGACTGCTCACAGACATCCTTCAGCAGACGCTATTACACTGTAATTGGGTGGATTTTTTTGTACTTTTCATTCCTTTGTAACCAGATTGTAGAAATAATTCATATTGCAAAGGAACTGACTATTTAACAATATAGCTTATTTACCAGTAGTCTAAATAGGCAATCTTAGTACAGTCACCTGATACTAGGATTTTCAAAACAGCATTGTGCATTATTCCTTTAGACTCCCTAGAAAATCCCAGCCTGGGATGTTAGCAGCACACAAGAAATATTAAGAATATAGATATGTCAGGAGTTTTACATAATTATATATAGGATTTATAAGCATTTAGCTTAATCCCAGGAATTTTGAAGCTTAACTTCATTTAAGTGCTTCATAGACTTTGCAAAGCATGAATTGCACTTGGAAAGTCAAAGTATTTTTTCCCATGATCATTTTCCCCCTTGGAAAATGCAATTAGTGCAGATCAAAACTTTTTTCATAAACCTCTCTCTCATGTTTCTTCCATAAACTTCAGACAAACCTTCCACAAAATCATTTTGCCTCTTCAATCATTATAGCCCACTGCAAGGGCAGAATAATCTACCTTTTCTCACCAAATCTCATTATTTTAACAGATAGAGCAGTGCTTAATTGTGTCCACACTAACGACCCTTGCTAATTAAACACTTTTTAAAGAACTTGGCTTATTTTTTGATAAAGACCAAAAGGATCAGCAGATCTCTGGGAGAAGTCAGCAGGCATAACCATATGCCTATCTTTCAGGTTTCTAGTGAGACTCTTTGTCCTTCTGGGGTTTATGAACATGCATGTGTGTGCTAACTTACATATTGCTCAATATTTTTCACAGGTAGCACAAATATATAAAACTTCATCCAGGAAAAAAAAATGTTGGAGAATACGTTTTAGTTGATCTCAAGATGGTTTTAAAATTTGGATTCACTGATCTTTCAAGAAATTAGAGGCAGAGAGCCCTGCATGGTCTACTGTGGAGGCGCCAAAGTAACAATATACAGCTGTGGGGTACGAATTAGCTGACCCCCTGGGACTCCACACCCTATCAGTGGGATCAGGTCTGGGTGTTAGGGATCTTCCATGGTCTTTTCCATGGTCTGTTGCAGTTTTACTGGTGATTTGCTCTCAAACTGCTTGCCATAGAGCTGACATAAACCCCAGCTTAAATCTGGGGTATCTGTGCATTTGCTCTGGCCCAGAGGCTAAAGGCTTTCAGGTGCCTTTCTCAAACAACGTCAGGAACCTGTAATTTTATATTCTAGCTCAAGGCAATGCTGTGGTCTACTTCAGAGTGGTAGGTAGTTGACTCTGGCAACTGCTACAAGAAACTTATACTCTGTGAATAATAAAAAGTCAAATACCTAGGGACAATTTCCTCTGCTGTAAACCAGAAATCTTATTACCTACTTACTCACTTCTACCAATGCTTTGTGATCCTTGGATGAAAGGCACTGCATATTATTACATTATCTTTGTTCCACACAGTATGTCAAGACCTGAGTTCGGCCCTGCAGTACGCTTCCTTAAACACTGTCAATTGCATGGTGTCTGGCACTATAGAATTAATTTAAAATATCTGTCTTTAAAACCGATGCCTCTGCACATTCATAAAAAAAAAAAAGAAGCAGCATGAAAAAATCTTAGTAACAGAAGTGACAAATACTTTTGGAAGTAGTGCTAATCAAATTTTAGCTTTTGAATTTTATGACTGAAGAACTGTATGTAAGAAAAACCCCTGAGGAGTCTTATGGGTGATTATTGCAATGTTTTTTTTTCATTCTTCCATGTGGGTTTATGGAAAGTTTCACTTTTTGTGTGCTCCTTGTTGAACCTGCAGAACAGAAAACAGTCTGCAAAAAATATAACTTACTACCACTACTTTCTCTGAAGTTTTTTTGCTGGTTTTTTTTTCTTTTAGTAAGCTTATCCTGGAGCTCTTTTCCTGACCAGTGTTCTCCAGTTCAGCTTTACAACTTCATTTTGCAAGGCTTATCCAAAGCTTTCATTTTATAATAATTTTAAATTGATAAAAGTTACTGGTTCAGTCTTAAAATCATAGTCATCCAGTGTTTCACTGTTGTTGGTATATCTTATCTTCATGATGTCCTTGTGAAACAGATAAATATTCTGGATCTGTATGATGGATAGAAAAGAGGAGACACAAAATAAGCATGGACCACATTGCAGGATTCCTATGTTAGCACCCATTTAATTGTACCTCTGCAAGAAATGCCATGTAGAGCTGTTTGCTTTGGTTTATTGTCATAGGGTTATCTGGTGTCCAGGTAGGCTGTGGGTTTCTTTTATGCTTTTGTTCCTGAATTCAATTGGAGTGGTCTTAGTTCTAACCTATGAAGTAGACACACCTTGAGATGTGAAAAAGAAAGACTGAGCTCCTCAAAGGTATATTAAACACTTAATTCCCAACAAATTAATTAAGCAGAAGTGAAGCACCCACAACCCTGTGGGGATCAGTGTCTTTCTGATTTATTCATGATCCTAAAGGCCAAGGAAGTAACTGGTTCCACCATCCGTGCCTGAGGCTAACGCTGTTGCCACTCGATCATCCTAATAGGAATTTTCTTCCAAGGTTTTTTGCCAGAGAAATCTATAGATTAAAGGGCTCATATGCTTTTCAAACTCTCAAGATTTGGCTGAAATCATTCCTTTTGAAACTGAAAGCATCTCTTGAAATATCTCATACCTTGGCCACCTGTAAAGGAAAGCTTGTACATTTTCACTGACATGAGACTAAAGCTAGTCTGGTAGCGCTTGAGTGAAGAAGAGTGTTCAATCTGAACAATTCTGCAAATAGAAATAGAATAACCAGTTGGAACAGTAAAAAAACATTCATACAGAATTTTGCAGGGTCCACCATCAAAACATACTTTTATGGAATAGCAAGAGAGCAAAGAGTAGAGCCTAAAATAAATAAAAAAACCCAAACACCCAAAAAAACCCAACCCCAGACTCATTTTTTCTGAAAGATTTTTTTCCCCTCCAAAGCCATTCTGCACATTTCTCTTATTGCAGTAAGATAAAACAAGTGAAACATTTAAAAAAATAAAAAGACAAAACATTTAATTTTAAAAAACCCTGTTTCCTACCTCTTACTATAATAATTTATCTACATGATTTGGATTTGGCAAGACTGCCATAGGAATGACCTTGTTCAGTACTTCAATTTATGTTTTCATCCTCAACAATTTGAGGTGGCTTATGAGACAGCAAATGTAAAATACAAGAACACATCTTGAAGCAAATGCATTTCTTTTATCGAATACATAGAAAATCACAGCTTCTTATATGGCAGAAGCCCTAAACTATAAGAGTATAATAAAATCAAACCTGAAATTTCCAGTTTTATGTTATATTTTTATCTTGTCAGAGGAAAATCTAATAAGCACTGCCTTTGGTAGCAGGCATCTAAAAGAAAAGTAAATGAAAGGGAAAATAAGTTAGGGTTTTTATATATATATATATTTTGTGCCATCGTGAAGACTTCCATTATTGATGTATTTTATTGAGGGCAAAAAGATTTTCAGTACAGCTAAAGAAAAGTTCCCCTCACACATGCTCTTTAAAGTACAGCCCAGCGCATTCAAAGCCTGAGCACAGGAAGCTAAACAGAATATAACAGGCCTTTGACGAAACTTGTGTTCAGTAGTATTTTTTTAAGGAGTTAAGGGAAACAAGAAGTGGATGTATAGACTTAGATCTTACTGTTTTCTTAAAAACATGTCTGTTTCTGAGGGAAATCTCTGATGCAGAGTGAGAACATGTTAAAGTTACTGCACAAAATGTCAGGACTTGGGTGAAAGTTAAGACTTGTTTGACCACTGTAACTATATATGCCTAACTTCAAGCAGGGTGAAGAAGCCTTCATTTCTGAGTGGGGACATGTACTTCCTATCCAAATCTGTACTTTAGATACATTTCATGGTAAGTTTTCTATTACGAGATGTGCAAGAAGCATTTGAAATAATGTGGTACAGAGCATTCATATGCCATAAGACAGATTGCATATGTTGAAAAATGCATTGTATCTGAACATTTTTAATAGGGGGAAAATATTTCCTCTTCCCCGAAACATTGTTTTATGGAAATGGTAAGAATGAAACGCATTTAACTCTTACAGATGGTCCCAGCTTTGGTGTCTCTTCTTTCCTAGTCCTCCCCAAAGTATTGAACATCTTCTGGCTTTGTTTTTGATAAACATAAGATGACATTTTATGGTGCGAAAGCCAACTTACATTCGTCTTGTGCTACTTTCAGCAGAAACTGTGGATGATTAGCATACCTCCAGAGGAACATATCTTTTTGTCACTAATTATGATTTTCTCCCTAGTAATTCTGTTGCAGAATCATAAATGATAGGATCATTTTAGCATAGAATATTGTTTAACTTTTTAAGCTAAACTGTGATTATATTCCACATAAATATAACATATTGGCCCATAGAGGGGCCAATTATTTATATAATTCTGCCCAGAAGGTGAGTCAATTTGTCAGAAAAGACAAAAACAGTGGGGCCATCAGAAATTGAGACAATAAACTAACAGGACAGCAAAGCCATGCCACAGGTTGTTTGAGACTTTTTTTTCTAAGCTACCTGAAAGAATGAAAACTGAATGATCAGAAAAATGCATGAAGAAAAAAGAAGGAATATTTGTTATAAATCATTATGTTATCAAATAAGGCATTTTTCAAAAAGAAGCCTCAAGCATTTGAAGGAGTTTCAAACTTTTAGGTGTTTGTAACAACACTGCTTGGGATTGACGGAAGTGTTTTGGGCTCAGTGTTTTGGTGCAAAGCACAGTGTGACATGAGTTCATTGACAGGCATCATGCTTTCTTTGACCAGCCATATTTCACTGCTGCTTGAGCAGTACTTTTTTCCACTGAGAGGCAACACTTGAGTCCTGACTGCCTTTCTGTGAATGCTACCAGTTCTTGGGAAGAATGGCTTTCACACATTGCCGGTGCCAGTGTGGGCATCTTTCACTTATCTAAGAGTATCTTTTTCTTTAAGATGTTTAAGGTATTTTTAAGTTGCTAGTAGGTATAATGTTGCAGAAATGCCCAGTGCTTTCTCAGCAGTGAGGTTAATTTGTGTTTCAACAGCATCTCAACAGGGTGATAGCTCTGAAGAGCACACAAATAAATCCCTCCCTCCCTCCCTCCCTTCCTTCCTTCCTTCCTTCCTTCCTTCCTTCCTTCCTTCCTTCCTTCCTTCCTTCCTTCCTTCCTTCCTTCCTTCCTTCCTTCCTTCCTTCCTTCCTTCCTTCCTTCCTTCCTTCCTTCCTTCCTTCCTTCCTTCCTTCCTTCCTTCCTTCCTTCCTTCCTTCCTTCCTTCCTTCCTTCCTTCCTTCCTTCCTTCCTTCCTTCCTTCCTTCCTTCCTTCCTTCCTTCCTTCCTTCCTTCCTTCCTTCCTTCCTTCCTTCCTTCCTTCCTTCCTTCCTTCCTTCCTTCCTTCCTTCCTTCCTTCCTTCCTTCCTTCCTTCCTTCCTTCCTTCCTTCCTTCCTTCCTTCCTTCCTTCCTTCCTTCCTTCCTTCCTTCCTTCCTTCCTCCCTTCCTCCCTTCCTCCCTTCCTCCCTTCCTCCCTTCCTCTCTCCCTCCCTCCCTTCCTCCCTTCCTCTCTCCCTCCCTCCCTTCCTCCCTTCCTCTCTCCCTCCCTTCCTTCCTTCCTCCCTCCCTTCCTTCCTCGCTTTGTTTCATACCAATAATGATTTCAGTCCCTGGGACAGATCTGACAGAACTACTAAGGGAGTTAGAGCCGTGGGATAGTGTGAAGCAATGAGCATACTCTGTTGCTCAATAAGGGAGGCAACATCTGTCCCATGACAGCTGTTTCTGGCCCAGCATCACCACTAGATAAAATTAGCTTTGTGAATACTTTTTATCAGATTTTTAAGGGTCATGATGGCGTGCTACCAATATGGGATACATTTTTCCCCCCAAAATTTGCAAAACATACATGGAAGGAAGGTAATACCTTAGCAGTGCTCTGAAGCTTGTTTCAAATATGAAGAAAACTAAAAAACAATAAAAAAGAATTAATGCAGTGTTTTTAATCTGTGGGAAAATAAAACAGCATTTACTATGTCAATCCACAATAAAGATAGGTTTTTTTAACCTAGTGATATGCAAAAGGTTTGCATATACATGTGATTGGCATGTACATGCGATCATATACCTTGAAAACCTCTTTCCCTGGTTTTCTTTCTACCAGATTAATGTGAATCTAATATGAAATTTCTTCCCCAAAATAGTTTTTGCCATGCTAAAATGTAAGCTCTAAAAGTAGCAGACGCATTATAGGCCATCTTGCATTTTACTTATACACACACTGGAGTTCTTGAAAACTTGTGGCAGACCATCACAATGGAAGATGAATTCCTTGCTGTGACCTTGTTTTAAAGTTCAGGCAGTCCTTAAACTCATTTTCTTATCTCCTAGTCATCCCATCTTGCTTTGTACTAAGGGGTCTGCTTAGCTTTCCAGAGCAGTGTATAGATGGACTTCTAAGTGCAAATGATTTGATGCTGGAACTGTGTTTGTCATTCCTGGTAAACTGGATGATCTAAGATTTCAACCTAAAGGTGATACTGCAGTAGAGGACCGTACATATAATAAATGATAATAATTAATCAGAACAGTCTAAGCATGAAAAGTAGCACTACACAGCTCCCCCAGGTGCCTCTTCCTGACATGAAGAGTTCACCTTGAGGATGAATTGGCAGTTCATTCTCCATGCCCATGCAATTTCCAGTTTCCCTGAGAGGCTCTATTAGCAGCAATTGTGTTTGTAATTTGTAGATATGTCAATCACCTAATTTCATATAGGCCACTGAACAATTATTAGAAGGCAACAATTTGGGTTACTACTGACCCAGGCTGAATTTCAGCTGGTAATTTACATCTGAAAGACTCCATATGGTATTACAAAGTCCCCGAGCCTGCAGTTTCCAACTGTTTATTTAATTCAGGTATGCTTATTAGCTTTTACACACATTCACACAGTCTACACAACTTAGTTTGAAGATCTGAATGGAAAAAATGCCATTGACTTGGCATTACACGTGGAAAGCATAGTTTGCTAAACTAATTTGTGTGGGTCTATGACATTAATCAAAAGTTTTGGTGATTTCAGACCATTCAATTCCTTTCTTGCCATTACAGGTTTTCAGAGTGGGGGCTTCAACTCTCAATCTTTGGAAGTACTTCCATGGATGCTTTTGCCCTCATTTTTGGTGCAATTCCCAAACTCTTTACCCAGGCACACAAAGCTTGATGATGCTCAAGCTTGTGCCAGGGAGACCTGGTGAGTCCTGGGACCTTTCAGCAATATGACACTCATGTGAATTTACCCTTCCTGTGGCAAGGACTGTGGGCCCATAGTCTTGGAGTTGCTTTACAGCAATCATGCCTTGAGTCACAGTGAAGGTTATCCCTGGACAGGACAAACGTAATAAGGTTCAGACGTTCAATTTCACTTGAGCAGATGTTGTATGGTTTAGATAATTGACTTAATCACTTGTTCAAGGTTTTATTCCTGGGAGAATTGTTAAGATATTTGAGTACCAGGGAGTGTGGTGAGTACTACTGACTTCTCTAATGCATTACCATCAATGCTTTTTCTGGGACTAATAATGTGAACTAAAAGGTCGCATAATACCAGATTTTACAAAAAGTCCTCATTCTTGCCTAGCTAGAAAAACCACAAGGGAGCAGCCTTTCTTAAGGTTTCTCAGTCCTTTTGGTTATCAACCAGAAAGTATAGAGAGGCACAAACAAGTGAAATTAGGATAAAACTTTCCATACATATCAGAGATTTCAACATTTGACAGTGGGAAGTTCATTTTGTTTTATTATTACACTTGGCTCTGTCTTGCATGAGACAAAGTGTGTTTGGCCCAGATCTACAAGAGCTAATCAGCATGCTGGGAATTAACTAGGAAAGTAAATGGTTTGCTGCATTAGCCTGGGGGCTCAGAGAGTGTGCTTTACAGAATTGAGCCTCACAAGTACTTCGGAAGAGCTTGCCTCCATCAAACCGTGAAAAGTCCAGATAGCCAGGTCTAGTTCATAAGTGTAATTCTACTTTTGGGAACTGCAATGGACTCTACACTTCACTAACTTGCAGGAACGAGACATAAACTTCCTTCTCCCCAACCTCTTTGACAATTCAGAAACTTTACAAGTGTTGAAAGACAACAAGCTCTGTCAGAAGTCTTGTCTGAGCAGACTGAACCAAATCGGTACAGCATGGACAGCTGAAGTCATCGAACTAGTGGAAAGAAAGATCCTGTTCTCACACAAATGTCTTCAGAAAGAAAAAAAACAATAAAAGTTAAATATGATATATTGCAGCAGTTTTGAAAAAGAACATTTTCCAAAGTTTTCTTCAGCTGTCAGCAGCTGTTTAAGTTTGTTCAGAAGTGATGAAGCAAAATGAAATCCTTTCATATATGATTATTTTTATATTTTCAGGGTCTTTTTTTTTTCCCAGGTATTGTCTAGTGGCACAGAACATAATGCACTGTATCCAGGCAGAAGCACTACAAAAAGATCAAACATTCCACTTCATCATCTTCAAATACTTTGATGCTACCATAGGCAAGAAGAATAGAGGAAAAGAAGCAAAAGGACACTTTAAAATAGGATCTAGGAAAGAAAGAGATTATACACTGAGCTGCTATAAATTACTGCTGGTAAAGCTGAGAAATCCCAAAACACTAGCGATGTAGCAATCTGGTAATGCAAGTAGAGATTTAAACTTCAGCGAACAACCCTACGTCCCCCCACACTTACTTGGAGAAACAGTCTCTGCTTTTTACCTATTAGTCTCAGGAGGAAGAGAAATGTGCAGGTGACCTACATATAAAATATCCATGACTATAAAAGTATGATCTATGTACGTGTGAATGCAATCATGGATGTATAGAGATACAAGCCTCAACTGGTTCATAAAGGAATAAAAAAACTCCGACCCTAAAAGCCACAACTCACAGTTAAGCTATAACACAGGTAGCCTCCAGTGGCCTTTTCACTTGTTTATGTTCTGTGTCATGAAATTTAGACCGTTGCTTTATTAGCAAGAGGATAATAAGCTTTCCTTATAATTTCCTTACTATTTCAACAAAATAGTAAATGCTTATTTCTGTCAGCCTGAGCACTTTCTCTGGGATGAAGCATCACTGCTCTTCCTTCCATCTGTCCATCCATCCCCATGCAACATATGATTACTCTGCATCTTCTCTATTTCATTTTCTTTAAGCACCTCAGTACTCCTTATATAAAGAAGAGGATACGAATAAAATAAAACAGTAAAGACTTCATACTACTTTCCAGTTAGGCTTGGTTAAGAAATGTAAGAAGGTTCAGGCAAAAGCTGATTTTTTTAAAATCACTCAGCCTGTTGGAACATTAAAGAAATTCTGTCTTTTAGACAACCACCTCAATTTTTGCATACTTATCGTGACATATCAAAACTGTTCCTTGGCCTTAAGAGACAGCAGTAGTGAGTCTGTGATGATTTCAGAGAGGAATGGCAGGAGACAAACTGTGTGAACCTTATCCTCAGTCATACGTAGGAAGTGTAAGATCTGCATGTAAATGAGAGCAGTTTCATATGCTGTCTTAATATACCATATTATTCTCAGGCTGTTATTCCATGGATATTCTGACTTTTAATAACACAGGCATTTTGATAGCTGTCTGTTACTTCCTCCAAATGAAGCAACACCATAAAAAAGCAGTGTGTTTTAGATAGAAGAATTTTGATGTCTTTATTTTACTAATTTTTGTATCAAAGTCAATGCAGCATTTCTTCAAGTTATTTTAAGAACTGACCAAAAGATACCATAGAACAAGTTTGAAAATGCCAAGAAAAAGTAAACTGCAGGGCCAGGTTCATGCTGTGTCTATTTTCTCCATCTCCCCTGGGGTGGTGATCAGCTCAAAGGCAGAATGTATCAAATGAGCACAGTGAATCTTTTCACATTTTTTTAAAGGCAACGCTCCCTTTCTTTCCTTGCACTAGTCTTAAGGAAGCTTGACCCATTAAATTCTTTATATGTCAATTTGTTTTTCTTCTATTACATGACAGATCCATGAGAAAAAGGGAAAGGTCAGATGGGGAGAGTATGCCTCAGTCCCATAGCTTGCTCCCACTGTTGAAGTAGTGGCATTAATTTATGGCAGAAAAGAAAGATCCTGGCAATAAAAAGAGTCTATGAACTAAACAGCTTAATGTTTGATTGTGGCTCTTCCAGTGGGCTCTTAGTAAGCTTCTATATATAATGCTTTTTCCTCCTTAAATTCAAACCCAAAGTTATGAGGAATTTCCAAAATGATACAGAAATGGCAAGGATAATAAGCCAAGATGTTGAACCTCTAGGTTTGCTGCTTTCTGATTAGAAAGAAATCAATAGTTTGATGATAGGAAGCTGCAATCCCAGCTGTATTTTCAGTTTTCGTATTCAGTAGCCACAAACTGCAGAACAACCTGTATTTTGAGAAACCTTTCAAAGAAGTGATAAAAATCCAGCCCTCTCTTTATAGCCTCCAGCAATACCATCTTGTGCTCTGATCTCTCTAGATTGTACAGGCTCTGGTAGGCAGGTTGAGTGCTTGACCGGCAAACTCCAAGGAAACCCAAAACGCTGCTAGTGACTGCGTTGGCTGCTGTGCAGTTATCACCGTCTTTGTTCAACGCTGAGCCTGTCACCCGATATATCTCTCACGAGCGCTGACTTCTGGAATAAAGGCTCCAAGACAAGATGCTTAATCACCCAAGGTCCCATAAGGGTCCCACACTGGGGAAAACGCCAGTTTTAATGTACTGTTGATTTTCATTCTTCCGGCAGCTATATTCAGAGGCAGAGTGCTTGAGTTCCTGTTTGAAGCTCTTCTCTCGTGTGGTCTGCTACATCATATTTAGTTTTTCTGATTTACACAGCAGAGTTTGAGAGAAAGGATTGCTCATAAATACTACACAGTTTCTTCAAGTGCTTGGAATTAGCTTATGATTTAATATTTATAAAGTATTTTGAAATCTCTGTGAAAGGCTCTATAGAGTGTGCTTCTAGGGGCAGTTTCAGACATACAAGGTCAGGCTACGGATGAAAGAGCTTAGGGAGAGAGCGAATTTAATTTAAAAGGATATATGGCAACTAACCGACTTTGTGAAAGGGAATCATAGGGCAACCTGCAGATGAGGAAGATTGTGGATCATCAGAGCCTAGAAGCACGAGGGGTTTACAAAACCATAGCTTCATGGGGCATGTTTGGACTCTCATAATTCCACAAGCATGAGACTCATTTATGAATTTTTTTGAAAATAGTGATATGGTCAGTTTTGAGTTTTGTGGGGGTTTTTTTTAGAAAAATGCAAAATTAAGATTAAGGAAGTTGACTCAATTTTAACATCAAATAGCCATAAACACAAGGAATCCATGCCATTCTGACAAAATAAGCAATATTTTCAAACACAAGGACCAATAATTACAGTAATTTTCCATTCTTCACATCTCTGATTGACAATATCTTCAGATGGCTTGCTAAATACAGATTAATATGGTGTATAAATATATATTATTCTAAATAGAACAGTAGGGAGCTTATTGAATACACCATGGGCTCCAGTGGCATCAGTATCAGTCTGACTTCTCATGAAAGGGTGTTACATCCCCCCCACTCCCCTCACACCCCAAAAAAGCATGTAAATCTTGCAGGAATTAATAGTCTTCAAAGAAATAGTAAAAAAATCCCTGGGGTGCAAGAAGAAAACAAGTGTGAGGCAGAGACAAAGGAAGGGGAATCAATGGAAGATTGACACTGACACTGCAAAGGCGCTGTAGTTTTGGATGACATCAGCATACTAATACAGTATGAAGAGTCCTATTCAGACCTAAACTGGGAGATGGTGATACTTCATGCTACTAAAGGAGGTTGCTGCTGCTAGCGCTGTCCCTAAGGGCTTCGTTTTATATCCAGGCTTACTCTGCATGTCAGAGCTCATGAAAAGCTGAAGAATACTTCCTTTGCAAGGTGGAGAACAACGCTTTTAACTCACAATTTTTAAAGTTTGCTTTTCTTTTATTACCTTACCTCCATCTGAGGTTTATTCTACAGCTTTTAGGCAGCAGAACTGAGATACTAATCTATATCTGACACAGTTCAGATTTTTGTGGTGTTTGGGACTGTGCCTGTATGAGCTTACCGGCTCTGACAGAGTCTGAGCTGGGTGCTTTGGGAGCCTGGCTTGTTAGGTGGAAATGGCAGAAATTCAAGGAGTGACCTACCAGGGGAAACACTTACCATGCAGGAGCAAATGTGCTGTTCTAGTCCTCTCCATCTCACAAAGTATAATGTGGAAAATAGTCTGAGAAAAGGCAACAAGGATAATCAATGGCCAACATCCATGTGAGAAACGGTTAAATAAAAGAAGGCTCTTCTGTTTGAAAAGACATGAGCAGGCATGGGTATCAGCAGATTCAGGGTAGTAGGGAGTGGGACTGGTTGCGTTCTGCATCTTCCCTTACAGGATATCAGGGAGGAAGGGATGAAAAGAAGCTGCCATATAGGTGAGTTGAGCAGTTTGCAATGGGTAGTTGTGGCAGTGCTTGTACTGCTTTGCCAGAAGATGTTGCAATTGTTGAAGTTTATACAAGTTCCAGAGAAAGCTGGTGGAGGTCATGCAAAATAAATCCTTGGGGGATTTCTAAATATATAGAAGCTATGTTTGGCTCAGGAATGACTTGAGCTGCAAAAATATTTGGAGGTTAGGGGGATACTTCAGGGGAAAAGATTTGCTATCTCTCTTCTTGTCAGACACTTGCTTTTGCTGTCTCTGAGGGATGGACACAAGGTTTAAAGGACCTGGTCAGACCAGAGATGACCCATATTCTGTTCTGACATGCCAGCGGGATGAAGAAGCCTGCCTGGATCATCCAGACTTGCCATGCTGGTTTGAACACCGGCAAGAAGAAGCAGTTATGGTGCAAAACAGGAGCGAGGCACTGGATGATCAATAGGTATTGCATGCTACCAGAGGAAAAGGAGCAACAAAGAAAGTACCTGCAGTGGAAAAATGGGCAGTTAAAAGCTGCATGAGAGTTGAAACTCCCTGGAAATAGAAGAGTTTTAAACAGCACTTCACTCTGCTAGCAACGAATGTCTGCAAAAGGCAGAGATTCAGAAGGTAGTCTTCTTTCTAACAATAGCTAGCTCTGAAGCTCTTGATGTGTTTAATAGCTTCCACTTAACTCATGTAGAATAGACTGACTGTAAAACTGCTAGAAATATTTGAAGATTCCTGCATTCTACAGGAACATTACATCGATGAACAGCTTTTTTTTTTTTTTTTTTTTTTTTTTTTTCTACCCAATATGGGAAAGTAGGAGCTGTGAGTATGGAACTGAGGCTGAAAAGTCAGTTCTGCAATCTGGAATAGTGGAAGGAGGTGCCAAGATATTATGAAAGGAATATCCAAGTAATGACAGAGTAAGTGAAATGTACCTAAAAACCTAATGGTATGAGGTCAGATAGGTTTTCACAGACTGAATAGCCAATGTTTCAGCAAAAGATACGAAGGTTGCAATGAGGCATTCATTCATTTTAAGCTGAACATTATCAGGCAGAAAAAAAGTGCTGCTAAACTCATCCAGGAGGCAGGAGAAAAGCACAGGTATGATTTAAAAAAAGTGCATCTTGATGTTTATTGTGTATGCCTATTTTTATTAAATGTACATGTAAAATTGATACATGTGTAAACAACAGATTAGAAAACAAAATTTGAACAGTATCAGAAAAAATTAATATGTTCTTATGTTAAAAGCAACGTGTTTTGTGTTTGCATGGCAATCTTTCTGCAGTGGAGGCAGGGCTACAGGTGCGGCCTCTGCAAGAAGCTGCTAGAAGCTTCCCCCAGGTCTGACAGAGCCAATACCAGCTGTGTCCGAGATGGACCCACTGCTGACCAAGTCCAAGCCAATCAGTGATGGTAGCAGTGCCTCTGGGATAACGTATTTAAGAAAGAAACAAACTCCTAAGAGGCAGCTTTTTGCTGCCAGAGGAAGGAGTGAGATGTAAGAAACTTTGCAGACATCAAGGTCAGTGATGAAGTGGGGACAGGAGGAGGTGCACTGGAGTAGAGATCACACCTGCAGCCCATGGAGGATCCCACGCTGAAGCAGGTGGAGTCACATGAAGGATGCTTTGAGCCAGAGGAACCCATGCTGGAACAGGTTTGCTGGCAGGACTTATGACCTGCTAGAGCAGTCTGGACCTGAAGGTCTGCACCCCATGGAAGCCACACTGGGGCAGTTCTTGAGGAATTGAAGACCCTGTGGAATGACGCATGTTGGAGAAGTTGATCGAGGACCATGTCCCGTGAGAGGGACCCCACGATGGAGCAAGGGAAGAGTGTGAGAAGTCCTCCTCCTAAGGAGGAAGGAGCATCAGAGGCAATGTGTGATGAATTGATCTCAACCCCAATTCCCCATCTCCCTGTGTGCCCCTCAGGGGGGATGGTGCAGAGAAATTGGGAATAAAGTTGGGCCCAGGAAGAAGTGAGGGGTGGGGGAGTTGTTTTAAGATTTTGTTTTATTTCTCATTATCCTACTGTGCTTTGATTGGGTAATAAATAAGATGCATTTTATTCCATGTTAAGTCTGTTTTGCCTGTGATGTTAATTGCTGAATGATCTCTTCCTGACCTTATCTTGACTCAGCCTTTCATTATATATTTTCTCCCCTGTCCAGCTGAGGTAGGCATCTGGCCTCCAGCCAGGGTCAACCCACTCACACATGGTCACCCAAGGGCTCAAAGATATGAGGCAACAAGACACTGAGAAACTAAATAATCTGAAAGATTTGGTAGAAGAAGGCTGAAGCACAATAAAAGTAATAACAAAATGGGAATCTCTCCAAAGTGTGTACCGGTTTACACCAATACAACATAGACAAAACTGCTGCCTGTTTATTAAGAAATATTAAATGCCACTATGCTCAAACACACAGGAGACTTTGGCCTTTTCAAGAAAATATCTGTATTTAGTTTAAATATATTGTACTCCCTGTAATTTAAAGATGATCAGTGTTGGACGACAGGGACCATATGCAATTTACTTCCCCTACTAAAAAGAAAAAAAAAAGTCCAACCATGCAGTCCTGATGAGCAGGGTCCTTTTATACAGCTTTTGACAAAAGTTTAATAGATCAAGAGACTAGAAATACCCATTGTCCATCTTGATCTGATAACAGTGTCCTGTCCAATCTGAGACAAGTATGTGTTCGCTGAGAGACAGAGTTAAGGCTACATGTGGGACCTAAAGAAAACAAGGAGAACTGTTATCAAGGTGTGCCTCACACATATCAACCTCGAATCTCGGAACGTAGAATCCTTTATTGAACCAGCTGTTTTGCTGTTACGTGTCTGCAAGAGATAACAATCACCTTTGCCTGTATGGTAGGCATTAAATAACAAGAAGTGAGTTTCCTGCAATTCTGCTAATGTTTTAGCAGAATTTCATTGACCCAAGTCAAAGAACAGGTTTTCCTGAACATTAACACTTTCAAGAAAACACGTTACATATAATCAGTATGATTTCTAATAGGTTTTAGGAGTCATTCAGGTTTAGCTTTGACATGAAAATGAATTACTGTCTTCAGAACTGGTACTGGGGGGGGTCATAATGCCAGGCATGGGCTGTAGCTGCTACCTGAGCACGTGACAGGACGCAGCCATTTGCACCAATGTGCGTGGCTGCTTGGGTTGAACCTCAGAAAGCGTGGAAGCTGTTCCTGTTAGGGAAGAGTACTTTTTACATTGTTCTTGCCCAAGGGCTGGAAGTCAGAGCAGGACTGCTCCTGTATTTCTTGAATTGGTGTTGATAAAATGAAACAGTTTTCCTTTTCAAAGTAAATCCTTTTCTTAGAATTTCAGAATCCAGTCATTTATGTTTCCATTGAGAGGAACTTTGTCATGGGATAAAGCTTTAATCCCCAATACACTGTGCATTTTAATCAGTTTAAATCTTTGCCTGAGAACAGATATTTCACAAGCAATGGATTTTAATAACCTTTGGGGGAAAATTGCATTAAAGGCAAGCAGTAATACTTTTCTGTTTTTCCTCTTTGCTACTGTTGCTTTTCTATTTTGTTATTAAGAATCTTAGCATGAGACCCAGATTCTTTTTTCTCAAGCATTCATCTGCTCTTGATGATTTTTCCTCACATGAAGCTCTAATCCTCTGTTTGTGACAACATAATCATTTCCACAGCAGCTAATTGCAATATTTGTAACCACTGATTAGAACTACAGGTGGGGATATGTCGTCAGGATCTACTGAATTAAAAACAAAACAAGTCCCACACAAGCCAAAAAACATGACAGAGAACAGAAGTGTTTTCACAATTGTGTTTCCAAAGCGATTTAAAAAAAAAATAATTGTAAACAACAGCAACAGTTGATGTAAGCACTCACTGCCAGTGGAAGGCTTCTCTAGCCATGGCCTTCTGGTTACTCATTTTCCCTTATGGTGCTTTCCTTGCAGGAATGATGTTGAGGGTGATTAGAATTGTCCTTTCTTTTTCTGGAGCCACAGAAAAAGAAATCGTCTGCAGACAAATGTTTCTGTCAGTCTCAGGTCTCTTTCTGAGTGATTAGAAAGTGGAGCAAAACACAGGATTTTGCTTTTATTAGCCACTGTATGTTTGCTTAGAGAGAGAGTGAGGAAGAAGGAAATAAAAAATAGTATGACTGGATCACTGAAGAAGGACTTGTTAATTTATAATTTGCCCCGCAAGGGATGCACACGGTGGCACCATCCCAGAACCAGAGCAGGAAGCGGCTGTAATTTACTCATATTTCCAGACTTCTCGCCCTCTACACTGCTGTGTTTTACTCGTCCTTCCACACCCAGCCAGGCAACCCCGAGGCGAATCAAGCAAAGCTAGGAGCACACCTCATCCCACTACCCAGATTTTCAACTCCGACATGTAGAAGCTGCTCTTCACATTGTACTTAAAACTGCAGTTGCAGCACTTTTCTTTGGATGTGCTTTATGCATCGTAGCTTGGAATTTTTTTAATCAGAAACGGACAGGGTAATTACAAGGAAAAAAGTTTTGGAGGCAGCAGGTCAGTAGCTGTCATTTTAGCCCTGAGCATGAGGGTGGACTTTCTAGTGCATCTGTGAAGCTCTTCCTCCCTGCAGTGTGTTTTCTTCCTTCAGATTGCATAAAGGCTGCTCTACTCAGCAGGAAAGACTAGAAAGGACTGTGACAGTCTATCCCCGAGTGAAAAATGGACTACAGGCATCAGAAGAGTTAGACCTGGCTTAGATAAAGCAAAATTATGCTTTTACTCATTCTTTGTCTTGAACTTAATTCAACCTGTATTTCTTTGAGGACTGAAAATGCTTATTTAGACTTTTATTGCAAAATCAGACAGAGGAAGTTTAAAACCAGATGCTGTGCTGTGGAAGAGTTGAAAATTTGTTATTAACTCATATTTTTTTCAGGTCTATCTCTTTCAACTAGCAAATAATGGTCTGCGTTATGAATTTGTTATTAAATGGAAGCTTGAAAATATGAACAGGTACATAATAAAACCAACTTGAAAATGACAAAGGAATTTTTCCTTCAACTATTTAACTGGCCTTTACACCTATGAAAATCACCTCAAAGTGAAGACTATTGATTATATTTCAAAACTCATTACAATGACGGTTCAAAGTGAACTGGCAAATTATCAGATTTTGCTTCAGATTACATTTGTCAGCTCTGTAATTTAAAATATATTTGTAACCACATGGTTTTGAAACTTCATTTGCCACAACTTTGAAGATTTCAGTTATTCATGTAATACGTGTTCCACACAAGGCCATTATGTTTTTTTGGTGTAAATAAACCAGTTCTGCTTCAGATCCATAAATGTTGAGATCTGGATATACACTAATTATTTTTAATAGAAATATGTATGTGCATGTATACCAATCAAGTCATGACCCAGTTTTTTATTCCTTTTCAGTGAATATTCATTGAGTGATGGCAACGATCAATTAAACAGGATTTTTAGTCTCAATTACAGAATCTTTTGAAATTGCTTGAATTTATTTTTCCTCTTACATGGACAAGAGCTTTACTCTGATAGGAGTTGTCTGATAGAAGAAATGCTTTTCAAGGGAAAGGAAAAAAAAGTGAATCACAGAATCACAGAATTGTAGGGGTTGGAAGGGACCTCGAGAGATCATCGGGTTCAACCCCCCTGCCAAAGCAGCTCCCTAGCTCATATTGCACAGATAGGTGTCCAGACGGGTCTTGAATATCTCCAGAGAAGGAGACTCCACCACCCCCCTGGGCAGCCTGTCCCAGGGCTCTGTCACCCTCACTGTGAAAAGGTTCTTCCGCATGTTGGTGCGGAACTTCCTGTGCTCCAACTTGCAGCCATTGCCCCTTGTCCTGTCTCCACAGACCACTGAAAAGGGACTGGCCATTTCCCCCTGCATCCCATACTTAAGACATTTATAAACATTAATTAGGTCCCCCCTTAGTCTTCTTTTCTCTAGATTGAACAGTCCCAGTTCATTCAGCCTTTCCTCGTAGGGGAGATGTTCCAGGCCCTTAATCATCTTTGTAAACCTCCTCTGGACTCTCTCCAGGACATCCCTGTCCTTTTTATACCAGGGAGCCCAGAACTGGACACAATACTCCAGGTGGGGCCTGACCAGGGCAGACTAGAGGGGGAGGATCACCTCCTTTGACCTGCTGGCCACACTCCTGATGCACCCCAGGATCCCATTGGCTCTCTTAGCCACCAGGGCACACGGCTGGCTCATGGCCAACCTGTCATCAACCAGGACCCCCAGGTCCTTCTCCTTAGAGCTCCTCTCCAGCAGGTCATCCCCCAGCCTGTACTGACACAAGCGGTTATTCCTTCCCAGGTGCAAGACTCTACACTTGCTTTTGTTGAACCCCATCTGGTTTCTCCCTGCCCAGCTCTCCAGCCTGTCCAGGTCTCTCTGGATGGCAGCGCAGTGTTCCTGTGTGTCAGGCCACTCCTCCCAGCTTTGTATCACCAGCGTACTTGAATGTTTGGTATACAAATGAAAATAATTTTAAACTAATTGTGCAGCAATTGAAATTGCCTTTGCTCCATTATAGACGAAATCAGCTGTTGGTAACCAAAAGTAAGAGAAAAAAATCCCCCAAAATAGTCAAAATTGCTGTAGACACAGTCTATCAGACTCTGGCAATCCTCACAGAACAGTAAATTAAGCGAAATAATTTGCTTAGGAAGATGGTATTATATTTTTTGTTGAAAATTTGGGATCTGCCTGCCAGTTTTCTGTCCTGACCACCATGGCATGTCCTCCTGTGGTGGACCTGCCAGCAAGGGACTCCACATCCAGTTGCTGCCTGGACTAATCCTGCCATTCCTTAGGTGCTCAATAGGGTCTTCCAGTGGGACAGAGTCCACAGCGGTGCTTCTTTCTCCTGAATTCCACTCCTGTTATCCTGCCTTAGCATCAGCTTTTAGATGCCAGTCTGTCATTACTGTTACCCAACTAATTCTCCCTCATTTAGACCCCTTTTGAAAGAAGGATCCTTCTTTCCTGTATTATTCCATCCCCAAAATCATATCTGATGTCTTAGTTTATACTGTGCGATTACCTGAAAATAAAGGTGATGCCATACCATAGAGGAGTTCTCAGTAGAAACTGCCCCATCTAGAACCCTCAAGGGTTATCTTCTTTGTGATTCCCTGGTGGCTTTTAAAACTTACCAAGGACACACTGAGCATTTGCTGGTTGGCCTAGCAGTGTAAGTGCTGTGTTTGTGGTCTTTATTTCTTCACTCCACTGAACTGCAACAGCCAGCTGCTGAAGTTAGTGCACAAAATAATCTGTCCTTAAGCAGGCAGCAGTGAGATGAACTTGTGCTTGCTGCTACAAGGATGAGATTCCTTGTACTCCCTTTTAAACTGCTAGTGCTGTCAAGGCTAAGAAGCTCTTGTTTGTCCAGCTTGGAAGAACTGAGGGAACCAATTGTAATCCTCTTGGCAAGTTGTCTCTCAGCAGCACCCTGTCCCTTCAAACTCTTCCCTGAAAAAATAACCTCCTGGAGAGGAGGGAAGAGACCTGCACAGTGGAGATGACGTGCTGCATGCTGGAATAATGAGCCTGTGACCACAACAGGCAGTTAAAACTGAGAGCCATCCATGTGCTGAAGTGTCCATGTCTGAAGGCTTCTGAAGCACTGTTTGGATCTGACACTAAAGTTACAGCTGTTCACAGGCACTTTAAATACAAGACCAAGTTCAACTTTCAAATTCCATGCAGTTAAAAATTTGACTAAGCCCTCAAAAGTAGGTGATAAATATATAAAAGTCTTACATAAACATAACATAGCCCATCTTTAGTTCTAATATGTATTCTTACCTTTATTTGATTTATCTGATTTCACCAGATTGTCACAGTGTCTGATTAACTGTCTCTTGCTACATTGGGGTACCATTAATTAGTATTTCCTATGCTCTGAAATACAGCTCTGGGACACTGTTTGCTACCAGCCTAAATAGTAGTTAGAGGGTCAATTATGTCCTGAATGTAATCAACAAGCTTCCTAAATGCTTCTAAAGATTAAAGTTATGTTTTGGAGTCAAAAAAACCCAACCAACAAAAACCCAAACAAACAAAAAAAACCCTAAAAAGCCCACCAAAACTGGATATATCTGTCCACCTATCTTTTACATTAAACAAACTGCAATTATTTCTCTCATTCCTCCAAATGGTATAGGGATAGAAAGATTTAATTTATTGGACAGATTATTGGACAGATTATATTACTGAGCAGATTTAATTTGTTTGACTACAAGCAGAAAAAATGTCAGGGCAGAGAAGAAGAAAATGGGTAGATATAAAAGCATCTAGACTAGGATTAATCAGTTGTTCAGAATGCTCTTGAGAGACTTCATCTTATTAGACAATTCATTCAACTCATAAAAGCTATATAGTCATTATGATGAGAGCTGAGCAGATTATTGACAACATTCTTTTAAACTAATGAATTTAGTCTCTTTAGATCAACAGTTGCCTGTGGAAAGATTCTTGAATTTATCTGCTTGATTTTACTCAGAGATGGGGTTTCCCCCCCTGTCTTTCCCCTCTTTCCTACTATGAATATACTGTGAGTAAAAAATCTATGAACATTTATAACCAAGGTTCGAGGTTGGACCTGTATTATTAGATGCTGTTTTTCAAATACACAACCTGGTTTTAATTTGTTTTGGTTTTAGTTTCCCTTGTGAAAAGTCTTATGACTGGGCAGACAAAAGAACAGAAAGACTATTTCAAATTCTGACAATCTGCCTGGACCACAAGGATCTTATTTTGCGTGTTATCTCTAAACCCAGGAAGTTAATGTAGGACTTTTACGTCAGGGTTCCACACTTCAGACTTACTGCCTTTTTACCACCTGCACAATCTTTTTGTGAAAGGGAAGTCAAAGCTCTGCTTTTCTCACGGCCCCACTCCAGCCTTCATCACTGGGGTGCTGTGGAAGGAGGATCCCCTGATGTAAAAATTAGTACGCACAATTTATAACAACTGCGGTGTGAGCATTTGACTGTACAACTTGAAAAATGATTTTCGGCTTAAGTGGAAGCCGTGCAGATTTTCTTGGCAACCACAAAAGGAATAAAGAACGTGGAAGAAAATGGATTTTGAAATTTCAGCCAATGTTTGTACATATCATATGGTATTCATTCTCCTGTACTTGAAAAATTAAATGAGAAGCTAAAGAGAAAAATGGATGAGAAAGAAGTGCATTCTTTTTGCTCAAAAGGACAGTCTTGTTCCTTTGTGTTTTTTCCTCAGAAATCTTGCAAATAGGAAAATAGCCAATCTTTTCTGTCTCTTCTCATTTCAAGTTTTAATCAGCATTCTGCATCCTTGTTTCATTTCTTCTGGAATTGCTACTTGTTACAGAGTGATTCCACCCTATCTCAAAAAAGTGTGTATACTCTTCTTCTGAATGTGTCTAACAACATTTTAAACACATTCAGAAGAAGAGTTGTTTCAAGCACGTTTGTATTCAGCTCTACTTACTTTCAGCATATTTGCAATGTGCTTTGTTTTTAATACGTTAGCTTTTAAATATGTTTGTCAAGCTAATTATGTGGTAGACCTTTATTTTTCCTCTTAATTATTGTAATTTCCTTGTGCGTGTGTGGATGAAATGCTCCTTTAAAACAGTTTAGTATCTGTGCTTTTACAAAAGAGCACTTCCATGTGCTGTATGAGAGAATCTGGGAGAGAAAGAAACACAGGTAAATAAGAGGGGATAAATGAATGTGGAAGATTTTATGGAGCTTCCTGAGTTTGACCCTGGGAATGAATTGCAGCAATGTGCATACATACATCTGTGGGGCAGATGTTCTTCTTTAGCCTAGCTCGTTCCAAGTGCTAAGGGCAAGCTAGTGGAAAAGAGAGAAAATTACAAATATTTGCTGTCAAGATAGCAGCAAAGGAAGACAGAAAGAGGACAGCTGCAGAAAAGGTGCCGGGAAGAAGATGGATGTGTATAGAAGTTTGCATTTTACAGCTGATACAGATATGTAAGGGCCATGTTAAAAAGAAAAAAATAAATCACGAATTAGAAGCCTGGTGGGGAACAAAGGGTGGGAAGTATTATGAAACTATGAGCCTGCTCCTTTCATTTATATTTAACTGAAAAATAATAGGAAGAATTTCACCAAGCTAACTTTTTCATTTCTCCAGAAGATTACTATGCTGTTTTATCTGGGATTGTGATAGAAGTTACATTTTATATTCCCTTTATATTTTGGCAGGGAGCTGACACTTTGTTATTTACATGCATTATGTGGTTATGTTTCATTACACAGTATAATAATATGACACAGCTAAATGACAAAGTCCCTGGTGAACATTTTAAGCGGTACACATCCCAGGACTGCAGTAAACACGCTAAATTACAAATTCATGGACTGGTGAATATGGCCATTCAGCGATATAGGAATGGTTCATCTTAATAGACAGTACATTCTGCTGAAAGGGCACAGGCAATAGGACGGTGTTTTATTTATTTATTTACTTAGGGGCTGGGGATAGAAGCCCTCAAGGAAAGCATATACAAATCTATTTAAAGCACAAGGAAGACTGGAGTTGTAAAGAGTTATCCAGACAGAGTCCTGCAGACTTTAATGATGTTTTCACCAGTATTTTCTACAGTTATAAAGAAAGGGCAATGGTGCTCACAAGTTAATTGCATATTAAAGGCAGGGCTTAGTGATGAAATACTGAGATTTTGTTAGGAGCTGATTACTCAAGGAGCTCAGTCAATTAAAAATAACAACCATGGGAGGATACACGAGTTTCGAACTTGATCTCTCTGCCTCCACCTATTATCCTCCTTGTCATCTTCTCGTGCCTGTAATGTCTACATGATGTCACACCATTTTCATCTTTGGCATAAGATATGTCATTTCTATTTTTGACTTTTTACTAAGAACTGTAAAAAAATTCTGTGGCTGACAAAAAATTGAGATAAACCATAAAGCAGTATATATTTTTTCTTTTATATGAAACAGGAGAAAGCTAAAGGAACAAAGGGTAAAAAAATTGTCAGCTTGAAAAGAAAACAAGAACAACAAATAATTCCCAAGCCTCTTATTTAACATACTTTGTGTTGTAAGGCTTCTAATTACTATTCGTGTGAAGGAATTATTGATTCTAGATGATTATTCTATAAAAAGGAGATCTAACATCCGCCTCTCCCACAACAGTAGAGTTTTTCTTGTTATTATACAGACTGTATTTTCTGAATTCTCTACTTGATACCAAATGCATCTTTGTTAGTCAAGGATGATACTATTGATCTGGTGGCCCCTCAATCTGTAAGAAAGTTGAAACTGGTGATCTCCTTGCAGCTACAATGATAGCAAACCATACATGCACATCCTCTGGCTAACAGCTTCGTGGATCACAGTTAAAAAAAAAGGAGTACAAATTACTCTTGAATGTCACAATGAAGGTAACAGAGTGTGGGCTGATGAAAATAATGAAGTAAAAGTGATAAGATTATTTTCTTTCAGAAAAATGAACTGAGAAAGTCTTTGTTTTACAAGAATTCTTTTGTGTTATATAAAGAAAGAAGATTCCAGAGCTGCAACCATATGTGTTTAGACAAAAATAACTTAAATTACTGTAGGTTAACTGAGAGCTGGCTCAGGACTCTAAATAAGAAGTTATAAAAACACCATAGTAACAGCAGGGTATATACAGGAGAGGACAATATATCTTTAAGATCAGAGAAGCTATGTTCTGCATGCAGAATGACTTAGCACAGCCAGAGTGGTCTGGATGGAAGTGTATGTTAGAGAAGGCACAAACTGTGTTATAAAGAAATAGATAAAAACATCTGAAACAGTGTGAGAAATGACAGGTCAGGAAATGTTTGTATGCATAACAGTTTCTCTTAAAGAGGCACATCATTAATCATGAAGACTTCAATTACCCTGGCATAGACTAGAATAAAAATCGTGAAATGACTATGGAAAGTTATTTCTGGAGGTAAAATGGACCTATTTCCTTTTCAATCTGCTGAGTGATCAAGAAGGCCAGACATGTCTTTGGATGTATCCCCAAGAAAATAAATATATGTGATAAATGAGATAAAGGCTGGTGAGGATTTGATTCTTGTGATCGTAGAGCAACATCAAATTGTAGGGACTCAAGAGAATATTCATAAAGAAAGAGTTACAAAAATATTGGACTTTAAAAAGGCAGAGTATGAAGAATAGGAAATATTTTGAGAGTGTTGTGCAGAATATTAAAAAACATGCCAAATGCATGTTGTAGAGAGGGAAGCTACTTATGAAAAAAAGGAAAAAAGATAAAAATTCTTGCATTTTCACAATTGTACAACAGCATTAAACTATAGCTGGGAAGATTCCCAGGTTGCATAGATGTAACTCCATTTCCTTGGCCTGTTTACACCAGCTAGAGATGGTAATGTGTTTAAGGTAAGATTAAGGTAAGAAGAAAATCAGACAAAAAGCAGATTTAAAAGCCAAATGTGTGGCATAGAGAGGATTATACTTAAAAAAAGAAGTGATAGAAGAAATAAATTAGTATAGCTACAATGAAATATACATATTTCTAAAGCGATTTCACTAACAGAAAGAGCTTTTTATTTTCACTAATATACAAAACAGGTATTTTTTCTACTTATGATTCCTGCTGGTTTTGTACGTAATTCCACCACTAGTTAAAGAGCCTAGATGATAATAAGCTACATGTAGACAATTTAAAGCAATGTCTTCATGTAAAGTATATCAGAGAGAAAAGGCTGCTATTAGTTTTTTTATGCCCTATGTGTCTGCTGACTAAAACAACAACAAAAAGCTGGTTGAAGTGAACGGAGTGTATCTTACAGCTCACAAATATAACAAGAACAGTAGGAGGTCTTTAAGCTATTTAAAGAATTTCATGGACTTTAAAAGCCATTCTTTCTGAATCATGCTGTCTTTACAAACACTCTGAAACTTAAAAATTATTTTAGAGGTTGACAATTTGAAAAATTCCATCATAAAACCAGTGTGATGATGTTTCTGTGATATTTTGTAGAAAAGCTAAGAAAAGATTTCCATATGAGAATAGAATACAGCTTAGCACTGAGCTTTATCAAAGCAATAGAGTGAGTCCCTTACTGTAGAGTAGAACTCTATGCTGAGAGAAAACTGCTGAGAATGTGGGTAAAACCTAGAATATTGACTAAACATTCACTTCCTTTGAAAAATTAGAAATGTTTGTGAGGTAAAAACATCCAAAGCGAACAAGAGAGAGCTGGCTTTATAATATTTAAGGTTACAAAGGAACCTGAGAGTATCAGAGGCAGTTCCACTGGAAACTGACAGACTTTGTCATGATCTAAATGAGAAAGCTGCAAGGCTGAGTGAAATACACCTGTGTCTAACAAATGTATGCGTCAAAAATACTCAGGACACTGTGATATAAAATAAGAAAGGAACAGTGTTATAAAAGAGAGGTTATTGAAAAAAAAGAAGAAGGTGTATTTGCTGTTGCACACAGTTGTGAAAAAGTATCATCTCTAAAAATAAATTTCTAAATTGAAAGCTGTCAGGAGGCTGAGACTGTACCTTTTGTAACCTAGGTAAGGGCACTCTTTAAATGATAGACATGTCCTGATGTTTTTTGTTGGGTTATATCCTACGAAGGAATTATTTCTGGGCAGGATGAGCTTATTAACACAGCTAGCAGCAAAGAGGTACAAGGAAATATGTTAAGTAGAGTGCACACTTCAGGGGAAACTGTTATGATGTAAGGATAATACCGCCTTCTTCCTTACTTGGAGTCGGGCTTGTGGAGACCAAATTGGAGACCAGAGAGGGAGTGGAGATACCTTCTGTGGAGAGCAGGAAAGTCTACTGAACACACACTCCAGACACTGAGAAACAGTGAGCTTTTGTACAGGTTTTCAGCAGGGTGAGACTACATGTCATGAACTGCCTTCTTACCTCACCAATTTGTTCCCTTCATAAATTGTCCCACTGGAACAATAACTGTAAGTCAAAGAGGTGAAACACCTAAGCTGAAGGTCTTGACTGGAACACATCCCAGCTCTCTCAGTTTCCTTACCCCAGCAACAAGACCACAGCTAAGGTAAAAAAGCTGTGGTCTTGCCTAAGGAAAAAGCTGGCTAAGGAAAAGCTGACTGCTTCCATTTTTGGAAGGAGGAGGAGCAGGTGTTCCAGATGCCACAGCAGATACTCACACTGCAGCCCATGGGCAGGACCATGTTAGACAAGATGGATATTACTTGGAGGAACTACAGCCCGTGGAAAGGCCATGCTGGAGCAGAGGAAAAGTGTGAGAAGGAAGGAGCAGCAGAGAGAGCAGCGATCATGATGTACTGACTGCAGCATCTCCCACCCCCCATGTTCCCTATGCTGCTGGGGCAGGGGAGGGATATGGAGTGAAAGAGTGCCTTTACGCTTGGGAGAGATGTTGGTTGAATATTTGCCTTTGCTTTTCACTATCTGCACCTGCTTTAATTAAAAATAACGTTAACTTTCCTAAGTCAAGTCTGTTTTGCTCACAGTAGTAATTGGTAAACGTTCTCCCTGTCTTTATCTTGACCTGTGAGCTTTCTTGTTGTCTGATTCCACACCCCCCGCCCCGCTCCCCACCTCCATGTCCCTTTTTTTTAATCCCCTTTTCCTACTGAGGAAAGGAAGTGAGGGAGCAGCTGGGAGAGAGCTGGACTGTTAGTGGACACTGACCACCATGGATTTGAAAAACTTAATGAGAAAATGGAAGCTAAAAGTCAGAATGAGAGAGAAATAGTAGCTGATCATTCAGGCAGAAATTAATGATGATGTCACATACAAATGTGGCAATTTCCAGGTCCACCCTGCTCTACTGGGCAAGTGGACGTCCTCCTACCAATATCTGCACATTGACAGGGAAGAGAAGGGGAGGGAGGGGTCCCCTACCTTTCCATCAGTGACTCCGTTCCGCTCTCCTGGATGAGGCAAGGTGGAGAGAATAGGCCCTGTTCCTGTTCCTTGGATACTTTCCAAGTGTGATGATTACTTTTTTCCTCTGTTTAACACCTTAATAGGGCAAATTCTGTGTAAATGTGCTGTGACTTGTGGCAGAGAATCATATAAACATTCCAATATAGGAGGAATCATTCCTATCTTACTTAGATCAACTTTATTCTCCATTTCTAGTCTCTCATAAAGTTTCACATGAAAGTTTCCAGTTCATAAAAAACTAAAGGGAGTCAAAAGTAAGAACCTGAAGATTTCCACTCATCATAAACTGTCACAATAAAAATAATGCAGTGACAGAATTAGAAAGGTCTGCAAGGGAAATGTTTCAACTCATACTAAGAGTCCGAACAGAAAAGAATGGAATAGGGCACCCACAAAGATTGGTAATCAGAAAATATAACATCTTTAATAAAAAGGATTTTTGAAAACTTCATAATCTGTCAATATTTTTCAGTACCCAGTCTCATGACAGAGTGTTGCAGAAGGCTCACCTATAGAATGGAGTGTGATGGAAGAGAGCAGATCTATGCTATATATAGAGAAAAAAGCCTTAGGCACAAAGCAAAGTTGTATAAAGAGAAACCTGGGCATATACACGCGAGCACACACATACAATACAATATTCCTATATCTGTGTTTACTTTCAAGAGGTATTTTTCTGAGAAATAAATTACACCAGTAGGTGAAAAGCCTACAAGGGAATCAGATAGATGAACAGCGCTGCAGAATTCTGTCTCCTGTACAAAAGGAAAGTATACATCATAGTTACTATCACCGTTGACTGTTATAACGAATCAAGAGCAAGTGCAACTTCTGGGCTTAAAAAAGAGCAATAACAACTGCTTTAGTGGCACTGCAGCTTGTAAGCTGCTGTGAGGTTAGGGTGGTGGACAGAAAAAGAGCTAGCATATCATCCATAAATCACTGAGCCTAAGCAGAGGTACAGTTCATTGGCTTTTCAGCCAATCAGCCTGAATTTTCAGTACAAATGAGAAACATTGCACGAAGACAGTCACAGAAACCCAAGTTTCTACAAGACAGATTGATAGGGCATATTCAATTTCAAAGTGACAGTTTGTACTTAAAAAAAAGGGACTCATAAGCCACCTTCAACCATTTCATATGTTGTCTAGGTTAAATACTTTTTACGCATTTCGGATTTTTATACATTCATCAAGGTACCTTTTCCTGGAATGCCAGTGAATATGGTGTTTTGGTCTTGCTTGCAGACCCTCAGCAAATATGGACAAAAATAATTAGGAGGGTGCAAACTCAAAAGAGCTGTAGAACCTTGGGTGCAACAGGCCATTTCAAAATCAGTGGGAAATATCAGATCTAAAACATATTCAAAAACTGCCCAAGAAACAGATGAATAAAATGCAATTCTCTGTTTGAAAAGGTTTTCCATCAAATCTAGAGCTTGGAAAAATTCTGTGCTGTCCAGCTCCCTGTAAACATAGTATTGTTCTGTTCAACCCTCAGAACCCTGTCAGTTTTGTATTTCACAATACAGTATTGTACCTCATGTGTCAAGGGCAAGAATAAATCACTGTCTAAACTTTTACCTCTCTGACATTCCTGGTTTAGATTGTAATAGGTACGCTGAGCTGATCTTTCTGGAATTGAAGAAAGCCTTCAATTTTGGTTTTCCCTTTTCTTCATACAACTAGATGATAAAACACAGGTTTCTTTATCTTTGCATGCCCTGCTTTCAGTTGTTTCTTGGCTGGTTTGTTGGGTTTATCTTTATGCTTCATACATAGCAAGTTGCAGCAAAAGAAGATGTAGTAATTATCAGAAAATATATTCCATAAAAGAAGAATACAGGGGAAAAAGAGATGGCTTCAAGAAATGAAGTGTTTTAATAGCCATAGTGTCATATGTAGCAGAGACACATTTCTGACCTGCCAAGGAAATTATTCACTACTGAACAAAGCCTCAGCTTCTTAAATTGACAAAGCTCTTGTTGACTTATATGCAAGGAGGATTTTTCCTGATAGGGTCTGATATGGCCCTATCTGAACTAGCTAGGGCATGAATGGTAAAAAAGACTTATAGCCTGATGGGGGTTTTTGTCCTGAAGGCTGTATTTCCAGGATTTATTTATATATTCAATTTTCTGCATTCAGTAGTTGTACTTTGTTAGATATATGAGCTGCACAGTAGCTGCTTCATGGGTAATGTGATCTGTTTTCCACTTGTACAGAAACACATAAAGAAGCGTAAATTTCATGCACGGTACATAGTGACCATCTTATTCCATGTGCTTTGCTTCAAGACAGTATGTCATTTTCATGGCGTTCCTGTAAACTCTTTTTTTCCCAACTCTGACACAAAACATCATTTTACTACATCTTGCAGCATTTGTAAAGCACTAGACAACCGAGTCCACATGCTACATTCCCTGAAGGGGAAAGTAGTGAAAAAATGTGCAGGGAAAAATATGGTCTGCCAGCAGGAAATATTTTCATTTTAAAATTGTATTTTTAAAAAATCAAGATAAAGTAAAATTAAGCTAAAGCAAACAAAGTATTTTTGTTTTGATTTGTTTTGTTTATTGTGTACCACCCATTTTTCTCTAATACTTGTATATCATTATTTTCTGTCTTTTCCAGAAGTAGATGTTTTGAAAATGATGATACGTAAACTGTAAATGATTAAGAATATCCTAAATGCCAGGTACAGTACAAGATTGGAAAAAAAACAGTTCCTTATCAAAAACGAATTTAAACTTTGAATTATTAATAGCCCCAAAACACTCAACATATTGTTCTTGCACCTGATGTACCATAAGATACCTTAGATAATTTAGCATAAGGATTTCTAAATACCATGTAAAAGCAACATTTCCTCAAATTGTGTACCAACACAGTAAGAAAGGAAAAAAAATAAATATTTTGGCAGAAAAGTTCTGGATGTTCTCCAAACTCTTTTTCTGTGACACAGAACAGCTACACGATTCTAAAAATGCTCTTGTTGGTTTAGTTTACTTCATTTCAAGAACCTGTATAAACTACAGTACCCAAAGGTCCTTTTGTTATCGTGTATGATTTATCTGTTGCAGTTGCATCAAGATTTTCTCTGTGCCGGCAAGACGTGTAACGTGGGTAGGAAGAGGCTAATGCGCCGCAAGAGAATAGTTTAGAGAATTGATATAGTTCCCAAGTGCCAGGAAAAAGTTAGAAGGGTCTGGGGAGGTACTCGGGCTGGGATGTTCTCTCATACAAACAAGCATCACTGTTGCCTCAGGAAGATCACTGAAAAGCTGGTTATCAGAGATTCAGATATTAAAACATACATACATGCATACATACATGCATACATTATATATATATGTATACACACACATGTATCTATATACAGATAAAAATATATCATGTCTATGTATTCTATCCAACTTCTCCAAATAGCCAGGCTTTGTTAAAAAACAGGATAGGGACCTGGAGCTTATCCAGCGTCTCTCATGCTTTAGTTCTTCCATATATAAACATGTCCCTGCAATTTGTGAACATGTGCCTCTTTCCTTATCATAACTCATTTCATGTGCAAAAACTCATTATCCTAGCTTATCGCATATGCAAATATGTGAACTGTGACTCATTTTTCCACTGAAGCAGTCAGGGTCAACACAGCTGAATAGCGACCTTTAATCTATCAGCTACCGGGTTGTGACTGCTTAAAACCTGAAAACATTTTACAGAGCAACCCATTTATCATTTTTGTCTCTGTGTAAAAGGGAGAATACATATGATTGTTAGCTGTCATCATCTAAAAAGTGCATTATAAACTTTATATTGCCTATCACATGCCAAGGACAATTCCCTCAGACTCATAACTTATCTGGAAAACAAACATCACATAGTTCCAGAATTCTTTGGTATATTTTTTTCCTAAGTGTATCTATTAGAATATCTTCCTTCTCTTTGTGTTTTCTCCTCTTTTCAGGGATAGGGACAAGTAGTACATATTGAATATATTGAACATCTTAGGCTCATCTTACTTTTAGGGATCCAGCGAAAAAATAAGACTATCTCACTGACACATTAGGCAGCCACATGACTGCAGTGAGAAACTGTTTGAATAATTTATCATTTGCAAACAAAAATGACAAGTATTATGCATAACAATGTGTATCATCAAAGAGACCTCTTTTCAAATTGCCTTCTGATTATTTACACAAGTTTAAGAGAAATGACTATGTACTGGTTGTAAATTATTAACTTTATTTAAAAAATAAATTAGCTGGAATAAACACTTAGTATATCACATAGCAATTATATAATTATCCCTCCTCCAATCATTAACTGAGAATTCTTTTGTATGGGAAAGACATGAGAGAGAAGTCTCCACAGAGAGGAGCACCATGGTTGCCTTTACTAAGTGCTCTTTCCAGACTGCATATCACCAATTTTATGTTGCAGCTGGGAGTTATATTGAATATAGCAAAATACATTTTGTCTGCAAAGAATCTCATAAAATTTCCCATGTTGGCTGGGGTAGATTGGATCAGCACATGAATGGGAAAGCAAATCAAAGAAAATCTCTCAGGTTTAGGTTTGTAACCTCAGCTTTTCTTTTTAATCCCACACATATGGACCTGCACTGACATCTCAGCTATCCACACTATTCCTGAGTAAAATCATGAAAAATATATGCGCACATCTTCGGATGGTGCCAAGACTCCGTGCATGTTACCTTTAAGCCTAATGAAAAAGAATCTTCTGAAACACTTTGTGGCTTAAATGGTGGCTCCAGTGAAGCCAGTGGGATCTTCAACTTTGGCTTCCGCAGAACTGAGATTTTACTTGGTCTCTTTTAAATGTGGGCTACTGCCTCTGTTGGAAGAATTTTTAATTTGCCTTGAAGTATGTACTTGTGAAAGATGCTAGGCTTCTTTTTAGGATCAGATGGAGACTGATTTTTCTTCTCTGTAACCTCTGAGATCTTTCTCTTACCTACCAATGTGCAACAACCTTCATCTGCAAGATCAGCCTCTAGTTCAATCTCTATACCTCTTCAGCTTCCCTTCCCTTTCCTTTCCTTTCCTTTCTTTTTTCCTTTCCTCCTCTCCTCTCCTCTTTGTAGGAATCAACACTTTGGTTTAAAGACTGTAGCAAATTTCTGAGATAGAATTGCTTAGGATGCTTACCCAAAATTAGATCTGATTGGATTGCTATGAGATTTATTCAGTGCCTAGCACTACATAAACTGAATAGTTTTGTCATGAATTATTGATGTCTCCTGTGATATTTGTTTTCTGTAAGCAACCAGACTAAGGGCTGCCTAATGTTTCTGAGTCCTTGAGTAACCTGAAATAGGCATTGGTAGTAAAAGAAGAGGAAAGAGGGCATTTTTTTCCCTTTACACCTCTAAATGCTTCATGCTGGTTACATTCAGGTTTCGGTGTTGCCTAACTTGGATATATTAATTTACATAGGAGCCATCCCTACCAAGTTTGCATCAAATAGTAGAAAGCTTTCACATTACAAACTCAGGTCCTTTGCCGCTTCCTCGAGGCTTGTCCTCAATATAGTGTTGAATTAAATTATAAAACTTAAATCACTTTCTCCACAGCATAAAGAAGTATGACTTCTGCATACTTAGTATGTACTTAGTATTTTTTTTATATTTCCTAGTGACTTAGAATCATAGAATGGAATCTATTCCAATCATTTTGGTTGGAAGGAACCTTTAAAAGTTGTTTAGTCCAAATACCCTGCAGGAAGCAGGGACATCTTCAACTAGATCAGATTGCTCAGAGTTTCATCAAGCCTGACCTTGAATGTGTCCAGGGATGAGGCCTCCACCAACTCTCTGGTGTCTTCATAAGAGAGACCAGCCCTCTGATCATCCTCATGGCTCTCCTCTGGACCTGCTCCAAGAAGTCCATGTCCTTCTTGTGTTGAGGGCTCCAGAGCTGGATGCAGTACTTCAGGTGTGGTCTCACCAAAGTGGAGAGGTAGAGAATCTCCTCTGTCAATCTTTTAGCCACACTTTTTTTGATGCAGCCCACGATGTGATTGGTCTTCTGGGCCGTGAGTGCACATTTTTGGCTCATGTCCAGCTTTTCATCCATCAGTACCCCCAAGTCATTTTCTGCATGTCTGCTCTCTGTCATATCACTCTCCAGCCTGTATTCTCAGCAAGGATTGTCCCAACCCAAATACAGGACTTTGCACTTGTCCTTGAACTTCATGAGGTTTGCATGGACCTACCTCTCTAGCTGGTTCCATCCCTTTGGTGTGTTGACCGCACCACTCAGCTTGGTGTCATCTGAAAATTTGCTGAGGGTGTCCTTGATTCCACTGTCTGTGTAATTGATGAAGATATTAAACATCACTGGTCCCAGTATGGATCCCTGAAGGACACCACTTGTCACCCATTTCCAATTGGACATGGAGCCATTGACCACTAACCTCTGCATGTGACCATCCAGACAGTTCCTCATCCACTGGACAATCCACCCATCAAATCCATATTTCTTCAACTTAGAAGGATGTTGTGGGGGACTGTGTCCAAGGCCTTGCACAAGTAACAGAATCACAGAACATTAGGAGTTGGAAGGGACCTCACAAGATCATTTAGTCCAACCTCTCTGACAGAGCAGGATCACCTACACTAAATCACACAGGAACGCATCCAGACAGGTTTTGAATATCTCCAGACAAGGAGACTCCACAATCTCTCTGGGCAGTCTGTTCCAGTGCTCTGTCACCCTCACAGTGAAAAAGTTTCTCCTTATATTCACATGGAGTTTCCTATGCTCCAGCTTGCACCTGTTGCCCCTTGTCCTATCACTGACCATCACTGAGAAGAGTCTGTCTCCATCCTCCTGACTCTCACCTTTTACATATTGATAAACATTTAATAAGGTCACCCCTCAGTCTCTTCTCCAAGCTGAAGAGACACAGCGTCCTCAGCCTTTCCTCATAAGGAAGGGTCCAGATAGATGACATTAATTGCTCTTCCCATGTCCACAGTTGTAGTGTCTCCATTATAGAATGCCATTAGGTTGATCAGGCAGGGCTTGCCCAGGGTGAAGTCATGCTGACTGTCTCAAATCACATCCCTGTCCTCATGTGCCTCAGCATAGCTTCAAGAAGGGTATGTAATATATGTAATATAGGTCTTAACTTCTATTGACATACAAACTCCCTACACTCAAGTATAATTTTGTTGTAATACAAAAAGCATAGGCTAAGACTAGAATGGCAATTTTATGGTACAGGTGCTATCCAGCAGTCAAGCATTACCACTCTGCCGACTGGGAACACATAAGGAGAAATAAAAGGGGCAACTCTGTCCTGGTACCTATTTTCCACACTGAAAATATCCAAAGACTTTATTTCATGATGTCGAAGTTCCTACTTCAGTATAAAGGGACATACCCTCCTCAGAAAATATTTATTTTTCTCTCTCAAACACTATTTCATGCTTGAAGAATTCTTGCAAACTCTTAGTTCATTTATGTGCAGCTTCCACTGTCCTGTTTGTCACTGTCCTGACCTCTGTTGCAACAGCTGGAACAAATATTGCCAACAAGAGCCAAAGAATAATAAAACTGTATAGCACACACAATCACATTTGTTACATGACCAATTCTGGAAACTTGACATGGTTGGCAGCCTTTCAATATGAAGTACAGGTGATTTTTTCAAGGTCCTCTCCATTTATATAGCTTATCTGACTCTTTATTCCACTCCAACTATTTCAAAGTATTTTAACAATGTTTAATGGAAAGAAAGCAGGGCTACAATTAGACATGCGTGAAGTTTAAAACTGGTAAGTATTGACCTTTTATACAATACAAGTTGACACTGTTCTGCATCTCTGCTTAGAAAATGAGTCTAAGAGAATTTTATTATTATCGATCAATAGCTGTGTTATGACTCAACCAATTTACATTCAGACAAAAAGATAAAACCATCATGGTGTGTGTCCATTTAACTCTGTATCTGATCTCTGACACTGATCACTGTGGATGTCAGGGGAATAAGTATTAAAGGACAGGTAGAAACATTATCCCAGTCATGAAAAATTTCCAGTTTAAGGATTACTTGTTATAGATCTTTCATCCACTTCTGTGTGGTCAACAGTTCTTGTTAAACTCTTCTATAAATGTATCTACTTGCCTTTTGAATTTAATTGTACTTAAGATAGCTGTAACATCTTGTGACAAAAAATTGTGTAATCTCAATATCCACACATTGACATATCCACCTCCTCATTACAGTTTTCCACAGATTGCTCAATATAGAAGCCAGTCTTGTCGACCTGTAGCTACCCCAGTTCCTCTCATTCCCTTAGTAGTGCCACTGGTTATTGTTGTCGTTTAATCCATCAGGCAGCCAAAACACAGCCATTTGCTCACTCCCCCACCCCTCACCCACAGTGGGATGTGGGAGGGAACTGAAAAAATTAAACTTGTGGGTAATTTTACAAGGATTCACTGTTCCTGGTTGACCTCATTTGATTTTAGGTTTTGATAATGATAACATTTCTGTATTGGCCCAGTTTATTCTCTCATTTGTTATACCTTCTGTCTTGTAGTGCACTAACAAATATCTGCCTTCTGCCAGAGCCCTAAGATATTTGGCATGTCAAGATACTCCTTAAAATAAAGAATCCAAAATAAAGCTACTCAACTCTAAGCAAGTCTTATCTTCCCTTTCCTTTACCATTTTTCAATCACATAACGCGATCTGGCCTGGATCTGCAATTACTGTTACTAAGGAGGCCTTAGTCTTCACATTTCACCTAATAGTTTGTCTCCACAAAAAAGAAAAAGAAAAATAAAGTATTTCACTGTATATCATATCCCACTTCCCCCCAACCCTTCCTTCCTCCATCCCAATCTGTTACCCTACTCACCCTAAGAAGGTGTTTGATCATCACAGGGTCTTTTCTGAAACATCACACACAATTCCTTGGCTTCCCTGCCCACCACCTCTGTAGTGTAAATGACCTATTTTTTCATGCCATTCACTCATGAAAACATATACTAACCAGGAACACACAATTTTATCATTCACACAGAAAAAAAGTGGATAATAGGCCTTGTGTGTCCCTGTGAAAGGTCATGAAGTGAAGGACACAAATGTAAAGGACATGTGGCTGAAGGATTGGATTTGCATGCCATAGTCTGTGATCTTATGCGAAAGTGGTTGCGTATGAGAAAAATCTTAACAGCCCTCAGTAATGAATCTCTCCTATCACTGCAATAGCAAAAATAGTGTAGGAATAGAAAATATCTGATTTAAAATTCAAATCCTGATAGATCTCAGGTGTCTTTATTAGTTTCTAGTCCACTTTGGTAAAGGTCTCAAGGATGGTAGTGTCTAAAACTACGGAAATATTTGTAATAAAGATTGCTGTTCAACTGGGACTCTATTCTTGTTCAAAAGAATTTGCATTTAGTTGCCTTTTAAGAGTAAAACTTCCAATACTCATTTCACAATCAAGTTATCCATAAAACTTCCTTATTTCACCTAGATCTAATAAATTCTACTCTGCCACCAAGAAAAAGCAGAAAGACCATAATAAAGCTTTCCCCATCAGTGTGCAACTGGGCTCATCTCTTGTTTGAAAAACATTTTAGCTAGCAGTCCTGGAAGAAGTCAGCATTCTGAGAAAAAAACCCCAGAAACGTCTTTTGAAGACATCATTAATCATGCCTGTTGGTTAAAATGCCTAAACATTTTTTTAAAGTGATTGAGGACAATGACTTTCTAAATGCCATATCCCAACAGTCTGCTAATGCATTCTTAGACATGTGTTTGATCACGAGTGAATTTGAGCCACATGAACAAGATTTTTTTGAAAGAACCACCTAAAAATTACTATGCAGCAAGTCTGCTCTTCCTGCACTTGGTATGTATCACACATAAGAGGTTCAGGTATAAGCGCTGCTATAACAACCCCTTGAATCTGACACCTGATTTTTTATTATGTTCAATGCATGTTGAACATAAAAAAGCGGGGGCGGGGGGGGGGGCGGGGGGTATGGTTAAGAAACAAATGAGTAGCAGTCCTACAGAATATACAAGGTGATATGAGATGTTTCTTAAGTAGTATCCCAAAAGGCAATGGCTTAGAGAGAAAGCAGAAAAGCCACAGAATAATCTGAACCCTGTATTCCTGTCAACAGACATAAAGGAAAACTTTTTTACAAGAAAATATCCATGGCATCAGCATTTTATATGTGATCTATTTCAATGCAGCAGTGTATGAATGACACTGAGAGGCACATTCTGTGGCGATGGAAGAAGTTGTTGATTTGTCACTAAAGCTGTATTTGTTTACATAGGGAAATGACAGTGAAGACTGTCTTATCTTCAGCTGGCAAAGTAGGCCAGGTGGTAAGCAGAACACTCTGCCCCTAGCCACCTTGCTAGATTCCTTGACATGCCCTGTGTGCAAAAAGGAAAAAAAGGACAAAACTTGGCTATTCTTGTCTTTATGTTTGTTTCAGGCTGTCCATTTAACAGTTACACTTCTTGAATTTTACTTAGTACATCAATTCTAACTCTACAGAAAATGAGTTTAATCCAAAATGCAAAGGAAAAAGCATTAACAGCACTGGATGTTAATGATATCTTTCAGGTCATCTGATTCCTCTCCCCTTCTCCAGGTGACTTTTTTTTCTTACTTCATATTTGCATTTGCTATATTGGATTTTAATAACTTCATAGCCTAAAATAAGTCCATAGACAGGAACTTTGCCCTAATATCCAGCTTGTTTATCAAAATTCTTTGTCAGCTTGCAAAACTCCTGCCCTCCTCACTCAGTCAACTGTTAATTAATCACCTCTGTTTCAAACAGTTTTCAGTTCAGATAGTGTTTCGATCCACAGCCATTTGGCTTAATCTGCCACAGAAAATGTCATAAGATATCTGGACTTGATGATCCTTATGTGTCCCTTCCAACTCAGGATATACTGTTCTATGATTTTATGAAATGTTATAACAGATTGGTTCTATGAACAATTGTCTTACATCACCATATATGTGTGTGTGTATAAAATGACGCTTTTCTGATAACATTCTTTATAAACTAATAGTACTTGTTCTTCATATAATAATAAAAGGCTGAAAGGAACAACCAGAACTGTGCAGGTGAAGATCTAAACTTTAGTTACATTTTTAGAAAGACTGGGATGTATTTGGGAAATACAAAGGTGAACAAGAACATCTGCTGTTTAAGAACTCATTCTGTTACCAACAAAAAGGTTTTATGTAATCATGTAACCATGTACTTAACCTAATGGTAGATAAACTCATCTGAACCTAATGGTAGGTAAAAAGCCTATCTGCATAGTGCATCCAGGAAAGGTGTTACCAGAAACATCTGGGATGGTTTCTGAGGCATTATTTATACAAGAAACTAGATAATTTTTGTTGGTTATTGCGGACTACTCTCTCTTCAGGTATTTATATACATTGATAATACCCCCCTGAGTCTTCTCTTCTACAGGTGGAACAGCCCCCAGCTCTCAGCCTTTCTAGTCTTCCATCATCATCTTTACCTTTAATTTTATCTAAATCCAAGAAGGAACAATGACCTGAACAATGATTTCTGTCCAATTCTGTAGTATGTAAGGTGCATCTGGATACCACGCCGTCAGACTAGGCTTTTCTTTTGTAAACCGGACATGGTCATGGTAATCTGGCTTTAGCAACTGTCAAGGCCTTGAGGGCACTAGTAGGCTTATCCATCCCTGAGCAGGCCCACCTGGTATCCCGTCCTCGTCCTCTATTATCCACAGGCCCAAGAGGTCTCAAACTCAGGTTAGGGTACCCAAAGCTGGTCTGAGGAATACTGTAGATATGCTGGTACCTCTCCCTCTCTCTGTCCCTTTCCCCCCATGTTGCAGCCTTGCCTTCCAGCCTGCCTCTGGCCCCCATCTTCTTTTGCTGCTCATTGCAGCTCCTGGTTGGTCCCTGGACCTGCTTCACTGCTTGCCATGCCTGGGTCTGTCCTTGAGCCCTGACTGCAGCACCCAGGTCTGAGTGATGTGTTCAGATGTGGTGGGGTGTTCTCTCACTAGTGGGAGCATGGCCAACCCTGAGGTTGACCCCAGCTCCCTGCTCAGCTGCTTTTGGCAAGCAGCCCCTCTCCTGCTCTTGCCTTCAACTTGATCTATTAGTTTCTGTGTGAGACCAAGTAGTTTGCAGTTACTGTCTCCAGTACAGATTAGTTACCCATGACCCGTGTGGCCCTTTGAACAATTTGATGTGTTTAAACAGGGTTTATCAGACACATTCCCTACCAAAAACTGGGGCACCAACTGAACAGTTATTTTCATAGTTGTGAAAAGTCTTTAGTTAAAAGTCACTGATGTTAGTTTGCTGTCATCCTGAACACTTTGATCTAGAAGGCTTGGAGGGGATTTTCTTTTCTTAAAAAAGAAGAAACAACCCAAAACCATAAATAGAAATGTAACCCCAGCACCTCTTAGAGTTGATTTTTAGGTGTCGTTTGCTTGCTTTACAAGATCATTTTCTGTCAATGCATAGTATCTGTGGTACAGCAGTTTGTCACTCCCAGTCATGAGAACTAAGGGACTTGTAGTTGGATGTGAAGCTGATTCAGAGAAGTTTAGGAGAATAATTTCTTGGGAATAGTGACCAGGATGCAGTATAAGCACTTGAGGGCAATATTTGCAAGAGGAAACACTTGCTCTTTGGGTAAGTCCTTTTTTTCCCCAAAAGACATTAAAAATTCTCCTCAGAGAACCTTCTGATCAGGTACAAGTTAGTAAGAATGAAAATCTATAATTACAGGCACTCCATTACTTATTTCTGCTCAAAGGACACCCCTACTTAGGTAAACTTATTTCATTTAGCTATTTTACAAAAACGTGATCAAGACATTCTGCAAGTGCTAAAACATAAATGTCCCAGTCCTAACAAAAGGCACACGCATATAACATCAAAATTACTTTATTCTAGATTCATATATGCAAATATTTTTATAAATCTGACATCTGCTTAAAACTTGAATCCTTTCAACAGCTCATAACATCCCAGTCTTCTAGTTGAACTTAGAGAAGGCACAACGGAGATTAAGCAAAGATCAAGTCAGGACCAGATGGAAGTTAATACATGTGTGCATGCACTTGTGTGTGTTTGTGTTCAGAAAAAAGGTTTCATGATATACAAATAATTAATTTGACAGAATTTAAGGAACAACATATAAATACCTAGATTTACTTTTTTTTATTAATCATTTTACCATGTCATGCTTTCATTTATGCTGTCTTGACACATATCTTATTTTTGCTAAAAATGAAGAATGGGGAGTGAGGGTCTAAGGTAGAAGCAACTGATGATGACAATCCAATGAGAGGCACACTTTGTGCCAGGCACTGTGCATTCATGTGTCTGGTCTGAAGCTGCAAGTCTTCTTGGAAGCGAAAAGATCATTTGAGGAATGACAGGTGATGACTGTCAGTTGAAAGAGTGGATAATAGTCCTTGAAAATAAAAATAAAAAATCTAAACAACATTTGATACTTCACTGAGAATGTAAATTCATTTTTGAAGACAAATAGGCCTGTCAATTCAATGGCTTCTTCTCTTTCTCCTTGTTTTATACTTGGATTTCCAGCTCAGATTTACTAGACACGTTTAAAATTTATTCCTGTGATGCTATTTTTACAAGTTCCTTTATAGAGTAGAGCTGCAATTTTAATAGGCTCTAAAAATGAATCATTTTATTTTTGGTACACAGAACAGTGTGTACTAAATGCAATGCAATAGAAGTTGCACAAAATACATGAACTTTAATACTTTTGCTCTGCATTTAGGAATAGAAGCTTGTAGTTCACATTTTCCTTCAAAAACTAGAATGTAAAGATTTTCTTTAAATATATGTTTGATTATTTTCCCTTCTTGTCCTTCACTTAATGGAAATCAAATATGAGAAGCTGTTTATGAAAACAGTAACATTTATCACATTCTGGATATTTTGAATTATACTTATGGATAAAGTGCAAGATTCACGTAGAATGAAACAGAAGTCTACAGGGTGGTATTAGTGAGATTATAGTAATAACAAAAAATAATGGAAATCTCCAAATAATAGAAGTATCCCTTTTAGAAAATCATAGAATAAAGAATAGAAATATTATTACTATTTTTTGAAACATGGTCAGTTGATACAGAAATACTTTGGTTTTGGAATCATTTAATTTGGACAAATTCTTAGAAAATTAACTATTTCTAAAGAACAGGGGCAATAAAAATGTCATAATTATTCTGTATGTATTATTAATGCAAATAATAATTCACAATAACCTAAAAATGCAGTCACAATGTGATTAAATTAGCACCACAGTAATTCCTTAATTTTGTGTTAGTTTACTTGGGTTGCTGATTAATTGTGTCATTAATACAAAGTACTCTGGGGGTAAAGGCCATGCACAGCTAGAGTTATTAGCCCAGAGCGTTATAAGCATGGCTGTTTTGCTTCCAGGTTAAGGAAGGTTATTTCTTTTAGCTTGGAATGGAGCTAATAAAACCCTACATATGCAAGCTGACCTCTTGAAAACTACTGTGCATTTTTTTCACTGCATTCCCTAGAGGTTGAATTTCTATCAGGGCCTTATGTTTCATGGCAGCTGCAGTTGTCAAGCGTTATTACCTCCTGTTTGGGACTGCCACAGAAAGTCCATTCTAGAACCAGATGACTGGGGCAAAAATGTTCATGCAGGTTTGGTGAAGGCTCAGACACCCTACATCAACATTTAATGTGCACATTTTTTTAGGCCATCCTTTAACATGCAAGTGTTCTCTTCGTCTCTTTACAACATCATAGGTAATAATGAAGATAGAAATATGTTTTGTCCTGCATCTTGAAGTGGTGCATACTAGACTTTGAAGTGCAGCAGAGGTGATTTTCTCAATTCAAATCTGGTCATTAATTCAGCAAACTATTGTGTATCTTATAGTTTTTAAGCCTTTGGTTTTTTTAAAACATTTGTCATTCACAAATTTCAGTTATTAGGTGTAGGAGGTGTCATCAAACTACTGGGGTTGATACCTACTGTGTCATAATATTTTCAGGTAACATGAAGATGCTCTAATAAATCAAAATAAAAAAAAAGGTTTAGTTCTCTAAAACTCATTTGGATCTACTTCAAATCATTCTAATAGTGAGTGCCCAACACTTTTCTCTGAAATTAAAACTATAGATTAATGGCCCTACATCTAAGATAATGCTTTCCAACATGCGAAGATGAACAAGTATCCAAGAGAGACATTAGACTGCTTCTACAGTCTAGAGACTGTAGCATAGGTAATAAAGAGCTTGGTCTACATCATTGAAGTTGCAAAAATTCAAAGCAGCCCAATCCTATCGATCTTACTACAGTATTAGCTGGCTGTTTCTAAATGCAAAACGTGTTAAATTTAAGTTAATGTGGCTTCTGCATTAATTCAATTCTTTCTTGCTTCAGCAAAAAATGCTTGTACTGTACAAATCCTAGTGTTGCAGAGCAATTTCTTAGATATAAACAGTTTGGCTATTCTTAATGCTCTCTGTACTGCTGAGGATCTCAAAAAAGCTGCAGAGATACATCACAACAATCTTTAGCGATCAAGAGTTTCCAATTACTAGTCACACCTACTTGTCAAGCAGTTGATACAAATGAAGGAAAACTAAGAGTTTGTATTTAGCAAGGAGTTTTCTACGAAAAATGAAGATCGCTCTTCCAGAATATTTTATTTAAAATACAGATATATCACCAGAGAGGCAATTCTACCACATCAGTTTTGTCATGTTTCCTTAGCAAACCAGTTAGTTTCTGAGGAAGAATGCCTGAAGGCTTCTAAGCACTTTTGCATGAAGCTGAGTTGCAATTTTACATGATGTTTTACATAAAACCAAACTGATGTCATGTAGGAATTCAAGAGATAATAATGATCTGAAGCAAAATCTTGTTCTGGGAAAAAAAAAAAAGAAAAACATCAAATATGGAACTAAGAGTTTATTTTTAGTTACAATAATGTTTTCACAGTCTAATCATCCAAAATAATACAGGAAAAACATAATAATACAATTTCCGTCCTACCCTTTTCTCTGTTGAGATGTTCACCATTCCAATGTCCTTCTGAATCCTGAGGTCAGCAAGAGCTGAACCTTTCTCAACTGCCACAGTGACAGTAAGTCATGAGCAACTTGAGGACTTTGCCTGAAGGAGTATAGCTTTTATGGTGGGAGTTTCTTTGCTTTCAGTCTCAGATTTGTTTCTACAAGCTTTCTCACCACAGCCAGTTTCCTTTCCCTTGATTCCCCACTATTCTTGACAGAAATTGTTTGTCATGCGCTGACTCCCTAGGCTTGTGGTACTCAAAGAAGTTAAGGTAACACACTTGGAGTGAATTCACCAGGCAGTTGCAATGAGCTAAATCCGGCTCAGGCTATACCAGCCAGGACGAGACCTATGACTTTGCATTGGCCAGTGAATTCAAAGCCTGTGGCCTTCTACTGGATATGCAGAAAATCATATTTACTGGGCTACAGCTGTCACCAAAGTGAGCAGAAGCATACCACTGACTTTCTTCAGATGGGATCTGGCTCAGATTATGCATCCTATCAGGTAAAATGAAAAGGAAGCAAAAATGTACTTGTATTTCCTTAATCTGTCCTCAAAATTATTAGTAATTTTTTTTTAAACATTCAGTATCATTATCATTGCTAAGGGTCTTCTTCCAGTGTTTGGGGTGTAACATTAAAGCTACTGAAATATGGTTAAAGAAAACAGCACTCTCTTCTCTCTTGCTAGATTGAAGACTTGAAATTGCACAAATTGGGTAATGTGTTCAGAGGCAGTATTGAGAAGGTAGAGGAAGTAAAAATGAGCCAAATTCCAAAATCTATAATCCATTCTACATTCATTAATCTAAGACTTGTGTCGAAATAGAGATATTTTCTTATTCACCCAGATTTTTGAGTGCTGAGCAAACAAATCCTATGAACGCTCCTTTTGAGACTGACCTCTCTGAAATGTGGAATCAGAAATGTTCCTTATTAACTTGCAGTGTCTGCTTGATGCCAGCATATGGTTTTGTTGTTATGTCTTTGAATTAAACAACGCTAATTTCCATATATCTCCATGTTGCTCTTTTCCTCATACTTACTTAGTTTACTCTTTAGTGCTTCTTTTCTTTCCAAATCTTGTTTGAAACCATTGAAAATGGGATGAGACTTATAAAATAAATATGTTTGAGATGAATAGCTACATCTTTCATAAATCTGTTTTTTAATTACAAATGAGCTCAACATAGTGATGCATTTTACTTTAATTACAATGTTGATGACCTTCTTAGAGCTGAAAGCCATTTCTCTTTATTTAATGACATGCATGTGTGTGTTTGGGGAGTTCTGTTGCTAAGTGATTTCCAGGAAAGTTAGTGAAGCAAAATAATGAAGTGTCAGATAATATTTTGTAGTGTTTTTATGGTATGACATTATTGGACCAAGAAGAGACTTGTCTTGCATTTGCAAAATCTTTAGAGTTTGAAAATTTGGGAGAGTATATCAGACAGAAATTTGAAAAGAATGCCCTGTCTCCATATTTTACCATGTCCAACTTGTACATTTGGCCATATAATTCAACAGTAGGCTAGTGATAGATAAGAGCAATGCAGACTTGTCTCATTAATATACAATGGTGCAAAGTATGTTTGAATCTTATACATCCCTGATTCTTTCTCTCTTTCTCTTTCTCTTTCTCTTTCTCTTTCTCTTTCTCTTTCTCTTTCTCTTTCTCTTTCTCTTTCTCTTTCTCTCTTTCTCTTTCTCTTTCTCTTTCTCTCTTTCTCTTTCTTTCTTTTTTGCACTTTCTTTTAAAATAAGCATCACTCTTGTTCTGTTCCTACAGCTTTATTTGTAGAAGAAGCTGAATAGCATTGTATCTGACATATACAGTGTATAAATTCAGCCTGTGGATATAGAACTTGTCAGCTTCAGAGTGAATCTGCAGCAGGGGGAAGTGACACAGCACTGACTTCAATACAGTTGTGTCACAACAAAAGTGGAACCTGGGTCAGCTCCACACGCAGTTTAAAAACACTTCTTAGAACAGAATTGTTCTTAAGTAAACTTTTTTACAAAGGCAACCTGAAAGATTGGGATCTCAGTATGGAAATGCTTATGCAACTCTAGAAGACAACTGGTTCTTATACCGCATCTGGAAGGAAATCATGTAAAATTTGCTAGCAAGGGATTTAAGCCTTCAGTAGTTTGGAAGCTGAAAAGTTATTAATAAGTCATGTAGCATCTGGTAGCACTTCGGAATACCATAATGAAGAGGTGAATGATATGTCCTTTAGTAATGTATATATGGCTTTAACATGCATTTTTTAAAACGATCCTTTAAACCCACTGTTAACATACAGATAGTACATGAAGGGAGGAAAAAGAAGAATTTAGAAGGATAACTGAATGTGGAAAATCCAAATTCTATTTCACTTTACTAATTTAAATTTTATTAATTTCTTTCATAAAGAAATTTACCACAATTTTTTAACTTTTTTTTTTTAAAGAAAGTGAAGCTAAAAGAATTGCATAAAGGACAGCTTTTAAGCAAAAATGATTTAGACTTCAAGAAATTCAGGAGAAATTAGAGTTTGGACACCTACTTTAGAAAGCATGCCTTTCACAATAGTTTTTATTTTTCACTCTGATTTTCCTATATATCTTCTTGTTTTCACTTAATAGGCTACCTCCCCCCATTGATTCTACCAGACCAAAACCATGTGTGTGTGCGTAATACATTATTAAAGTGGTGTCAGACTCATGATATAGTATGTTTGAGGCTTAGCAGTAGCATTATTTCACTCGGTGTTCCTTAAAAAATACTCAGGGGATTCTAAGGCAATATTAGATCCTTTCAGAACATACTGCATAACCTGTTTAGCTGCATGCCATTAAGTTACTAAACAAAATCAAACGTGCTGTTGTTTCCTGTGTTCCACTTCAGAGCTAGTTTTTGTAGTCAGCCTCTTTTGTCCCCAGAGAAAAAGCCCAGTATTTGAGACACGCAATATATTTATTTTACTAAATTTGGCAGTGAGGAGGTCACACAAATGGTGGTTAAAGAGAATATCCTGCCATTTCACTGTGCGAGCATGGACCAACCCTGTTCACGTTCCTACAGCTTACAACGTACTTTTACTGTAGCCTGCCCAAAGGGTGTTGCAGACCACTCTAATTAGTTAAATGAATTGAGTCTGGTCTCCCTTCTCAGGTTTAAAAGCAAAATACTTGGGATGTTTCTGTGTAACAGAAGAGGGATGTTCTTCCCCAGAGAAGAAAATTATACAAGAAAAGGGCGTGCATTGCAATTACAAGGATTAAATGATAAATAAACCTGATAATCACAACACCAGTATGCTGCAGGATATGTGGGTATGATCTGTCCTGTTAGAGGACAGAACCATGAAAGAGTTCTTTTTTGTCTCCTTCTCTGTGCTTGGTTTTGGCTTGGTTGACCTCTCCAAAGGAGAGAAATTAAGTCCTTTCTTCAAAATAACACAACATGTTTAAGCAGAAAACTCATTTTCTACCAAATTTATTCTGCCCTCTAAAGAGAATAAGAGACAGCAAGCTAGAGACCGTAATGCAAATATACTGAAAAAAATTAAGAAAGAGCAGAGGGACAGTGTGCAAGTGGCCCACACAACTGAAAAAATGAATTTTTTTCCCAGGAAAAATGGACAACTGCTGGACTAGGAGAGAGGACCACAGGCAAACAGTCCCATACTACTAAGACTTGCTGAACCAAGAGGAAGTGCCCCTGCAACAAAATGTTTTCTGAACCCACTTGTTTTAGTTTTATACACTAGTGATTCAGATGTTTGATCTCAAAAGTTGCTGTGTGCTACTTGGTGTTCCAATACAGGAAGGTTGGAAATCAAGGGCCTTTCAGTGTCTTATGTCATGCTCACTTTTATAAAACTCTCGATACTATGCTTACTAAAGGAATTTCATGTTTGGAAGATATTAATGAAATTAACATTTTACTTATATTCAGTTTGCACTGGAAGGTGTGAAACCTATACTGGTGTAAATCAGTCATCATTGAATGTTGTCCTCATCCCTGTGTCAATCAAAGGGTGGACCAAGGAAAAGGAGTGCTATATTTCTTGTCAGCAAGCTGTTTCTGTGAATAGTTGGAGATGTTAGTGTTGCTTTCATATCCTACATCGGCAGTTTTCATCTGTCTGCTGATACAGCTATCAGTACTGGCAGTCAATACAAGATGTGATTTTTGGATTTGTGATTCCCTTTCTTGTCTCCTGGAACCTGAGCAGAATCAACCCAATTACTTATCATTTGTAACAATAGTTGGATGGTTTCCACAACTGCACTTTGTCTGGAGCAGGCTGGCATAACTGTGTCAGTTAACCTTTCCTCCTCTACCCACACTGAAAGTTTAGCAATTGTCATGTTGCCTCCAGCTAACAAGTTATAAATAAAGGATTGTAGTACTAGGCGTGATGGCCTGGAACAAAATTTGCTAAAGCACTGAAGATGTCTAGCTTCTGATTCGCTCTGCAACAATATATTCCACTCTCTAATAAAATAAAATAAAAAAAAATAAAGCAAGGTGGACTTTGTTAGTCTGAGGGTAATGGATTTGTCAATACCCTGCAGTCAGGCCAGCTAACTACTTATTGAGTATATGAGGACTCATTACACTCACACATAATGAAAAAAAGCCAGACATTGGAAGGCAGAAAATAATGTAGCACATTAGAGTTCAGTCTTTTTTTTTTTTTTTAAGGGCCTATAATTTCTCGTGTTCCTCTCTTGTCTTTTCTCCACCTTCACACCTTCCCTAAGAGTCAGACTTACAGTATTACCTGTTCTTTAATTTGTTTATAGTAATGAGGTGATGAAAGACTGGGTATTACTGTACTCTTCCTAGTGTTGTTGAGGGTTGCTACAAAACAATATTGAGAGGAGTACTAGGTAAGCATATACAAGGCTGAGCTGTCTTTTAACTCTTGTCTATTTTGGGAGTGTTATGCTTCTGAATCAGATCCTCCACAACTCCTCTCTTTCCATCCACCAATCTCCCGTATTTCAAAGAAGGCATGAAGTCCAGTAGGAGACGCTCAGATATTTCATCTCAGTTTATTTTTCTTGTCTTTCCCTCCTCAGTGAGGTATGACACATTATATTTCAAATTCAATTTCTGTTTTAGCAGTGCCTTTTAAGAAATGACACAGCATTTTACCAATCCCTTTTATTATGTGAAACTGCAAAAAAAGAATTTATGTTGTCTTTTTAGCACTAAGGAGACATTTTACCTGTATAGGTTTTTTGGGTGTTTTGGGATTTTTAGATGTAAAATCATTTAATGTGGGTGCAAATCAAATATCTTCTCTATTATGGACAGTGTAGGAATTGCATCATCATTAACAAATGTCTTGTTTAGACATTGAAAATGCTTTCAGTAAAATGTAAGCACTTGTTCATATTCCATTTATTCATCTGAAATGTTTGAATTTAAAAATACATAAATAGGAGCCCAAAGGGAAGTTTTAGAACCTTATGTTTTGAAACATTGATCTAAGCATTTTTAATGGAAGTGTTATCTAAATCTTGTAGAAGTAATGAAAATTTCTCCAGGTGTTAAACTGCAGAATCTTCTGTCACTTTGATATAAGAGTTAGACAACAAAGTGGATTGCCTTGTCCATCAACGTGTGGCTCAAGAAAATTTCCCTGACTACTGAGGTAAGAGTGACAAATATATGGGAAAGTACATGTGGAATGTACCAAACTTAAGGAAACTGGATCCTTAACAACCCCCCGCCCCCCGCCCAAAAAAAATCCCAACCAAACAAAAAAACCCTACCAAAACCCCCCAGAACAAAAAATCCCTAGGAAAAAAGCTAGAGGAAGATGATGATAACTTTGCATAAATCCATTTATCTCAGGAATTATTTTAAAATTGGGTGGAAATTGTGATTGCTAAATGAAAGAATAATGGTTTAATCTAAAAAGACACATTTCAATTTTCTTGATTTAATTTCTTTATCCTTGGAAAAACTGAGAAAATAGGACTTCCACAGACAGTCTAAAACAAAAGTGGAAAGGGTTTACTTAAAATCGTACTTGCCTTCAGCTTTATTCTGTAAGGCTAGTCATTATCTTGAGAGTTTTAAAACAAGCTATGAGGAAAAGAAAAAAAGTAGGGTGTATAGCTTTGTTTAGTAGAATGACTTCCTTAAGGGCAACACATTATTTGGCTTGAATTATTGGGTGTCACAGTCGCCAGATGGAAAACTCAATTTACATTTTATTTTAACTGATTTATCAACTATTTCATTGACAAAGAGAGGTGTTACTTTGGTGAGTGAGAAAAACGTTATTTTCTGCTTACAGTTGCATTAAAATCCTACAGTATATTAGAAGTTTTCACTCAAAACCTTTCATCACTATCGCTGTATTCCAGACTCCTCCATTTTTAGCTGTTCCTAGAAGTGAGATTTCTAGTAGGCTATACTATGGCTGACTTTTTGCCACCACTTCCTCCTCCCCTCCCCATACATTGAAGAATGAACAGTTTATTAAAAGGGCTGTGTATGTTAAGGACTTTGTCAACCCACTGCAGGGTCTTAATTGGTTGGTTGAGCCAGTACCAATATTTTTTAAATTTCCGTCAGGGAAACTGGCAGTTTAAGAGAATACGAATTGAATCTCTGACTTCCTAAATCTCTTGTCCTTGTTATATCATGTTTTTCTTTCAAGAGAATGAGTACCCAGGGTCTATCTTCAGAGTTAAACAGGATCTCACACTCTGCTGCTTGACAGAAGAAAAGACAAAAAAGCAGTGGTGAAATTATGGTCTGATCCTTTTGGCCTTCCTCTCTGCGTGGACATAGTGCGTAAGTGCCTTGCTTACATTTCTCTGAAGACCAAGAAAACATATTCACTGACGATGAACAGTATCTAACATCTTTCATGGACTCATGCTTGTCTCACAGTTTTGGGACTACAGAACCATGGCATCAGCTCTATGTCCAGTAGGTATAAACATCCACAGAAATTCTTGGTGTCCCACCAGAAGCAAAAGCAATGGTTATACATGTCACCTGTTTTCCAAGCATGTTTTGCTGGTTGTAGCAAATGATTTCAGATATATTTACTTTTTGTAAAAGATTCTTCCAAATCTCTTTCCTCTAGAACCTTTAAAAATATTTATGCACAGGGTCTAGAAAGCATGAGAGGTAAAAGGCAGCCTACTATTTTTCATTAGCATTTCACATGCCGATATTGCTCTATTTCGGCTAAGAGTGCATGTATAAGTTCAGTGATGTGGTTACTTTTTGTACTCCTTCCTTTAAATTCTAGGAAAGGAAAATTAGAATTCTGCTTAAAATTAGAAGAAGTCTTATTGGCAGCAGCTTTATTTTGTCATAGTAGAAAATAAATATAGTACATTGTAATGAAATATTAGAACAGCAAACGGGAGATGTGTTTACATTTCATGGCATGCCTGTTTGATTTCCTTTGTTATTTTATTCATTACATTCTTCAATCACACTGATTTATTAATTTCATGTCAAATGTATATTTTAGTTTGAGCAAATGAGAGTACATTTGAAAGCCTTTTTTTTTTAAACTCTCCACTCTGAGTGATGGATATTGATAATCTTGGAGTGGTTGAAGCAGAAATGTTGCAAGCACCAGAAACAAGGTTGGTTGGTTATTTATTTGTTTATTTGTTTCTCTCTCTTTCCCAGGCTGGCAATAAAACTATAAGTATTGAGGAACACATCATATGTAAAGAATGTTTCTGTAAAGGAGGACATCTCCAGGGAAAACTGGGGGTTAAAAAGATTTTTTTCTGAGTTTCAGCCCCATAAGGCTAAAACTACATCTGATGACAAAGAAATGCCATGAAGACGGAAAAAAGTTAGAATGAATTCTTTGTATTACTTATATTTCATTCTTTTTTCCCCTAGGCAAACAAACCATTATGTTTGGTGATGGTAAAGTCGTTAACAATATAGGAAAATTTCCTATTTTACTCTAAGACCAAAAAAAAACCCCATTTAAGATGTGGGTGAAGAAAATAAGAAATTGATAAGTGTTCAACTTTTAATTTATTTGAGATTAATGATTTGCTTTATTTTTCCTTCAATATCAGAAATCCTATATCAAAACCCTTGGTTCAGTAAAATGTAGTTTACCATGCAGAGAAAATTCTATGGCTTCCTGCATTTCCATAGCTAATCTTTTTATTATCCTAAAGCCAGATTTTATAGCCCAGAGCAATACTATTTATCTACTGAGGAAGTTTTAAATGCCCATCAATGTTGGGTAGTCTCCCTCTTTTTTTTCCTTACAGTTAGAAAGTGCAGTAAGCAGCTACAGTATGTCTAAACAATCCAAAATAAATTGAGTTACATTACTCCGAGATGTAACTTTTTGAACCACATCAAAGTACACATTAATATGATAATTTTGCAAATTCAGATTGATGTGCAATTTCTATAATTTTTCTCTGGCTCCTTATGTGCAGCACCAAAATGTGTTTAACTAATCAGTCTTCTAATTCATATTCTTATTTTGTAGCATTTGTGATTTCTTTTGTGATTTCTTCTTCATGTTTTAATGTCCACTTAATGGACAAGGGGAAGGCTGTGGATGTGGTCTACCTGGACTTCAGTAAAGCCTTTGACAGGGTTTCTCACAGCATTCTGACTGAGAAACTGGCTGCCACTGGCCTTGACAGATGGACCCTCAGCTGGGTTAAAAACTGGTTGGATGGATGGGCCCAAAGGGTGGTGATGAATGGAACCAAATCCGGCTGGAGGTCGGTCACGAGTGGCATCCCCCAGGGCTCAGTCCTGGGTCCGGTCTTGTTCAACATCTTTATCAATGACCTCAATGAAGGGATTGAATGCTCCCTCACTAAGTTTGCAGATGACACTAAACTAGGAGGAAATGTTGATCAGCCTGAGGGTAGGGAGACTCTTCAGAGGGATGTGAACAGACTGGACTGATGGTCTGCGACCAACGCGATGAAGTTTAACATGGCCAAGTGTAGAGTGCTGCACATGGGACATAACAATCCTATGCAGTGCTACAGGCTTGGGGGAGACTGGCTGGAGAGCTGTCAGGCAGAGAAGGACCTGGGGGTGTTGGTTGACTGCAGGCTGAATATAAGCCAGCAGTGTACCCGGGCAGCCAAGAAGGCCAATGGCATCTTGGCTTGTATCAAAAACAGTGTGGCCAGTAGGTCTGGGGAGGTAATTGTGCCCTTGTACTCGGCATTGGTGAGGCCACACCTTGAGTACTGTGTGCAGTTCTGGGCTCCCCACCATAAGAAGGACATTGAGGTCCTCCAGCAACTCCAGAGAAGGGCAACCAGGCTGGTGAAGGGGCTGGAGGGCAAATCATATGAGAAATGGCTGAGGGAGCTGAGGCTGTTTAGCTTGGAGAAGAGGAGGGTGAGGAGAGACCTTATCACCACCTACAACTACCTGAAAGGATGTTGTAGAGAGGTGGGTGATGGTCTCTTCAGCCAGGAGGCAGTAGGTAGGACAAGGGGAAATGGCATGAAGCTGTGCCAGGGCAGGTTTAGATTGGATATTAGAAAAAAATTTTTACTGTAGGAGTTGTCGGGGCCTGGAACAGGCTGCCCAGGGAGGTGGTTGAGTCATATTCCCTGGGTGTGTTTAAAAAAAGGGTTGATGAGGTACTTAGGGATATGGTTTAGCATAGGATAGGAATGGTTGGATTTGATGATCTCCAAAGGTCTCTTCCAACCTTGTGATTCTGTGATTCTGTGAATGCTTTTGTTGAATAATCATTTTGTGATTTTGTTGAATAATCATTTGTGAAGCAGAAATCATTTGGGATTTCTTCTTCATGTTTTAATCAATGCTTTTGTTGAATAATCAAGAACCTGCAAGTGACATATAGGGTGTTATGCAACAGAGAAGAGGAGGCTGTTGCAGGCCATATATCCTGATGATGGCCCACTTTCACTACTGTGAAGCGCTCAGAATTTTGTAACCGAATCCATGCAGTTTACTTCCCATTTCTCTTACTGTATTTTTATGGAAAGGAATTTTACCTGATATGCACTGCTGGGACAGTAACCCCTGCCTGAATGTGTCCCCCAGGGTCAGAGGTGGAGAGGATAAACCTCTTCATAGAAAGCAGAGTCACAGCATCTTGCACTTGTTGCTGTATGGTTCAATTGACTGAACTAAAGAATCTAATTCCAACAAAGAAGGGGGCAGACTTTGAGCTGTCCATAACCATTCCAGTTACAAGACAGAAGAGGCAGTGGCTTAATGCTCAGTAGCATTAAACCCCTACAAACCAAGCTATTCAGAACTAGGAAAGGAAGAGGAAAATATTGTTCTGCTACTAGAAGTTGTGTACAAAGGTCTAAGACACCTCATCTTGGTAATGATGTATTTCTGGTCTTTTATGTGCTTTGCTCTCCTTCTTAAAACTAAAAAGAAAAGAAGGATTAGTTAAAACTAGAAGGTAAACAGATAAATAGGAATGATCCAAGTTTTGAATTACGTTCCATATGTAGGACCTATTAGATTTTTTTGCTCTTTTCATTATAGTCTCATTGGTTTCAAAAATTATTTTAAAATTGTTATACTGTTATGTGAGAATTAGTTACTTGTCCTCTGGTTTATGTTTCTGCAGTGATACACTTTGTTTGTATATAACTCGGCAAATAGGAAGAACAAGAACTACTTAGTGTGTGAACAGGAGTCTTCATGAGGATGTCAAACCATTAGGACAGCTTGGAGTTCCAAGTTAACAATGGCAAACTTTGTTAATTTCTGTCCTACAAATTATCACAATGTATGAATGGAATTAAAAGTTAAAGATCAGAAAATGGCTTTGTTTTACAAGCACAAATTATTGGAAAAAAGCATTTGCTTCTTCAGTGTCCTAAAGCTGCATCTTTGCCTTTAAGATTTATTTTTATAAGGAATCAGCAGGTTTGGGCATCATATGGTTTGCTGCTAACGCACCAGATCTCTTCTTTCCAAGCTTTTAAACTGGAAATCTAGGTGGTGTAACCATTATGCTATACAGTGCTCTCAAAATAGCATACCACTGCCTGTCTTTTTGTATCTTGTCAAGATACTTAACCAGTGACAGAACTGAACCAAGTGTGAAATTTCCACTTGTAAAGTCTTCTCTAACTTAACATAACAGTACTGGTAAAATTTGTGACAGGACACTTTCCCCAAACTCATCGACATCCTTGTCATCTTCATGACAACATCTCTTTTCCCAAAAGTTAGGTGCCCTTTCCACTCACTGTTGAATTAGATAGTGAAGTAAGCCATGTTTAATAGTGAATTCAGTGTTTTATATCAAGAAGTTTGTGGATTCCTTCTTGAAAATCCTTCCTGACTTTTGGCTAGATTAATCATCTTTTCCATTAGGACTAGTCGCCTCTATTTACATTCTGTTATTTCTCCAACATTCAGCAGAATAAGTTCAGAAGGCTAGAGTGCTAATACACATCTTATAACAACATGCATTTTTAGACATGCCCCACAGCAGTTGCACTTTTTCCACACCGGGGAATATATATTTTAGATATGTTAATGAATAAAGTTGTCCAGGTCTCGGAGTTTGAGGCTGAAAAGAAGCTGCAGGATGTTCAGACAATACACCTACAGCCATAAGGGCTGTGTCTGAGTGGCAGGCAACTAAGAATTGAGTAGTTTAGGTCTACAAGCATTTCAATATTTGTTGTCATGAAAGGCTTTTCTTAAAAGCATTTATAATTTTAAAGATGGTCTTTTGGAACCCCAGAGGTACAGCTATCTTTGTGAGACAGCACACATGAAGCTGTACATACATGTGAATTGTAGTGTATATAGTAAAGAGAAAGGACATGTGCTTGTGAATGAAGCTTTTCCATAGGCATAATCTCCCAGTTCTGCTTTTTTTAACAGCTCTCAAAATGAGGCATAGCAGGACTTGCACAACTCTTAGAATCACGTGTTTGTTTTTTACTTTCTAGGAAAATAAATAAGTCTCCTAAGGAACATGATGATGTTTCTAAGCTTTCATAAAAATCAGGCTTTACCCTAATTTATTTAATTATGTAAGAAGACATAAAAAGGAACTCTTCTCATCTGTTTTCTTTAAAACAGTTGGCTTAGCATACCCTAGATTTAAGCCTAGTATGATCTTATTACTTTTTAAATGGAACTTCTCAGAGTTATTCGTCTTTGAAACAAATCAAGAAGGAGACCATATGTACCACTGCAGACTATCTCAAAATGCAGCTTCATAAGCCCTTATTTCAGTTGCGAGGGGATAAAGAGAATCATTTATTTTCATAATGGCTCTATTAGGGCAGACCATGCCTCTGCCTAGAAATGCCCTGTTAGCAAAGCTGTCACCCAACAATGATCTTTGGGAAGGTGAATGAATATAACACAGACTGCTCCGGCATTCGTTTTAGAATAGTCAATAACTTCCCCCATGCCTCTACTATTTCACAAAGCATCATAATTTCTTAAGGTTTATTTTTTGTTTAGTAATAATGCCCTCTCATGGACCACAATTCGATCCAATGTGAAAACTTGCCTAAGCAGGGAATTATACACTAGAGAAATATTTACAAGATCTATTGTAATTTCTCCTGCAAGCAGTCTACAGAGTAATTTTTCAGGCTACTGTGTGAAGTTGATATACTGAATTTCTTCTCCCACTACCTCTGGTCATATTCCAGGGTGATATATGATCACCAAAGAAACTCATGGGGTAAGAGCAAGGAGATCCAGTTTCAGAAGCAAATTCTTTGTAGGACTCTTGGGAATGGGAAGTGCTAAGAATAACAGGCTGGACAGCTGCCATGAGAAGGTGTTACTTGGGAGTACTCAAAACCTGGGGGATTCCAGAAAAGGATAATCTTTAAATAAGACCCAAGACTCACTGAACTCAGGGTGTCCTTCAAGATAAAAACTGTCTTTTTGCATGTCATGGATCAATCTAAGACAGATTTTTCATTTTTTGTATTAAAATAAAGGAAAAATATTTCAGAATAGGTTTGCAGATTTTTTTTATTATTGCACAAGCTTAAATACATTTCTCGATTCCTATTGGAATAATTGATCACATTTGTTTCAAATACCACATTGTATATGCAGATTTAATTTCACAAGACAGAAAGGGGAAACAATGGGTTTCAGATGGGAAGTATCCTAAAGGGAGGATACAGAAATGTTGCTTGCCAAGACATACGAGAAATACTGCCATTCTATTTTTAAATAAAATAGAAAAATGTGAAGCAAAACCAATTGTAATTATTAATTTGACACTGACCAAAGTACATGTAGGAGATCATGGTGAGACTCAGATCATTTACTTCAAAATGTCAATAGAAAAGGTTGAAGAAAAAAGTTAGATATCGGTGGGATTTATGGTGAGATATGAAAGTGCTGGCATACAGTATGACATTAACAGGAGCTGATGAGTTTGAAGTTCTGATGTGAAATATAATTTTTGCATTACTGTATCAATAAAAGTTGATTAAGTTTACTATGTACTACTTGGTAAATTAATCTTTTATGGCTTGCGAGTGGTTAATTATCTATACTTTGATATAGCTCAGGAGTCTTGTGTTCTTTGAGTATCTTTGCATGCATAACTCACCATTTTGCAATTGTTTAGGCAAGAAAATGATGAACTGAAGAAAATGTATAAGGTTTAAAATGAATACACTAACTGTGCAATTTAGTTGGTGAGAGTTGCACCTGACTACAAAAAACGTCCTATAGATCACTGAATTTAAAATGAATTGCTTCATTTTAGGCCTATGAACTGGCTCTCATACTTGTTAAAAAAAAATCTTGCAGGAGTTGAAGCAGCTCCTGGAAGAAAACTAATCAATCCACTTATCCAAACTTTCTAGCTGTACTGTTCTGTTAAAATTTGTGTGCTCTAATCTTGAAGCCTGAACTGAGGTAGGAGAAATTTAAAGTGATGGCTCTGAAGGGCTTTAGGTCAAACACAGCATCACTAATCATGGGCTTTTTTGGTATGGCATGGAGATGTTATTCCTCACATCTTCAACTCCTTTGATCAAGACTGGAAAATAAATGCTTACAACATTCACCACCCTCTTCTATCTGAAAAGGAAAAAAAAGATTATAATAAAGTTTCCAGTTCAGATGTCAGTTCAGATACAAGTTCTGAGTGTGATAGCTGCAAATAGATAAAACAACGTCTGTTTTAGAATTCTGCAAATTCCAGAAACAACAAAACCCCCACAGTTTATAAGAGCCAACAATTTCTGAATTTTTCAGAAGATAATCTTTACTTAGGTCTAAGTAAAATCAATATTTTCTCTCTTTGGATATGCTACTGTTATTTTTTAGACATCATAACCTATTGCATTTAACTCTGTGGCAGGAGTAAAATTCTCTTTCTCCCTTTTTGGCTTTGATGTACATTCTCTTGGGTTAAACATCCATCTACTACTTGATACCAACATGAACACACTTGGTATAGAATACAGAAAAGAAATAAATGCATGGAGGTAATTACTGGCTCTCAATTAAGCACTGACAAGGGTGGTCCCAGCTTGTACTTGGATTTGTCACTTTCAGGTGACATTGGGTAAAAAAAACCCCTTCAAATCTATTTTAGGGATGAAAGACGACAAAGCCTTTTTTGTAGATCTTGCCTGAAGACAGTGTCAATTTACATCAGCTGACACTATGGCAGACTGTGAGTAAGTGGGCATAAGATATTCTGTCACCAGACAAAGTGACATTAATATTGTGCCTCACCATGAGTTATCATGGCCACAAGCCATTAGTTCCAATTAAAATAATGATTTTCTCTTTCAGGATGCAATGCCAGACTTTGTATCAGGTCAGTGATTAACGCATGTTCCTTTTGTGCCTTTAATGGTGAAATATAAACAGGGTAGGCTAATCATCCATCTTCTTTTAACTGACATTTCAAAGTAGGACAAGCACACACTGGATGCAGACATTCACCTAGGTCTAGTGACTGTTTAGTGAACATCATCGTTTGTCTCAAGTTCAACCTGGGGCCTACAGCCAAAAGTTCCAAGAGGTGCCAGTTTCTGGTGTTGATTATGTACAAAGTACTGTATTTTTTGAAAAATAAGATACATTTTTTCTGTCTCCATGGTTTTTGAAGTAGATATTTTCCAGTTTGGTAATTTGGTGGTGGGTTTGTTGTTTGTTTTATTTGTTCATGGGGTTTTTTTTCCTTCCTTGGAGAGATCTTCAGTGAATTTTACAGTGTATTATTCCAAAGGATTAGTCTAGGACTGAAACACAATGTCATGCCGTCACAGTTTTAACTAGCTATTGCATGTTGACTGTGCTATGGTGTTAACTGTCTATTTTTATTTAGTTCAAGGCATACAAAAGATAATAAGGTTTACACAGCTCTAACAAAAGAAGGTTAAGCAAACAAATTACCTAATGGGCTACAAGCACAAATACAATTATTAAGTGTTAGTATTAGTTTGAAAGTGACAGAAACAGCATGTTTATAAAAACCACAACAACCCACAGAGATGATCCATCATAACTAGAAGTCATACAGCTCACAATGCAAGTTTCAAATAATCTTGTGTAGCTACGCTTCTGAAAATCACGTAAAACAATTTTTAGGGAATACTTTTTTAAACTGTTGTTCTCTTCAACAATTTCAGCCTTCTGTCTGCAGTTTTAATGCTGTTTATGCCTACAGAAGGGCTGCGGTTAGCTGCCAAAGGGCATAATGTCTAGTGTCCAAGGAAGCCATTCTAGCATTCGCCTAATAACATTATTTGTTTTGTTTTGTACATATACATATTGCCTATCCATGCCCTAGAAGTCTTCTTAAGTTTAAGGGAAGTGCAGAGCAAATAAATAAGTTGAAGACGTTGTCTTCAGAGACAGTAAGAAAAATACTGGTTTAGGCAGTCCCCTATTTGCACTGTTCAGCAATCAGAGCCTGCTGAGATGAATGTGGCTCAGAAGCCACTTCTCAAGTGATGTTTGCCCACTTGGCCAGATATGTTTGCAAGGGAAGTACTGCACATGGTTTTGGAATGGATCTTACCAGTTTGAGACTTGACTTGCAACTTTAAAGATTGATCACCTACACTGGGAAGCCAACATCCTAGCAGACTTTTTTTTTTTTAACAGGATAGCATCATGTTACACTCCTCCTTGCTTCTGAATTTGGAAATGAAGCCCAATGAGGATAGATGTAAAAGATGCTGTTCCACTTTTACAACACCATGCTTTCCTCATTGTGGCAAGATAAGCCTCCTAAATAAGGACGGGTATTTTCCTAAGTGGCTAGAAGAAAAGCGTGTCCAAATTCACTGTCATGTAATACTGTTGACAATAGATACACCACTAAGAACACCTGTAAATATGATATTGATAAAGGATTACCAGGCATTGCTTCTGTTGAAAAGTAGGTATAGTTTTATCACATCTAGCAACTGATATCAGCATCTATTTCATTTGTAGTTCCAGGAGCAGCTATTTCACTCTCATTTCCATTCCACAGTGTCCAAAGATTGTAATTTCATAGGAAAAGTTGAAGGATACCACATCAATTATGCCAGAGATTGAGCTCTTTCACTGTAAGAGTAAATCAAAAGATTTTAACATTTTCAGATGGAAAAGACTGATAATAGAGAAGGAGCTTTCTGTATTTGTTTGAGAGGAGTGAAAACTTTATCAAAATTAATCTACCAGGCTGAATTTCTTAGGTAAAGGAATCCTCTCTCCATAAGAAACCAAGAAAGGAATCCAACAGCCAGGTATTTGCTCCATCTATTAACCCTCTTGGCAGATTAAGAGAGAAGAAGGAGGAGGCAAAGCATTATCAAAATACTCAAGACAGACTAGTGTAAAGAGAATAATGGAAAACTGCACTGCAATGACTCCCAAAGAGGGTCTTACCACCTTTCCTACTTAAATCACTGTTACTTGTTATCAGAGAAACCAGAGACAGCTGATCAATATGGTAGTATGCAGAGGAGCACCTGAATTTTACTTGACATGATGAAAGATCTTGGCTGCAGAGGCCATTGACAGCAGCATGCGATGTATTAAGAATACCTATTGAATGGGAGTTGTAGAACTGATGAGCTTGTTTATGCAATACTAAAATCCTTGCAATATTTAAAGAAAGGGAGAGAAAGAAAGAAGACTAAATACTAATTATTCCATGTTATTTGATCACAAGTAAAAAAAAACAAAGCTTTCTCTTCATGCTTACACTACTACTTTCAGGACTGCCCTGTCTTCATGGGTACTTTGGCATGTTTGAGTCTCTGAGAGCAGAATTATCACATCAGGAGTACTAAGAATATTTGGAATTAATGCAGCAGCCTTGCAGCCAAGAAATAAGTTTTTCTACACGTAACATTGGTGTGTCTTTGAAAGCTTATGCTCATGAAGAGAATATTTGTTCCACTTAGAATTGTTCCACTACCAACAAAAGTAGCATTTTTATTCACCAGACCCCCAGCTACATTGGATCTGTCAGTTAAAAATATTGTTGTCTCTCAAGATTCACTATAAATCTTAATAGGGGGACTGCTTACATTCTTCTCCTCCCTCTTCAAAATGATGGAGAAAAACCGAGCCTAGATGAAGAAACAAATACAATTGTGCTCTCAATACTTTTATAACTCAGAGTATTTTATTCAGTCTTCTTCCAGGTCTATTTCATATTCTGGATTTGCTTGCTTTTTCTCATTCCTCCAAGAGATATTTGTCTCTTTTTCCAAGACAGGTTAGTTCACAGCATCAGTCACTTCAACACTTGAAGTCTCCATTAGACTGCATTTCTATGTATCTGTGAAGCACTTTGCTTTTCATTCCACTTTCTTCTCCTATGATGATTTGTGCATCCCTGTTACACCTCAGAAACTGGTTTGAAACCGGTCAAAATAGACTTAGTGCCAACTGGTCTGAACACGTGAGATGATGCTTTGAAAGAAACTGTTGCCTCTTTGCAAAAATATTTCTTTCAGCTGCCAATGGCAAACACAGAAGTAATTACTCAGGCAAATTCTCTCTTCAAAATCCAGGAGATGCTATGATGCAAACCCTCCTGTGACACTGCATGGAGGATGTGAAATGCTTAGTAGAAGTGTTTATTATTCAGGTATTTAAATTTGACATGATACTGTCACTGGTGACTTGAAATTCTCTCCTCAATTGTTATTACTGCCATAATGGCCTGGGGATGCCACGGGGACAGTGGAGGGAAGAGAAGGAAAGAAGCTGACTACTTTTCCAAAGCCCTCAGGGTCCATCAGCTGCCAAATATCAAAAAAGATGAAGAGCTGTGATTCTGAGGGGCCAATTCAGCTCCCAAGGCTAGTATAGCTTAGAGACAGTTTGTAAACAGGCAGGACTGTGGCCATTGTGGTCTGCAGGCTGGGACAGTGGCTGCAGTCTTGATTTCCAGTGGCCTGAGCTGAGGAGGTTCCCTCTCCTCCTCTTGCTTGTCCTCCCTTGCAGAGATGCCTCGCAGAAAGTCTGGGCAAATAAGCTACTGACAGCATGGCTTTCTGGCTAATAAGGAACCAATTTGCACAAGCTACCCATCTTAATGGAAGATTCCTAGCCTGCATCTAGAAGGACTGTACTTTGCTGTGACTGCACAGTTGACTTCGGCAGTACGAAGTTGATTTCATGTAGGCCTAAAACTAGCTGTACGGCTATGTGATACAGATGATTTCCTTACTGAAAAGCAGTGAGAGTCACATTAAAACCTTTACATTTATGCTTAATATATGTCATAATTTTTAAAAGAAAGGGAAGACAAAAGCAATTAACAGTGGGAAAAAAATTCCAGTACTCTGAACAGTCTTCTGATGTTGTTAAAATGATTGTTAAAGCCACCAGCATCAAAGAAATTTGCTACTGTTCATATACCCATGCTACATGGAATCCATCATAAACATATTTTATGTAATGAATGAAGACCTTCATAATCTGCTTGAACAGGTTGCTGTATGATAATGAAGAATGCATTTTGTTTAAGGCATGGCAACTGGTCATTTTTTTTCATGGTTGCCTTACAAAAAGAAAATTAGACAAATAAATACAGTGAAGTACTTGTAATGCTTGTGATTTGGAAACATCGTTTTTTAAAGATTGCTTCCCTATGTTTGAGAAAAGCTATTATAAATTATACTGCTCATGATGTGGGACCTGCATGCCTAAAAATTCTTCATCATAAATGTTGAAATGAATGGTAATAATATTAAAGGTTTTTTCTGAAGATGAAAGCTATAAGTTAATAGTAAGCTACTTAGGCTGAATTATATTAAATGTAGTAGTTTTATCACTGTCCTCTCTATATATGTATTGCAGATGAAACCAAAAAATCTCAAACACTACTGAAAAATTAAAATACGTTTTTTCTTTGTGTCTGCTTTCTTGTTAGGCTGGAGTGACGGTCTTCTAAGATTGAATCACTGTCTTTAATTTGCTGTAGGGGGAAGAAAGTTAAGGTCTTCACTTCCTTGGCAGAGTCTCTGTAAATAAATGGATCACCACTAGCTTCAAAGTGGTGCTACCTAAAGCTTGCTTGGGGGCCTCATAATTACTCCTACCTCCTCCGTAGTGCCAGCCTGTTCTACTCTTCAGTCTCAGACCAACACTTAGTCTACTGCTAACATTCAAAATCGTGCCAGATAGGTCAGTTGGCACAAAATCCAGAGCCTATAGGGTTTCATGTTCTTCCTACTGTGGGATGTTTCTTGTGTTGGAGCTTGAGTTTCTTTTAGCAGTGCAGATGTTACAGGCCCACACTTCAAAAAGGCCAAGGTCAAGCCAGGGCAGGCCATGTGAGTTTCCAGGTGAGCTTTCTCCCATGCTTAAGCCTGCTCTTTGCATTGTTGCTACACAGGCAACGGTTTAGTAAGCCCCAGGATGCAGAATCCAGTAGTAGCACATTTGAAACATATTACCTGTTTATGTAAAATAGTCTTCTTATGGAAGTAAAAGAAAATCTAAACCTCTAATGAATACACAACTTAAAACCAACATGTATCTTTGTTTTATTATCTGTTGCTGCAACAGCTTCCCTATTACAATCATTAGTCTTTTCAGGGCCAAACTTTATTTGCAGTGTGAAAGCTCATGGAGTGGTCCATCTGGCTTCTGGCTGGGAAGAGAACCTTTCATGCCAAAATGCACCTCTGAGAGAAAGCAAAAACTTCTTTTTTTTCTTTTTGCCTTTCTCAGAGTACATAGATAATTTTTGCTCTGTTCGTACATTATTAAAACTGTAAGGCCAGATTCTCAGCAGGGTCAAAGCGGTGTAACTCTGTAAAAATCAATTAAGTTTTGAAGATTTAAACAACAGAGAATTTCACCCCTCTGGCACTTGCGTCTTAGGCGCTAATACGCTTTTTCACCGATGCGATTATGCACGTGTTTGCTAAGAATCACGGCGTATAGAGAATGTGAAGTGGTAGGAAGAATTGCCACACAGAAAAAATAGAAGAAGAAAAAAGCAGAAGAGGAAAGAATTTCCCCAGCAACAATCCCTCAGTGTTTTAGTTTCCAGCTTAATGATACATAATTTTAGCTTCTTTAAAAACAAATCATGGTAATGGAGCCTCTGATTTGTGCTTCTTTTCTTTTTTTTAAATAAAATGTTTAAATATTTATTGCAAATAAGGGCATTTATATATCACATCCTGCAGCAGCCCTTCACTAATGAATAGTTTCTTGCATGTCGTTTGTTGCTGTAGAGTTGCCACTGCCACCATGCACTAACTGAGAGGCATCATAAACATCAGGCTTTAACATCATTACATTTTCTGCCTCTCAGATAGGATTTGTGTTCTGTTTCCAGATTCTATTACTGGATGCATTTCCCTGGCTGGAAGGGAAAAAAAAAAAAAAAAAGAAAGGAAGAAGCGAAAAAAGGTATAAGCAATGTTTTTATTAAACCTTTCTCTTAGCTTTACACAAGCCTTTTTTCCCCCTCTTTTGTAGACTCCATGTATTTTTAATGATTTCTCTGTTGCTTGTAGAAAGTTGAGAGGATGAGAGAAGGAAAGAGAGAGCACTCAGATAGAATAATTCAATTTTCTACTTTGTGAAGAGAAAAATCTGTCTCTGGGCTACATCTAAAAAAATAATAAAAAATTATGTTTTCCCTTTGTAGCTTCTAATACATTTTATTTAAAGAAAAAAAAAGCCCTTTTAAAGCTCTGCTTCCTTTTTGGAAAACGAAGTCATGTGCTTTGCAAAATCAAAGAAGCAGGTGATGCACATACTTGAATTTGTAAGGAAACAGGAGAATTTTACAATGTAACAGAAGATAACTTACAAGAAAAACAAGCCTCTGACAAAGCAAAGTCACAGACACCCAGTATACTAAACCTTCTTTTGTGTCACATAGAGGAAGTGGGGAAGAATGGAAGGGTAGGAGACACTATGACATGTCTTTCTCATGCTATAATTAGATGGTTTAGTAATCATTTATCATTTACATTGGTAAATTCTTGAGCACTGTCAATTTTTGCAATGTTTTCCTGTGCCTGTCAAAGGACACATTTTATGCAGAGGATCCAGGGTTTCTATCCTCTAAGTATACCCAGGTACTAACTAAACTTCTGGTGGGAGCTTGGTGCTAAGGAAAGGGTACCCACTGTAACTGAAGGTGAAAACACTGCTCTTGGTGCCAAGTTTGGGAAGGAAAGTCTGGTGCTGCTGGTGGTTGCAGAAATCCTGTGATGCCTATGAGCCATGATAAGTAGAAGCTCAGCAGTGTCAATGTGAAAGTCCATATAAGGGGAACGATTGCTGCATGGGTTGAAAAGCTCCAGGTGGTGTTTCTTCCAGCACAGGCACTGCTCCCAAGATGGCAGAAATTTGATATCCGAAGGGTCATAGCGACCTAGACATCTTTATAAATTTAGTATGCCTTTACCTCTCACAGACAAAGGATATATATTCATATTATTATTAATACAGAAGCATAGGATGGAAGAGGAATTTCCAGTCCCCTCTCCTGCATTGCTCATTGGGAGGAACAGGAAGATGTGACGCAACACTAGGGATGTCTCTGCTCCATTTAATTCATTCTTTCATATGCTTTGTGCCTATGTACATGGAGAACTGGTGTTTAACGCATTTACTTGAAAAAAATGACAGCTGGAAATGTATTCCAGCACCTACCTGTGTTCAGATCTGGCTTTTGCAATAGAAAGTGTAACCATCACATACTTGTGTCTAGAAATCTTTGCCCTGATGTCGATCAAACTGGTGAAAGCTCTTTCTGTGGAGGACTGGCAACTGAGGAGAGAAACCAATGCATGTCAAGGACAGCTTTACTAAATTACTACATAAAAAGAGGCCTAAGCTTGATGAAACATGCATTTTCTTGAAATCTTGAAATATTCTTGATGCCTTATCCTGATATTGTTATATCTGAAATGTGTTCCTTTCTTGATTGTCACTGGAAGTGGGGAAAAAAAGAAATTTCAACATTTTCTAAAAAATGTCAATTTTATATTTCACAACTTGCATGATGCATCTCAACATTATTATTACCACTGCGAATCATTCCTTATACCGAAGTACTGCAGGTAAAAGAGTGTCTCAATTATGTCATAGTAGCAGAGCTGTGGTTGCACTGCATAAAATTATCTCCCTACTTTACATTTTCTCAGGTTCAACATCAGGTTGGATTAAGGACTGAATACTCACAGGCAGCAGTGGGATTTGGCCTGAGTGTAAAACTGATCCTGTGCCTGACTTCAGGTATTGTTATCCACTACTTACTGTTACAGGGAAAACCCTGCTCAGCTCATTGGGTTTAAATCAAATCAGGCTTGAAGCACTTTATTCATCTATTGACAGTAAGTAGTTAACTGGAGAACTGTGAACTATATATTCAGGATCAATATCAACAATATTGCAGATAAACCACAGTATTAGTCACTTCTAAAATGTTGACAAGCACATAAAATTTCTAAATACCCTTCTGTAACTAATCCCCAATGGTTGGGGCTCTTTTCATCCCACAAAGATACAAGCATACTTTCCAGCCCTACCTGCACCAATCCTCCTCTGGTGACGCCTGAAACGTGCACTAGTGAAAAAGCTCATGCAAGGTTCACTCTGGTGTGGGTCTTCCCCTGTCTCACTCTTACGAACAGGGTGCAGACTGGACTCAGCACCTGTCCTCTGTGAGGGGGCTCTGCCTGTCCCAAGAAGAGGAGGTTATACTGGTGGGGGAGCTGCAGATTGTGCCCAAACTTGGCACTCTGGTTCTTTCTTTCCTGCCCAAGGTCCTTCCATTCCCTTTGCAAATTATCGTGGTTCTTTTACGTTGATTCTCAAGTTGACTCCTTATTTTCTAAAAAAATAACCCCAAAACCCACAAAGCAAACGGGAGCAAATCCCTTAGTAATTCCGTGCTTAATCCTGCCAATGATTGTGTTGTGCAAACTACTGTAACTGTCAATTCCTTCTTAGTGTTACCAGTTTTAAGGCATCTTTTCCATACCTATGAGGTGTGCTTTGCCAGCTCAGGGAGGATCCTGGCAATGCCAAAAGGATTTTGATGAAGAAACTCATTGGCATTACAGTAGTCTCTGTTTTAAAGAGCTGCAACATAGATTACACAGTCCCTACATTCAGGACTAGCTTTGCTTTATGACTCTTGTTGAGGAATGAAAACTCCCTGTCTTCTAAAACAACCGTATTTTAGAGAAGGTGAATGATTACTTACCCAAACCATTCTATGATTTTATGATAATTGACACTTAAGATTACTAACAGTTCACTGCAGAAGACCATTTTGAAACTCTAGCTAGCCCCATATAAATGCTAATCAAGGGTACAAGTGAGGAGGTATATTTTAATAGTAATACTCAAGGACTGAGGCATTTGATTGCCATTAGCGTCAATAGGAGCTATTTGCATGAATCCATGCATATTGAGAAGTATACCTTGTAGAAAGAAAATTCCAGCTGTCCTATTTAGACCACAGAAGAACAGTTTACTGAGAAACAGCTGACTTGTTACAGGATGGCAATTCTAGCTCCGGAGGCTCTTTTCCAGCTGCAGACACCCTACTTTTCAAAATTTCTACTGTTTGCTGTTCGCTGCCTGCAAAGAACATCTAAAGGTTTTTTCCCAGGCATGCCATTTATCTGAGTCAGGCTTCTCAGTCAGGAAACAACCTTTTTGGTGCTGAACTGCTACTGACAAATCTATCTAGTATCTTAAATACAGGAGGAATTCCTGCAGCATTGTAAACTTCTGTGGTACTGGGTTGCTACTTGCAGGAAATTAGGGTACATTCCATGAATTAGCAATAAACTAAAAAGTCTAGAAGGTTCTGAAAGCATTTTAGAGGGCTATCATAGAGTTGCATTTTTAAAAGACTATTCTATCATTCTATTCATTTGATTTACCTAAGAAGCAAAGGATTGTTTTAAATTCTGATTTCCAGTGCAGTAATACAAAAAAAACCAATCCTTTCATTGGGAAGAGAAAACAACTCCCCAGGAGAGCAATTCAGAGTGGTTAAACTGGGCTTCGGCTCTGAATTGCCATTTTGAAAGCATGTCTCTCTTGACCAACTCTCTCTTCTCTGCAGATGGAGTCTGTGGAGAGCTGGTGTCATCCCAAGGCAAAAGTTAGTTTATGGGAATACCCACCTCTGTGTTTTACTGGATCTCTAAAGAACCTGGATATTTTTTTCTGGTTCTGCCTTAAAGGCTTCAGATTTTCTATTAAGATTTAGAATTTGCTAGGCTGGTTCATGTTGGTTTTGCCAATAAAATTATTTCAATGTACTTTTCTTGGTAAATCCAGTTTGCTGTAAGATAGAGAGTGCTTCTCATGAAAAGAAGAGCTCCTGTACTCTGCCAGAGAAATTTTTGTTGTTGCTTTAGTGTTTTGGGTAGCTTTTGATATGTTGCTTCTCTGCACTCTTAATGATGTAGTTCCAGGTTTGTTAGGAAACATTCATGAGGTTGAGCATAGGAGAATATACACAAATTGTAGCCACCCCAGTTGCCTACATGACTTTCCATATAGGACCCTTGGGAAGTATGTACTGAACAAATATATTAATATGACAGGACCTGTTTCATTGCATTTGTCTTCTGAAAGGCAAGGTGAAATAAGAAATTCAGCAAGCAGTAGGATGAAGTAAATGACATGAGAAGAGCCTCAGACGATAGCTCAACCACCAAAGTCAACAGCAATCCATGAGGCCTTCAAGAGACCAAATGTCTCCCTGAAAATGTCATAACTTCTGTTTCTTTCTTTGAGAGTTTCTGAGTACATGGTCAACCATAACACTAAACCCACTCCTGTTACACAGGAAGGAGTAATGTGGGTTTTTTTTCTTAATGTATTCTGACCATTTATCTTAATTAATTTTACTGGATGAGTTTGCCCTGTTTGATACTATTCACTGTGAATGCAAAACTTTTAAATTATGATTAAGGCAATGTTTTCTTCTTTCTGACACTGCATATTCTTCTAGATTTCATTTAATTAGGATTCCAGCATTTTCAATCTGCCAGCCAAACCAGTGCTTAGAAACATGAATAAATACTGGTATGAACATAATATTTTACCCTCTGCAAAGAAGACTTTGTGTAACCCTTATCATTTAACAAAGGACGGATCAACCCGCTTCCATGATGCTCAAAAGAGCAATGACAGAAAGATCTACCCAAGGCACAAATCAGATTTCTTTTTCCTTTTCAGGGTGCCTGTGAGATACTATGCAATTGTCCATCTATTCAACCACATGCTGGTCTGGGGCATTTCTGACTTGCTCAGAAAAAAAGCTCAAATCTATCCAGTCAGATAGTAAATGCAGAATAATTGGCTGGACAATTTTAGGATATCTGGTAGGATAATAAATGGCTGAAAGCTCAATGTTGGCTTAATTCTGTTCCCACTCAAGCCAGTGAAAATGTCTTCTGGCATTTCACCATTGAAATAAGAGTTAAGTAATTTTGAAAATCCTGTCCCTAGCACATAATGTATAATCATTCATTTCTTGCATCCAATCTGTTTCATTTGATCATTCACACCTGCCTTTGGTAACACAGTGTAACATAGTTAGCTAGACCAAATACAGAACACCTTCTTTGATAAGCAGTCAGCATTAGTGACGATTCAACTGCTATTTCAGGATTCTATTCTTAGCAACTCAAGTTGTTCGCAATTTGATGTGAAGCTAATTTGTAGACTCGTGAATTCAGTTTTGCAAGAAATCTTAGAAGTGCTGGCTGGTCTGCAGGTGTACAGATTAGCTACTGTGGACATAATGTCTCTAACTGTTGTAGATATAAAAGTCCCTAACATATTCTAGCTCTGCATATATCGAAAGTTTCGATAATTCTCTGGTTAATATTTAGCTGGCAAGCTGCTAGAGTCTTTGGGAATCTATTCAAATAAATATCTCAAATTTGTCCAAATTCAGAAGTTGCAACAGGAGTCAGTTAGCACCATAATCAAAAGATCTTTGAAAATCATTAGCCTACTGCTTGATAAGAAGTAATGGAGAAACTGCTTTTCTAATCATCTTCCACTGCTTCCTGGGTAAAGGAATAGTTGAAGTTCAACAGTACATAAACAGAGAAAACCTTTCCTGACTTTAAAACATTGCCTTTTGGCTACCTCGTGTGCAAAGTACTCATACTCTACTCCCAGGTATTCCTCTAAATCCCCAAATGCTGCCACCACTATGTCTTAGAGAAACGACTTTCTTTGCTCAGCTGGTCTTTGTAGACACACCTTGAGCAACTGAATGACATAATTCCTCTCGAAGTCTGTAGGTGCTAAAGGATGACAGTTAGTTCCCTTCTTATTCTGCGTGGCTCAGACAGTGGGGAAGATATTCTAATTTGCCTAAAAATAACCAGTCACAGAAGGCTGTTTGTATCCCTGTGACTTCTTTATAATGCAACAACATCTAGGAGTCACAAGCATGGTTTCACAGTCCATTATATTAGAAGATGGAACAAAACAGAAGTTCCTTGGTAAATCTGACTTAAATTTGGTGTTCTCATGATTCTGAGTGAGTAAAGCTCTGGTCTGAACAGCTGAGCCAGATGTGAATTGAATTCTATACACAATTTGCCCATTTCTGAAAACAAAAGTATTTTGAGTACTTCAGAGTTTTTCTCATAACAAAAAGCTATTTTGCTTCATTCTGGAGTGTGAACTAATTAAGCTCAGTTTTAGTTTTAGATAAATTACATATTCAAAAATATTTTATTTAGAAAAACCCAATTATTGTTGTTGAAAGGAATATGGGGCAATGATTCATTGCATTTACTGCTAGACAAAAATCTCATCATACCGTTTAATGTAAAAATCACTGCCTGCTGCCTAGTTAGGACATGAAAAAGCCAATGCACCATTTAAAGCACATCAGAAACAAAAAAGACAATACAGTTCAGAAACTCTGCAAGAGAGGAGACACTCTAGTCTTTATTATTGAAGAAGAAATCATTTATATATTTTCATCACATGGAAACTGCAGAGCACATCAAAATCAAATGTTTTAAAATCTAAATTAAAAAAAGATACAGTTCAGGAGGATTGTTGCCTGCAGGAAATCTTCCAGGCTGTTTTCTGACATTCTAAATATAAAATACACCATGTGAGAAATGTTTGATTCATTCTGAAGTACGTGATGAATGTTTGCCAGGAACCATCGACCACTGCCTCATCTCAAGTAGAATCAAATTGGAGCTTTCCCAGAGAAAGCAGTGGTAGACCTCTGAAGTTCAGTACTTAATCTAACTTCCTGTACACCTTTAATCTTGCCCAAACAAATAAAGCAAACTTGTCTTCCCAGCTTGGTGAGAAATGAACACTTAGATGCACACTGAGCCTTTAACTGTGGAAATGTAATTGTTGGTAAACAAGAACTGTGAATCGGTGGGAAAGTTCCTCGTCCTTTTAAAATTCTTATAATTACTTTTTTTCATTGAAACATTAATTTATTTTTTAAAATTCTAAAGAACGGAAACAACTGACCCCAGCCCTGTATTTGTTCAAAAAGCAGGAGGATCCTGTGTCTTGAAAATGGTCTCTAGGGATCTGACTCTCCGCCCATCTGTTTTTGCAACAGAAATTTCAGATAGAAGCCCAAGATCTGCTGTTGAATGCCACAATGCAACAGATGAGAGGACACATACAAAAGTCCATGAATGTGCCTTATCTATACTGTGTGGCCAGAAAAAACACACACAACCTTAAGGTTCATAGTAGAAAGATAATTGGACTGGAATCTCAAATTGAATTAAACTCATCCTAAGTATTGAAATATAAATAACCTCTGCTGTGAGATTTAAATCACAGCTTGTGTGAAGTTTAAAGAATAACAAAAGACAAAAGCAACACCTAAATGTGTCATGCTTTTGCAGACCTGTGACCAGGCATTCATACTTACATTCAAACATTAACATTTTCTTATACATTTCCTATTCTTTTGAGAAAATTCTGGGTTTTTGAATGGCTTCGTCTCATATTTTATTTTTTTCTGGACTGTCTCTTCCTTCCAGAAAAACTAAAGTATGGGAATTTGAATTTAAAAGGTCAAGTCAGTATTTGTTGCTTTTTAACTACAACTTTCTATTATAAATTGTTGCTGAGAAATTAATTGGAAAAAGCCAAGAGGGTATTCTTCATGACATTATTCCAGGGCGTAGTTTTCAAGCTGTTTACTACAGAGACAACACCACATTACAAGTTCTGTCCACATATAAGATAGCATGCACTGGGGCATAATGATAAGCAGATGGCATTGTCTGCAGTGGAAGTAATAGCAACCAGAAGCATTGCTGCCTACTTTATTTTACAAATACTTTTATACTATGATGTATTAAAATGTGGAACTTTGTGTGCCTTCCCTATGCAAGGCATAGGTATTGATAGCAAATGGTGAGAGAACTAGTGGTGATAAGTAAACATAGAGTAGTTATTTGGAAGTAGGTGGTGTTTAAAAACAGCACAACCACAGCACACTCTAACAAAAGACAGAACAAATAATAGTGAAATATTCCAGGAAATGGAGGGAAGATGAAATTGGGTGTTGGCTCCATCATTAAAGATGTTGTTTCTGAAAGTCTTTATATGAATATGCCATTCAGAAAATCTGAAGCTTCTAAATTTTATTACCAATAATACTGCCTAATTTACCACCGCCATCTGCCTGGCAATTATTGCTGGAAGTAGTGCATCCAAGGCAGATGATTTCAGAGAATGACATTAAAGGACTGCATTGTGAGAGGAGTGTGATAGGGAGATTCCTGGCCTAGCAGGGACCTAAGTTACAGATTTTACATACACATATGCACACAGAAATATATGCAGGTGTGTACATGGATACACAGTATGTCTCTGTGTATGGACAGATATATCATAGCGTAGAACTGAGGCTTATGCTATTTCATTATGATAGAGCTTTGCCAGCTTAGTGCAATGTTCCAGTCTTGAAACTTAAAGAAATCTCTGTGTTTGAAAAAAAGGAAAGAAAAAAAAAGAGGAAAAAATTATTAAAATTATTTTCTTTGGAAGGACAACTTTCCAAGAACTTGGAGTTATATTTCCTTTAAATACATGCTCTCACTGCCTTATGTACTTAGAGCTAGACTGTAAATTCTTTAGAGTTGCCGATACATTGAAAGAGATGGTGCAGAAGGGACTTACATCTGTGGTGTCCCAAAGGCATTCAGCCTCCAAAGGCACAAAGGACCATATGCAATAGTGGCAATGGTACCTGCTGGAAGATGGCAGCATGTCCTCCCTCTAGCACTGGCTTGAAACAGCTGGTGTGGAAAAAGGATGGGCAATGAACACGAGTCAGACTGTTCCCTTCTGTGCTGTAGAACACAGCCAGATGCTTTTCTTTCTTCTTATCTCTTCAGTGAAGTCACGTAGGAATGTGTCCAGGTGGGTTTTGAATGTGTCCAGAGAAGAAAACTTCACAACCTTTCTGGGCAGTCTGTCCCGGTGCTCCATCACCCACCCTCACAGTGAAAAATTTCTTCCTTATGTTCACATAGAACCTTCTATGCTCGAGCTTGCACCCATTGTCCCTTGTCCCATCACTGGACATCACTGAGAAGAGCCTGGCTTTGTCCTCTTGACACTCCACTAGCCCTTCACATATTTATAGACATTAATGATGTCACCCCTCAGTCTTCTCCAAGCTAGAGAGTATTTCTCTTAAGGAAGATGCTCCACTCCCTTGATTATCTTAGTGGCCATGTGCTGGACTCTTTCAAATAGTTCCCTGTCCTTCTTGAACTGAGGGGCCCAGAATGGGACACAATATTCCAGGTGTGGTCTCACCAGGGCAGATTAGAGGGGGAGGAGAACCTCCCCTGACCTATAACCACACCCTTTCTGATACACCCCAGGATGGCATTGGCCTTCTTGTCCACAAGAACACATTCCTGGCTCATGGTCATCCTGCTGCCCACCAGGAGTCCCAGGTCCCTTTCCTCTATGCTGCTTTCCAACGGGTCTGTCCCCAGTCTATACTGGTACATAGGTTGCTCTTCCCCAGATGCAAGACTCTACACTTGCCCTTGTTGTATTTCATTAAATTTCTCCCTGCACAACTCTACAGCCTGTCCAGATCTTGCTGGATGGCAGCACAGCCTTTTGGTGTGTCAGCCACTCCTCCCAGATCTGTGTCCTCAGCAAACGTGCTGGCAACGCACTCTGTTCCCTCATCCAGATTGTTGATGAATATATGGAACAATACTGGTCCCAGTACTGATCCCTGTGGGACTTGACTAGATGCAGGTCTACAGCTAGACTCTGTCTCATCAGGATCATCAGATAAGGACAATAAGGATAATCAGAATAATGAATTATTTATATTTATTTGTATCACGGTGACAGCAAGAGATCCGTGAACACAGAACTCATGTAGTGTAGGGTGCTGTACTTGCACTAAAGAATTTGCTGTCTAAGCAGGTGAAACAGTCAAGAGACAGGAGGAAAATACTTTCACCTTCTGCTTCAAACATAGGATTTCCTATGTCTGTCGAGTTTGGATTGCAACATGGAAATACATGGAAGTTCGTGCTCACAGTTACGCAGGAAGTTCTCTAACAGTGAAAGCAGTAGGAACTGCAGCTTACAACATTAGGATCTTTGTTTCTCTTGGGTTGCTCAAGGATGTAAAGGGTCAAGTTAGAAATTGAACAAGGACATATCAGATGATTTAGTCACAACATAGACTTCTGAAACCTGATTTTCTCTGTAGGGGTCAGCTAACACCACTGTGACTTGTGAATGGCATACACAAATAAGGGAGCTCTACATTTTAGCTGTGCTGAGTACTCTGATCGGGTTAGCTGTGTCACCGTGGACATCAGCAAAAGCACAACTTTGCTCTTCATACTGACCCTCTCTGCTGTTAAAATTTTATTTTTTTAGCTTAGCTAGATAGTGTGAAGCTGGCACGGCTATGCCTGTGGCACACATCTGTCACGATGTCTTCAGCAGACAGACTCTAAGATCTGAAAAGCAACATCACAGTCAGTTAGAAAAGTTATGCTACAAAGAAATGCCTGCAAAGATCCTGAGGAAACTTGTAATCATTCACACCTCCTGAGCTTACACGGAATATTGTCTATGTCTATGTGAACTGAGCTGTTGCAATCATAAAAAGGCTGTAACAGAATGAAGAGAGAGTGATTCTGTTGTATTGAGAAGAAAAAATAAATCAATGTGGGGGGAAAAAAAGCACCAATTCTAAAGTGCAAAAGCTGTACCAAATTGTTCTCTAATACATGGCCTTTTGAAGTGCCAAAGAGCATATTTAAGCAGCTTTTTTTTTTCTTTTATCTGAATAGATTGGCCACTTAATTGTAGAGAAGCAATCATGTAATGCCAAAAGATTAAAAAAAAAGTTCTTTTTAAACTCACACATCAATGTGTTATAAATTTGATGTAGTCTGTTTTCAGAAAGGATCCTGTGCATCCCAGCATTGACACAAACCTAAATATTGCTGTTACATTGAGCTTGAAATCCATGAAGGTGCTTCGTTGTAAACAAGGGAACAATTTGACCCAGTGAGCACAATTAAGTTTGTTTTTGTCTGGGACGCGAACTGAAGTCTGTGTGAAAAATCTCCTCCTCACAAAGCTTCAAACTACAGTACATCTGTTTCTCTCACCCAGCTTACATAGTTCTGAGTGGCAAAGTATTAGCTAACAAACAGGAATGTTTTTTGACACCTGCTATGCTTCCATGCAGTAAAAAAAGCCAAATGCTATTTTTAACAAATTGATGTCTAGCCACTGATATGTGATAATGAATAAAATTAAACTAGAAAATATTAGTTCTGATACGCATCTACATGAGAACATCTAAGAAATCTCCTGCATTGAAGATGTAGCTTTTCTCATACAATTCTAAGAATGTATTAATAATGGCTTTGGATGGGCACATGTAACAGTAAGTGAGAACAGAGGAGGAGCAATGCGTGTAGTCCCGAACACCACCACTGATTTGACTCCTAAAATTTTCTCTCCCTTAACATGTAATGTTGATACCCAGAAAATTCTTGGTTACCTGTGGGCTTTTTTCAGCAATTCTCATGACACTCAGAGGATTAAGGTTGCATCCATATGTTCTTGAAGTTTTCACTGCAGTGGTTTTTGCAGTAGTAAGTGGAAAATGAAATGTTTTTTATAGGAGCATGTGGGTTAAAGCTGGCTGAAAGACTATAAACAAAAGATTATGATAGTGACTAGGGGAAAAATATCTAGTAGGGTAATGAAGGGTGCAGTTTCAGGATTGTTCCTATTTAACATCTTCATTAGCAATCTGGAAGAAAGAATAAACAGCATGTTAATGAAATGCACAAATGATACTAAATTAGGAAGAGTCACAAATACTAGTGAGGACAGAAGTGTAATGCAAAGGCCCTGGGGAGAAATGCGGGCAGGAAAGAACAAAACAAACCACTCAGGAAAAAAAAATAAAGCACACTAATATGTTAAAGCTAGAGCAGTATGAATCAATGTGAGGGAAAATCCACAGCAGTAGTAACACTGGAAGAGAGTGTGAGCAACATATTACACCTAGGCTGTAATGTGATATGTTGGTAATAAAAGCCAATATACTCTGGGCCATATATGTAAAGGCATAAAAGTCATGCATCAGAGGGGCCATAGTTCCTCTAAATGGCGCTCTGCTTTCTGAAAATGCAGTGCTCTGTTATGGAAACAGGGTAGTATTGATACTGAAGGAGACCACAAAGTCAGATATATACCTGGAATGAGCTGAAAGTAGTTATGTTTGTTTGTTTGTTTTAGATAAAGGAGACTGGAATGTATGTAGGCAAGTTGGCACAGGAAAAAAGGAGAGAAAAAGGGGGTAAAGTGTATCCTCATTTTCCTGTTTTTTAAACAGGGCCCAGTTTAAGCCTGTATGTCACATGAATAGACATATACTTTTGATCAAGCAAACTGTCCTTTATTTTTTGTCAAGGTGGAGGGATACAATGAAAAGGAATAAGGAACAATAAGCAACAAAAACATCAATTGTGTCATTGAACTTATCCATGCTACATTTGTATTTTTGACACTGCAATTCTAGTTCTACCCTGCTCACACAGAAAATAGTAAAACTGTAACTGAGTAATCTCAGTTAAACCATATGATACCAGTACAAGAAAATTGTAACTAAATAAAATTCCCTGATCCTGGGTGTACTTCTCCTTCTACAAAAGGAGGGATTGAACAGATTAATATTCTTCAGTTTGTAAAAAATGGGAAGGCATGGTTAACATTTATTATTATGCACGCTCATATAAATTCACCCATTAATATGAACAATATGGAAGAGTGAATAATCACTCCTCATTCTTTTTCTTCTCACAATAAAAGAGCACAAGAGTAGGAAATGAAAAGATCAGCCAGCTGGTGTAAAACAGAAAGAAGCGCTATTCCACACTGTGTATAATTAAACCCCAGAACTCATTACCAGAGGATGGGTGCAAAAGGAGGTCAGAGAGATCATGGAAAATAAGGGTATGGAGGCGCACTGAGAAGAAAGTTTCACATGCAACTTGTTGCTCTGAAAGTCTCTAAACTTCAGTTTACCAGAAGCTGAGACCATGCATCAAAACTGTGGGGTTAGTGAGCACATGCTGACTTTCTTATTGTCTTCCATACGCATTTTAACCCGTATGGCAGGCATAGTATAGGCCTTGTAACATTATGTTGACCCAGTGAAGACTTCTTTACGCTGAAAGTCATAGCAATAATCACAAAGAATCACAGTGAAGTAGCCCATCTCTGAAGGAACTTTTTTTAAAGAGTTTTAAAGTTTTAAAGAAATAGGAGAATTTGAATACACATGCACACACACACAAATGCATACACACAATAACAACAAAAAGGAGCAAGGATTGGGCAAGCAGAAGAACGAGAAAATATGAATGTTTGGGTTTGGTTTTTTTTAAGAAGTAAAATGAATTAGGTGACATCTTCCCAATTGTATTTTTGCCATCAGGATCTGCATTATGGTGAAAACAGTAAGGTTTCTCTCTGAACAACTGAGAAACAGTTCAATGCTTTGGAAGACAATCTAAATGCCAAAGCGCTTGGAAAAAAATATAATATAGTCTTCAGGGACTTTTCTCCACAGCAGAAATGTATAGGATATAGATTAATTGTTAACAAAATTTTTTTGGTCAACAAAATGTTTTTTTTTTTTGTTTTAAGGTTATTGTATATTGACATATTTATTCAGTACACACCAGGTCTAATATAGGGCAAAATTAAACTTTTTATAAAGTGGTAATGAAGACCTGGGCTGTACCAAGAATAATGTAGTGGGAGAAACTTTGCTTGGCAAAGACAAAAGGCAGCAGATGTTCTTGAAGTCCGTGATTGCTTCTGTAACTTTCCATGGGTTTCCTAGGTTTATGCACTTGCACCAATGAGTGTGCAAATTCATTGTGGTATACAGAGTTGAATGTGTCCCTCACATTGTGCATCAGTGGAAAAGGGTGAAACATGGGTTGCAGACAAGGGAGTGTTAGACTCCCTTGTCCACAACAACTTGTTCAGGTCTTCTTGTTCCATCTTCCAAAGCTCCACAGATATTGAAAGTTTTGTTAAAAGTGTTAGATTTTTTCAGGTGTCTTTGTCAGGTGAGGAGAATAATTTCAGGTTTAGAGGTTTTTATAAGGAAGGAAATGAAAGACTTTATGCACAACCTACAGTGTCTGGTGTGATACCAGTGGGAAGATTAAGAAAAACATCATAAATTCCAAACTGTAGCTTAATAATGAAAGGTTAGAGATATTATTGGGACATAGAGACAGTTTACTTAATTATTGAATCTATTTGGATTGTCAAGAATTTAGAAAACTAAGTGTATTCATAAAATATTTGGTTTCTTTGAGAAGGTGAATTTTCTTCTCTTAGGTGAACTCTGCTAACTTAGTTGAATAACTTTTTCATAGTATTTTAATAATGTATTTATCAAGGGAACTGTATAAAGGATGAAGAATGGTATCCAGAGGGAGAGTCTGAAGTAATTTTGTTATCAGATTTACAACAGCCTTTTGAACCTTTACTACAGCTTTTCATGTACCTGCCCAGGTCTTTCCTAAAGGATTTTGGTCCTTGACCAGGAGTTTATTTCAGATTGCAAGCATACGATAGTTCTTTGGTTATAGGAGGAGCAACTTATCCCAAAAGAAACATCCCCAGATGCTCTGGCTGTGGGCTGGTGCTTGTCACAAAGACCAATTAATAGAGGCAAGAGTTGAATACAATACAAAAAAAGTGCTTACCCCTGAAGCCACAAACAGGTATCTTTGGTGAATAGAGGGTGTCAATTCATAAGTATGTAAGTTCACTCCTTCAGCAAATACTTAAAAATCTTTGATTTTGAACAAGGGCATTTGCATCAATTTCCTTCTGCTAACTGACGAGCTTTAAAAGTTCATTTAAAGTTTATTTTAAAAACGTCCATTGTGGACAAGTTTTGCTCTTCATGGGAAGCCATTGTAGTTTGGTATTTTTCTACCATTTTGCACTGGAACCTCAGCACTTCCTTCTTCTTTCCATTTACTTCACTCCAAATGGCTGATTCAACTTTCTTTCTTTCAGCTGACTCCAGATGGGTTCCTCTGGAAGAGGAGATGCAGATATGACAGTGCTTGTCTTCTCAGGGCAGCATGAGGCTTGCACGCTGGTAAATAGTTTGACTTATAAATGAAACATACCTTGTCATCACAGGTTTTGGGAATCCAGAGCTAGAATAACAGTTCCCTGTTTTCTGAACCCAAACTGGTCCAAAATATTTACTCTTTCCATGTCCAGGGACAGCTTCAACATGTGGGCCAACTAAAAAGTATCTCTCTATTGTAGTAATTTTTTTTCTATCTGTGGTTGAGATTGATACAGTACACATACTTCCTTGCTTAAGCCAAATTATGCTCACATGCTCTCTATCACTGGCTGTGATTTTTGGAGCACCATATACCAGTTGAACCATAACAACAGACACTTCTGTTTTAAATATAACAAAATATTCGAGTAAATCTACGCTAAACTTAACAGGATAGATGTAAAGAAAAAACACCCTGGAAACTAACAGCAGAGGACAGAAGATCAAATTCTTGCTAAACTAGCTGTATATCAGCTGATTTTTCTTCTAGCACCTACAATTTTATTATAACTTCTTGTCATTCAGCACAGATCCCAAGAGTAGCCAAGCATGATGCTTGATACTTGCTTGGTAGGATAAAATGATGCTGAAGAATGAATACTTGTATGTGGATTTATAGATCTGCAAAACTGGTAGTGTAATTGTCATTTATATTTACACCTTTTCAACCTCCTTGAAAAATTAGAGAGTTATATAACATTTGCTTACTGGTAGTGCTTTTCTTAACATTGCCACAGTTGTATAAAGGAGCCATATTGTAAATGAAAAATCCCACGTTTTGAGTCCACTAGCTGAAATTTTTGTATTAAGTTTTACAGTAGCAGAAGATTCAAGACGTCACCATTTTTTAAGGCTTTTAAAGTTGGCATTTCTTTATATCCCTTTGGTAAACAAATATTCTGTATCCTTTTTTTGTCCTTGGGAATTATGTATAGCTATGAATGGGAAGATTGATAAGCACAAGTATTAGAAACACATTATCTTGAAGTTTTGCATATGCTTTGAAAATCTATAGTCTACTGCATGTGTGAAATAATGGATTTGCTTTTAGATAGCTTATCAGTAAAAATAAAGTAGTCCATAGACAAAGAATTAAGTTTAATAGTTCTCAAGCATTTTAGTTTATCTGAAGCAACGATATGAGAATATCTCTGAATTTTAAAATTTTCGCTTCCAGGAAAAAGACATACTAAAGTGTTCAGATAACAGCATCCTATAGTCATATGTTTTAAGTGTATAAGTAAAGAAACAGGGCATACTTTTGCTGGAATAGAAAAAAATAATACTGATAAATGATATATGCATTACTAAATTGTAGAAAAGTTATTCTACCAGTTACCAATCTTCAGAACTGCAAAAAAAATGAAATCGTTCTTCTGAATTATATACAGGCATGTGAGGTCTTTGTTGAGGTTTAATCAAATTTAGTAAAAAAATAATTAGTTAAATAAACTTTCTGTTCCAATAGATCAGGTTTGTTACTCTATGTCAACTGAGCTGGAATTAGCAAAAGACTATGCTTCACTGCTTATTTGGAGGGTAGTACCAAAGCAGACACTGCACTGCCTTCAAGGGATGTGAGCACGTGATTTCAAGTAAACGTGTTTCAGCATTGACCAGAGTATTGCATTTTCTCTAAAAATAAATTAATTATTTTAAATCTATTAAGTGATGTAATTACATTGTAGGCTATTTCCTGCCGTGCACATAGTTTAATGAAATTTAATATGGCGCATATATGCAATTAAAGAAATTGACATTTGATTGAGCATATTACACTGAATAATAAATATTATATTATAGCAAGAAGTTTAGTTTGCAGTCCTGCATAGATGTGGTCATATGAATGGGCATGGGATGCTCTGTAACATCAAAGGACACAACAGTTCATTCTACAGTTTATACTTGTGAAATAAAGGTCCTTGTTACATAAACCTAAAGTACATAAAGCCAGAATTATCTCTCCTGAAAATAACTTTGGAAAAAACCTCTTACACTTGTACAACTTCGGAGTTCAATTTACAAATACATCATTTTCCAGAAGGAAACGTGCATTTTCTCTGTTTCTAATGCACTAATATTACTAGAGAAAACCAATGTCAGGATACAGACACAAATTATTGTCTATCAAGGAAATATCCTACTTATCTTTTTTTGAATGATAGATAATATAAAATAGGCATTTAATAAAAATCCTCTGGGTAACATCTCTTCCCACAATTCATTTGACCAAATCCTCTTTTCTAGTAGAAAAAAGCATCTTTCAGTGGTTTCATTAAGAATTACCAATCTTCAAGTAAGTACGGAGGCAGTTGGAACTAGATGATCAACCTATAGGGTTTCTTCCAATCCAAACCATTCTATGATCTATTCTACAATCTATGTACATGGAGAAATTGTCTAATACATCATCCTAATGTTTATTTCCAAAAGACACCAAAAGAGAAATGTGAAAAAGCCACTCACAGGAATGTTCTACGTGGAAAGGCACAGTTATGGAATGGGAAGATCCTACTCCAAGGATCCAAATCATGTTAAATGGTAATTCATATAAAAGAAGCAGCCCTTATGGGGTGGCTGTTTGACCCCATGAGAGTGCCGGGACTGGATGATGGAAATCATCTTCTTGGACTTTTGCAAGACATTCAACACTGTCCAGCATGACATCCTTGTGTCTAGATTGGAGAGACATGGATTTGACAGATGGACCAGTTGGTGGATAAGAAACTGGCTGGATGGTTGCTCTCAAAGGGTTTTGGTCAATGTCTCAATGTCACAATGCACTGAGCTTTGAGCAGTTAATTCTTGGCTTAGAAAAGCATTGCACGAGGACCCTTCCAACCCAAAGCATTCTATGATTCTAGGAGAAATCTAAATTCTTCCTATTGCTACAGAGGCAGAAATTTTTTGTAAAAGCAAGTACCTGAAGTTTCTTCAAATACTATGGAAAAACCTAAGCTGACTGCATATGGGAGATAATCACTCAAAAAAAAATCCCAGCTCTGATTTTGTGACGGAGGCAGAGGTATCTGTGAAATATAACCAGATGAATATTAAACTTATAAATGTGCAATGTGGCAATATGATCAATTTGTATTACAAAGGAACACTCAAAAATTAAAAACATAAAGGAGAAAAGGAGAAATCAATATAGATTCATAATAATGTTTTTTTATTAATGCTAATACTTGCTGAATTTCAGTTCTCACAAGCATTTCTGTCAGTAAATGTAGTAGAATTGAGTTCCTTTAAGCTGACTGGGACAGTTTGGCCTGGCTACGGTTATTCCTGTGAATATGTGTAAGCTGGATGAGGACCCAATATGTACAAAAATCATTAAGACCATTGCTGACAGCAAAATAGCTATAGGCAAAGTCAATTAAGAAAATCTTCCATATGCAATAATTAATATCATAAACATGAAGTAGAGCAGATTGAATTATCTATAGCAGAACTCTGCGGAGAATTAAAGCTCTGTAGAGATAACTTTGAATGGTGGAATCCTTAAAGGATAAATTTGAGCTCACAACACCAAATGCTATTAATAGGAAATGGCAGTACAAGGTATCACATGATAACATCTGATGTATTACAATAGGAAATGAATTAAATGGTGATTAATTAATTACAAGCATAACATGTGATAGCAATATCTCTAATCAAAAGTGATTACATTATACCAAGATCAAATAACATAGTGAAGATATGTATTTGAACAAATAATACTAGCTAGCATGAACCATTTAATTTATCTGCTGAATAGGGTAACATGAAGTGACTGATAAATTATTTTTTTTTAATGGAGAAATACAAAATGGGCAAGTATTAAAGAAGCATAGGCTGGATGGCTGAATTTCAGTTTTCATCGTAAGTAGTCTCTTCCTCAGTTACTCATATTTTTTTTAAAGTTATATTAGGGTATAAGTCTCTGTCCTTTTTCAGGCCAAAGTTGGGTTTTTTTGGTTGGCTTTAAGTTGCAGCTCAAATTGCTTCTGTGCAATTCAAACAGAGAAAAAAAAAATCTTTGGGAAAACACATCTTTTGCTAAAATTCAGAATGCACTAAATGCAGGAAGCAATAACTACATTTTTCACAGGGGATGAAAATCCCAAATGAAGGAACTTGGTCTTGAGTTTACAAGTTTTGTGAGATATTTAATTGGCATTATCTTGGGGTTTGTTGGATTCCTTGCTCCTACCCAGATGTGTAAAATTCCTTCAGTTGGAAATATTATAAAATATTGTTTTCTTTTCTGTTTAGGTCACTTTCAGCACCTAGGAATCATTGATGTTTTTTTGCCTTTAGCAGTTCAGCCCAATTGCTACCTTTGGTGACAGATTTCCTCTAGCACTTTGCCCTGGATGACATTTATAAGAAATTAGGGATGATTTTAAGACAGTACAAATTTCAGAGTGTCAGGCCTAATTTTCCTTTCTTAAAAAGGTCCAGATAATTGCATACAAAAGGAATTTTGAACCTAAAAAGATCTGGTCTCTTTAAACAGCCTCAAATTGTGCATCCCAAGAGAAACTTCTAAAATCACTTTTGAAAAATTTAGGTCGGTGTATAATTAGAGCCCTAAGTTACCCGAGAGTATTAAGTTTGAGCTGTGTAATGTTAGACACATGCAATGACAGTTTCGCTACATGCAGTGGCATTTTGAACTTTCAAATGCATGCCTGTGAAAATAGCAGGGAAAACAAACCCCTAAAAATCACAGAAGACTTTCTCTCATTTTTTTCCCCTTGGTGAATTTACAGCAAATATTTTTTTACCAAATATATTTACTAGATATTTATAGTAAATTTTGTGATCCTGACACTGTCATGCCAAATTACAAACTTGTCACAGTATCCTCCAAGTGTCAAACTTCAAGTGAGAAACCAAACACTAAGCTGCTTCTCTAGTCATGTTTCTGTTTAGAATTTACAACGCAAAGCAGAAAAAAGTCAAAAATCATGATCACATTCCCTTTCAATCTCCATCAATAAATCTACCATTTGCCTGGAGAAGGACTGCTACAGCATTGTTTTGTTGAAATGCCAACCCCAGTACACGGGGCCTCTGGGAGTTGTCATGTCTGGAAGACAGGGTGCATTTTCTGGTTAGCTTTCAAGGATCACCTTCTCAAAACTCAGAAGCAATGTATCCCAACAAAGAACAAGTCAGGCAGAACAGCTAGGAGGCCTGCATGGATGAACAAGGACTTCCTGAAAAAAACTCAAACACAAAAAGGAAGCCTACAGAGGCTGGAAGCAAGGGCAGGTAGCCTGGGAAGAATACAGAGAAATTGTCTGAGCAGCCAGGGATCAGGCTGGGAAAGCTAAAGCCTTGATAGAATTAAATGTGGCCAAGGACATCAAGGGCAACAAGAAAAGTTTCTGTAGGTATGTCAGTCATAAAAGGAAGATGTGGGCTCTCTCTGGAAGGAAACGTGATACACATTTACCAGGATATGGAGAAGTCTGTGATACACAATGACTTTTTTTGCCTCAGTCTTCACTGGCAAAGGCTCTAGCCACACTGCCCAAGTTGCAGAAGGTGAAGACAAGGACTGGGAGAATGAAGAATTACATGCTGTAGGTGAAGGAGAATATCTAATAAACCTGAAAGAGCAGAAATCCAGGGGACCTGATGAGATGCATTTGTGGGTCCTGGGGGAATTAGCAGATCAAATTGCTAAGCCACTATCTGCCATATTTGATAAGTTGTGGCAGTCTAGTGAAGTTCCCACTGACTGGAAAAAGAGAAATGTAACCCTCATTTTTAAAAAGGGAAAGAAGGAAACCACAAGAACTACAAGCCAGTCAGAATCACCTCTGTGCTGGCAAGATCATGGAGCAGATCCTCCTGCTGTGCTCTGGCACCTGGAAAATATGGAGGTGGTTGGTGACAGCCAACATGGCTTTCACTAAGGGCAAATTATACCTGACCTGACATTCTACAATGGTGTTACAGTGTTGGTGGATAAGGGAAGAGTGACTGATGTCATCTACTTGGACTTGTGCAAAGCATTTGACATGTCCTGTGTGACTTGCTTGTCTCTAAATTGGGGAGACATGGCTTTAGCAGAGGGGCCACTTGATGGATAAGGAATTGGCTGTAAGTTTGCACTAAAACAGTTGTGGTCAATGGCTCAATGTCTGAATGGAGATCAGTGATGAGTAACATTCCTCAGGGGTTAGTATTAGGACTGGCACTGTTTAACATCTATGTCAGTGACATGAAGAGTGGGATTGATTGCACCCTCAGCAAGTTTGTAGATGACAACAGCTGTGTGACGTGATTGACACACTGAAGAGAAAGGATACTGTCCAGAGGGACCTGAGAGAGGGGCCCATGTGACCTCATGAAGTTCAACAAGGCCAAGTGCAAGATTTTGGTCTTACACATGGGTTGGAACAATCCTAAGTACTACTACAGCCTGAACAGAGAATGGATTGAGAGCAGCCCTGAGGGGAAGGACTTGGGGGTGTTGGTGGACAAGAAATTCAACTTGAGCTGGCAGTGTACACTTGCAGCCCAGAAAGAAAGCCCAGCCCTCATATGTAGGCATTCCTGAACTGAATATACAGGCTGGCTGTACAAATCAGGTTACCCCACTGTACTGTAAATTTTATGTTGGTGTTCGTTACCTCAGCAGACACGTGAACCAACTGTCTCCAGTCTACTTTAAGTATATTGTTAAGCAGAAAATTGCTCCTATTTGCAACTTGCTGTAATTTCCTGCCATGGTAGGCTTTTTCTCACTTGGAATTAAGATGCATACATCACACAGCTGTGTCAGTATAACACACTTCAGTATACCACACTTCTATTTCTTCATACCCCTATTCATTTAGAAAGAAAGTCTTTTACACTTCAGGCATAATCCAAAGAATGGCCTCTAAACCAGGATTTTTAGTTGTGGTGATATATTGTCTGATACATTTCTGAAGAGTACAGGTACAATAGGCAAGTTTCCTCTGGTATAATCACAGAATCATAGAATCATAGAATGTGTTAGGTTGGAAGAGACCTTTGGAGGTCTTCTAGTGCAACCCCCCTGTAGTAAGCAGGGACATCTTCACTAGATAAGGTCACTCAGAGCCCCATCAAGCCTTACCTTGAATATCTCCAGGGAGGGGGCCTCCACTACCTATCTGGGCAACCTGTTCCAGTGATCCACCACCCTCGTATTGAAGAACTTTTTCCTAATAACCAACCTAAATCTCCCCTTTTCTAATTTAAAACCATTACTCCTCGTCCTATTACTACACACCCTTATGAACAGTTCTTCCCTAGCTTTCTTATAAGCACCTTTCAGGTACTGGAAGGCTGCTTCAGAGAAAGTAAAATAAAAGGAAGCACTTCAGAGAAAATAAAATGAAGGCTACTTTTAAGTCAGACATGCTTCTATTGTGCTGGGAAGGGTAAGGAGGAACCTTCTGCATTAAATGAGCTCTCTCTTCAGTAGGTGGTTCCAGTCCTGGTGGATAACAATGACCTCTGGCTATCTGTCTGTGGTGGTTTCACCCTGTCTGGAGGCCAGACACCCACCAAAGCTGCTCTATCACTCCCCTTTCCAGCTGGACAGGGGAGAAAATGTATACTGAGGAGCTTAGGAGTCAAGATAAAGACAGGGAGAAATCATTCCATAATTAGCGCCATGGACAAAACTGACTCAACACAGAATAAAGAAAACTCTATTTTATTACATTGCACTAAACACCCAGTGACACCAGAGTTTGATAATAAGAACTGCAACCAGATCTTAAAGCACCACCTCCCACCCTTCCCTTCTTAGCAGACTTCACTTTAGTTATGATTTCGCTCCCTTCTTCCCCTCCATTGTGGCACGGGGAGGGACAAGGACTGGGGGAATGGTGTTTTGGTCAGTTCCTCATGAGTTGTTTTCCTTCTTAGCTGAGGGAGATAATGACATTTCTTACACACTTCCCCTCCTGCTTCAGCATGGGATCTCACCCCTGCGAGACATTCCTCTAAGAACATCTCCAACGTGAGTCCTTTCCCACAGGGCTTCAGCTCTTCACCAGCTGCCCCAGCGTGGGCCACTTCTATGGGGTGCAGTCATAAATCATAGAATGTCTCACAGTCTCTCAAGCCCAGACTGCTCCAGCCTGGTCCTCGACGGAGTCACAAGCTTCTCCCCCAGCAAACCTGCTCCAGCACAGATCTCTCTCTCTCTCTCTCTCTCATATTTCTCTATCTCTTTCTCTCCCTCCTTGGGCTGCAAGTGCTGGCAGAGGCTTGTTACAGCATGGCTCAGAGCATCTCCTGTATGTCTCCACCTGCTCCAGTGTGGGACCTCTCCATGGCCTTGGTGTCTGCAGCTTCTTACATCTTCTCACTCCCTTCTCTGGTGGCAAAAAGCAGCTGCTTGCATTTTTTTTCTTCCAAATGTGATTCCCAGAGGCGCTGTGCCCATTGCTGATGGGCTTGGCCTTGATCAGCAACCACTCTGGCCTTGAGCTGGCTGGTTGCTCCGTGGGGCCTGCAGAGAGCTTCTGGCTGCTTCTTGCAGAAGCCACTCCTGCAGCCCCACCTCCTCCACCAGAACCCAGCCACGCAAAACTACAACACTGTCCAAGTCTGGTGATAGCATAAGTGTAGCAGGTTCAGATTTATTCAAAACTCATCTTTACTGGCCTTTATATGCCTCTGAAACTTTCCCTATAGAATTTAATTTTCCTGTGAGATTGCCTATACGTACACACATACATAAAAGTGTACCTTATACCACACAAATATACATATATATTATTAGATTAAAGAAATTGTGTCTTTATAATTGATGTCCCATTCCACCCCAGTAGCCTAACTCTTTTACAAGAACTATGACATTTGTGCTTTCAGATTCAATGCACGAGTCTCTTTAATACATAATTGAGCATTGTCCCTTGGCATGGGTCATAATCCTGACTTCCCAAATCAACTTTAAGAGAAATTACTAGATGTAAAACTGTCTTTGTCCACTCTGGGAGACTATGAATACTCCTGAAAACTGCTTTCATTAGAACAATAAATTGCTTACTCTAGTGCCTAGGAAAAGTACATTCCTTAAGTACAAGAATCCTCTGGTAAACTGTACCAGAATAGTCTTAAAAGGAGACACTGAACTCAAATAAAAATTACTTAATAAATTTAATCCAGTGATATGGCTGGATCATCCAGACCAAAATTAGTAGGATTAATAGATTTTAAAACACTCAGGGTAACAAAGAACTCTATAATTTTGAAGATCTTTTAAAGGCCGTTCTATTTCTAATTTTCTAATTTCTGTTCTATTGCTAATTAAGTTTACAACTCTCTCTATAAAACTGGTTCAGAAAGCTGATCAAAGTAAATTTCAAAGACCACTACTATTAAATAAGCAAATACTCTGTTGCCAAGTTGCTGGGAGAAATATAAGTGAACGATAGCCAAAGGAATTGGGTATTTTTCTTCTATTTTCCAAAGCATATTTTAATAACTGCCTTGTGCTAATAATTTCTGCTTTATGTATTTTGTTTTGTAACTGGATCTTAGATGCCTTTCACTTTGTCAATCACTTAGGCTTCAAGTTTAAATATGCAAGAACACAGAGCACAACAAAAGAACATGCTAATCTTATTCTGTCAAAAGCAGATCCTATTTCTTATTCCCCAAGGTCAGACAGCCAAACCAGAGCTAGACTAAAACATTAAATACAGTGAAGCAAATATACATATACTCTTATCTCTTGCTAAATTAAGGACCTGAAATGTAGGAAACAATATTCCACATATTTTTTTCATTCTCACAGCTTCAGCTGACTGCAAAAACAAACAAGTAAACACATCATGTGAGCAAATTTTCAAAGACACTTCAATGCAATGCCTAATTTTGCTGAAGTGTGTAGAGCCACCTGCCATTCTGCTGTACACTTGGCTATTGATTTGTGCATTGCAGAGTCTTATGGAAATCAAACAGTGTGGTCAGTTCTGAACATAGTCATGTTCTCCCCTTGGTAAATTAATTCCTTCTGTAAACTTGTGTCCTTTGGACTTTCAACCCATTGCCTCACTTGCAAATACGCTCTCATAAACTGTTGTAGGTAGAACTTGGAATGTCTTTTTAAAGGCATAACATTGTCCTGTTAAATACTGTACCTAATATATCTTTTAAAATGTATTGCATTTTTGTTGATGTATTTACTTGAGCTAAGTGTAGCCTTGAACATTGTGGCCTGCTGGAAAAGTTTCCTAGGAAATATAACTGAAAAACTGGAGATCTTAAAAACCAATTATCTGCAAAGAGACACAAGGGTAAAGGAGAAACTCATCATTTCAGCTGGAGCTCTGTAAGTCTTTTATTGTGGCTATTGTCCTTTCATTGTACCAAATCAACACTTTATCTCCTTTTTTTCTTTTTGCTTTTAAATTAATATTATTTTTTAAGAGCACAGTCCTGTATTTACACACCCAGGAAAATAATACTTCCATTTTAGTAAGGTGGAAGTGGTAAATATGTAGTATAATGGAGGAACATTGATAGTACAATAAATTTACTGCTTCTCTTTGGGGAAGAAATCAAATAATCAAGAGAGGGCAAAGCCATGGCAGAAGAATTATATTATAGCTCATTCTTCAAAACAGAGTTCTCTAGTGTCAAGAAAGACCTTTTTGCAATAGAAAGAAAATTAGCAGTACTATTTTGAAGATGCTGTCATACACCCTCACCTATTATGAAAGTGCTTCTGGTGCAGATGTTTCTGCAGGATTAATAAGATGTTTTTTCCCCTTATTTATGCCAAAAACAGTTGAGAGGGAAAGGTTAGTATATGCCACACTGCACAGTTAACTTGGGGTGAAAAGGTAAAACAGTGTTCCAAATTAGTCACACAAAAATATTCTGAGGGGCTTCTATCAGAAACACACAATATGGAAAGAAATGGGCAGAATTATTTGGAAATACATTTTTTGCTGCAACAATTTATATATGTGTATGCAGCAACGCATGCACATATTTGTGCACACACATAAATAGGCAAATCTGTTTGAGTAGTACTTCTCACTTACATAATGTGTCTTCTCAGCAGAAAGAGAAACGATTCAGTACTATTTGCTGTTGTTCTTTCTGCATGAATAATGTAATCTTTCCACCTTCCTTTCTCCACTTGCCTGAAATATTCAGTGCTGTCATTTCAATACTAAGACCATTAAATCTAATCATTAGAAATTACTAAAGACATTTTTGTTGGAGAAACAGACAGTGTTTGAGTGATTTGAGTGATTGTCACATCAAATCCCTAATTATTGTCCAAGTACACATCACCGTATATTGCTACTCCAAAATAACTCAAAACTGAAGGAGTAAAGTGTCATTTAGGGATGTTTTTGATGGTTAAAGAAGATAGGGAAAAAAACATGCATCAAGCTGCAAACAGAATACTACTTTGTTCACAAAACATTTGATGATATGCTGATGTCCCGCCAGTTTTTGTTTCTCCTTTGATGAAAATGAAAACAAAAATTTTAAATTCTGTTTATTAATGCATATCACTGAAAATCTGGTCATCACATTGATATTCTTACAACTATGAGAATACAGACTGAAAAGATGTCTGAATTTATTTACCTAGAACTAAAGCTTGTTTTAAATTTTATCAACCTAGACATTAAGCAACAAATTTTAAAATGCCTGTGCTTTTTTGGGGGAAAAAAGTTTCAAAAAGATGCATGCCATCATTATAGACAGATTTAATCTCATTGGAAAGATTATTCATTCTCTGACAGAGAAAACAGAACACAAGATATAGTTTATATCCATGGTACTAAAAATTTTCAAGAACAACAAAATAAAAATCTCGAAGTGACTTCAACTAAAAAGTAAAAGTTTCACCTAAGAGTGGTTGCAGTTTTGGCATGCTCAAGGGGTGCAGAAGGAACATTGATTTGCTCTTCATTTGAGCACTCATTTATGACACAGGTTGTTTTGGATATTCAAGGTGATCATATATACCTGTAAACTAATGAGAATCACAGGAATATGGAACAGACTAATACCTAAGGAATAAGGATATCTGAAAGTCATATGGTTTATTTGCCTCACATTATTTAACTCAAATTAAAATTAGCGGACAACATAGAAGAAGAAAGAAATCCAGAGCACATTAATGATATTACTTTGGTCTGGAATGTCCAATCAAACTGAGGCATGAGCCTTTCTCCTTTGAAGCTGTTCATGGATGAATATATGAAATGGACATAAACAGTTCCACAGAATTTCAGCATAAATGCCACAGATTTACAAAGCAAGTGTATCTGTCTGGAGGTAAATTAAGACTCTGCTAAAAGCTGTAAACTTAATTTAGTAAAATCTGAAATAATCCAGAGGAAAAAGACATAAAAGAGCTACAGTCCTTAGGTCGTGGCCTCTGTATCATTTGATAGCAGTCTGTGGAGAATTTGTAGGTCAGATCGCAGTCTCTCCTGCTTGCTCCTGGTTCACTGAAGGGAAGAAGTAGTGAAAGAATCAGGTGGCAAGGAAGCATGTAGAGGATGCAGCAGAGGAACAGAACAGATGGGCGTGGGAGACAAAATGAGGAGCAAAAGTGACAGCACAATCATTGCATTCTAGACAACTAAAAATACACAAATACTTTTATATTTGTTTCCCTCTCTGCAGTTGCCAGAAAGATGTCGCAAAATCGCAAGTAAAAGGGAAGGTAGCACAGGCAGATAGAAGTCACAGTGAAGGAGACGCATCAGCTGCTCTCTGCTTTAAAATAATGTTCCCACGTCTGAAAGTAAGAGGGCCTGTGGATTAGGAAATTTGTGACCCCATACAGAAAGTCATTTCCTCCAGTTCTTTTGTGATGTCTGGAGTGTTAGCAGTTGCCTCAAACAAGCTCAGCTGTTATAACAGCCATAAGGAGAAAAAGGTAGTTTTTCTATGTGTGAGAAAAAAGATGTGAGCTGTTTAAGATCTTCAAGGTGAAATCTTACACTTCAAGAATTGAAAAGTATCAAACTCAAAGTTCTATTTTCTGAAGAGAACCATTACAAATGCCAAAAATTAAGGCATAGTTATAGCTACATGAATAATTATTGGAAAACAGCTCAAATGTGATTTGTGTGACTAATACAGTCTTACTAGTTAGTTATTTCATACTCTAGTTGGTACTGTTAGAAGAGGGCACTAAGCAGAGAAACCAGAACACAGGAAAAGTGTCTTTCTTTTACTCAGTGGTTAAAAAATTCAGCTGATAAATGGGGAACGTACCTGTGATTTCAAGACTGTTCTGGTATGTATGGTGAGTAGATACGAGAAGCATTCTTGGTATTGAGGACCAGCATCTAAGTTTCTCAGCCCTCAGCTAAACCTCATCAAGACTAAATACAGAGTTTCCTTCCTATCACTTATTGAACCCAGTTCTCTGGAAAGGGACACTGCTTCACCATGCTCTGCAGGAGACACGCTTCCCACCTAATTCATTTGTAAATAGGGTGGATTAACCCACCACAGAAAGAATGAGGTGTATGTCTGGTGATAAATTTACATTAGCTGAAATTAATCCCAAGACTGCACCTTCAGTTTTCTGGGCATGAAGTAGAACAGGTTCAAGTATGCTTTTTTGTTTACATTCCCTCTGAACCAGCTGAAAATGTTTTCCTGGTTAGTGTGTTGCATTGGCTGCCTGGAGTTCTCAGTTTAGGACCAGAAGTTCTTTGCTCTTGGTCCATCTTTCCTGTCTTTAAAAGAAAAAAAATCCCACCAGCAGGAACAGTGAAAGCATCCATCATAATTTAATGTTAGCTTTATTATAGCTGAGACACTTTAAGGACATAAGCAAGATAAGCTCCATTGGAAGATATAACATCTTTTAGTGGATCAACTAATACAGCTGGAAGAGTACTCAGATCAGGGGATGTATGTGCCCTCCTGCAAATTTAAAATGGAAGCAGCCAATTTGTCTAAAACATTCACTTACAAATTGAATATACATATAAAACAGTATTACATTATAGAAATTTGGTTTTTAAGGAAAGAATTATCTCTTTTTTGTTGTTGTTGTTTTACAAAGATAAATATTCTGGAGGTTTTTCTAGACAAAGTGTTCATCACCTAATCAAGTAAGTTTAAGGCTGTTAAGTTTTACTATGTTTACATGATTTTTGATTTCTGATGTTTCACTCCACAAGTTTAAGCTGCCTCATTTAACTGAAGCATACTGGGTTCCTCTCAGCTATATTTCTGCAATATTGCTGTCTAACTTAACAGAAAAGGTGCCAAGAACATTTCTCTTTTGAAGTGTACAGTAACATGGCCATTTAATTTAATGATTTTCCTAATACCTAACTGAGTTTATATGCCCTTGTCAAGGCAATTCATTGTTTACATACTCAATGAAATTGGAGAAAAATAGTTTCAGGCTAAATGAAATTTTTACCACCAAAGAGGTATCCATGTAAGTTGTGCCGCCAGACCATTTTTACACAACAGCTTGTGTTGCATCTGATTTATTGTGACATCACTTTACTAGAACTGGTGGCTTGAAGAGGCTTAATGTCAATTCAGAAAAGGGGAACAAGAACAGAATTCTTTCTTTTGATGATAGCACAAGTCAGAAATAAGAGAGAGATGTATTAGTTTATAGCCTGTGTCATGGAAAACATTTTCTCCCAGATATCTCTGGTGATGGGATCCTACTGCTCTCTGTTATCACGCATTTTTGACTGCTCTATGCTACTTTCTTTGGGTGTGAAATTAATAAGCATTTTTTTTCCTTTGCTCACAGCATCGTAGGAATTTCTTAGGAGAAATTTCACAGATTTACCCAGATTGATTATTTACCCAGATTGATTATTTAGCCAGATTATTATTATCTACCCAGATTGTGGCAATATCTGAAAAAAGGTTGGGTGTAATCTAAACTCAGAAGACACAATCTCTGCTCTCAAGCAACAGCAAGCAATGTAAATATGATTTTTGTCATGACTAGTAAAACGCTGAAGACCTTTGGCTGCCCTGGCAGTGCAGGGTCTTAGGACTCATCCAGGATCGCCTTGCATTCAGACTGGTTTGGCAGTTGCTGAGAGGACCGGCGCCTGTGGGCTCTCCTGTCTTAGCTTTGCCCTGTGGTCCCCAATATGGCACTGTCCTGGTTGAGCCAGGGAGTCAGTGGGTGACAAACAGCAGCCCTGGTGCTGAACTGGGGCTGTGGGAAGAAACTTTGAACCCCTCTGGCTTTAGATGAGAGCCCCTGAGAGGGAAACACTGGCTATGGAAAAAAAAAAAAAAAAGAAAAAGGAAATAGCCCTAAGTGGAAGATAAGAAAGAAAGAAAGAGATCATCATACTGATCCCAGCAAAGACCTCAGTGTGCTTGTTGCTATCCTCTCCAAATCTCACCCCACTTTCTGTATGAAGACTGGAACCACCAGCCTCAGGATGCAAAGGGACGCTGGAAGGGTGAGTACCACACCACAAAAAACCATAAATACTAGGAAAGTTTGGGGGTTTTTGGGGAGAGGGTTGGTTTTTTATTGTTAGGGGTTTTTTTTGTCTATAGCATTTAAATGATATTAGTGGACTTTCCTGTATGAAGTAATTAAGCTGTGCTGTTAGACTGTTAAAATATTTATTGAACTAGCAGTAACATTTTAGCCTATGTTTACATTTTTTCCTCTTTTGCCCACAAGATTTTGAGCCTAAAAAAGTAAAACAGATTCAAATATACACTACAATCCAGTACTGCTTTTGCATTCTTCATAGTTGTAAAATAATTCCTTGACTTGATTGTTTCTTGGAGGCATGATGACAAAGCAGGTCTTCAAAGAGGAAAAGGTAGAAAAGGGTTCCTGAGTAGGACTTCAGAAGTAAATATTTTGGTGGAAAACTGTGGGGCCTTATTTGGTCCTTAACCTGACATCGGCTCTCCCCCTATTTTCTGGGTGTCTGATTGCAACATGCATGCCACATTTCAGTCTGTTACCTATTAAATGGAATTAGGTGCAACCCACCACAATGGGAGTTCTTCATAAAGGTAAGAATAAAAATGGAAAGAGGCCTTGTGATAGGGATGAAGTAAATGAATGCTACTCTGGTTTGGTCTTGGGGTTTTTTTCCAGTTCAGGAAAGATTTTTCTGTTGATTTTCAACAGATGTAGCATGGAAAGAGCTTATAGACGAAAATGGAAAAATAAGAGAGAGAAAATGGTGAAAGCATTGTTAAGAATGCAGCATGTGCTCAAGTATTATCTCACACATTCCCAAAATATGACTGCAATTTTGATTTTTCTGTGTGGTACTTTCATGCAGCTAAAGGCAATGAGTTGCAGACTTTGGTGATAAATGGAAATTTTAGTCTGTCAGACAACAACTTTGAAATTAATTTGAATGTTCATGGCAGATAACAAAATAAATGTGAATTCCCAAAAGAGAGAGATAAAAAAGGAAATCTTGTAAAAAAATTAGGGGGCAAAATCATCTTATATAGATGCAAGCACTGCTGGGATGCAGTGCTCTTGGTGGCAGTTAAAATTGGAGAAAGTTTGTAGAAAATCCAGGAGAACGCTAAAGAGATTTGGATATAGGTCCCCTTGAGGGTTTTATTCTGATTATCAAAGAGATAAAAGGGATAAATTTAAGGGAGGTGGTGTATGTGTTTGTGTGTGTGGGTGAGTGACTGTCTTGCATACTGGAAGTATCTCCTGGCAAACAAAACTTTGATCAAGGGTTCTCTAATAGAGTAGACAAAAGTGTAACAAAATTCAATGGCTGGAAACTGAAGCAAGACAAATTTAGAGTGATAGAATAAGGCTCCAATTTTTAGCAGTGAAGATAATTAACTAGTGAGTACCTTGATGAAATTATGCTTGGTTTTCCCTGGAAACTTCAATTAAAAACTCTTTTAATTCTGCTGGAATTCATTCTGGTAAATCCTACAAGTTTTGTAATTTAAGAGGTCAGATTACATTATAGTAATAATAATTTCTGGCTTTTCCATCTATGTTCAGTAATGGTTTATCTCATGTTCTCATTGTCTTATACAAGTAGGGGCATATAGCCCTTAGCTTCTAACTTCTCTGTCTGTTGGTCTCTGCTCTCTTCTCTGGTGCCCCTACATTACAGACCCCTGTTCACATGTGTGTCTTGATTCTTTGGCTCATAAACTGAACGTGGACAAGTAAATATATTCAAGTTGTAAGATGTCAATAATGTTTTGTCAAAAAACATTGCTTCTCCATAAAACTAATGACAAACTTGCATCATCTAATATCTATATATGTATACACACACATATATAATATATATTAGTGTTCTGAGTGGAAGTGATTAGAAAAAATATTTCAGTGTGGAAAACTTTTATAACTTTGAGTTTATGAATTGTGATAATTTTAGATGGGATGTATCTCTGGAACCTCTGTCTCCAGCAGTCCCCAGTGAGACAGAAAATGTCAGTGAATTAGTTTTTTCATTTAGCACTCCAAGGATGGTCTGTTTTTAAACAGAAGGGAAACCTTTGCTGTGGCAGAAATGCTGCTCTGATACAAGTTTTCTGAGCAGTAAGTGGATCAAGGTCCAAATTAGGTCTTTCACTCTGTCAGCTGCAATGTTTGCAGCCAAACAAAAGCACCCTTTTGCCTTAGGTGTGACAGTCTGTTAAATGAATTTGTATGCACACAAGAAGTGTCTTTCTGAAGCATGAAGATGCCCAAGAGAGCGACTCTGGAAAGGTTTTACAGACATTTAATAGTTCAAGACATTATTTGTTCAATAACGAAAGAAAAAGGTTTAGAGAGCAATCAGATTTTCATGGACAAAAGCTAGGCTCTTGTCCTGAGGGGACAAAGAATCATAGGCAGTGATTTTTATATGTTTCAGGAAGAGATGCAAAAAAAGGGTTTGACAGCTGGAGAAGCGAGAGAAGAGAAAGATCTGTTCATTCTATCTCATCTATTTTGTATGCTTTTATATTTCATTTTCTCTGAGTGTGATTCCTAGCTCTTTATACCTCTCTCTATTAAAATGTTTCATTCTCTTTTTTTTTATACTCTTCTTAGCACACACACACAAAATATTATTTTTCATGTTCCAGCTCAGTTCTTTTCCTGTCCCACTGTCCTACACCACTCTTAATACTGAACCACAACATTTCCCTATCTTTTTTGCAAGTTCACCCCTATTTTGGCCACATCTGTGTTCACATGACTGCTATGATTTCCCACAGCAGTGGGAACTGATTATAAGCATGAATATCCACCCCTCCCCCCTGGAGGCAGTGGGTACTTGCCAGCAAATAAAGGTAGCTAACTTTTCCCTCGGCAAAATCCTTTGAAAACCCCCAAAGGATTTGGAACAAGTTTGGTTCTCCAATTTGGATCTCTCATGCTTCCACCTTGTTTCCACTCTTCAAAAGTGCACTAAGAAATTTACCCTAAGACTGACCAATCCAGTAACCGTGTGGTAACGGTATGGCCAAATGGCTGACTGTGCATTGGGAAGAATGCCTGGAGGCGAGAACTCCAAGAATCATAACTGTGCCAATACAAGGGGGCAGATACTCATCTCCAAGGCCTCTCACAATTTCATAAATGTACTACTATTTTTGAATGAAAATGGACAAACGGATGAAACACTGCTAGTTTTGAATGACACAAAACAACCTTCTTTACTCAGCCATGGGGTTGGGATATGCGCTAGGACTAAAAGGTGTCACTAATTTACTTATGCCTGTTATGATTGTGAAAAAATCCCGTAACACTAATCAAAACAGTGATTCTTCTTAGAAAAAAAACATAGATGTAACTTTTTTGGGGGGTTTTATTTTTTGGTTGGCTGGTTGGTTTTGGTGTTTTTTTGTTTGTTTGTTTGTTTAGTCCATTCAGGACTAAATGGTTGAACTGAAGCGTAGCTGCTGCCCTCGAGTTGCTGTGTACCAGCAGAATCTTCTGAATATAAACAAATTATTTTTTGCATGTGGGAGGATGATGGAACTGAGACGTGTATTTCACTTTTGACAGGGATTGGAATGATGCTTGTGGCATAATGTTTAGTTGGCCTGGCAAAAAATTCTGAGCATCGGCCTCTTAAATGTCATGGAGTTTTCATAGGAAAGATTTTTATTAGGAAATGTCAAAGCAAATATCTAAGCATGGGATGGCTCAAAGCTGCCTGTCATACCTACAGTATTGATGGATTCTTGGCTGTGTCTTTTGTTAAGTAAATGAGAATACTGGCTTCATGAATAGTGGTTATATGTCTAAATGCAAGAGCTGCCCACGCAAAACCTGTGTTGGAACTTTCTAAGCTGACATGGTCGATAGAAGTGAGAAGTTCTGATTCAAAATAAAGAATCAGGACATCTGTTTCAAGTTTCATGCTTTTGGGGGGATATGATGGAGGGGAAACACATTAATGTGACAAATATGATCAATTTATTTCAAACTTTACTTTGATGATAAAGATACAAAGTGAAGATACTAAAATATTTTTCACTTTTCCACAAATGCAAATAGCAGATATATCTTAACCCTTTTTTTTTCAAACTCAGAGTTTAACATTCCTCAGTATTATTCAGGCATACAAAGTGGAACCTGGGGATGAGAAGCAACAATTCTTCTGGTAGGTTATTTGAAGAATATATATTTGGACTATATAATCACTTTAGGTCCTTTCAAATTGAAATATGCTAATGAGTATTTACATAATTGTATCTCTAACGGACTTGGTGGTGATAGAAAGAAAAATGCTGCTGAGTACCAGTGTGAATGTTCATGCAACTGCTTAACCACGCGTGGTGTTCTGAAGAGAGAAGTACATTTGTTAAGCCTGTTTTCCATTTGACCACTATTTAGGCGGCATGTGCACCACCAGTGCTATGAATTTCTGAAGCAATGCCTTGAATATCAGGTCTTATGTTACTAGGTTACAAGGCCAGCTAATCAGCATTTTTATGCAAAAAGTTAAAGCAAATTTGCTTCTAGAATCCTTCAGAACTAGCGCAAAACTTAGCTTTGCCCACGTTAAAACTTTTTACCAACTCTTTTTCTAAGTTCTTCAGAACAGACTCTGGCTTATTAGAATTCCAGTTAAAAATCGAATATGAGCAAAACACGGTAAAATCTTGCACATGATCATCAAAGATATGTATCTGCTTAGTCGGTAAGCAATACTCAGCCTACACTGTAAATGAAAGAAATAGACGACACGGCTAGCATGCAGTACTGCAATTAAAACCTGTGTCCACTGATTATGTATATGACAAATGAAACGGCTGAGAAGCACCTTCTAACCTACTCAACTAACTGTTGCACTGGCATGTTACTCACTCACTGTAACTCCTTCACTTTGCTGTTTTTACTGTGGGAGGTATTTTTATTGAGATAGATAAACCATCACACTTTTTTAAAATGATCTATGTAACTTGGGAGCTGTAGTGTGTTGACCTTGGTCAGACACCCACCCAGCTGCTCTTTCAGTCACCTTCTTCAACAGGATGAGTAGAGAAAACAAGACCAAAAAGCTCATGGGTCAAGACAATGAATGACTGGACATCACCTACCTAGTATTGTCATGGCCAAAAGAAACTAGATGTGGGGAAAATTAATTTGGTTATTGTGAAACAAAATAAATTTGGATAGTAAGAATCAAAGACAAATTTAAGCACCTTCTTTCTACTCCCTTTTCATTCCCACTTCCCTTCCTCCCTCTCTGAGGTAGTACAGTTGGTATAACGAATAGGGAGGTTGTGAATGGTCCAATTCTCTGTTGCTCCTTCCTCCTCACACTTCTCTCCTGCTCTTGCATAGGGGTTTCCCATGGGCTAGAGTCCTTCAGGATAAGCCTGCTCCTGCATGGACTTCTCTGCAGGCTGAAGTTCCTTCAGGAAATATCCACCTGCTCCGGTGAGGGGTCCTCCATGGGCTGCAGTGTAGAATCATAGAATCACAGAATCATAGGGGTTGGAAGGGACCTCGAGAGACCCAAGCCCCCTGCCAAAGCAGGCTCCCTAGCTCATATTACACAGATAGGCATCCAGATGGGTCTTGAATATCTCCAGTGAAGGAGACTCCACCACCTCCCTGGGCAGCCTGTCCCAGGGCTCTGTCACCCTCACTGTGTAAAAGTTCTTCCACATGTTGGTGCTGAACTTCCTGTGCTCCAACTTGCAGCCATTGCCCCTTGTCCTGTCCCCATAGACCACTGAAAAGGCACTGGCCATTTCCCCCTACATCCCGTACCTAAGATATTTATAAACATTAATAAGGTCCCCCCCCGTTAGTCTTCTTTTCTCCAGGCTGAACAGTCCCAGCTCACTCAGCCTTTCCTCATAGGGGAGATGCTCCAGGCCCTTAATCATCTTTGTAGCCCTTCTCTGGACTCTCTCCAGGAGATCCCTGTCTTTTTTGTACCAGGGAGCCCAGAACTGGAGACAATACTCCAGGTGGCGTCTGATGAGGGCAGAGTAGAGGGGGCAACTCCTCCAGCTGGTGTGTCCACGGGTTGCAGGGGAATCTCTTCTCTGGTGCCTGTAGCACCTCCACACACTTCTTGTCTCATCTTGGTTTCTTCAGGGCTGTTTATCTCATAGCTTTTCTAATTCTTCACTCTCACAACTGCTATGTAGTGGTTTACCATTTCGTAAATACTTACACTATTTCTTAAATACATCCCAGAGGTGCCAGCATCTTGGCTGAGGGGTTCAGCTGTGCCTCACCAGTGGGTCTGTTGGAGCTGGCTGGCATTGGCTGGAACTGGCTGAGTCCAGTTTTGGGCAGAGCCGACCTCTTCCCGCAGAAGCACACTTCCCCACCCCCCCAGCCCCACTGCTGACAGTACTTTGGCACAATTTGCCCACAGAAACACAAAAGTCTCAGCAAACTGTCACCTTTATCCAAGAATACACGATTTTACAGCATTAGCAAATATCTTACTCTTACTAGAAGGGAGAGTTAATTTTTAAAGAAGATGCATTGACAAATTGCTAGAAACAAAGAAACATCAATTTTATGTATCAAAAGACATATCATAGTGGGAGGTACCATTAATGTAAATAATGTTTCTGTTTTGTCATATTTAAAGTTAATTAAAGCTATGATTCCTTGAAAAAGTCAAACCTTTCCCTCCTCTGTACTCAATTTAAAGTCTAATTTGATAAATATCAGTCTTAAGCAAAAGCTCCAGGAGAGTGGCATGATGAGTAATCTCATATTTCCTCTAGCATTTCATTTATCATTCAGGTGAGTTTAATTAAAGGCAAACAATAATTCTGGTGAAAGAATAGCATGTATGAATATTCCTAAATTGGGAAATGCTTTGAAGTAAGTTGGTTTTCAAGGTCTGTTACAATTTTTGTCCCCCTACATTTAATTACTGTACCATTAGTGTAAAGGTTGTATTAGTTCTGATGGGTCTTTTTGTTCTTCACCTATGAAATAGACTCGGGCAAACTCATTTCATGAGTGATGAAAGGCAGTGTCAGGCAGAACAGATAGATACATTGATTTTGCATCCTATTATAAATTCTTCTGAACCATCCTAATTCCCAAAACTTGTCAATTATGTCTGAAATGAGCTCAACAAGCACACACAGCTAAGCAATGTGTTCACTGCAGCACTATTTTCTTTGGTGATGCTGCAGTAGGTACTTCACAGTGTCTTGGTGGGACAGAGCAGTGAAAATTGCGGGGGCTTATCTGATCTTTTCCTCTTCTGAGATTTCTCTGAAAGAATTAAAAAGAGGAAAACCCTAATTTTAACTCAAAATGGGCCATCACATTTGTAATTCAGTCTCTCATTGAAAGAATTGTCCTTGGGAACAGTGGTTGGCCGGTCAGGAAATTTTAAATTGCCCCCTGAAATCTGTGTTTCAACTTTAGAAGAGCTTTCAGTAATTTGGGATTACTGTGGTGAAGAATCCTCTAGCAGGTAACCCATTCATCATGCAGAAACTTTGCAGTAAGTTGTATTTGAAGTACAGCTGTATTTTGTAGATGTACAGTAATACAGGAATACTTCAAACAGAAGGCCTTAAATAATAAATGTCAAAATTTCATTACCAATAGTAATAGTTTATATAGAGCTTTGTATTTTAAGATTACATTTATTTAGTTTTGGTCTGCTGCCTGACTTTTGTAACTCCCACACTTATGCAAATCTTATCCATGGGATGCAAAATACAGCTGTCATACATATGTTACCCATTGTTCCTGATCTGCTTCTGCGCTAAATGCATTAGCTAAACAATAGGACAAGCTTTAGTATAATGATGTTAATCACGTTATAATTTCAAAGTACAAAATGAAATGTGACACTATACAGTGGTGTTTGATTTGAAATATGTCCAAAATGGTATTGCATTGTACTTATGTAATGATTAAAAAAAAGAAAAATCACAGGCAGGCAGAAGTTTATGTAGGGGAAAAGACCATTTTAAAATGCAATGTAAAAAAAAAAAAAAAAAAAGATAAGCATTTTATCTATGCTAACTATAGTGTAAAATGGTTTTACACAAAACAAAAGAAACCCTCTACAAATGGCCACTACTATGATGAGACATCACTTACCCGTCTACAAAGTATTGTCCACCATCCTAAAAATTAATATTTGCATTAATTCTCTGCCATTTTTTCTACTTAGACTATATTTAGTATGTGGCCTAGAGAAAGATAGTGAAAATAATTCTCTTTTAAAATGTAAGAAAATTAATTGTAATGAATACAAAATGAAAAATTGTAACGTATAATGGAATTACAGCAAATGTTATAATTTAAATTTTGAAAACACTGAGAAGCAAGAAAGGTACAGCCACTGATGTTGCATTCCTTTTTTTCAAATTAATATAAATTGAATTTATTAGCTTTTTTAATTCAGGTCATCTCAAGTAATCATCAAGTACTACAGAAATAAATACTCTTCAATATGCAGGACTATACAGAATGTCAAATTGTTAGGGTTCCTAGTTTATTTGGAGTGTTAATATGCTTTCTATAATGAGAGGTTTTGTAATTGTTAATTAAAAATTAGAACTGTTGTTTCATGATCAATATTTGTGTACTTGAAGCAGAAACTTTTTAAGATGCAACAGAAATCCAATTCCCACCAAGCCACTATGGCTGTGTAGAAGAGTTGTGAAAGAGTGCTTGTTAAATACAACTCTGTGGCTTTTTCCTCCAAAGAGAGAGACACTGTACATTTGTGTGAGAACCATAACTCATGAGCTGATTAGAAATTTCCTTCAGAGTTCTGAAGTCTGAATTATTTTTGAGCCTGTGAAGTCTTTACCCTGGTGGCATCCCAAGAAGAATACCACGGGGCAAGAAAATGGTATTTTAGGCTGGAAAGGTTTTATGTCTCAGAAAGAAATGAAAATATTAGTTCTGCAAGGTACTTTATATTAACCTGTCTCTCACCTCCACCATTTGTGAGAGGCACAATATAGATAACAGCTTCACAGGTACATCTTAAATGACCATTCCTAGAGAATCGTCTGAGATTCTTGCTGAAAAATATAAAAATGCCTTGTACTGGTTGATTTATTAATTTAAGTAATTTTGAAGTGTTGCATGAAGCTTACAGTGTGCACCCTAAATCAAGTTATTTTATTTCATGAACACCAACAGCAATTTGCAGTGCTGCTGCAAACAGGAGTGGGATTTCCCAGCTGCCAGATGGTGTGCCACAATTGAAAACTCATGAGCAGAGTAATATGAAAGGAATCTCTCACACAGTTGAATGCTGCAAAGAGTCTTGGTTATCAACAGAATTAGATACCTAATAATGAAGTCTCTTGGAATTTTAGCTTTTGAAATAGCTTAAAGGAATAAATAAAATACTAATAATTAATTAAAAGAATTACCCCTACTGATCTATATGCCTCAGGCCCAGTCTGATTGTTAGTTATATCTGCAGAATGCTCTTCAAGTCAATGGGGTAATAAGGACAAAGCTGAGAGATCAGCTGAGTGATTTGTAAATAGCCAAAATTCAAGTGAGATATACTGTAGAAAAAATTTAAAACTGAACAGTTTTTCTTTGATTAAAGAGTATCTTTCACTTTTTGATTCTTCTTTTTTTTTCACAAACTGTTTTGTCATTGCTAAGTAGAAAAGTGAATATTTTTGAACAAAGAAGAAATGGATAGAACTTTTAATGAAAATAACGTGATTTCATTCTACCTGCACAAGCAAATTTTCTCTTGGAATTTCAGAGAGCACTGAACAAACACAGAAGTTAGTAAGAGGAAATTAGTATGATAAAAGAAATGGTCAAACAAAGGAGAAGTCAAATTAATGACTCGCTCTTGCCCTGGATAGATATCAGGAAGTCAAACTTGAGCAAGAGTGGAATTCAATCAATACCAAAACGGTTTTAATATGGTTATCATGAATAAAGCTCCATTTGCCATTCTGCAATTATATTGACGTATTTTTAAGATTAAACAATATATATGAGACTGAAACAGGATCAAATCAAGTCTCAACAAATTGAAACATTTAAAAAAAAAAGTAAAATGCACACCCTTAGTATCTGAAGCAAAACTGGAGTTCTTGGGTGGCACATAAGAAAGATTCCACCTGGGAATGTTAAACCAAGAGTCATTAAATTATGTGGAGTTCATTTGTACCAAGAATGTCAATTCCTGGATGACTGGGATAATGGTGAGGCCAACACAAGACACTTTCACTGTTTCCTGTTGGAGCCATTCCATTTTAGGTAATTAATACAAATTCTTTGGCAGAGAGATTTTGATGTTTTTGTCTGGTATCCCTGGTCATTAGACTATGAAATTACTCTCTTTTTTTCTTTCTTTCTAGCCCAATGCAGCTACAATGTTTTATATAAGATACAAAACCACTGGCTGGAGAGAGATAAAGGGAAAGGGAATGGGAGAGGGAAAGGGAAAGGGAAAGGGAAAGGGAAAGGGAAAGGGAAAGGGAAAGGGAAAGGGAAAGGGAAAGGGAAAGGGAAAGGGAAAGGGAAAGGGAAAGGGAAAGGGAAAGGGAAAGGGAAAGGGAAAAGAAAAGAGAGAAAGAGATTCTCCCCACATCTAGATGACCTAAAATTTTCAACATGGAAGTTCAAGTTGTTGATATGATGATTTTTTCCAAATCTCCAACATGCTTTCTGTGTGGAGTCAGCCTGGGTCCTGCAGACATTTCTCACATTCTTTCTGTTTTGCTACTGTTGTCTGCTATTTTTCCAGGGCAGTGGAGTGTGTGTGTTGGGAAGTACTTCTGATAATTTCTGGGGTTTGTATTAACTTCATATTCAGGTGAAAAGGCACTGTACTGGAAAATTCCCAACAAGCTCTAGGTATACACTTAGTCTGTCATCAGATGTCTTCTTATCTTTGCTGAGGCATTGCAAAACCTTTTATTCAGGGGGATAAATAAGGAATTTCAATCAACAGAGAGATTATCTTGGGTCTTAAACCTTCTTCTGAATCCCCATATAACTTTATAACATCCAAGCTGCAAGAGCCGAAAGAAGCTGAGTATCGCTGAATTATGTTCTTTCCGGCCCTAAACACAGGTACATTTAAATCTTAATATTTTGAAAATGCAATTTTTAACCTTTCATCTTGGTTTACACAATGGCATGTCATGATGGCATATTACAGATCAATTGGGAAACACTTGTATGTATGGTTTTGAAAAACTGGCACTGTACCTTCCAAGATCCAGATCCCGGTAGTCTGCTCTCTTGGTACTACAAAAAACAATGATGATTCTTTAAATAAGGTACTAGTAGAATATTTGTGATTTTCATGATGATTTCTTTTAGCTATTCTAGTGCTGTGTAGTATAGAGCATCACCCCTTCAAATATATAAATAAATAATAATAATCAGAATTATACGAGTAGAAACTTAAATTGTGCTTTGGTTTAGCTAGTCTGCAGTTTATCCATCTACTTTGCTCATAATAGATCAGTAGTTTTAGTTGGGGTTTGTTTTGTTTTGTTTTGGGGTTTTTTTGAGTGTCAGGCATGTGAATGAAATTACATACTATGTTAACCTGTTTCCTTGCATATGTCTGATATATTCATAAAGATTAAACCATGTCCAATGTTCAAGCCATTCATAACATATTCTGGTATTTCTGTAGTGTGGAATGTGAACTCATGTCTGTACTCACTAGAAAACTGAAAATCCGAAGAGAATCTGCTTTCTAAAAAGCATATATCTATAGACTGTTTTGGAGTGGAGTCTCACTAAGAATCTTCTACATCTATTCAGAACTGCCATCATTGATAGACTTCTCTTCCCCTTTTTCTCTTCTCCCCCTCCACCTCCAATTTGATCTCTCTCAACTACCTACAGTATCATACAAATTAGTGCTGGGATCACTTTTCAAGCACTAAAGTCTTGAAAGTTTAGAGAAAAACTTGAAAAGAAGATGATCAAGGAAAAAACAGACCAACAGTAGACCACTGTTGAAGAACAGTGAGATCCTCTATTTCAGCTCTTATTTTAATATATCACCTCTGGAAAACTAATATCAAAACACAGTCAAATGTTTTCTAATTTTCTTTTTTTTTTTTTTTCTTTGCTTTGCTTTCTTTTGTAGGGACTAAGCTAAACGACATTGTATTTACAACCTGCCAGTGCCTACACAGATGCATAGGAAAAGAAGAATGCACACTGGAGGTGGTAAGGGAGAAAGGAATTGACTCCAATTTAGTCAAATAAAAAACCCAACAACAATAATACAAAATCAAAGCAATACCCCTACCTGCTCTACTGCTTTCCAATGAGTGCCACATTGTGTATGCAGTGACATCTCGAAAGCCAGAGCTGGTATCACTACAGCAGTGCTTAAACAGTACAGACAATTTTTTAACTGACAAGGTCATCTCAGTCCAGTATCTTGTATCTGTAGAACAGGAAGAACTGCAGTCTGTGTCTGGAACTTAATGTACTCTGCTACAAAGCAGAATAGACCAACTCAGCTAGAAGAGTGCATGTACCATCATTCTAACAGTATTCAACATGACTAGTCATAAAGTTAGTTTCTTCAGTGCCTCAAGTTGTCAGAGATCTTTTTCATTCAAATGTTTGGCCCTGGAAAAAAAAAAAAAAAGATCAAAATTGAGGCATGTAAAGGTCCTAAATTGAATTGCGAGATGGAGAGAGGGGATTGGCATGAGAATCAGCAGACCATGGCTAAAGAAACAACAAGTAAGGCCATTTGAGCCTGAAAGCATCAAAACATTAAGATTCTTTTGCATGAGATGTGCAGTCTTGTAATCGATATGATGTTTAACACAATGAACAAATACTTCAATACTGAGAAAATATGTTCTGATTAGTTCAAGTGATAAAACATGTTATTGCATTCTGAAACTGGTGGACCTTGCACAATTGTTTTATCAACAAAGGCTGCAAGCACAACAGTGCATTAGTTCAGTCTCTCATATATGAGTAAGGATGTGAAAACCTATGCTTAACTGAACTACAAAATGGAACGGTGGCTAAAACATTGAGTAAAATCTTGTCCATTAAGGGAAATTCTGCTAAAGAAGATATTTCTGTACTCACAGTTATATTTACTAATTTAAGCTTGCTCAGTAAGTAGAATTTTTCTGTGTTTTTCTTACTATGTTCCTAAATTCCAACTTAAAATTCTCATTAGTAGAAGGGAATAGAAACAGAGACACAACAGAGGAATTATTCCGGTTATTTTGTGCTGCTCTATTTATAAAGAAGTAACACAGTGGGACTAGGCAAAATGCAAGCTCTCTCAATTTTATGTGGAAAAGATATAAAGTGAGCATAAAAGTAGAAGAAATAAGCTTGAAAGATAGCTGAATAGATAATGATGCTGTTGAGCACTATTGTGACATGACTCTTGCTATTGCTCTGCCTCTGTATTTTCATGACAGTCAGCCTAGATTATTAGAGAACAGTGTAAACTACACTGCTGAAGAGGAATAATCCAATTTAGGAATTCGCAGCCATTGCTAGCCTTAATGCATTTTGCCTTGGTAAGAAGGCTGAAAATACAGTGTGAAGATATGCAATGTGATGAACTGTTCTATGCTAAATATGTTTTACAAAGCAGCCACACAAAGCCAACACTTAATGCAGTCCTTTAAGTAAGCACCATTACTAGTACCAGTTATTTTGTGTACTCATCCAGCCCAGGGACCTCACACTCTAAACTGGAGGGTAGGTGAGTGGAAGAGAACAGACAAAAAGAATTCTTCTTCCTCTTCTAAAAATTGGAATTTTGGCATGCTGAAAGTATGTGATATGGTGCCACAATATAAAATAAATCCAGATTACCATGTCCTTTCCCCAAATTAAAGCCCACTTTTACTCCCAGTGAAAAAGCTGCATCTTTGAATCATATGGCTATTGTTGTATGGTGGCAGTGTCAGGCTTTGTGGGACAGGCACAAAGTACTTGATGAAGTTACCATACCCTGGTTCCCAAGGCTGCATTCAACTACACATGAATTCAAACCAAATGTTTCTTTAATGTAAAATACACTTCAGAGCTTGATTAAGACTTTTTCAGTCATGTTTGCTGGTAACGTCTCCACTGTACCTAGTAATAGTCCATTCCACCGGTGTATTTACTAAGTGCTTGTAGAATAAGTGAAAACTTAGTGAACAGCAGAATTTCACTTGGAAAACTACTCCTATAGAGTGGGATCATGAATAACTTTGGTTTCGAAGCAGTAAAGGTTGTACAGAGTCTGCACAGGCTTGGGTCAGCTCTAATAGACCACTTTTCAGAGACAATTCTGATTCACTTTGTTTAGTCCGATTTGTGGGCTTATTGGTCTGGAATTTCTTCTACCCACTGAATCAAGATTACATGAAGAGAGCTTATAAAGAAATACAAGAATATTGATAGACTGAATTATGAATGGATTCTTTAATTTCATTATTGTGAAGCAGATCTGAGAAGTGGTACAAAGAGGATACAGAGTATACATGATATTTAATGACAATTTTGAATGAAGAAACTCTTTAGTTTTCTGAAACCAGAAAGCAAGGAAAAAAGAAAGATGTGTGGATTTCTATGTCACTAAATTGTTTAAACTAGTGTCAGAACTGTGTAATAAAATGTCCAGCATAGAACTACTATTTTCCAGATGAATCAAGGATGCTACAGAGAAACAATGACAGAGATTAATGAGCAGTTTTTCTAAAACTTAAAGAGGAGATAGGACTGTTGTCTGTGTTAGAGGGGTAGAACTCCCCTGGGGCTCTCAGAAGGAAATGTGAAGGAGGGAGTGAATTAGGAAATGGGTAGTTGCAGCAAAAAATAATTACTAGATAGCTATTAAACGTTATGGTGAAGACCAGGGGCTAGACATTGCCACCTTTAGCACCTGCCTGGGTGGTTGTAAGTCATGGTGAGAATTTCATCTGGCTAGGCACATTGTATAAACACTCTTAAGATGGAGAAAGATTACAGAAGCATTTTTCTTTTGATAAGAATGCATAACAACAAATTGACCTATAAGTATCTAAGGTGAATGGGTTCTACCTGAATCACAGCTCCAGAACACTATTACTTTAACCTTAATTTTCAGGGACATCATGAATCTTTATTGCTTGTGAGCAGGATGTGAGTTTCTCACTAGTATTGTCCAATAAGTGAATACTGTCACAATGCAGTGTTGGTTCTTACTTTGGTTTTTCCATGGCTTATAAAGCAGTGAATAAATTTGCTTCTTGAGGAGATTTAAGTCAGTGACTATCATTAGTGAAGATGACTATCAGGTTGCCAAGCTGAGGTACATGCAATAGGAGCATGTGAGAAGAATAAACATAATAAACTAAAAAAAGGAGTGCTTTCTTAAGCAGAAAAATATTTCTCAGTGAGGTTTCAGCTCACTAACTTTGATGATCAGTGAATGTGTAATACAGACTTCAGAAGCAATGACACTCTTGTTAGGGTACAGCTGATCAACTTCAGGTGAGCTCCCACTTGTGGAAAATGAAGTCATCTGCAGGGGTACAAGTAAGAACAAATGGGGTGAATTTCATAATACTTCTGGGTAGTATTGTGTATGTTTAGGACTTTCTTGGTGGAGATGGGATGTTATGATTCAGATTCTCTAAGAAGGAAAGGAAGATTTCAAGTCAATTTCCCATAGCTTAAGTAAACCATAAATTGTTCAGGCCAAAGAGTCAATTTCTCTTCGAACTTTGCTCTGAATATTTTGTTGCATTTTTGCTATTTTAGATTCTTGATTAATTAAGTTCAGATTTTATAATTTTTAGTGCATTTTGACTGATAACAATAATAAAAAACACCCTTTTTTGCTTGAATCTTTGAGGTTTGATGAAGGAGGGGAGGAAACATACTGCTGTGAAAAGAAAAAATTGAAAATATCCAATTTTCAGGGTCAAAATAAGCTACCATCATTCTGCAACCACCTTGACTGTTTTAAAATATTTGGATTAAACGATGCTTGATATACAAGATGAAATATTGATTTTTAAAATAATTTCTAAAAAGAAGTAATGATTTCTAGTTTAGTTTGTTCACAAGCCTCCTACCCTGACATTTGTTTTTGCTTTTTCTTAACAAATGCTCAGTAGGTAAATGCTCCAGCTGTTTTATTTGAATACTTAAAGGAGAGATGAATTATGTCATCTTGCTCTGCACGATGCTGTAAGAGATATTTACCCTTTATTGCGATGGAAAATTGTGGATGGAATGGGGACAAAAAAAGTGTGGAAACAAGTCAAGGCAAACAAAATGAAGAAAAGAAAAGATTATGCTTTTACTTTTCACTGAAACAGCTTTGGCTGCGAAATCACATACTGCAATGAGAATTTCAATCAAATTTCTTGAAAGAAAGTGATTCCTTTAAAACACTGAAAGGCTCAAGGGGTTTATTTCAGGTGTTAGTGACTGATCTTATTAACATTTTTGAAAGTGAGAGTTCCAATTGACTGAATTATTAAATTGAAACATGCAGAGCAAACATTTCACCAAGGATGGATCCATGTACTTTTTCTACTTCCAAGAACACAGACTGTGTTTTTTAAACTAGACAGAAATGAAAATATTTGTTACCAGGGAAATTTCAGGAGGCAGAAGGGAGATTGAACTACTGAGCTTGTATGTGCATCAAAAACAAACATTAAAGTGAAAGCTACTCTCAGACTCTGAATTGTCTCTGGAAGAAATCAGACATAAGCAGAGTCAAAGTGGGTTAGCACTGATTTAATGGAATTCCAGATACTGTGAATTTGTTGTTGAAAGCCTAGGTAGGTCAATGGTGCTGAAACATTTGTGGATGAAATAAGCTAAAGAAATGTGCATCCTTTGCAACTTGGGGCTGTTAAATAAACATTCTCAGGAAATTGTGCTGCTTTTTCTCTTTCAGAAATCTCTATGAATGGACCAACGTTTTCTTGAATTGGATAATGAGAATAGAATACTGTCTGACTGTTGCAGAAATACTCTCTGGCTTGTTTGACAGCTATTCTTTATCAGGTACTAAGTATTTGAAATCTCCAGCTGTTTAACTGAGCATTTAGGACAGGTGGATTTCCTGATTAAGTGAGATAAATAGTGTCGTTTAGACCAGCCCGATGCTAGAATTCGTGTACATGAATCATTATCTGGTTGAATACACCTGTGTGAAGAAAACCAACAAAAATCTCATGCATTGTTTAAATTTCAGTCTGAAAAGAAAAGCATACAGATGACCTCTAGGTCATAAACTGTCTCAGTACAGAACTGACTGCCTTGTTCTGTGGAAGGCTTTTCGCTGTTCGGTTAATACTCTCTGGCTTGTGACTGGCTCTTTGTGCCTGTGTTTGCTGGAATAACCACTGCAAGCAGACAGATCACAAACAAATTCAAAATGCATTCAAATAGCGCTGCCCCTCTCAGGGTTTCAACTCTATTCTAACAGGGGCAGATTGTGCTGGGTTTGGCTGGGGTGGAGTTAATTTTCTTCATAGAAGATAATATGGGGCCGTGCTTTGGATTTGTGCGGGAAACAGGCAGTGATCTTTGAGCCATTGATGTGCCAAGGAATTACGGGTGTAGTAGAAGTAGTATCAGTATGTTTTTAAATATAATTTAGAGTCCAATAAGTAAACAGTATTTAAAATTGCAAGATGATATCCTAAATTATGATAACTTCAAATTTCTTCTGTGAAAGAAATCATAGCATTGTTCAGAAACTCATCTGAAGTGACAAAATATGATAGCTTCTGGCGCCAACAGCACAGAGAACATGTGAGCTGGGGGGCTTAGGGAGGCAATGGTACTCATGCTTTTTCCCTGTTCAGCTCTTAAATTTCCCTTCAATGTTATTCTTTAATCCCATATTTTCTCGGGTATGAACTATAAGTAATTGTTCCTCATTACCACATGCTGACTCCTTCCTTCTCTCACTTGAGTTATGAAAAATTACATTTATAGGCTAGAAATAAGTATCCTTAACTGCATTTTTTGACCTGGACACTGTCAGCATTAAAGTCATAAACCTTTCCAATTTTAGTTTCTTGAAACCCCCCCCAAAGGTATTCCTCGCCTTTGATCTTATCATCAGACTGCAGGGAACAGTCCATGCATCCCATGACTTGCTGACTACTAGTGATCACTAGAGTTCAATCATCACTGACTTGGTTTTCCCAAAGTCTTTGTCTCCTTTAAAAATCCAACTTAGTTATAGCAGGCTTTCTGAAATAAGTATGCCTACTGCAGAGCTAAAAAGACTAGGTGGAAAAAAAATAAAGAAAAGAAAAAAGCAGAGAGAACCAAAACACCATAAGGTTTGCCTGTAGATATCACAGTCTTGAAGTTATTTTAAATATTGAGGCCTCAAAATCCTAAAGATCCTCAAGTCTGGGCTAAAAAAATATATATACATGTGTTTTCATTTGAACACAAGCTGCTGCTGCATCTTTGATTTATCTTTGAAACAGATGTGTTTTGGGTTGAAGTTAGACTTCAAAGGAGGAAGTAAATGTTCAATAGAAAATATTTTTCATATTCAGAGTAGAGACTGAAAGTGTAAATTTTGCTCTGAAAAGATAAAATTGTTTTCTAAGTGCTCCATTCAAAAGTTCAGAAATCGTTCAGAAATTTAACATGGAAAAGTACAGAAAAATACAGTAGTGAACCTTAGTCCCATTTCTTCAACTGATCAAGTTCATGATGCTAAACAGGAACATATAGTATCTGGCTGTGGTGATAATTACTTGTCTTCATGCTTGGAATGCTTGAACCCCCTGTCTGCAATTTTTTCAACCAGTTTGACTTAATTTCCCCATTACAGAGACTGGAAACAGCCTGATCCTTCTGCCCTGTCCATCAGCTGAAACACTTAACATCCATGCTCAGATACCTGATGGTTTTGCCTTTGTGCCTAGTCACCTACCCTGATACAGACCCAGATGTGCACGTATCTAGGTAGCTTGCTGTAACCTTTCCTCTTCAGCTAAGCCATAGACTAACTCCTACAGAGTTTTCCTTGGCAACAGGTGTGAGATGCTTCCTCCTACCTTTCAGCTTTGACCAACTGCTCCATGACTGCAGCTTTGTTAGGGATCCTTTCTGCCTCCTTTCTCTCTACTTGTGCTTTTTACAAGCCTTTTTCTAGATTTCCCTTTCTCTATACTTCCTCAGATTCTCAGCCACTTTTCTCCTATGCTCAGCCTTGTACCTACTATTTAGCTCTGCTCTGCCAAATGACTTGCTAGTCTTCCACCCGATGACATACTTCATTCAGAAGCTGCTTTTACTAATATTCTAGTTAATTATTTATGAAAAAGGAAATCTGCATTTCTCCTAAGTTAGTTTCCAGGCATATGTCTTGTTTCCTGTTAATAAGACCAATACATTGCGTGAGTGTCAAGCAGGGTTTGGGCTATGAGTATGAATACACTGTTCCATCTGAACACTCAAAAGCTGTTAGTTATAAGTGTTATGATCCAGTTGTATGACCATACATCCTGATGAACGCGGAGGTCAGATATTTTTCTGCATGGGAACAGTCAGCAAGAAGACATTGATATCCATGTCCTTACTTAAATCAGATTCATAATCCCTTTGGTGGATAGAGAAATATTATGTCTATGTAATATTTGGAGAGACTGATCTTGAGTTGAGTTATTCAAAGTCAAGCTGGAGCATGTATTGGAGAAGTGATTGTGTATCTTATCTCTAACTTCACATCTTATTTATAGTACCTGTGCTCCTTCTGTATCTTCACTGTGGAGACAACAATGCTAGTAGTGATAAAGAAGATAACAAGAAAGGGCAAGCATCTAGGTTTAACCATTCTGTCATTTAGGGCTGCTCTCAAGGCCTGTGTATAAATGGGTTTTGTGTAAGTTTGATCACATTTCTCTTAGTATTCTTTTTTTTTTATTATTGATCACATTTCTTTTAGAAAGAGTAGCTCATACTAAAACAAGAATGAAAAGACTTTAGACATATGCATAGAACTATCTATCACTACATAAAATTATAATGCGTGTGTATATATATGTTATGAATATGAAACTAAACAAACCTATACAGAATTATATGCTGGTAGTATTGTAGGTATAACTGTGTGCTATTCACCTCCATCATTCATACAGTTCAACCATTTTATAATATGGCTATAAATATAGCAATAAAGTCAGAATGAAATTTTATATAAAACTGTACTTTTTGACTTAAATATGAATAAATCAACTTGGACTTTCAAGGGGGTTGGAACTAAGTGATCTTTGAGGTCCCTTCCAACCCAAAACATTCTGTAAACCTATGACTAAAATAATTTTCTGAAAACAAAGGGGTTCATTGTACGGTTTATGCATCATTTGAGGTTAGAACATTGCAGCATACTAGAGGATCATTGAATTCTTCTTCTGCCTCACACATCTGCTGTGTGAATCCAGGAAAAAAGAAACAGAAACAAAACAAACAAACAAACAAAATGCCAAACAGTCTCTTCTAGATGTCTCAGAACAATTTTTTGGTTGCTGATTTCACTATCCATCCTGTTTCTGCTTCCTGCACCTGAATGGCTCTCATTTCTGGTCTCACATGGAGTAGCCTGAATAGTGTGGCAGATTGCACTTGTGGGATAAAGACTTTCACAGAAACGTGTTTTTCTTGCTGTTCTAATAAGATTTTTGAACTTACTCGATCTTCTTTGCTGCTTTCCATTGCTGTTATGCATGATAATCTTGGGAGCAAGAAAATAGTGCAATATTGAGGCATTAAAACGTATATAGCTGTACCATAATTAGTGTAGAGCAATTACAGTAGGCAGCAGCACTATGGCAAAGTTGAAATGCTCTCTTGTCTCTCCTTCTTCCTCACATCTTGTTTTAGTCCTATTAACATTAATATCCAGATGCTGGTGTGCTCGTGGCAGGGAGGAGAAGACTCTTCCTTAGCCCTCTCCAGGGAGCTCTCACAAGCTTGAAGGCTAGTTATGCACAGGTGTTGGAAAAGCTCTCTAGGAGACTGTGTGACCAGCTTTTGCCTTGCTCCTAGCATCTGATTCAACAGCTAGTTTTTTGTGTGCTCATTCCACACACTCATCCTGTTTCAGGGGCTGAAGGACTCAGTGCATGCCTTTAGAAAGATGCCAGTGGAGTCTGAGTCTTGACCAGTGACTGGGGCTCTGTATACATAATATATATTTTTGGGAGGGAGTTGTGGTATCTGCTCCTAGCTCATTGCATCTGCTTACACAGTGAGAACAGAGAACAATTAAGTGGCAGATCCTGCAACAGCAATTTGTGTATTTGTTGGGTTCTGTTCCCTACCCATCCTGAGGGTGAATTTGAAAGTCTGTCCTTGAAGCTAGTCCTAGGTTTCCATGGGTTAGAACATCCCATAGTGTTGTTTTAGCCAGAAGCCTGTCCTGTGAATGAGAGGAGAGAGGGGTGAAGAAGTTATGCAGGCTGCGAGGCACCTACACACAGCCATGGGTGCAGATGTATTAGCGGATCGCATAGCTCACAGGTGGTCAGAGCTGCACAAAAAACACATGGAACGGATAAAGTCTCCACACAGAAGAGTTTTTAGTCTGAAATAACAAAAGAAGATTAGACGCAGAATTTCATTATGAGACTAGAAGCTAGATCTGACTTCAGGTGTCATCTATTTTCTGATTGAAGTTAATACGCCTTTAAAAGCATGAATCAAAGAGGTATTTCAATTTAGGCTGTCTTGTGCTAGTGTCTCACTGACCTAAAAGATAAAGAAATGTAAATGGTATTCAAACCTCTTAATTGCTGCCAATAGCAATTCTTTTGTTACTCTGCAAGGGGAAGAGTAGAGGCATATCTTTTAGAGAACAAAGCCCCAGGTAAAAAAGCAGTAAGTACCTCATTAGCAATACTGAGCTACAAGTGTGCCTAAGACCCCACAGACTTCAAGCCAAGTGTTAAAATAGATTACGGTGAGCGGGTGACTAAATTGTTCCAATGACAGTTTCTCTTTGACTAAAGGTGCCTAGAGCTACCGGTTCTTAGGTTTGCCTACCATACCCATCTGTCTTTTACCATTCAATACAGTTCACTTCGCTCTCAATTCAGTATCTTCAAGGTATTTGAAAGATGGGAATTAGACTATAAAATAATAGCTTTTGCAGTAGCCACTCACAGGAGATTGTTAAAGTGATTGGGTATTTATTTTAGTGAGCGTCACAGAGCACTAAAACAAATAAAAAATGCATTAGTTGTGAGTTACTGAAGGAGACATTTTGAACCATTGATGCTGCGTTAATCAAGCCAAGGAAATGTAAAATACTCTTTGTGTGCTTGTAGAGATATATATATATGACTCTGTGTGTGTGTAAAAATTTTTAAACATACTCTAAGCCAGACTTCAGGCATTTCCCTTCATCTTCTGTGTACTTAATAACTTTGTGAAACATGTTGAATACTATGATAGAGAGATGCTATAAAAGAAAAGTGCCTGGCCAACTCCTGCTTGCTTTGCTCATACAATTAGGTAGTACCTGCATTAGTAAATCAAACAATGCTTTTTCCAGCAGTAGGTGAACTGATTTCTCAGATGTTTTAAGCAACCAAATGAGAACACTTTTAGGTCTCTTATTTCTTAAAAGTGCTCTAAAGTAAAAAAATAAATTAAAAAAAAAAAAAGAGCCACCTTTTTTTTTTTAATGGATGTGGCAAATGGGACAAATGGCTGGTAGAGGACAGGAATGTAGCTTCCCAGTCTAGCAGATGTTCTTATGAATCCAGGTAGGTTTTAAGTTCTGACAGTGAATTTCAGAGTAATTAAAAACTCAAGTTTGAGCTTATGTCAATTAAACAACATGCATAAAATCGATCCATAAGTGCATATGTTAAATACATCATTAAATAAGTAAAATTCAAGAACTGTGTTAAAATTAAAGCAAAAAAATCCATTGTTTCCCCAACAGAAATGAATGAAGAAAACTTCATGTTTGATTCTAGTCACATCTTGTAGCATGCAGTTACAGGGATGAGGAATGTAGCATAGAAATCTAATTAGAAGAAAATTTATTTGTCTTGCTAATTCTTTGCTTTACTGCAGTCTTTCACAAGGAAGAACATTCACTGAAGTCATTCAGTGTAAAGTAAGTGGTATTTAAAGGAAGACACCTATTCAAAATGTGCATATGGTTCACAGAGTTGCATAAGCAAAGGAGTTTGCTTAAAATATCTTGCTGTCCATTCCCAAAACGTATTCTTAGCATGGCCTTTCTGGCAGGGCACAACAGACTAACTATGCTATAACCTACATCTACCCCAGGTCCCTCAGCAGAGTTAGGGAATGCTTCTGGCACAGGGGCTCCATCTCCTCTGCCATTAAGCTCTGTCCTGGCACCAGCTGTAGCTCGGGGCAACTATAGCTCTCTTCCTGGCCCCCTTCTGGTGTTTGCACAGTCCAAGAACCAAAAGAATGAAAAAACAATGGATGTGCAAATGAGCTTTCCACACCAACTGCAGAGACCAGGTCAGAATACATTTTTGGTACTAATACAGATAGAGCCCATGAAGTCCAATCCAGCATGGTGAATGTTGCCTTCTCACACAGCCCTAGCACAGGTTTACCCAAGTGATGCTTCTGGCTCATCTAGGGTAAGGGTTTAGGGAGTGTGAAGAGCACCCCAATTAAGAAAGAAATATTCAAGGTGTGGTCTTTGGCTCCTAAAAAAAGATCTTTCCCAAAACTTACTATAGCTGTTGGCTTGCCCTGTTGCTACAGCAGCAGCTTAACTGCACTTAACATCGAGGTGACACCAACCAGAGCAACTAACTGGGACAGTGATGTGTGAAAGACTCCCTCAGTAATGTTCCTTATTCCCTGTTGCCTTCTTACCAGCCTGCTCACCTAGGGCACCACAACTGGCCAAGGCCACACGCTGGCGAGTCCTCAAGTCACTTGCGATATATCTGTATATATTAGTAGAAAATCTGGGAGCAGGGTGGCTCTTCATATCTTCTTATGAGTTCTGTGGATTTAATACTACTCTGTCCTAGCTGCAGCATGTCCTAAGTGGGCTTGCAGAGAAATCCTTTAGTAATAAATTTCCTCCCACAGACAGAACCTTCTTTAACAAGAAGTGATTTTCCTGGTAGAAGAAATGTCTGGTCTCTGCACAAGGCACATGATACCAGAATGTCAGTGGGCATTTTGAAATTAAGTGATTAGTACCACCATTTTAGTAGCTGTCAACTAAGAACTGCACCAAGAAAATCATAACCTTAAAAGTTACTGCAAGCACCTGGAATACATCTGGCTTTTTGGATGCTCTTTCGCTCATATGTGTGACAACCATTACAAACCACTGAAATGGCCTCTTATCACTATGCTTGATACATTTCTTTAAATATGGTCCATGTAGAAGCTTCCAAAGAAATATACAACTGGTCTGTGTTGATACTAGGAAGGGAAACGGATGAAGTGGTTGAAAAGTGAAAAGAGAGTGTTGATCAAGCTCAAAATTTCATAGTATCAGTTTGGTAATGTCCTGTTGAATGTAGAATTTTTTGTGACAATTTTCTTAAAGTTCTGCAGAGAATAAGGTTTATGTCATCTGGAAAAACTTTCTGTGATTAACTGTGATGAAAAATGGATTTAAAATTAACTGTATTTAATTTTAAATAAATTGTCTTACTGTTTTCTGGTTTTCACTTTTTTTATATTATATAACATTTGTTGAAAGTTTCAAAGCTATTTGAGTATTTTCGGTCAAAATGGACTGACTATACAATGCCATTCAGCAAGTTGTCCAAATAGTTTATGCATGGAAAAATAGACAAAGTATGCAAAGTAATTAATAAGTGATCAATAAAATTTTCTCACTGAGACAACAAATAATTTCCTCTTCAACATCACACAAGCACAAATTTTAAAAGGACATATCAGGGTCAGAATCTTATCTGTAATAAAATACTATATGGTTCTGAGACAATTAATTTATGATCTCCCCCCGCCATTCTCCCTATTCATCAATTACACATGGCCTGAAATTAGATCTTTAAAATCTGAATATCTGTACATCTTTATTTGGTATAGTATGACTAGACGATGCTTAATACAGTGTAATTTGTATGCATACAGGTTTTTTATTTCATAATGGCAGCTTATCAGTTCAATGCCTGGGGAAGAGGTATGCTAACTGATAAATAGATGTTTACAATATTTTTTATCCTGTGCATGGTAAATTGGTCCTAATTAAGCAGGATTAGAGTGGTACTGATTCTTCCACATGAAATAAAAAAACCTCACCACCAAGGGCCAATTTACATTCTTATTATTCACCACATGTGAAAATAAAATAGCTTTGGCACGATAAATGAGGATTCTCTGTCAGCAATCCAGTGTCTACAATACATTTGGAACTGGTTTCTTTGCTCAAATTGATAACAAATATCGGATCTGAAGAAAATGCTGTCTTTCAGTTTTTTGACATGCTATGCTAGTTCACACTGAATTATGTTGCATTAGATCATGAGCCAAGCAGTGGGGGAGGAGAGCGGGAGGAAAGGGGGTGCTGAAGAAGAGAGGGAATGTGTGACATAATATGAAGAGTGCTTTAAAATCGTTGGAAGTACAGACAAAGCAGCAGTACATCAGGAGCCCCCCTTAAGTGCTGCAACTTGGGTTCAAAATGGCATAGATCCTGACCCTTGCCTTCTTCATCACGTATTTATAGCTTTCAGAAGCACATTATTATGTAGGGAGGATGTGACAAGATACAGATGCAGAAGAGTGCAGCTGCAGGGCTGGCAGACCCTAAAGTCTCAGTCACAGAGAAGTCCTTAATACATGAAGCATCATTATGAAACAAAGAACAAAATACAGATTCCCTGACAGCCCCACGTCCCAGCAACATGCTTTAGACTAGACAGTTAACACTTAACAAAGAATACTAAAAACCTAGTACCCAGCACTTAATAATTTACCAGTGGTTTATTATGCTGTTACATGATACGACACTTCTGTAATTTATTTTTCCTTAAAGTCATGTAATGAAACACAGCATTGTAAATCCAAGTTGTTTTCTTCCTGCAGAAAGGAAGGAAAAAATTGTTGGGCTTAAAGAGCCTAAATAGATGTTTAATTCAGCTGGCAAGAAAGAAGGAAGAATAACAAATAGTCGGGGAAACTGGTCGCACACCCATCTCCTTGCAGAAATCTCAGTTTCTTTATATTCTAATGGTTGAAAAAAAAATTTCAAATGCTAGTGCAGATAGATGCCTATTACAGATTCAGAGTATGATAGCCACCTTAAAGTGTGCAAGGCAAAATTGGCACATTGACTGGGTGTGGGGGGAGGTCTGATGAGGTTATAACAGTCTCTCTTTGTCTAGACTCTTCTGATTACCTCCCATTTGCTTTCCCTTTTCAACGACAAACTTGACTTCCAAATTATGGTAATGTTATCATGCTCCTTCTCTAACTGGTTTTATTTACATTTCCTTATCTCAGGATGAGTTTAGAGAATTTCAACAGAAAACAAGTTTTCCTTGTTAAGTTTTTTCATCATCCAGCCAGTTTCTGAGACAGTCAATTGCTGGCCACTTGTTATTCCTATGCCCTTATTTGTATGCACACTTCTTCCCAATAGGGTTTAACAACAGTTAGACAGAAGTTTAAAACCCAGGCCTTAAGTAGTACTGTGTGTGAGGCAAAAGAGGAATAAGCTGGAACGTTAAGTTAAATTAGTTTTGTGCAGTCATCTATTTTAGGTCTGAGATGTGTTGTTTAAAACACCAGCAAGTGTTATGCACCTAGTCTAGGGTGTTTGTTGAGGAATAACAAAAACAGAGGTGGTGTTTGGACCCGAGGCTGATTCTTTCTGTAGCTTAAAGCTTGGGTTTCTGAATATTATAAAAATGGAAAATTTCTATGTACCTTGAAAAACACACTGATCTATTCTAATATCTTGCTGCAAGATAAAAAAGAAAACACGCGACCTCTTTCTGCATTGCAGAGTGCCTTAAAAAACAAAAGCCATTTTACTACCTGCACAAAATGCTGCTCAAATTCTGGTGAAGTCCTGCAAGACAAAGTCCGTCTCACAGGAATGGCTCTGCAATTTTGATGGGACAGAATGTTGTGGTCTTGTCTGTGGAACAGAAACTGTTTTATCAGTGTCAAAATATGCGTAAGGAAATAATTTCAAATTGGCCTAAGTGTCCAAGGGATCTCAGCTTTACTTATTGAAATTATTTTGGACTTCCTGTTCCTTGGGTACAAATATTTGAAGACATAGAGGGACCTTTTCCCTTAGCAAAGGCTAAATCAATGACCCTGGAGAAGTGGGTGAAACCTTAGCTGCAGGGAAATAAGAAAGACAGTAAACAAAGCTACACTTACCCAACAGAGACAAAGGGCAGAAGAGATTTTTCTTCTAGCTAACATAAATTCTGGCAGCAGAATATCTCCAGCACCTGGCTCATTCAGACCCCAGAAAGAAAATAGTGCTGGAGAGAAGAGAGCAGGGGAAAAAATTGCAACATGTAAACTTCTATTTTTCATTTTGATTTGGAATATCCAACATTTTTCTGTTTTAATGCTGACATTCTTCGCAGCATGAATATTCTGCCTTTCAGTAAGCTACGCCAATCCTTTAGGAGACATTCCAGATACCCTCAAAATGCAAATGATGTCATAAAACCCATTTTGCTTGAGTATGCAAATCTGACATACATCAAATGATCATAAGCCTGAAACATATTTTCACTGAAATGGGAAAATCTGTCAGCAATATAAGCAAAGCAAACCCCTGATTTAGGTCTAGTTGTCTCTAATTGCGCAAGACCAAGCGCTGCACTGGGCTGGATTCTTTGGATTCCTTTGGGTTCCTCACTTTTACTCACATACTATTACTCTCTCCTCTATCTATTGTTATGCTTTTATTCTCTTCCCTTTCTGCTGTCTCTGGCTTCCTCTTGTGTTCTGGATTGCATCAGACGCTTTTGCCACACTGACCTTACTTCATCAAATCCTTCTGAAGCTCCTCCAACTCCTAAACTTGCAAGTAATTGTCCTATATATACAAGCACTGATGGTCTAACTTTTACTTTTCTTCCCTATCCTATTAACTAATGTTACTGCTCCTCTTTCTTCTGAAAAGAAATGATACACAGCACGGCTGCAATGGACGTGTACTGGAGTGAAATGCATCCTTTGAAGCCTGTTCTTTTGCACACAACATAAATGCATCTAGGAAACAACATCTGGAGGCAGGTATCTCTATATCATTGTTAATCAGCGTGAATACTGTTATCTCATTGTCTCCTTGAGCTCTCATCTGACTTCATCTACTTTGTGTTTTATAACCATCCCAAGAATAGACACGGTCTTTGTTCTTAGGGTCCATTTTTACGACCCATTTGGTATTTAAGGCCCAAACCAATACATAGTCAGACTTTTTTCTCCAAGATAAGAGAGACATGGAAGCCTTTAAATTATACACAATTTTCATTTGAGAGCGCTTTTTATTCTGTTTCTATGCAGCACTGAACTCAGCAGCGGGGTTCTCGGGCATATGACATAGAGAACAGTAAATGAAGGAGTAATGTGTGTCTATAATGCAGAATTTACCATCTGAAATTAGAAGGTTGAAAGCTCTCTATTATGATCTTTTGGTGATCAAAGAGATCTATGACTATATAAGGGTCCGTATGCTCAAACTTCGTATCAGAAAAGCTCAATACAGAGTTTTCTGGAGTTGCTGAAACTACTCAGAAACAGGTTCCAATTTGGTGAGAGTGAAACAAGGAGGAAAAAATCCTACCATCATACCTCCCTGGGCATGAAGGGTAGCCCTCTTACAAGGGATGGCTCAGGTCCTGTAGACCACTGGGCATCCTCACTGAGGCATGAGCAAATTGATGCAGAGCAAGGGAGAACACAGGGCTGCCAAAGCAGATGCGGCTCCGTGATTAGAGAGGATACCCAGGTGACATCTGAAGGCAGGAGGCTGGGAGCAGAGCTGAGTGAGCCCCACAACAGCTGAGATCAAGGCAGGGAGGCTGAGAAAGCAATTTTAGGGGGCTGGGAAGAGTTCTGCTGAGGCTATCCTGAGCTGGGGTGTGCCCCCACTGCTGGCATCAAATGCTAACGAAGGAGCTTGACAAAAAGTTTGGAGTATGAGAATATTCAGTAACCCAAACACTATGCTGAAGTGGAAAAGTTTTGAAAAAAAAATGTTTCTCGGGAGTGGAATATTGCCATGTTACAATCATAGTGTCCAATTTATGGTGGTGAGACAAAGGCAGGAAGGGGGAAGCCTGCATTGTGAGCAAGACTGCAATCAGGCTTCCAGTACATTTACCATAGCTTTTGTGTTTTCATTTACTGTTATATGCATCTTTCTGCGTGTTAGTCTGAAAAGGAATTAATAGCGTTTCTGTTCATTGTCTGCTGCCTTTCCCTATTGCCACAGTTCCCTGTGAATAATTCATACATTCTAATATACTTCCTTTTAATTCTGTAACAACAGGACATTTAATTTACGTACAAAATAAAAGAGATTCCTTTTATAAAATCAATGAATTAAGTAAAAAATCATCTTACTGGTGGGTGGACTCTGATGGCCACTACCTCCTTAGGAAGGAATAACAAAAAGCATTTTGTTGTTGGCATTGGAAATTTTAGGGTTTGGGGTTTTTTTAATTTTTTTTTCATTTGGGCCATAATAATTTCTAATGAATAATTCAAATGTCCTGGGAAACCAAAGCTGCTAAAGAGTCACTTTCTCATTACTAACTGTAGATTTCCTCTTCTATTAGTAATATTGCACTGAAGGTTTTTACTGAAGAAATCACTGTGACTTAGAGACTTTTTAATTCTTCGTCCTCCACTAAAGGTGCAATAAAATTGCCTTGGGTTATGTGCACAGACTTTCCCATGAGACGTAAAATTAAAGAGATTTCTTCTGTTTCTTAGAGAGATTTCTTTTTACTTCAGACCTGAATAGCACACTTTGATGTTGCTCATGGTCAAAAGGCACCACCCATTCATTTAAATACCATAGAAAAAGCATCTACATTTGATTTTTTTTCTCTGAGTTATTAGAATAGGTATGATAAGATTTTAATGAGCTCTAAACTTGCTTTAATTTATTTTACTTTATGTAAATAGCTCCAAGTCTTTTGTTTAGGAAGATCAAAGCTATTTACATACCCTCATCTTCATATAATCTCACAAACAATTATTTTCATGGAAATGCTTTTTTTTTGTGTGTGTGTGTATGTGTTTGTTTGTTTATCCCAGAAAAGTATTTATATCTGAAAGAAATTCCATCAAATTTTCCCATTTTTCACCCATATGAGATGGAACAAATCCTCACAAACTATAAATTGCTATAATCTACAGCAATATTGCACCAGCTGAGGACTGGGTATAGAATAAATCTGTGTTTATCTGGCAGTTTAAACTCAACTTTTCCATTAGCAATAAGGCAATGACTAAAATTCTGACAATGGCATTACATCTATACTGAAATACATGAAGGAATATAGGAATGAGACAAGATGAAATCCCACCTTTCTCTTTGTATTTGATCAACAGCAGAATAAAAAAGGTAGCCATACTCATGGCTGTTATATCCCTGTTGGTTAGACCTCTCAGGGTTTGATGGTTGAGGTGCTGGCTGAATCTTTGTTCATGAAGCATTGGCTTATGAGTATCGGCCCAAAGATTTCAAGTTTGTAGTTGATGGCTCATCCCAGAACATAGTATTGTAAAAGTAAATGTGTGCAGCCAAAGATCAATGCACAAGTCATCTCAGAGAATATAATGAAGGTAAGTTGTAACAAAATAAGGCTACACAAAGATTTGAATGCCCCACAGCAGGGAGCTTCAGCCATATTCCAGGGTCAACTATTCTGAGAACAACAATAAGGCTAGGATGGGAGATATTATTAGATTTAGCTCATAACTAAAGTAGCACTGAAATAAGCCTTCTCTGCCTATTGTGTACTCTGTGAATCATCTTATACACTAAACACTGTATACAAATATAAAGATCTTCAAAGCTGTATTTTTTCATAAATCAAATCAGCATTGTAAGCAGTTCTTAGCACTGTATATCGTAATATTTTGAATAGGAAGTTCTAATATTATGACTTTTTTAAGATCCCTAACTAAGATTAAATTTGCCAGCATTTAAAAAATATATTTTTATAAAATTGTAAAAAAAACCCACAACAAAACATATATAAGACTCTATTACTGTATTATTGGTATAAGATGAAGTCAGCTGAATATGTTAAATTTTTTATAAATGGTAAAACCAGGGTCAAGAATCCTGCCTCCAGGTCTGCTGCTCTAATAGATCTGTGAGACTGTATTATAACTGATTAATTTACAGAAAGAAGGCATCAGGCTCAACTAATTTTCACTGTGTACTGTCATTATGTGTGCCAGGAAATTACAGCTTACATGAACTAGAAATACCGCCTGTATTATGCATGAAGGGAGGGATGTGGGAAAAGGATGGTTTAGGTAAGCTGAAAGATGACATGACTACAGTTTTTTTCTGAAACAAACTATTAAACACTTATTTGCTTTATATACTAATTAGATGTTTTGAAACTTAAAGGATTTTTTGTGGTTACCAGGACAACTTGAACTTTTACACATTATCTTTTAGACAGAATTTGCACAATAAGGTCACAGGGAGATGAATCACTGATCTGCCACAGGGAACTGTGCAAGATATCCATTTAGATGGCGCTGGAGCTAAGAACCTGATCCTTCATCTCACATCATTGGACACAATGCAGTTTATGGGCTTCAGTGAGTACTCTGAGATTTGCCTACCAGTCATTATGGACACTAACATCTTCTGCAGCTACCTTCTAGGACACTTCAAGGCATTCAGAATCTTTCATATGGCTGTGTCCTACACTGTGAGTTCTGTCTATTGGAGGTTTAATGTGACATGACAGGATATGATAACTTCAAGGTCAACTGTTTTGCATTTGCAGACAGGTTTTCCAAAGGGAATATAAGCATCTTGAAACTCAGGTCCAGCATATGAGTTTAGCTCAGAAATCCCACCAAAATGTGGATAATAAAGTGGGACTAATCAAAATTTATGGATAGTAAAATAGGACACGTATAAAAGTATTTTAGTAGGCCACCCTCCATCTAAACCAGCCTTTGTTTAGAAAATAACACAATATTCATGGAGTTAGAACAGCAAACCAGAAGAGGACGAGATGTGTTCTCACCCACTGATGGGGGATTTTGCTGTAGAGGGTTGGATGCCAGTACATTTGAAATTCATATCATTGAATTAAAATAGAAAAAAAGTTTTGGGAAAAGGAACTTCCAGCCTTTTATTCTAATTCTCACAAGGCCTCTATTTGATCTGAGCCTTAAGTAATGTTTAATATTTTAAGAAACATTTTGACAAAATGTATTAGAGCACAGCACTGTTAGCACTGCTAATAGCAGCTGACACCAGAAAGTGATATGATCTTAAGCAGCGTTTGTTGAGGACTCCTGAAATATTCTAAGATCTATTGAAAAGCAATTGGTGCATTCAAAATGCACTATTAAAGTGCTTATTAAAAGGTTAGCTATGTCGGAAAGAATAAAGATTCAGCATTGTCACAAAATCTGTGGCTAGCATCCCAGCTGCATAAGATCACTCCTACTCCTGGTCCAGGTGACAGCAATTACAAGAGACAGATTTGGACTGCAAGGGGAAATAGTGGTGGATTGACAACATTAGCAATAGCACACAAAGGTTAGTGACTCTAAGAAGTTGAATTCTTCCCAAAGTTTACATAGTAGTCAAGTCTCCCACCAGGTTAATGAAGAAGAAATGATTATGAGAAGTGTCTGGGAACATGATAATGTGAAAGGTATGTGGGCTACTGAAACTAATCAGCACTCATTAACACACAGCCCAACACCGCCCAAATAGCAAAGAAAAGATCTTATGCAGGGAGGAACATAGAGATAAAAATGTGATTTTTTTTCCATTAGTGGCGACAGGATAACTTGTTCAGAAGGACATTTAAAACAATGGAAAACTATCATTAAAATTGCACACATTTTATAAGGTCCTAATTTATCTTTGCTGGAAATCATCAAATAAAAATTAATGTAACTAATAAGAACTTGGTACTGATTACCATCCTTTGTAAAATATGGAAGTTCTTCAGGAGCAATGCTAAATGTCCTTTCAAAAACAGGGTCACAGAGACAAGCAGAAGTGTGAGTGATACAGTTCTTTCTTTGAAAAATCAGGAGATGTATGTAGACTCTCAAGGGATGCAGTCAACCTTCAGATCACCATAGGGAATCCACTGTTCCCTTTTCAAAGGCTCAAAACAAAAATCATTTTAAGAATCATTGGCAAACAGTCTCCCTGCCCTGAAAAGACCTTTGAAAAGCTGATTTTCCTTTGGTAGATGGAAAATGGTTATCTTACAATTAGTCCCTAGAAATGTTAAGTAATTTGCAGGAGTCCCCCAGGACAGCCTGCAGAGGGATATGGATAGGGTTATATTGCTCTACTCTGAGCAAAGCTATCAATACTATGCTGATGTTCTTCCTATTGCTACCATACCATGTTTGTGATTCACTTACCATTAAATGAATAAATAAAAAAAACCCTTAACAAGTTACAAGATTTCTGTAAAACAAAAAAAAAAAAAAAAAAAAAGAAAAAGACCTCCCAGAATACCAATATTTCCAAAAGAAGAGCACCAGTGTCACAGTGGGCTGGTAGCAACAATAGTGCACTGCACAGTGTGCTGCCCATTCTTTGCCGTAAGCTCTTAAGTAAAACTCCCCTGTTAGTGGGCACTGCTCCATGGGGCAGGTTAACAGATTTTTGTTGTTTCGTGACACAGCTGAGGAGCTGTGCCTAGAAAGCATTTAGCATTCAGGTACAAAAACTAAGAGCTCTATCAAGTTATAGTGCTTCATGTTCTGTTGGAAGAAAAGAAATGGAATTGTACAGAAACTTAAGAAATCTATGATTTCATCTTCCTGTATATTCATATACTGGATATAAACCAGTTTTATTTATACTTGCTCCATAGTGTTTTACCACAGAAATATAAATCCATCTAAGAGAACCAGGGAATTTTCACAGACATGACATTTGCTTTTTAAATTTTTTTTCATTAAATGACAATGCAGTAGCCACCTGAGCTTATTTGTGTAAAATATTATGTCATTGAAAGCATCTGCTGAGAAGTAGAATCGAGCGGAAATATATCTACGTGACTTTAAATCTAGGCAATGGGGCTCCAAGAATTCAGGATCCATCAGCAGCTTGTACTGCTGCCTAAAGTGTCTTTAACATACAAATACTTCTGGGATAATTTTTTTGGCACTAAGCCTGCTTTCAACACAATGCATCATCTGTAAACATGCAAATTACTTGGCTTCCAATGAGACTCCTATAGAAGGTGCATTCTAATTAAATTTAAAGGCAGTGTGGGTTGGTTTTTTTTTTAATTAGGATGAATTATAAAAATGTTACTGTTTATGGTAGTGTTCTTTATGCTTTAGAATGTAAAAATGCATTCTAATTTCTAAAATTACTTCAGACACTGGTAGGAAGTTTTATTTATGTCTCTACACTGCATTAAAACCATAAATGGTTGGTACTGTCACCAGGATGAGAAAGCCATAAACATTACTTAAATTAGAATATAGTAGTGTGAGATTGTGTGTGTGTGTGTGTGCGTGTGCATGTGTGACAAGGGGAGAGAGAGAGAAAGAGAAAGAAGCAGAGAGAGATCAGGCAAAAGATAGCTGTGTGTTAAAATTATTTTCTTACATAAATGGGCTATGCCATATTACATTTATTAAAATGTATTTATGGAACATTAACTGCAATACTAATTTATGATAATTAAAATAAATTTTAAAAATGACCCAGGCTACCTATCAAGAACACTCCTTGTGCCTATGAACTGTGGGGTGAATTCTATCAAAGAGTCATTTGGTATTTGAACCCAGGTGATGAAAGACAAAGATTTAATACGGCCTTGTAACACTTTCTAGCAGTATATATACTCCTAACCATTGAAGTACACAATGAGTGTTCCTCTCTTTTTCTGCTATTTTGTACTGTACACAGGTGCACCCATCTCTAGATGTTAACACATGACATATTCAAAGCAGATTATCTGTTAGAGTCTGGTAATGACCAAATGTCCTGGCTTTGGCTAGAATAGAGTTAATTTTCTTTCTAGCAGCCTGTGGGATGCTGTGTTTGGGAATTAGGTGCTGATAACACACTGATTTTTTAGTTGTGGCCAAGCAGTCAAGGACTTTGCAGCTTCTCATACTCACCTGCTACAGAGAAAGTGGCGGGTACCCAGGGAGCTGGGATGAGACACAGCCAGGACAGGTGAATCAAACTGGTCAAAGTGATATTCCACACCATGATGTCAAGCTCATCATAAAGGGGGGATAGTGGGAGAGGAGTGCATGGCTCCAGGATAGGCAGTTTGGGGATGGTCCAGCTTCAGAACAGGTCTGAATTGTGCAGCCTAAGTTGTGCAGTTTGGTGAGAAACTGCATCATGTGTTCTGTATATTTTGCTATATAGTCCTGTTATTTTTCTATCTCTCTGTCACACTAAACTGTCCTTGTCCCAACCAGAAGGTCTATCTTTGGTTTTCTTTCCCCTCTACTATCACTCTCCCACCCCCTCCCTCAAAGACAGCGGCTGCATGATACTCAGTTCCCATCTGGGGCAAAACCACAACCCCAAAGGAGGAAAAAAGGAAAGAGAGTGGAGTTTCTGCAAAGAAATGAAACCACAGTTCTCCATACTTTGACAAATTCCATCAATGACAAGACCTGCCAGGGTCATCCATGACACTTTTAGATTCTACAGGAGAGCTGGAGGGAAACCTGTCCCATAGCTGTCCCTTTCGCTGTCAAGGGAAATGATGCGAATTGCTGGTAAGTGGTCACAGCATTGCTGGATGGGATAGTGAGCTGCAATGGCTGTAGCACATTCCTCAAGACATTTGCAGGAGTTTTGTTGGGAAAAATGCAGAGAAATTGTTGTGTAGTCTCGTCCAGGGTGGACCTGTGAAGACAGTCTAACCTATTTACTGTTTGGGTAGAAGTGGGTTTTAAGCTTAACTAACTGCCTTATATATTTAGGATATGAGCTCATTATGTGCTGTATTATTTTTCCATTCTGCTGTACTATATCCTGCCTCTTTTGTTCTTACCTGTCACACTCAGTCTCAGAAAGCACATGCACTGCAAGGTTATCCCTGAACAATGCTGTGCATTAATTTGATAATAAGTTTACCTGTACCTCATTAATTTTCTCTTTCTTATTTGAGTCCTCTGATTGCTACTATATTTTTGTTGCTGCTTCCATGCTTCCCTTAGCACCTCTGATAGGACTCTGAAAGAAATTTAGATTCTTAATCCTCATCTTCCATTTTTTTCCTGGGCTGTTCTGTGTATTCTCTGTAAGGATTTTTGTGCTGGTTTTGGTATGAAGTTGATTTCCTTCACAGTAGCTAGTATAGGGCCATGCTTTGCATTTGTGCTGGAAACAACGTTGATAACACAGGGATGCTTTCATGACTGCTGAGCAGGGCTAACACAGAGCCAAGGGCTTTGCTGCTTCTTACCCCACCCCAACAGTTAGCTGGCTGAGGGTGAACAAGGAGTTGGGGGCTGGGACAGCTGGCCCCAACTGACCAGAGATATTCCATGCTATATGATGTCATGCTCAGTTGATAATGCTGGGGGAAGAAGAAGGCAGGGGGTATGTTTGGAGTAATGGTGTGTGTCTTCCCTAGTAACTGTTGCGTGTGATGGAGCCCTGTTTTCCTGGGGATGGCTGAACACCTGTCTGCCTGTGGGAAGTAGGGAATGAATTCCTTGGTTTGCTTTATTTGCATGCGTGGCTTTTGCTTTCCCTGTTAAAACCATCTGTATCTCAACCCATGAGCTCTCTCCTTTTTACTTTTCCAATTCTCTCCTCTGTCCTGTTGTGGGGAGAGTGAGCGAGCAGCTGAATGATGCTGGATGGATCCACAACACTCTGGCAGAAATAATGACCAACAGCTTATTTTTCCTGATGCAGCAGAACTCAAACGGGAGTTTGCTGGTTTTGACAGAGCTCAATCTTCTCACCTGTCAGTCCCAAACATGGAGTTAGTTTTTCCAAAGGGTGCCCTTACATACCTCACTGTTTTCTGGCCTCTACAAAATGCTTTTTTTTCCTCTGATCTTGCCCTTTCTCAAATAGCAATTTATATATCCACAACTAAACTTCTAGAAAACTTGCTGCAACAAGGCACACTATGGTATGCTGGCATGCAGTTCTCCCTTGGGGCTTGAGATAAGAGAGGAACTAACATCTGACAGATGTGACATTGCTTATTGGAAGATTCTTCAACAGAGCACTTATAAACACGATCTAAATCTGTATAAAAGAGAGGGAGTAATCCTGAATTTTCACTGTTGTCTTTTTTCATCTTCTCACTAATTACTAGGCACAAAAATTATCTCATTATTATTGAAAACTCATAATATTTAAATCCAAGCTTAACACCTTGAAAAAAGGACTAAGAGATTTTGTTTTCAGTAAATTTTCATCCTCTGTTATGCTCTCTTTGTGATTATTATTTATATATTTACCATATTTTCAATTTAGTGTGTAATAACCTAAAAATGATTAAAAAAATGTTTTGAAATCCAACAGGTAAGTGAATTGGAAAGTGTTACTCAAAGGTGTAAATTAAATGGAAGAGTATGGACAGTATCAGAGACTATGAAATGGCATGCAGGGTCTCAATTACCAGGATATGCTCACATTGCTAGATCTCAATTACCAGGGTCTTCCTTTTTACCCTCGGAAACAAGAAATTCCTAGGGTTCAGTGGCTTTTATTATGATAAATTTTACTCCATTAAAAAAACTATTATCAAATTACTGATGTTACAGCCTGAAAAAAACCCAGAATATAAGGCACCACAGAAGCATGAAGGTGGGCACAGAAAGTTTCCAAAAAGAACTTCCTACTGGAAAACAGAGACCAGAAGGGGACGCAGGAGTGGAGATGCAGTTGCCATAGTGCCAAGTGAAAGATGAAAGCATTTTTATTGATAGTTGTTGATTATTGACCAATCATGAAGCTGTGGAGGCTGTGCCCACTGGCAGGGACCTAGCCAGGTGTTGTTGATGTGACTCATTGTGACCAAAACCAGGACATTATGCAACAGAGTTTGGATATGCTGAGGTGTTGCCAGGTCATCCCTGTGGCAGGTGGATCCACAGACATTGATTAAAAAGAAAAAAACAAAGAAACAAAAAAACCCCTCATCTTGCGGCTTCATCTGGGCAAAAGATGGTCACTCTCTGTAGCAATATCTCCGTGGTGGATTTTTCTTGAGGTGGATGCACCTCCATGGCTCCACATGGTTGTCTGGTGGATTAACAGTCATTGGTCCCATGCTGTATTCTGGTGTACATGTCTTCCACATCATCCTTTGATGGGATGACATGCCTGGGCCTCACAGCAAGCCTCAATAGATAGACACATTGTGGCCCCGTGCTGATGCCCTTTGTGCCCACAGCCATGCTCTGCACACCACCAGTCACATCAGTAGAGGAAGTTGTTCTCATTGCATGAGGGGTGATGTTTCTCCTCCTTCTCTACTGATTCCCCTTTGTCCTCCTGGGAAGTGTCTTCATCCTTCAGGGATGTGTGAACCAGCTCTGTGTTTTCCCATGCCAAGGTGTGCAGCCACCCACCTCACTGCTGTGGCTCCTCTTTCTTCCAAGCATGCTTGGCCTGCAAGGGCTTGCAGCTCCACTAATGATGTTGATATTTTCTTCAAGACTTCTTAAAGGCTGTACCCTTGACTTGGACAGAATTTGTTTTTATTGGTGTACCTTCATCTCAGAACCTCAAAAATTATTAACTCTGACTTGTCTCACACTACCTTTGCTTTTGTGCCTGGGAAATTCTTCTGAGCAGCTTTTCTGTTCCTTGTTCCTTGTAACTTGTCCTTATTTTTCACATCTCTCTTTCCCACAAATAGCCTAATATTTAATTATCTATGACACTTTACATGTGAATGGACACTTTTCAATGGCTGGTGGACAACTATTGTTAAAGAGGGTTTCACTTTTAAAATTTTTTTGTGTAGTAACACAAAATGTTTAGGTTCCATACAAAAGTAAATTAACTGAAAGGCAAAAGTAAGTACTGTCTTCCTGCATGCCTTAAAACATCGGTTGATCCTTTATTTCAGTACACACAGTTATCTAGGATGTATTAAAGCTAATGTATAAAACTTAAGGTTGGGATATTCAGAGATGTTTCTATCACTATCAACAGAAGGAATAAATGCATCTTTGAAAATCATAGAATCATAGAATCATTCTTGTTGGAAAAGACTTTTAAGGTCAAGTCCAACCTAATACTGCCAAATCTAAACACTAAACCATGTCCCTAAGCACCACATCTAGGCATGTTTTAAATACCTTCAGGGATTACAAACAATTCCCCAGGCAGCCTGTTACAATGATTGACAGCCTTTGGGGAATTTTTTTCCCCTAATATCTCATTTAGAAGTCCCTTGGTGCAACTTTATACCATTCCCTCTAATCCTATCACTTGTTACTTGGAAGAAGAGACCACTCACTTTGCTACACCCTCCTTTCAGGTAATTGCAGAGAGATAAGGTCTCCTTTAGCCTATAATCTTTTACGTTCTTTGATTTACCATTAAAACCCATTAAATTTTACTTCAGTTTTTTACATATGTTTATTTTTCTCTTTTATTTTTTCCCAAGTTCTAAGCTTTTTTCCTGTATAGAAGGAAAACAAAACTCTCCTTTGTCAGTCAACACAACCTTACATATCACTTTTTGAAATGCCAAGTTAAAATAATGTTCACTGTGGACAAAAACCCACTCATTAGGAAGCATAAAAGGATATTGCTGAAGTGTGATCTTCCATCATTCTGTCACTTTGAAATTGTTGTAAGTTCACAGCTGGACTACAACAACCCAAAGTGCATTGCTAAGTGAAAGGAGAAGGCAGGTGACAATTACATGAAAAGTCACTACAAGTAATTTTGTTAGGAGAAAGTTACCAACTATAAAGTAACATTTGCACTTAAAAAAAAAAAAAGAATGAAAAAAGAACAACTTTCCTCTCCCCAAACTTTTTTAAATTATCTGCTAAGAAAGTATCTCCTAGCACTGGGCAAAACAAGAGATATTAGTAAATTAGTTTCTAAAGAAAAAAAAACCCAAACCAACCCCAGAAAGCTAAAGTATTGAATATGGATGGATTGCCTTGAGTTATACATTTTGCTGAGGCTGAACTGCCTATGTAAATACTTGGTAATTAAGCATAAGTAATGTCAGTCAGCATGTCTAGTACTTTAAAGCCCGCATTCGATAAATATGTCATACAACATAGACAGAAATTCATATTAAATGCAAATGCTTATTTAGACACACTCAATAATTTATAACCCCCACTACTACAAGCAAAGAGGTATCATCTCTTAATTATATTGTCAGTTTTAAACAGGATTATTGAGGTTGGTTGAGGCAATATTCATTTTAAATATTAATGATAGGAATTTTTCAGACTTTGTAACTCTAAAAGTTGCATTATTTTCTGTGTGACCAAGATATTAATCTGAAATATATGGTATGTGAATATTCCATTTATTTTTGTTCCTCTGCCATGTGCTCTTGATGTGCTTTCAGTGCTGCAACAAACACTTTCCATATAGAGATTTTGCTGTATTATTACTGATGACTCCAGCATTAGTCCAAGAGTGCTACATAACTTTCTAGGTGACTTGATGGCAATGAACTGCAAAAGCAGGCAACCCCTTCTTAATCTACTCTATTGTGGTTTTATGTTGTGCTCCTCATCTTTTTAACCAAGTGCTAAGTCCAGAGGACATTAGTATCAAGGCATGGTTCACATAAAGATCAGGTACCAAAGCCTGTTGTTTGGAAAACCCCAGATCAACCTTTGCATGCTGCTGAATTTTACATTCTATAAACATTTTGGTTTCCTGTTTTAGAGACTACCAGATATCTAGAATTTTGCATCTCTCTCTCTCCCTGGAGCTATCTTATGGTTGACAGGGCTGAGGAAATGGTGCTTGGCTAATGTCTTAACTCTAATGAAATCCAGACACTGTAAGTCTTCAAAAGTCACCTGAGGAGCCGGATTCTGTATGTTCTTTTAGAACAAGTCTAAAATACAGTGGCTTCCAGAATACACCCTCTATGCAATTTTGCTTGATCTTTCAATACTATGCAGCTCTGTGTAGCTACCTGACACCGTGTACAGAAACATGAGATACAATGACAATTTACCATAGGCTTTCTTCTTTTTTTGTTTCTGAATTTTTTCTTGACATCTCTGTTTCTATATGTGCTTTTTGAAAATGCCACCATATTAAGAATGTCTGCTCAATCTTTTCATTATTTCTCATCGTTTCATTGTAGGTTATGCATTGGATATCATAATACCAAGAAAATACACAGATTCATAGCATTTGCATCCATTTAATTAATTCAGACGTGTGCTTAACAAAGGCTTAGCAAAGCAGAATTCTAGCACACACCTGCACATAAAACTGCCCTGCCTGCCCATGCTCCACCCTCCTACCAACCCCCCCCAAACTGTGGACTTACCTCTTTTCTAGCCTTTCAGTACAAAATCACCTTTGTGAATTGAGATCTTTTGCATTTTTTGACCTTAACATCTAGAACTTCAACAATGAATTATATGAGTCGTAAGTTATGTAGTTTAGTATCATCATATATAACTTAATTTAATGGATGGAAATTTAATGTATATTTGTGGGGGGTTGTGTGTGTGTGTGGTCCATATACATATATATAAGTACTGTCGCCCATATTTTAGGAATTCCTTTTCCTTGATTGTTATTTAGTAATGGGAGGTGTTGGTAGTAATTTATCATTATGTTTATGGAGTGCTGAACTTCAGAAGTCTGAATTCTGACTGTCTAGATGCCATATGGCCTATTAGCAATGATTTTTATTAATGGTATTTTTTGAAACTTCAGAATAAGTAGAACTTTAAATAAAGACATTAATTTTTCATGTCCTAGTCAGGAAGGACAAAAAATAAAATGGATCCTAATTGCTTAATCTCAATGCCAGACTATAACTACTCTGTAAAACATATGTATTTATATATAGCCAAACATAAAAACAATCTAATCTACTTGCTTGCAGAGAGACCTTTGGCTTGAGGTAAAAGAAGTAAACAGCTCCAGAACCCTACACACTTAAAAGCATATGGCTTCTGACTTTTAAAAAATGCACACACACACACACACACACACACATACACACAAACAGGTCAGTTCGGGCATATAGTCTAATTGTGTTCAGCTTGTTTAGTCTGGAAGCCAAGATTACGCTTGGACTGTTAGCTATTTAGGCAAAAGGAAACTTTTTTGTTAAAGACTCGATATAAAGACTACTGAGGTAAAACTGCACTCTTTCTGTTTTTCCTATTTGTTACTGTGAATGAACAGCAACAACAACAACAAGAGCCTCAAAATACATTATTGACATTCTCTCCCTTTTTCATATCTGACCTTCTCAGCTCTTGACAGGACCCAAAGACCTGTAAAACACATGGGCTTCATCCCATCAGCTATCCTGGATTTACTTGCAATGCTTGCTTAAATTCCTTGGTGTATTCATGGGTCAGTGAGTGACTGCTGTTCATTTACACCACATTATTCATTTGTTTTCTGCAAGTTGTCAATGTTGGGGAACAGGAGTTTGTTTTAGGAAGTAATCAATTAAAACAGCATCTTGCACACAAAAAATCATGACAAACTGTTAACTCAATTTCTAAAAAAAATGTAGAACAAATATGTCATTAACTGTTCAGTTTGGACCCACTACATGAATGTTCTTTCAATGTGTAGAAGCCAAGAACTATCTTAACTCATGAGGATACCAGACTGCATCCACAGAAGCACTGGTATCACAATAATTCACTACATGTGGAAACAGATCTAAGACTACCACTATCTGTTGAAGGTCTGTCATGCTTTTGCCTTACCAGGCAGACTAAGCAGCACACGACCTCTTGTTCACTTGCCCCACAATGGGACAGGGGAGAGAGTTGGAAGAGTAAAAGTGAAAAAAATTGCTCAAAGCCTCATCCAACACTTCCAGGGATGGGGCTTCTACAGCTCTCTGAACAGCCTGTTATAGTGCCTCATAACCCTTATAGTAAAGAATTTCATTCTAAAGCCTAGTCTAAACCTGACCTCTTTCACTTTGAAACCGTTAGCCCCTGTCCTATCACTACAGTCCCTGGTGAACAGACCCTCTCCCACTTTCCCATAGGACCCTTTTAAGTATTGGTAGTCCTCAATTTAGTCTGCCAGGAGCCTTCCCTTCTCCAGGTTGAATAAGCCCAACTGTCACAGCCTGTCTTCATAGGAGAAGTGCCCCAGCCCCCTGATTATCTTTGTGTTTCTCCCCAGGACTTGCTCCAACAGCTCTACATCTTTCCTGCACTGGGGACCCCAGAGCTGGACACAGTAGTCCAGGTAGGGTCTCATGAGAGCAGAACAGAGTGGCAGAATCACCTCCCTTAACCTGCTGGCCACACTGTTCTTGATGCATAATGGTTACTTGGGAAGACAAACACCATCACTTCAAACATCTCTCCTGCCTTCTTCTTCCTCCACAGCTTCATAAGCTGAGCATGACATCATATGGCATGGGATATCCCTTTGGCCAATTGGTGTCAGCTGTCCTGGCTGTGTCCAACACCTTGTGCACCTGCAGGCTACTTGTTAATGGGGTGATGTGGCAAGCAGCAAAGTGCAAGCTCTGTGCAAGCTCTGCTCAGCAATAATGAAAACACTTGTATATAACAAAAACATCTGTAATTATCAACACTGTTTCCAGAACAAATCCAGAACATAGCCCCATACAAGCTACTTTGAAGAAAATAAAAGCCATCTCAGGCAAACCCAGCACAAGGACAAATGTGATTATTCTGCACATCGACTGAGCCCACAAAAATTGCTGGATATATTTTCTGGACCTTTCTGCTAAATTTCTTTGGCTTCTCCATTTCTATTGACATCTGGGATCTGGCTAGCTTTCGGTACTCCAGTGGGGCTGCCAGGTATGCAACACAGTGATTTGCCTCATAACTTTCAGTTTATCCATTTTTTTGCTTCCAGAGATGGTCTTTCACCTCTGTTACTTTAATCAATCTCAGGCAAATAGTCTGGGCCAAAAGAATTTGTAGTGTAACTTATTTGCTAAAGTGTACTTGAAGTAAGAAAAATGTATATTTTACAGAATAATTGAAATTGATATTTACTTAACCTGCTCAGTCTTCATATTGTTTTTATATGTAGATCCTTATGTTCTTGTGCACTCTTGTTATCCACCCATTAGTCTGTCTCCCCAATAACCTCTGAGTGCAATGAATAACTTAACATTTGAAAGGAACTTATAAGTCTGAAAGATAATAACATTGCTACAAATTTCAAGAACAATTGTCTGCTGTCTGCAAGAGAGGAGACATAAATGAGTCTTTGCTGAAGGAAAGGAAGGCAGAACTCAGCTGTGACATGCTCTGTCAAAAGCTGCTCAGCCAGTCTTGACTAGTAATAGCATTGTGTTTCTTTCTGAAGTAGGATATAGTAGAGGTTATTATGGAGAAGAAGGAAGCAATATGACTTTCAGAAAAAGGACACAATCTATAGGAAATCAAGTTTCATTCTGGCCTTTCAGAGCAACTAGATTCTTTTTTCCCTTTTCCTTTACTCTTTTTCTTTTTTCACACTTCACTTTGCTTCTTTCACTTCGCTTTTTTCACTTCATTTTTTTTCCTTTTCTCCTCAGCCCTCTGTTGCTTGGCTTCTCTAGAACTTTTTCAGCCTTCTAAACTGTATTTCAATACTTAGATTTCTGTAAAATATGGGAATGCACTGTAAATAACACATTTGAAATACATCACTGTCAAACTGTCCGAGGTATACATTGTGATCAGGCTAATATTCTTTTCAGTAATATTCTTGAATGATTAAAATTTTCATAGTATGTGATCAGACCTTCACTAATCTCATCTGTTTTCTAGTCTCACAACTTTCTGTAACTGTTTAGTCACGTGTAGAAAACATAACTGCAGCAGTGGAGAAAAAAGTAATTTTTAGGTTGCTGTGCTCCCCTTCCTGCATGTGTCCTGGAAGTGTCAGTCTGTTTAGTTTATGGTGTGTTGAGATAAAGTCATAGTATCTTGAAAGAACAATAAGGCATGACAGTGTTGTACTGATTTCTGACTCATCTGAAAGTTGATGTCATTACTCAGTGTTAGCCTAATTATATAGTACATAAATTTATCACCAAGTGAATAAGTCTAAGTAGGCTGATAGTAACAGATCTGTGGGTTTTTCATGTTTTGTGGCTGGCGTTGTAACCCCTTAAAATATCATGAAGATCAATCTCTAAGAATTCAAGATTTTCCTGAGACCCCAGAAGTATTAGCCTTTGTCTTGACATCAGACAATTAAGGATCCAACACAGATGCACAAACCATATAAACTAACTTTATGTAGCCCAAAATGCCAATGAGTGCTGAAAACAACACTATGGTTACAATAGCTCATTGCTTGTGTGCAGCGAACAGAACTTCAGTGATGGCCATAGAACAGTTCCAGTAACTCTTGTCTAGTAAACACTGACGAACAGGCTCTGCCTCTAATGGGCTGCAGTCATGTTGCTAAGTTTTATGTATGATTTTACTTACACTTATTATGAATGCATACTCAATACATTTCTTAATGTATTCTAGCGAATTACTTAACAGAGAAGTACATTCATGGAAGGTGTAAAGTTTCTGTGAAGGCTTAGTATTTGCAAAAACATGTATTTTCAATTCCAACAAAATTTTTGTGTCAGATATATGCTTAAGCACAACCAGAAGCATATGCTTGCACTATGGGTGAATTACTGTTTTGATGCAGTAATTCTACTGAAATCCTGGAAATGCAAATTATGTCAGAACAATCCATTGCAATCTCAACTATGCTTCTAGGTATCATAGTCTGCTGCAGCCATGTATACTTCAAATACTTCAAAATTGTTTTAAAACCGTAATGTTAAGAAAAGAATTATTAAAAATGTGCATGGCCCATTTATTTTCTTTTTTACATAGTCACAGTATGTAACACATGTGCTTTTCACTGAAAACACAATTTTCAGTAGCTAGGTTTTAAGATGAGCACCCTCAGAAAGCAAGACAAAATTATTATCTGTACCCTTTACAATATTTCCACTAAAATAGTTATTGAAATTACAATATTGTATTACAATTTGCACTTGCTATTGTTCTTCTAAACATGATGACTATACCTTTTCAAGTCTGAATTTGTTTCCTGAAACAGTCATCAGAACAGGTCACTGAAGCTCCAAGGCGCCATAGCTTACAGTTCTGCAAATGCAAAGATCTTAACAAATGTAGCTATTTCCTATCATGTTGTATTGCTTGTATACTAAGTCAGATAGGAAAAGGGGGATGGGAAAAAGTAAAAAAAAAAAAAATTTCCAACAAGATAAAGCAGTGATTTTTTCTCCTGCAAAATGGCTTCATGACATTTTGAAATAAGAAATGAAAAAACCCAAACAGTAATAAAACAAAACAGAAAGCTACGAAAAACCCATTTGCTTTCTAGGACTTTGGTAGCTGGAGAGAAGTCAAAGGAGTAATTTTTTCAGTCTCTGTTCTCTACAGCAATCAGAGCTGCCATGCTGTCCTGATCAACATCACAGAGAAAGAGTCTCCAAATGTTGCAATTTTTGACCTTCTCAGCAGAATGCTGTTAAGAGGCTCTTTGTTACTTTTGCTTCTTTCCAGTTAATTTCTCCTTGGATATGAGCTTTTCATGACATTTAATAGACTCAGTTCTAAATACAGAAGTCAGGTTACTGTTCAGAACCACACAGTCACTCTCTTGAAAGAATAATTGCTGAAGAAGGATGGTGATCCCTGTAGCACCAGATGATGAAATGGAGCTTCACCCTTCCCTAATGCAGTTGTTCCAGTCATAGCATGCACTTGTTTTATGTTCTCCCTGACTGGAGGTCTTTTCATTCTATAAAATCCACATCAGTAAAACCATTGTTCATTGATGCAATCATGAAGAAAAAGTCAAGTATAAACACCACAGAACATTGTTTCCAGTTCAGTGACCCAACACTGGTTAACTGAATGTAACTTGACAAGTCATGTTTTTGATGCTCAACCAGATACTTCTACAGAAAATGGTTCCACATAGAGCACCCAGAAAGTTGTATTCTCTGTCTCAAACATGCAATTTCAATCCTAAGCAAAGACAGATATGAATATTTCAGCCCAAATAACTGTCAGAATATCACAAGGCTTTGAACATAGCATTTCTCATAGAAAATACTTTCCAAAATATGTATTTTTTTACTTATTTAATTTTAGAGAGATTCTAAAAATAGGAAATATTATGAGGGAATTGTGCTCAGTTGAAAGATAAGATCCTCCATGGGAAGAGTGTTGCATTAAACAGCACTGACTGTAGCAATTGAGCTGCCCTTGTAGGTGCAGTATGTCGGTTATGGCTTGCAGAAAGGGTTCAGAGATATGAAGGAGGAATAACATTCTCCAAGACAGGGAAGATGAGAATTTTTTTTCAAACTAGTTGGATGATACTTCAGTTCAATTCCAAATGAACTTTAGGAGAATTCATTGAGGTCTGATGTGAGCAGCATGTAGAAAGTAATTAACTAGATGATTTTGTTACTAATTTCTTAAAATTAATGGATTGTGAAATCTAATGCAATAAATAATTTTGTTAACAAAACACTTTCCCATGTCACTCCAATGCATTTTGTTATTTGCAGGGAGACCACTGTCATCTGTGTAAAGCTGACATTCTTCAGGGGTCCAGTGTTCCAGAAGCATGCCAAATATATGGAAACATAAATGTCAATATTAATGTTGATTTCTCAAAAGATCCTGAAAAGCTCTGATTTGTCTTTCAATGGCCCAACAATAAATAGCGGGATGAGTAAGAAACGCTGTTAATGTACACAACGATGGAATTTCAAATATGTCAGTAAGTTATGCTTTCTTGTAATTAAATTAATTACTTCCCCAAACACTAAAATTACTTTTAAATGGAGTATTGTAGAACACATCAAATAATTAATCACATTCCCAGTCCCATTGCCCTTTTGCACTCATTTTCCCTTGATGTTAATAGGAGTTTTGTTTAGAGAGGGAACACAGGAGCAGACAGTTAATGTGTTATTAAGTAGCATTTTGAAATGGTGCCGTGAATTCTTCTGTGATGTGCAATGCTAACTAAAAATTCTTATAACAGTCCTTCACTGTCTTTGAAATACATACAACCTGAGGCTTATAAGAAATAAATAGCAATTCAGAAAAGTGAGAAAAATATCCAATTATTAAACCATTCACACTTTTTGTTTGTTTGTTCTCTTCTTGTTCATAGCTAGGAATGAACCTTGTATCAAGAAATCTCATTCAAAGTACTTCTGCAAAATGATTGACAAGCTTTCAGTATTTAGGCAGGTTTTCTTTGAAATATGTTAAAGTATAAATGGTATATACTATGCTTTTACATAACTTTCACAAGTAGTCCAAAGATAGATGTGATAAATTGAAGACTTAACTGAAATCTGAAAATTAATGCTTGGGATTATTAGCTAACTGATGTATGTTTTGGAGGTGTCATGAAGCTATTTAAGCTGAATATCCAAAAACCCACCATGGCTGTGTCAATGATGTCTTGCTGTTTTCTCTCTTGATCACTGCTCCAGTATACAGATTTAGCCCTCCTGTTAAATAGTTCACTCCAGAAAAAAACCTCTCATATCTGGAAATGACACTTCCAATCCATGACCTGTGTTAATGATGTTAAAAACAGTAATTAAATTGGTGTCAAAGGGAAAAACTGAGTTTATAAGACTCTTTCATTCCGTATTGTCGCAGTTTTGTGTGGCTGGGTTCTGGGAGAGACCGGGGGCTGCAGAAAATGGCTGCTGTAAGAAGCAGCTAGAAGCTCTTTGCAGACCCTGAAAAGTAAACATTGGCCAATTCAAGGCCAGAGTTACTGCTGACCAAGGCCGAGCCAATCAGCGGTGGTCACAGTGCCTCTGGGAATCACATTTAGGAGAAAAAAACCCCACAAGCAGCTGCATTTTGCCACAGGAGAAGGGAGTGAGAAGATGACATGAGCTGTGCAGACACCAAGGATGGGGAGGGAGGGAGGATGCGCCCCAGGTGTGGGAGAGAATGATGTCCCAGCAGCCTGTGGAGAAACCCATGGTGGAGTGGGTGACTCCCACAGCCCATGGAAAAGGCCAAGACTCCACCTGCAGCCTGTGGAGAGGCTCCACGCTGGATGGAGCTGGTGATGCTGTGACCCATGTTGGGGCAAGCCCCTGCCAGTACTTGCAGCCCATGGAGAGAGACAGAGATGCAGAGATGAGCAAGGGAGAGATTTGCACCAGAACAGGTTTGCTGGTGGGAGGCCGGTAACCTGGTGGAGGACTGGGACTGAGAGACACTGTGATTTATGACTGCCCTCCATAGCAGTGATACATGGCGGGGCAGCCGGTGAAGAGCTAGAGCCCTGTGGGGCTCACGTTGAAGAAGTTCATGAAGGACTGTCTCTTGTGAGTGGGACCTCACAGTGCAGCAGGGGAAGGGTGTGTGGAATGAATGCCCCCTCCCCTCCCCAGCCAAGAAGGAAACCAACTTGTGAGGAACTGACCTAAGCCCCTGTTTTCCCAGTCCCTGCCCCTTCTTGTGCCACAATGTGGGGGAAGAAGGGAGTGAAATCATGACTAAAGGGAAGTCTGCTAAGAAGACAGGGGTGGGGGGAAGGTGCTTTAAGATCTGGTAGCGTTTCTCATTATCTGACTCTGGTTTCACTGTGTGTGTAGTGTAATAAATTAGATAGTTTTCTGTGTTGAGTCTGTTTTGCCCATGACATTGATTACAGGATGATCTCTCCCTGTCCTTATCTTGACTCCTAAGCCTCTCAATATATATTTTCTCCCCTATCCAAATAAAAAGGGGAATGATAGACCGACTTTGGTGGGTGTCTGGCCTCCAGCTAGGTCTAAACCACCACACAGATATATGTTAAATCACAATGTCTTTTCTATACATACTTCCTATTGAAATGTTAATGGAAAGAAGTAATTAACTTTGAAGTACTTTTTAGCTAATAGTTTTGGTTGAGACTCAATGACAGACACATGGAACTATATAAAGTGTGAGAAACTACTTATGAGGGACACATATTGAAGAACCTATCCCTGTGCACACCTCCGCAGAACAAAGTTTTCATATGGTTCAACTACAACCACACTGATTTACAAGGAAATACGATTTATACAGAAGATTAGAGTTTCCTTCCAAGAAGTCAGGTCTGACTTCCTGGATGGCTTAAAGAAATTAGTTGCCAACCACTTCTACTGCCTAAAGTGAGACTATTGTACTTCTAGGTTGCATCCACAAAGATAATTGCTGTTGAGCAAACTTCGCATGCCTCATTCCAAAGGCATCCCCAGTTGCTAACAAGCCACTAGAAACGGATAATGCTGCTTGGAAATTCTGTTTTCCGTTCAGCTGTTTGAAATTTCCTAGTGCTCCACTGAGAATATATTATAAGAATAACAGTGTTAGAGATGCTAAAGCATCTTTAACCAGATATGTATAGTTGTGGTCATAAATGTAAATGGAAAGGGCACGCTCATTTTGGAAGCAGGTGTATCAGTATTCTAAAATCAGGGAAAGAGCAGCTGTGAATACAACAATATCTTTTTGGTAAAACATCCAACATTTTTTTTACATCTTTTTGGTAAAACATTTTAGCAATCTTCAAGCACTGGTCCATCTGTTGAAACACCATTAGTATCATAAATAACCTGATTCTGCTGGAAAATTTTTAGAGAACTCATTCGGTATTTTTCAATAAACAGTATTAAAAATGTCTTTCGAATACCACATGCTCTAATATAGTCTAAATGTTATTTTTTTCTGCCCCTGATTTCCCAGAGGAAACAAAGGATGAGAATGCTGAGTCTTTAATGCCAAAATCTACTCTACTGAGTCAGACTGCCTATGAAATCCAAGTAAATGTATTAAAGTGCTTGTATATAAAAAAGGAACATTTTGGAAGGCAGGGACTACTTATATAGTAGAAGAATGGTGAAAAGTCAATCTTTGCAAGCTTATACAAAGCATTTCCCGAAGAAAATGCCAAAAGATTGTGGATTAAGTATGTTAGTATTTTGGGCAAAATCCAGTTCAATATGCTCACAACAGTAGTTCTGTTACTGTTCCTGACTTGAGAAAGGTTAATGAAATATTTCCTCTTAAGTGGCTCTAATCCTCAATGTAGGATAGAAATTTTCAGTTGTGTTCAGCTGTTAGAACTAACTTTGGTTCACCAGTCTCACTATCAGTCTAGCAACATGAGACATTTGTTGAAAATACTTTTTTTTTAGTGTCTCAAGCACTGCAGAGCACCTAAAATAAGATGTAGGTCAAAACAGCCAAAGGCAAAAAGTAACTGTATTTTAGATCGACACCTCAAAACCTTTCTGTAAAAGGTTTGTTGAAAATGTAGAGAACAGAGAACACACTGACCCTCATGAGAAGCTCTGGATATTTTGCAGAACTGTGGAAGATTTTGATGGATTAATTTACTCTAAAGGCAGTTGTGTGTGGAGGAATAAAGGCAATTCTTTACTTTTATTCCAGTCTGAAATAAAAAAAAAAAATATCTTCAGGCAGTTTCATATTAAGGAAATTAGCATTGAAAAATAGTATTTTTTAGTTTTGCATGACTGAGCAGATTATTTTTGATTGCTGTTGGCCTCAGTTACAAGCATGCTTTTTGTAAAATAATTTTGTTAATCTTTAGGTTTGAAAAGCACTGCAATTATTGTTTTGCTCATAAAGACAAGATCTGTTTTGCTTCTTTCCAGTCCTTGAATTCCTTTTCATCTTTGCCCGAGCTGTTGGTTTGTGCAAATGTTAAATCAACCATAGATGTGCCAGCCCAGTTTTAAATACATGCTTGTAAAAGTATACCTCCATTTGCAGGTGAGCAAGAACTTGCAATTCACAACTCTGAATGTTGCTTCCACCATAGAAATTTTTCATGTACAAATTGTACATGAGGAAAGACAATTTGATCTGATCGGTAATTTCAAAATTCCTTTGTAATTTCAACTAAATTTTTCATATCTGGTGATCAAAAAAAACCCCACCTTAATTGCATTGTCACATTTGTTTAATTTCATTTTTTCAAATACATCTCATAAAAACACTGACATAGACCAGGTCAAGATGTTTAAATTTGAGTGTGTGAATATGATCAGAACCTCAGATTTAATTTTCTAGCCATCCAGCTGTGTAACTTGACCACATGACCCAGACACAACCACAATTTCTCCCCAGCCAGTGAGCTATTTATGAGTCTTAATGCATGTTAATTCAGCCGAGCATTTTCCTTCCCATGCTGCCGCAGAAACACAAGACAAGGCCTGATTTACTTGCAATACTTGGCAAATAGAGAGCGAGCAGTACTAAGGAAAACAATAATATTAGCTTTTTCTAATATATATTTAAGCTAATCAAAGCAAACTCCAAACTATTTAGAAAGCTTTAGAACTATAGTCAGAAATTGCTGGGTACAATAACCAGATGGCAAATGGCAGAAATAAACATATATCTATATTTTTTTTTTCATAGAATATGTAACATAAGAATTGTAAATATTTGAATAAGTAATAAAAATGAAAAATTTGGGGAAATTATCAAACTGTGCCAGCTATCGATGACAAATATTTTATGTTCTATCACTTAATTATTGAACCATATGTATTAAAATATATAGTCCATACAAATAGACTAGTCTAGGAGAAATAAAATGCAAAACACCAGTGGTAGGTGTTTGTTGTGATTGTACACAAAGGACATGCTCATCTTGGGGCTCCATGTGGAGCACCAACATGTATTTTACTATCTAAGATGGTGTTATGTGTCAGTTACTGACTTTTCTATTTTAACAAAGTTTAATAATATAACTTTCTTTTTAATAGAATAAATTTAGTAATTAATAAATCTCATGTGTTTGTTTTTCTAATACACTTTTTCTCTTCTCAGATCCAATAATAAAATGTTGTGAACTACCAGGAGAAAGCTTTTCCTGATATTAATTGCCTAATGACTTGAATCTGTGGTAGCTGAAATATATAATAAACTACCTATTAGAAATATACAGCCCCATGACTCCTGTATCACCCAGATGCATATACCTAGATTGCCACTGAGTCATGCTGGTTCATACCTTACCATACACTGCTGTTCTTTTGGCTCTTTTTGGCAGGAGAATACAATTCCAAAGAAGATCTACTTGCATTGAGAGAAAAGGGTGCTTTGCCCAAGTTACATTATTTATGTGTGTCTGTCATAATGCTGTGTTTACTCATTTTTAAAAGAACCATGAAGTACAGAGTAATGCAGAAGAGAATGATTATACTTTCCTAATTCCATTTCACAGCCTTCAGCCCATAACTTTCATACTCCATGTTCAGCTTAGTTTTGGATGTCAGTCTACATAAGCTTACATCCTTTCTACCTCTTCCCATTTATAACTGCAGGCAGCCTGAATCTAGCTGTGGAGTTTTGGTGTTCCTGAAGTGCATCTTGAAGTGACCTGACATCTCACACCTCTGTGGCTTCCTGACTGCTATCTGAATGGTCAGGCAATGCAAATAGTTGGAAAATAGTTTTGTGAAGATGAATTTTACCAAAAGACAAAAAAACCTGCATAAGGTTGCTTTGCCTCTGCAAAGGCTGAACAGAAGATTGAGTGCCATCAGATTTAATTCACATTATAAAAAAAGGCAGGTATATATAAGTGACATTGCCTTGTGCCTAAAAGGAATTCACTCTGAAGAAAATACAGCTGATGTTTTTCCTGTGCTGCCAATATCCATTTAGTATCCTTACTTGTGATCAGACTCCACTAAACCACTGAGAAGACCTATAGCATTTGAGAGGATGCCTATTGTCCTAGTTACATGAGTAGCAATGTAAATTGGATTGAACAATGCACTCCTGAGTTACGTTGGCATCAAGCAGCTCCGTGATGTGGTCAGCATGAGGCTGTGGAAACTTCACCCTTTCTCTAATCTCAGTCTACTCCGCTCTCATTTCCACTAGTACAAATTTCATTCTAGGATCCTCACTGTCTTAACATTTTCCCTTTTATCTTTGAATTTATGCATATCTCAGAAATGTCAGTTTTATCATGTGCCACAAATAAAGGCTGTATCTGCACAAGTATGCACTACTGCTTAATACCACAACCACTGCTCCACAACAAGTAGGATCTTCTGGCAAAGGAATCCTGTAACATCCATTTGTGACATTAGCTACCTCTTTGGCTTAAATAAAGGTTTGCCAGATCCAAGAGTGTGTACAGATTTAGTTTCCTCCCTAGAAATTAGAGTTCAGTGATTTCAAGTGTCTGAGCGGAGTAGGCAGCTGAGAATTAGGAAAGTTTGGACTCTAGATTCACTTTTGGTATCAAAATTCTTCTCTGATATTGATATGTTCTTTCAAACAGTTTGTCTTGCTTTTCCTTGAATGCGTGTCAGAGGAAGAGATATGAAATTCTGCCCTCGCATGTCATCAGCCTTGAGTTGACTACAACATGGCTGGGCAGCATATCAGCCTTTATGCTGAGAAAATTGTCTTCTCGCTATATTTCTGATTTGAGCAGTATGATATTCTCACTTCTTTGCCTTTCTCTGGTTTACATCCGTTGCTGGTATGGCAACGGAGTCCAGAAGGTGTTAGTATACCCCATGTGATAATGAAGATTTGGAAATAACATCTCTCTTATCTCCAGATGTCTGACCTTACTTGTGCCAGGCCAATTTATAGCACAAATCTCTCTTACAAACTCTCCAACTATCTATCTTCCTTAATATTGCCTTTTGGAAAAAGTAAGTAAGCACATTAATAGGTTATTAATAACAGCAGTAATAACAGTAATTCATCTCACAAGAATATTGGGCAGAATTAAATATTTATAAAGCACTTAGAAGCTGAAACAAACTAAATAGGTGCTACGCCTTCTAATTCAAGGAATTTTGCAGGTGTTTTTTCTCCTCTCTTGGAATGGTTTGCAATGCTGAAAAAATTATTGCTGATTCCATTTACCCAAACTTTTAAGCATCTTTATCAGTGTTTTATAGATGTTTTTAAGATCTTAATTAGTTTTATGAGCTATGACACCTGTCACTGTGTCACTTTGCTTCCCTGTTAGGATTTCTCACACACACCAGAAACTCTAGTGGGACCTAACATTGCCATATGACTGTGGGCTCTTTTATTCAACTGACCTCATACAAGAAAGTCTCTTTAAAAAACAACATAATGATATGGACTGTTGTTTTGTCCTTTCTCATTACTAAAGCAATTACTCCCCAAATACATACCAATTCATTATGGTCACTCCATGCAGCTAAACACCAACTGTAATACTCAGATACAGAATCTGAGAGTGAAGTCAGGCTAATTAAATTGGCCCAGCCACTTTAGCAAGCAAGTCGGGCCAAGTTAATTGGCAGAGAGTGAGATAAGGAAATTCAGGCACTATTCTATGAAATACCATTTTAATTATATCTAAAGAAGAACATTGCCCTTAATTTAAAATTTCTTAATTAGGAACATGAATAAGTAGCAATAATAATCTTTACAGTCTACAAATACAAAAATGTCATATGAAGTTTATTTTGGCCAAGCCTGTTAACCAGTGAGCAAAGATGACTAAAATAATTATTAGCTGTATTTGTCTTACATGCAGACCCATAGCCCCAGAGAAAAGGTTAATAGGGTGGGTATGCATCAAAAGGAAGATAAATCTGACACAAACAGTGTCAGAAACATTGTAGTGGAAAGAATAATTTACAGTAATATATTTTAACACCCAAAGAAAACAACAGAAAAAGAAGCAATGCATTTTGCAATACAATTCTGGTTTCAGTTGAAGTGCAAGTGAAGATTTTTGGTTCTGGTTTGGGTTCATATCCAAATGCTTCAAGATACTATGTCAGGTTTAACTTTGGTTTAAGAAAAAATAACAGTTCAGAGCAGTTTCAGTTAATTGCCTTTGATTATAACAAAGGTTGGGGCAGCTGGTGTAGCTGCATAAAGTCAATAGTTCTGTCATGGTTTTTGTCAGCTGAAGAGCTCATCAGTTTTCCTTCAGTATTGCTTGGTTTCAAAAGGAACAGACTACAACACTAGTCCTCACCACATCAGCAAATAAGTTACATCTCCCTCTATGGGTAAAGTAGTATTAATAACTTTACACTTTGTGGTACACACCAAGAAATCCTGAAGATCCACACCGTTTCTAGTCTATCTGTTCATGTCATGCCTTACACTTGGACTGATTTCTGTATTAATAGGTGTTAAAGCTTTTCTTGTGGGGAAATGTGTGGTTTCTTGAGCTTGTGCATTTACTGGCAAAACAGTCAATTACTGGTGGTGTGAGCCAGAAACAGGTGAGTGAAAACAGTGTGAGCAGCTTAGCTGCAAGTGTAAGCAAGACTAAAATATGTTCGGTACGGTTCAGCAGCACTGCACTTTTAAACTCCAGTAATCATTCTTCATCTCTTAAAGTGAATACTAAGAAGCTGTGCATTGAAAGGGTGTCAAGGATATGGAAGTGAACAAGATAAGAGTGTTACAACTAATGTAAGTGCGAAAATTATCCATATGCTCTCCTCGTCCCAGCATCTTAAAAAAATAACGCCATATTCTACAACAGCTCCAATTAAAGGACACCCCATGGGGGGAAAAGGCTGAAGGATTATATGTATTGTAATTTTTGATAAACAAAATGGTATTTAATTTGTTATAAAGCTAACTTGCTCTAAATAAATTCAAGTATGCGCTATCATGGCAAATTGATCATCAGAAAAGGCGCGTAACCGGTCTCACAAGTCAAACTACGCATAACACATAAACACATGAGTTGAAAAACATTGCAGAAATGTTGATTAATTGAAAAAAATAAAAAGTTACATGCAACACTGTAAAGCTTAAACCATAAAAAGTATTTCATTTAAGTGATTGGTTTTGTATCACATTAATCAAGACAAAGGAATGAATACAGCATTTGATCGTGCTTTATATATTGCATCTTCAGGCAGTTGAATTCTCTCAGGAAAATACATTTCTGCATCTTCTTCACTGGAAAAAAGTACTGAACAAGAGATTGAGGAATAATGCCTCACCTCCTAGCAAAACTAGTAGTAAGGTTGTGCCCAGCATTCTATTAAAGAGGACATCCAAATGCAAGAGAAGATTTACGGACCCAGTTGTGGTTTACTCATCTTCTTCATGACTGGTTGCTGCAAAATGGGAGCAAGGACAACAGCCAGGCCCATCTCCTTGAACCTTTAGCACAACGTAAGGTGTTGTGGGGACAATTTCCAGGAGACAATTTCTGTTAACAGCACTATCACACTCCATCTCTTCTCCCTCCTTGAGTCATCTCCCTGCTCCCTTACGGCAGAGCAGCCGTAAGCCTCAGAGCTGATCATGGCTGGAGATTGCTCCTGTGCTCAGAATACTGTCTTGGTATCATTATCAGCACAAAGTGAGACATGCAGAGAGGAGAAGCCGAGTCAAATGCTTTTTAATTATATCAAGCATATGTATATATTCATCTGTGTGTTCATATACAGGGGGTGGGAAGGGCTGTGTATAGATGTATATATATAAAAGAAGTTTAAACTTAAGTATATAAATATAGGTATCTATATATTTAAATGCATTTACACACACACAGACAATCAAATTTATGTCTAAATGTTCTTTCTTTTTTTGCACACAGAATAGAAAAAATGTATACTGTGGATATTTTCAGACTTTGGTGAAAACAATGTAACTTGGACTTTAAAGCAGCAAATTTCAGTTTGAAACACAATACAAACCATGGCTGTAAAATCCAGAGAAATAGGGGTTTATGATATAAGTCTAATATAAGCTTCACTACAACTTTATGAAAGCAATGTTATAATATCAGTACTATATACAGGCTGATAAAAAAGGAATTATTTTTAGGTTATCTCCAAAGTCAATTTAACAGCAATACCATGTATATAAATGCCTGCTCTAAGAAAATAAACTAACTTTATTTTAGAGGAACAATGTTTTGCTGCTAAAGTGAAGTCATGAAAACTCACAGCGCTGTAACTTGGGCCATCTTCAAAATGTGTCTTCAATGTACTCTGGAAAGTTGTTTCTATCTTTCTAAACACTGCTAACACAAGTAAAAACAGCTCTTCCCTCTGTCCTTTCCTAATTACGCCCCTGAGAAAGATTCCTTTCCTTAAAAAAATGAAGTACTTCTAAAGTATATAGAAAATACTCACAGATTTGGATGTAAAGGGGCTTTTTTCACACATAGTAACTCTAGGGAGCTTCTTAGACAAGAGGCCTTTTAAAGACCAGTAGCAATGTAGCACTGTTTTACAAGTACATAAACACAATTTAACACAAAGTAATCTAAACTCCAGGTGTTTTGTGGCTGCTGACAATTTTTCTGAGCTCGGGAAGTAAGAGGCAATAAATTTGGTCACAGTGGCTAAAATGTGCGCCGTTAATTTTGTGGGGGGTTTTTCCCCATTTCATGCTTTTCCTTAGTAATGTGTCTAATTTCCTTGGATAATATTGTAATGGCACTAACATCCACAGTAGATTTACTTTATTTCCCTGCTTTTGCTGAGACTTTTATGGTGTAATGAAAGCATTTATTTCAGCGTCCCCAGAGACCTGCTTTAAATTAACCTGCTAGCCAGAGCTTTATTATGGACAAAGGCTAAATGAGTATAATCTAGAAATCCTTATTCATTACTATTGCTTTAGCTTCACATTCAGCTGGAGAGCCACATAATTATCATAATTTATATATATATCTGGAATAAGACACGGAATGTGTTTTGAAGAATATTGTCTTTCTGCTCACTTTAATCTAGACAGCACTCTGGCCCTGGGATGCTGATTACAGATCCTATGACAGTAAGATTATTTTGGGGCAATCTCCCACCACACACAAGGCTTTGTCTTCTGAGCAGGAGAGCGCAGCAGGTTGTGAATGGTCCTGCGGGCTGCAGAGTCCCCGGGGCTGGTGGGAAACAGGAGAGTGCTCAATGTCCCTCACGTTGAGGCCTGCATGAGAGTAGGGGAGAAATTTCCTCCTGTTAAGCCGTAGTGGCACATTAGTGTCCTCTGAAGGGTAACATTTTCGTCTCTGAGATCTGCTCAGTATATCGCACCTGGAAACCAAACCTACCCAGAATCAGGTCTACAGATGCAGCTATTGATGCAAAGAGCTCTGATCACTCTAGATGAAGGTTCACGGACAGAATTACTTTAAAATAAGATTCTAATCTGTGGCAGATGCAGTGCCACCCCTGGTATGGCACCAGACCCCACTGGCTGACACTGGGAATTTCTGTTCTGTCCCTCCTCCCCAGACTGTGGAATAACTTGTGTTTTCTTTGAAGTTTCAAAACATTTCTTGGGAAAGAGCAGCAGAAAGATCATAATATTTCATGAATATGGACATTTGCTACAGAGGTTCACCAAAACTGCAATGCTTTCATTAAATATTTGATCAGTATAGGCAATAAAAATACTGACGTCAGTATTCCTAGCTACTTTTCTCTCATCTCCAGCAGTCCAGTCATAATTTCTCCCATGTATCCCTCCCCCGTTAATTTTGTTTCAGTGCTAATTGCTTTACGGTTTGTCCAATACTGTGTGTCTCACGTTGCGACTGAAGAAAATGTTTCTAAATTGAGACAGGGAGGGAGCCTTTCCCCCCTGCCCTGCCCAGCTCATGGAGTGCTCTGCAGGACGAGGAGGAGGAACAAGCCTTTCTCACTGCTTCCAGCCTTGTTTAGAAGTGACATTTTGTCTGGCAGAAAGAGAGACAGCAGGGGCCAATGCCTGGCTGTCACTCCAGATGAACAACACTTGGTTGGTCTGTGAGTGAGAAGAGCCTCTCAAGCCTCGATTATTACAACACCCACACACAGTCCAACTGTGCTGGCAGCTCTGAAACTCTCCAGGCTAAGCCTCTGGTGCCCAAACACAGACAGCAGGACGTCATCAGTAAGATGAAGACCTGCTGCTCAAACATGGAGTCATTAGCCTTTTCCAGTTCCGCTGGTTTTATGTAATATATCCAGAACCCAGATTTGTTTCAGAAAGTAATATTGTTGAGATCCCAAGACTTGGGATCTGTTTTCCAAAGGAAGCACCATGGACTGTGTGCGGTGCCCTGGGTATAAACACTTTTCAAATACAAGGTTGTTCCTGGGGCCTCAGTACAGGAAAGACATAGAGCTTTTGGAGCGAGTCCAGGGGAGACCCACGAAGATGATTGGGTGCTGGAGCACCTCTCCTATGGGAACAGGTTGAGAGAGTTGGGCTTGTTCAGCCTGGAGAAGGCTCCGGGGAGATCTAATTGCTGCCTACCAGAGTCTTGGGAGGCCTACAGGAAGGTGAGAGGAGGACAGTTTATCAGGGAGTGTAGAGATAGGTAATCGCTTCAAGCAGAAAGAGGGTAGATTTAGAATCAATATAAGGAAAAAATTCTTTACTACAAGGGTGGAGGCACACTGGACCAGGCGTCCCAGAAAAGCTGTGGCAGTCCCCTCCCTGGCAGTATTCAAGATCAGGTTGTATGGGGCTTTGGGCAACCTGGTCTAGTAGAGGGTGTCCCTGCCCATGACAGGGAGGTTGAAACTACATGATCTCTCAAGCTAGGGATCTGCTTTGGCAGGGGGGTTGGACCCGATGATCTCTCAAGGTCCCCTTCTAACTCCTACAATTCTGTGATTCTCTGATCTTTGTGGTTCCTCCCAACTCAAACCATTCTGTGGTAATACTACTGGCACAGAATTGAGAAAAAAGAATGCTGGAATGATTTTTTCCACCTTCATATTTTTGACCAACAAAGCAGAGTCTTTAGTGGTCCTTGGATGGAAGCAAAGACTAAAACCCTCCTCTACTGCCAGGAATACCTCCAGAAGAAAGCCCTGCACTGAGCTTTGAACAGTTAATTCTTGGCTTAGGAAAGCATTGCCACCTGGGAAATCTTTGAGGAAATGAAGCCAGTTTAGACATTTAGACCAAATGACTTGGAAGGAAAAAAGGCCTGCCTGAAAATAAGGCATCATAACATGAGAATGAAATGAATACAACTTTGACAATTTCTGGGAAAACAGACTTGCACATTACTTGTACTTTCTATTTCTAAAACACTTATAATTTAGCACGATGCTTGTAAAGCAGATCACAGACGCAGACCAGTTTTAACTAGAATATGCTTAGGTTGAAACATTTGGAAAAGAGGTAGGAGAGAGAAATGTGTGCCATTGTCCAGTTTACTCCATGTTAGTACTTTCCCATAGCATCTCTTAGTTGCCTCTATTGATGTGCAATTTGTATTTGTTTAAACATTAAATAAGTACCTTATCTCTTCCCACTAAGTTGCAATTCATGTAATACATGGCTTTATATTTTACTGATACACTGTATTCTTTCCAGCTATTTTAATCTCTGCTTTATCCTAATATTTGTGAAAAAAAAGAAAGCATTTAGTAATAACATTTCTCAGCCGTGTTAATTTTTATCTGTTATTTTGTTTGAACTGGGAAAAAGATCCCAAGAAATATAGAAAAAGACTTCAGTGATGGTGATGTTTTTATGGCTCTAACTTCTTAGCTCATCCAACACAATTTGAAATACATTTCTCTTCAAACAGGTTTATTATGGAAATGTTAATTCTAGGGCATCACTATAAAATTTACACTCATGGAAAAACTGAAGTACAGTGTTATTTTTTTTTCCCAAATGGTCTTTTGTCACAGCAAGACATCCAATTAGGAACTGTATGTTGGCAGGTAAGAAGCAAACAGTCCTCTTCAGATCCACCTGTGCTTGTTTTCAGAGCAACAGGATATTTTGCTGTTTTTTTTCTTTTTTTAGAACAGGAAGAAAGAAGAGATTAAAAAAAATATCTAGAACTTGAACATTGCTCAAATAACAGAAAATGATAAAAGGCTGGTGAATATAAGATCTGATTTAGAGTTCAAAAGTATTTGTAAGATCTGTGAATACAGATAAAAAGAGGGAAGAAGTTGCGTTTCTGCTACAGGATTGAATGAGTGACTATCTGCTTTTTGGGCGTGCTTATGTAATATGGTTTCTGTCACAACAGAATACCCCACTGCTACAGCAGTCCTGAAACAATCAGAGACCTGGTTAAGGAGAGTAGGTGTGACACTCTCTCTTTTTGGGATCAAGGGCAGAACTGATTAAATACCTTTATCTAATGAAATATCTGTTGATAGTAAAGGTTTGCCACTGGAGGCATCATCCAGGCCTGTGCAGGTGTAATTCAGGTAAAATCAAATCATTAAAAGCATGTTTTATTGAAATATGTGAATTAGTGTGGGAAAGGCAGGAGACTGAGTTATGAAAGTTATTTTGAAGGGAGACAGAGACAATTTCTCAAATACTGAATTTATTGCATAGGCCCACAAGAGACTGCTGATTGAGAAAATGACCATTTCACCTGCTTCCCAGTCTATTCAAGAAAACCAAACTTTGCCTACAGATCTTGTAAATTAACAATATCAGACCAAGAGAGCATTCCAGGCTTTTATCTGAAGGAAACCGAGTCCACACAGTAACCATCAATTCAGCACTCAAGTGATACCGTACAACATTACTTTTCTTAGAAAACCTACAGTTGTCTCAGAAGCATACTAATTAGGCCCACAACCTAGGTTTAAATAATGTCTAGACCCAATTATGCTTGAATAAATTCCTCCTGTGGAATTTTGAAAACTATGAGGGAGTAAATAGGTATCTGCTCTTTTCAGACTCTTTCCTTCATTGTGGTATTTAGCTGCATCTACTTTAGAAATGGTGGAAGTAAGAAAATAAAATCATAAATAGCTTGACATTATTTTTCCTTGATGGGAGATTATTTTCCCCAAAATAAATGTTCTTAAAAAAAAGTTCATGTATTTGGGTTCAAATTAGACAATTTTATATAATTTTTTTCTATTCAGGTGGGAAATTGTACTGGTCATCCAGAAAGGTTACATTCTCAAATGGTTCTTGCCCTGGTAAGCTACAGTTATGAGGAAAAAGAAGCATCATGAAGGAATCAAATTAGGTGTAGGCTGGACATTTACACCCTGAACAAGACCCAGGAAGTGAAAACGTCAATCACTCTTAGTTGCAGAACTGCACAGGAGCTAGCTTTTTTCTAAACATGTGCTTTTATGCACTTCTCTTTTCTTTCCTTACTCTTGCAACCTTGAAGGATAGAAAAGAAAAACAAACCAACTTGTCGAGTAGATGAACTGGAAATAGAAGAATTAGGAACAGCTAACATATTTCCATAGTTCTTTTGCTGTATATTCACTTTCTGTGCTGATTACTTTCTCTGAACATCAGCCAAATAATGTCCCTTCTTTTTTGCTACCTGCCTTCTTTCTCCTTTTTTTCTTGTTGCCCTGTACCACTTATTTCTCCCTACATTTCTCATCCTCCCTAGTTTGATAAACAGCATACTCCATAACACAAAAAGAAATGAAGTTTGTTAAAACAAAATATGGTACTTACACAGTGCTTGCCAACTATGTCTGTTCTTTCAGCTTGCATGAGTGAGTCTTTTTCCACAGTCTTCTGTCTTGCTTATTTATATTATACGCTTTCTGGGGCAGGGACAGCCTAACTTCTCGGTTAGACTAACTTTTTGAAGTACTTAGCAGATGGCTCCCTTCTCAGTTGTGGGTTTTTTTTTTTTTGTTCCCAAAGCATTTATCTGAGTGAACTAAGTGATATAATGTTCTACTCCATGTTCAAGGCTGAACTTAAAGTGTCATTTTACTCTATCTTGAGTTTAATTCAGCAAATCACTGAACCACCAACTTTAAGTGTGACTAACCTCCATGAATATCATAGGAACACTCATACAAGTAAATTTTCAGCTCTGTAAGAATTCTTTAGTAAATCAGGGTCCTATGGTCTATGTTCTTAAACTCCCCACTGCTTCCAGTAAAACCATCATAGTCCCAAAAACATTTCTAGCTATTCCATTATATGGAAAAATGTGGAGTTATTATCATGCTCTGTAATGAAAAGGTAATATGTGGTGCTATAAATTAAAATAAAAAAGTTGTATTTGAAAGTAATATTTTTCAAAAAGTAAATGAATTATGCAAAATAGATAATTGCTGAATATAAAATATGAAAATTAGTAATTTATCAAAATAACCTATTCAGCACGTTATCAGTTATATTATATTCTTATCTTTCCCAGATCTGTGTTATTCCCTGATAAGTAAACTTTGCTCAATAGAAAAATCCCCTTTTTGCTAATTATTGAAAGGATAAAATTAACTTTTTGTAGGAGAAGATCCAGACTGAGACAGTGAAATACATGACATCCTTGCTCTGTGAATAACAATTGCATTTTATGGTCTTTTGACTCCTGTGAAGTTAATTATTTGCTAGATTATCAAAATGCCTTCTTTTTCTGAAGAGGTGAAAATTTGCTCAATTTTTTCTATAATTGACTGTTTTTAGGGCACTCATTCTGTATCATTTACTAGTTATTTCTCTGAGACAACTTAGTAAATAGTTCATTATTTTTTAATAATACTTTTAAAATTGTTTCGGAAGTTTTGTAAAAACATACAGCAAGGAATACCAACTCAGTCAATCTTTCTGGTATGGAGCATAGACTAAAGAGGAAAACCATCAATTTGAAGGTATTTTTGTCTTTAGTGGAAGCTAGTGAAAAGATGAACATGGTTAGGATATCCACCAGAACAACAACACAGTACTGGGAAAAATTGGGTGCGTAAAAGAAGTGAATTGAGAGGCTTTAAAACGCAACTATTTCTGAATCAATTATTAGTTTACATTGAATTAGTTAGCAGCATAACATGAGCAATAAGTTAGAATTGTTTAGAAATATTTAACCAGATCCTCCCAAACCTGCTGCATTGAGAACGAAGTCACAAAGTAAAAAGCAATCTTTCTCAGCATTTGTCCAGCAGTCTGTCCCTTAGTGATGTGGAGACTGCAGTAGAGCCCTAATATATCTCAGTCCACCCTGATGTCAGAATGTTAAGGTGAAAAACAGAGAACTGCAGGTGAGGGCTGTAGTTCTGTGGCTGAGCCTGCATCTCAGAGAGTCAGGCAAAACTCTGCCCTGATTACTTGGGGATTAGAAGTGCTGACAGAGTAAGTGGGGAAACAACAGCTAGCATATAAAAAGATTAAATTGCTGAAGCCTCCTGCTTTATGACTGAGACCTTTTTTATATGGAGCTAGTGCCCCAGTGCTTTACAAAATGTGTGCAGAGCAGTATGGAAAGAACACTGTCAGGGAAAAGGTTGGAGGGTGAGGATGGAGGGAAAGAGGCCTGCACTGTGGATGTGAGGTCGCACGGTAGGTGTGTTGAGACAAGGTGAAACAACTGGAACTGGGGGTTATCATATGTCCAGGATCCATATATTATTCTCCTAAAATCAGATGTAATTCTGGTTTGCCGTTTGATCAGAATTGCCTCATGTTCAGATAAATATGGTATACAACAAATGGTAAAACAGGGCCATTTTTAACAAGGAATAGAGATTGGAAACTAAGAATGGTAGAAAGATGATAGAGAAGCGAAAAGGCATAAGGAAAAGCTTGCAGCCTAGAATATGAAAGACATTTTTAACTACACTAAGAACAAAAGAAATTCCAATAATATTACTTTTCCCTTACTAGATTGGAATAATATATCACAAATAATACATCTTTTCCTTTCCTATTGAATAAATATTTCTGCTCTCTGTTTGAAAAGATGAAATAAACAGAATCATTTCACAGGCTGATGAAGAAATACTTTTCACACTAACAGTAACCCAGAAGCTGCAGATTTTATAACTAGCTGATTTTAAAGTAGCAGATATAGCCAACATCCTGCGCCAAAGAATGAAAAATTAAAAGGGTCAGAAGCTTCCTAGTTTCTCAGTGTCGATTTCTAACACAACTTAAAATTATCAGGAAATTCCAGACCACTGAAAGGCCATGAAGAAAAAAAAAAAAAGAAATGAAAAAAGAAAACCAGAAAACTAATACAGTATTTTCATTTTAAAAGAATACTAATATGGTGACTCAACTATACAATTCTCACTCAGAGTCTGTGTAAGCTACTTTATAGATTTATAGTTGTATCAATGTAAGCTGATTTATAGAAGTTGATAAAAAGAAAACAGAAAAATTATCTCAAATTAACATTAATTTTTGGAAACCAAATATTGCTCAAAATTAATTTTGAGTTTACAAATTAGACTGTTGGAGACATTAGTGTTGCTTTATTATTTAACATTGCTGAAAATACTTCTCACATATACAGTTCAGGAACATGCTTAAAATCTTGAAGGGTTTCAGTGCAATACTGTAAACAATTTGAAAAGAGGTAGTTGTGTAGTGTGGTTCTCCAGGCATCCAGGACATCCCAGGGAAGAGTTAGGACTGACAGTTACTGAGTACATGAAGAACAGATATAAGATAAGCAGAGGACTCTCTGATATAGCAGACAAAATATCACAATACTAAATGTTTAGAAATAAAGGAGTAGAATCAAGGAATAAAATGATTAGTTCTCTCACACTGGAGAGAGAACTCATGGAAATCCTATAGCCTGCTGTCTGTGTATATATATGTGTATGGTAAAAACAGTCCTAATATTACAGAAAAAAACCCCAACATTTTCTTTCAATGTAGGAACTGAGCAGGTTAATCAATTAATTAGTATTATCACATGATGGTGAAAAAATACAGTAGACCCATGGGATCTTTCTACTGGCTTTTGTAAATTCAATATCAGACTACATTAATAACCATCCACCTGCTGTGAGAAAGAGTGAGTTCATTGACTGTTTATGGCCTGCTTTCATAAAAGTGCATTTTTTTCTTAGAAATTTAAATCAGAAATGACTGTGAAATAATTTGGGTCTAATTGTTTTCTTGACTAGATACTGTAGGTGGTCAGAGATCCTTCACCAAGCCTATATTAAGCTTTTTCTAACCCAAAATGGTCAAATAAGGAATGGCAAATGATCAACAAAGAGGATTTCCACATCTATTTTTACTCAAATATCTATGCAGAGATTTCTGTAATTGTTGGGATTGTCAAGTAAATATAGTAATATCATAAGCCACAGAACTTAACAGAGCACTTTCATTTGAGAAAACTGAGCAGTTATGTCGTTGTGCGGGTATTTGACTTGTTTATTTGACAGGTTAATAGATTTTTAAAAAGCAAAATCATTTGGGGTTTAGGATCAGGAAAGTATAAGTATCCTCAGCCCATATATTTAGAAGGAAGAATGCCAACAAAGACAGGAATGCAGATGCCAGAAGGGAGGACAGAATCACCAGCAGTAGACTATGGCCAGACAAACCTGCAACTGAGCCAGAATGGTTAAAGGAAAAGTTGGCTTTTAGCCCGCATCAGAAGCTAGCAAGTTATGGGCTCCAAACCAACTGCAATGAGACTGGATTGGTCGGTTGGATTAGTTCAAAACACCACTTAATTGTTAATGTAAAGTATCCCAATGACTCCCAATTAGGAGTAAATCCTTCGGAGTTAATCATTGCTAGGATTATACTCAAGGCCTGTTGCCAGTTCTCAGCAGAGGGCAGGGACTTCCAGGTGCAGAATAAAATCCTCTGAAAGAGCTCTTTCATGTGCTCATGTCCATCCACACACTCAGACCACTGGAGCAAGGCTTAAATTCCTCATTCTGATAATCATTTGTTTCCAAGATGTATTAGAAACAGTTTTGGACAGTTAGAATAGCCTGCTTAAACAATGTAGAACCCATCATGGAGCGCAAAAAAACATCTTGATGTACCTTAGTCAGTACAATAGTTGCTGCTGCTGGCTCTGATGGCTTTTCTTTTTCTTCTGGCACACATCAGTATCTTACTTTATTATGAAAACTGTCACCAGAATGTAGCTTTCAATTTTCCAAAACTCAATACAAGAATTTACTGCGGACTATAAGGACAGCCACTGACTTTTGCACACTGACTTGTAAGCTTTAGAACTGATGAAAGATTAGCTGATCTCTGTTATTTCTTGTCATTTAAAATGAAGCATTTCTGGAGTTATCTTTATATTTGATATGAAAAATATATCTGAGGAAAATGGTCGCCTAATAGCCAAAATGTCTTACATTTTAGAGATGCAGCAAATCTACACTGAATAGGCTTTTTTGTGTAATGAAAAGCCAGATTTGAATTTAATTGCATGTTTTTACCAAAGCAGCACTTTATTGTATTACCAAAGGTTATAAGTTAACCTTTTGCTGTTTACTGCTTTGTCTTCTAAACATGCTGGCTTGATTGCAGGCTGCTTTGTGCTGTCAGTCTAAGACAAACACTTTGAGCTTGTTTATTCCTATTGACAACAGGTTTAAACAGGTTGGCATAGCTATACTGTGATCAAAGAAGTAGTGATTTGTGGAGTGACAATGCACAGAACATTCACATTACGCACTGTGCTTTTACGGGTGCTGCACATTAAACTGAATATTGCACTTGGAGGAGATCATTCAGAATCAGAAATTGAGAGTTATAATGTAATTTGCACTGTTTGACTGGCTATCAAGAAATTATATGAATGATAGTGGAAACTGGCATTATAACACTGATGTAAGCCTTAGTCACGACATCTTTTAATGTGCCTTTCATTCTGCATGTTGAAAAACAGGGAACAGCGAACGGCTTGAAGTAGAAACACTAGCAAAAGGAGCACTTTGTAAGTCAGAGATCATTTGAGATTATGGATGTCTAATTGATTGTTTCCAGCTATTTATGGTGAGCTTTCTGTAACTATACCTATATATTAAGATAGAACAATTCTCAAGAATAAAATGAAATTAGAGTGTTTGAAACATACACAAAAAGGGATGAATTAACTTTATATTCTGAAATGGAGTAGGAAGAAGCAATCATAATAAGCCAAGGGAAAAAAAAGACATGTGTAGTGGAAAAGAAACCACACCCTGAATCTCAGTGATGCAAAAGCCACTTGGTTTTACTTTGTTCAGGTGCCAATTAATCACAATGTTTCAGTTTGGTCCCCTTCTCTAATCTCAACATTTTAACAGTCAGGAGGCTGTACAAATAGGGCAACCTCAGAGCAACTGGGAAGCACCTTAGCTCAGAACTATCAGTCTCCCTGCCTAGGTAATGGCAAGGAAGGGTCTGCTGCGGGGGCATCAGATCTAGTTATGACTTCTGAAGGTATCTACATAACACTGTAAGTCTAGGAAATCAAGTTAACCGCCTCAGGTTGGTAATGCTTTCTTCAGGGTGTTCAGACTGACCTCAGGGTAATGAAATTTGGAAGGACTTGCAACTTTACTTCAATGTGTGCCTCAGTGTGACCACTCTTTCAGAAGAGAGTTTTGAATGTGACCTTCTTTCTGATTGATGTCCCTAAAGTACCTGACAGAGATGAACTGGTGCTAAGGCCAGCTTTCCAAAGATGGAGAGAGTACGAGCCCAAAAGACAATAATTTTGTGAAGCGATGAACTGAAAAGAACCGGTCCACATGAAAGACTTCTGGATGCCAAGGACTTCAGTAATTCCTGAGTTTTCCAGAGAAACAACCTAAAGAGTGAGCTAGGTCATTTGGGCTGAAATGTCCTCTTCCAATCCAGTACCCCAAAGTGTGTGAAACATGTTCACCTTGGGGTTCCACAGCCAGTATGCTCTAAATTTCCTCTCATAGTAAAAAGTTGCATTTGACTAAACCTATCAGCATAATTCAAAGAGAGAAAGTGTCACATGGGATTAGACCAATCATCAATCTAGACTGGTATCCTATAGTGGCCAACAACAGATGTTTCAGAGGGAGATATGAAACTTCTGTAGTGAGAAATTCTACAATGACATGCAATGGTTTCTTTCTTTACAGGGCATGAAATCTTGAAATATAGTGCAAATAAAAGCTATAATGAAATGTACATTTTTGCCTTGTCTGAGGTACATATAGAAAAGCATTGCATCTTCATTCCATTTTGTAATTTAGGAGAAGATTTTAGAAGTATTTGAATGTCACTGTAAAATAAAAATATATTCTTACCAGCCTGGGACATTTCTATGCTGAGTTAGGTCAGACTGCTGGGCAGCTTGAAATAAGCTCTTTCAGAGGGTCACAGAAAAGGATGTGAAGGTGAAATAATATGGTCGTTACTGGGGTACTTCTAAGTCTGCCACTTCATTTCTTCAAAGTAGTGCATGAAAGAAAAAATAACCTATAACCAATATTCCTATTTGCCCTTTTGGATGTCATGCATTAGATCTATCTTACTTACATTTCAGAAGAAATGATACTTCCTTAGATGAAGCTATTACATCTTCATTATAAAAAACTCAGTTGTAATTATGAGAAGCAAGTAAGCAATATATTCATGTGATGAAGCCTAACTTCTCAGTTTAATGGGAGATACAGAATATTTTGGCCATTTTTTACAGTCCTTTAAATTGCTACATCTTAGAATAATTTACACTACTTCACTGCAGTAACTAGAGGTGAGCCAAACCTATGAGTTCAAACAATCTGGGATGCATCCAAACTTCTAAATAGTTGGAGGGCATTTTGCCTCTTACACTGAATAAGAGGTAGAGGCTTAAAAAAAGTTCTAATTCAGTTAAACTACTGTTCTTCTTAAAATATTTGATTTAAATACATGTAAGCACTGGATTTTTTTACAGTGCTTATAAATTTTCTATTGAAATGATCAAGCAAGTTAATATGCCACCAAGCTTACTAGTAAGAAAGTATATAAATGCTGAGATATTAAAGAAACCAGAATCTACTCCAAAATCATTGGGAGCTGTTGGTACTGTTCTAGTTCTGTTCTAGCCTTCTTGGTTGCACAGAAAAAAGTTTTATGAAGTCCACATCAGGAAAAAGCAGAAGGTCCATAACTGCTTAAGCAGAACCTGAAGGTTGAATGCTCAATGTATTTGCTATGACACTCTTTTATGGCCTGGACTTTGCGTCCTTATAGAATCACAGAATCATAGAATGTGTTAGGTTGGAAAGGACCTTTAAAGGCCATCTAGTCCAACCCCCCTGCAATAAATAGGGACAACTTCACTAGATCAGTTTTCTCAGAGCCCCATCAAGCCTGACCTTGAATATCTCCAGGGATGGGGCCTCCACCACCTTTCTGGGCAACCTGTTCCAGTGAGCTACGACCCACATAATGAAGAACTTTTTCCTAATACCCAACCTAAATCTCCCCTTTTCTAGTTTAAAACCATGTCCTACTGCTACATGTCCTCATGAACAGCTCTTCCCCTCAAAAAATGAGAAGAATTATGAATCCTTGACCAGCACCATTTACATATGACATTAAGGAGAACTCAGATACACAAGGAAATGAATTTTAGAATAGCTTTACTTCTAGACTTTTTTATTTTATTTTTTAAGGTCACATGTGAATCAGCAATATTGCTTGCTGTACTTTGTTCTCTGAAACAAGATACTTGATTTCAAAAACATTGGAAAAAGGGATGCCCAAAGTGGCCTCTAATTGTTCTTAATTTTATATAACCTTTGACACCACTGGCCTTTATTAACAGAGCAGAATCTTTAAGAGATGCTTGGTTTTGCATTGTATGAAAAGGGAGGTGCTGGAACTATGATATTTGAAAGTGTTTGCAAATCCATTGCCCTTCAAACTTGTACGAATTCCCTTCTGATTTGCAGCTTAAGACAAAGTCTGTGTTATACACTGGTTTCTAATTGTACTTCTTGAATTGCATTTGATGTGCAGGGACATCAAATAAGTGCAGATTAGCTACTCTGGTTTTCTTCTATTGTGTCTTAATTACCCTGCTGACTTGTACATTTCCCAGTTGTAAATAAGCTTGGCTTGTGGCACATATTACAACTTTGTTATGCAGATGTTTTATGTTGTGGCATCGAACCTTGTTGGTATTAAGGGGGGGTGGGGTTGGTGGTATTAAATCATATACATAAACAGCAAGAGACTGTTTAACTGAGGAGCTACAGCACATCTCTAATGATTGTTGTTTACAAGACTTAGTGAGAGAAACCAAGACTTGAGAAGGACATGGACCTGTGGAGTGCATCCAGAGGAGGACCACAAAAAAGATCAAAGGGCTGAAGCACCTATCCTGTGAAGACAGTCTGAGAAAGTTGGGCTTGTTCAGGCTGGAGAAGAGAAGGCTTTACAGAACCTAAAAGGTGTTTGTAAGAAAGCTGGGGAAGAGCTGTTCATGACGACATGTAGCAATAGGATGAGGGGTAATAGTTTTAAACTAGAAAAGGGGAGATTTAGGTTGGGTATTAGGAAGAAGTTCTTCAATACGAGGATGGTGGATCACTGGAACAGGTTGCCCAGGGAGGCAATGGAGGCCCCATCCCTGGAGACATTCAAGGTCAGGCTTGATGGGACACTGAGAAACCTGATCTAGTGGAGATATCCCTATTTACTGCAGGGGGGCTGGACTAGATAACCTTTAACGGTCCCTTCCAACCTAACACATTCTATGATTCTAAGGGCCACTGATTTCTGATTTAGTTCTGAATACGTGCACAGTGTAGATGCCATTTGGAAAAGATCAGAAACTTCCAGAAACAAGCGTACTAGTTATTAAGTATTCCCAGTAGCCACTTGAGTGATACATTTTTAAGTGGCAAAACTATGAGTGACGGAGCAATCTCCCCTGTTTCTCGCCTACTCCCTTTCAGGCACATGCGCAATAAGAAAAGAATATTTAAAAAGTAATATAAAAAAATATCTGCAAATAATGTGTATAGGACTTAACAGTATCTGTTGTGAAGGAGTACCTCTAATAATTGCCTTTATGTAATCTGAACTCCATATCTGGCATGCCCCCAAACCTTTATCATTTTGAATACACATAACATGTATCTGTTTTACCAAAAACTGAGCACTTCAGTCATCTAGTAACTAAAAGAGTTAATATGTAGTGTGGAGACCTCAGCTAGTTTAATTGCCTTCTAATATATTTGAAAATGGATGAAATACTGACAGGTTCTGGGAAGATACCCATTGTATATCAGGAGGTATTTGGTAAAGGAAGAGGTACCATCTCTCAACAAAAAAAGTCAGCATGTTCAAATGTGTACATGAAATTATATGGTGATAAAGGTTAATTTAAAATCTTACATATTAACAAGAAATGGATGAGTTTGTATGCTGAATTCTAGAAGATCTAGTTGTAATGATTTTTTTTAATGATTTATCTACAGTAATTAAAAAATGAGAAGCCTGTGTATTTTGAAATATAATTCCAGTGTTCTCTGTAGGTAGTGAATGTTTTGTTTATCAAGGAGTTTCATATAGTAGATTTTGGTGTCTGAGATAATAGTTAAGTTAAAAATTTGATTCATCTGACTTCCTAAAAAAGTGAAGAAATGTAAAGGATGAAACTGACATCCTTAAATATATAGATATTTTTGTGTGCACACATACGGTATATATGTAAACATGTTCCCTGGTAAACTTAAACTGATTTTGTTCTCATGGCCTCTGAAATGTCCATTAAGCTATAGCAGAGTTAGCTATCTTTAGTTATACAGAAAACTAAAGTCTATTGAAGAATATTCACCTAATATTACAGCATTAAAAGTATTATAAACAAAGACAAGAAGCAATGTTCAGTACTTAATGTAGTTAGATTAATTACTTTGTTTTACTGATCAAAATATCCATGTAAGATGACAAAGCACACAAAATATATAGAAAAGTTGTTTGATGTACTATGTTTATTTACATGTGTGTATGCACATATATACATGGATATGTATGTACCGAGTTCTCTTGTCCTCTTCTTGCCCTTTTATGATGGTCTAATTGTTTTTATCTTTCTAATCAAGAACATAATCTGCAGTTTGTCTTGAATTTGTATTTTGCTGTTAGTGAGGACCTACGTGAGTCTAGTGTGGACCTGGATGAAACAGATGGAAAAAGCTCTGGAAATTACAATCTCTTCTGGAAACTGCTTGCCATCTTTCAGGAGGGCTGATACAGCTGTAAGTCTCATCAGGAGCTGGGCAATAGTTTCTGCCATGATGTAAGGATCAGGTTGAGGGCAGACAACACGTTTTTGATTCTGAGGGAGAACTCTTCTGAGCAGAGGTAGACCAATGCCTGAATGCTAAATTACGAGAATAGACAAAGTTCACTATATTAGATATTTTTTTACCCAGCTTTCTCTTTTTTCCAGGCCATTATAAGACAATTTATTAGCATGTGACTCACACCAAAGCCTGATTTGAGTAACTGAAGAAAACCTCTGGTGCCCCTCAGGAGTATAGCAATAGGTGCCAAAATCTTATGACAGACCATTGCTTTAGTGGAGAATATCTAGCCGCACAGCTGACTCTTAGGACACATATATTCTTTTCCCCATGTGGAACAGGAGGCTTGGGTGAGAGATGGCATTCCGCCTACGTAGTGAGTTGGCATTCTCTGCTTAGTGAGAAGAAGCAAGAAAGGTTACATGCAATTATATTTTTTTGCACTTATGAACAAAGGATCCATCCTTTCCTGAACATACAGTTTATGTTTATTCCCCCAATGTATCGATCAAAGCAAGGTTATAGGAGGCTTCTGTGAAAAGTATAGTTAATGTAAAACATAACCAGTAACAAAATAGGAGGGAAAAAACAATGAAATGGAAAATACAGCTTATTCTACTTTTCTAATTTTCAAGGCTGGAGGAAAACAGACGGGCAAATATTTTTACCTGTTGTTAACAATGGTAGCCAGACCCTTGCATGTAAGAAGTTGTATTCTCTGCTTTCAACTTTGTACATCCTCTTCTTGCACTTCATAGTTCTTTGGTCTCATTCACTATATGCAAATAAAGGTACAAGATTGGTTGTACCAGAAGCCTGCTCCAGCACAAGCTCCCTACAGGGACACAGCCTTCAGACATCCATCTGCTCCAGTGCAGCATCTTTCATGGGCTGCAGGTAGATATCTGCTTCATGGGCTGCTGCCTGCCTTACCATGATCTTCCTTATGGGCTGTTAGGGGAATATCTCCTCCAGTACCTGTAACATCTCCTCCCCCCCTTCTTCACTGACCTTGATGTCTGCAAAGTTGTTCCTCTCATATCTTCTTATTCCTACCTCTGGATGAAATTGTTCTTTGTGTTGCACAGGTTCCCCACCCCTGCTTCTTAAATACATTATCCCACAGGCCTTACCATTGTTTCTGATGGCTTGACCTTGGCTTTGTGAGAGCCAGCTGGCATTGGGTCTATCAGACATAGGGAAACTTCTAAGCTTCTCACAGAAGATGCAGCTTTAGCACACCACCACCACCACCAAAACCTTGCCACACAAAGCCAATGCACAGCATTATGAAAAGTAGTCTTCGTGTTTAAGTAATATTACTTTATGAAATTTTGTTTCTGAGGGAAAAAATGATTTTTTTTTTTGCTCTCATGTTTCACAGTGATCATAGAACAACATGTGTTCCCAAGTTCAGAAGATCCTACAAGTAGCAGGAAATTAATAGCTCCCAAATTCAACGGCAGTTCTTCACCAACTGGTGACAATTCCTTTAAGGGTGGCCAGCTAGCTATGCCTCTTCCTTCAGGACCATTAGGTCAGCCAAGGCAGAAGTAGAGCCCCTCAGCGCTTTGAACAGACTGAGACCTGACAAGGGTTGCTACCGTACAGACGGCTGTAGTGGTGAAATATGTCTGCTCCAATGGAGTAGCTCTAGATCTGTCACAATCTTGCAAAACAACTTGATCAAAGAGTCTGATTGTCTGGTCATGGCTGGATGGACAGGCTCTTCATGACCCTGCCAGAAGTGTTTAATCTAGCCATCTGTTCCTTATTCAAGACTTGTTGTCCGAAGATGTCTTCCCCAAAATGTGGGTATTAAACGTAAGTGATTAAACTTGCTGTGCTAACCTTTGTTTGCACACAATACAGAGAATGGTACTGGTGGCTCTATCGCAAAAAAAAAAAAAAAATAATCAAGGTTTGTTTTTTTTTTTAAGAGAAAAGGGAGCAATTGAAATTATCAAGTCTGATAGAATATGGAAAGTATTTTGCTTTCCTTTATAAACTGCACATTAATAAAATGCCAAGTTATTATCTCATGTTTAATAATGTTAAAATGGGTTAGCTCCTTTTCTGATGATTTAGTTTCAGTTTTCATGGTCCCTGTATTGTCTACATTTCTTCCAATAAACTGATATACTCAGTATCCTAAAGCTGATTTTTCCCTAAGCACTTTGCCTGTGTATTTAAAAATGACAGCACTTTACAATGTTTAGTCACCTAAATAACCATGTTTCAATCTGCAAAAGTGCTTAACATTCACAACTCATGTTGACTCTGATGGGACTGGCAGAAACTCTATCATCATAAAAAATGTTTTATATTTAGTCAATGTATGTATATGCTGCATGCATGGCCTGTTGATCTAATTCATATTTATAGAAGTATAAATATGTACAAACTTACATCTAGACTCATATATCTGTACACACATAGGTACAAGAATGCCATTAACAAATTTTTTTCTCAGTTTGGGAACACAAAGAATATGAAATCATGAAGGAAAATGTATTAAATTTCTGCAACTTTTCCCCCCTATGAAAATTAAAGCAATATTTGGTCAGACAGTCCATCTGTTGTGATGTAGGTTTTTTATGAGGCAATGCTGGCTGATCTCACCACGTTTGGCACGTTTGGAACTGGGGAATTGAGTCCTTACCGCGTAGTAGCCTTTTTCAGTAGTCTGCTGTGACATTTAGATTACTGAAGACTATTTAAGGTATGCTAGAAGTCTTGGGAACCCAAACCTAACTGCTATAAGGAATCCTTGATGTAGTGTTGCCTTTTGAGTACGTCAGCATATGACAAGAGTTAGAAAAGTCTCCTTTATGCCAGAGGAGCAGCCCTGAGTACAGTAGTCATGGGATCAGGAACATGATGCACTGTATCCCTCATCTCTCAACTCTTTCCTGCTATCTCCTATCCTCCAAGATTACGTTCTTCCTTTGTAACATATAAAATATCGGGTAAGAACATTTTCCTGTGAGAATGTGCAGACATTCAGATGTGTATAATGCACATCCAAATAATATATCCCTATATACAATCTTTAAAAATTGTAGGCATGTAGTAAGAGAATGCTAATTGAAATATGAAGGCACTAAACACCTACTGAGAACACTTAATTTTTTAAAATGTTACTGTAGTAGCAGTGTGTCCCTTGTAATTCTGAATAATATGTTTCTGATTACCACTTCGCTTCTGAGCTCTGTAATGTGAGCAAAAATGCAAATGTAAGCCTCTATCTATTCTCACGGTCATATGTCATCCTAGCCAATTGGGCAATAAAACAGCAGGACCAGGCTTCTGTTAAATAATACAAAATGCGATGCATGACTATGGAGGTAAATGCGTGCTTATGTAAGTTATGCCTGTCCAATATTCTTCTGCTTTGCATTTCTAAGGTAAAAGAGAAATTTAACAAATAGAATAAGCACGTCCACACTTGGTATAAGTCAGCATTCTCTGTGACATTTTAAATTTAAGAACAGTTGCTCTGTGTCTTCAAGAATTGACTTAAACATTTGCCAGATTAGTGTTTTTAAGATAGACATTGTGGCTGACATGGATAAATCAGGCAGAATGTGATAAAGTCAGAGCTATCACAAAGACTTTGTCAATATGGTATTATGTATATGTAGACACATATACAAAGTACATGCACATACACACATGGAAAGCTGTATATGCATATCCTTCTAAAGATAAGACAGCAGCAATTTTCCTAAATTACAGCATCATAGTACCTAATAATATAAATAATTATTTTAGTCTATAATAAACAAGGACTTTTCATTAGTATCTGAATATCATATCTACACAGAGAGCTTAATATCCTTCAGAAAAATAAATATGCCTCCCCTACAATCTCTTCATTTTCATATATTCAAAAGCAAAAGATTTTTCTCAGTTTGATTTGTTTGATGGCCCTCTGATAGATGAGTATAATAGCTAAAATCTGCAGCTTTGTTGTAACCAAATATACTTTATCAATCATTCTCATATATCATAGAATTATAGAATTACAGAATCACAGAATGGTTTTACTTTGGTTCCAACCTCCCCTGCCATGGGCCGGGACACCCTCCACTAGACCAGGTTGCCCAAAGCCCCGTCCAGCCTGGCCTTGAACACTGTAAAGGAGGGCGCAGCCACAACCTCCCCAGGCAACCCATTGCAGAGTCTCATTTCCCTCAAAGTAAAGTTTCTTCCTAATATCAATCTAAATTTAAAAATATATGTTCCGTTACATCCCCTATCTTTATATGAATTTAAGCAGTGTGTAAATTAAGACCACTTAAAGATGCCTTCTAATTTTCTCAATGACTCTTGAAATCATAGAAGGATAAAGGGATCTCATTTCAAAAATTTTCAACATGCAGTCTTATGAGGACTGATAAAAACCGGTATTTTAATTAATGTCAGTATCCTGCAAATAGTTTAAAGAACATAAGGGGATTAGGCAGCCCCAAAACTGGCAGAAGTGAAGAAGACAGACCACAGATCATGCAGTGGCATGAGGGAACCTCACCATCTTGTTGGACCATACCCTGCTGTTAATACCACATAGCTCCAGATGCTTTATCCAAGTGCTTAAAGCCTGCTTTTTGTCAAGGTATCACGATTCTGTCACCAGGGTCCTGCAGAGTAAAAGCTTTGTCATTGATAGGCCCCTAGCACTACTAAAGTGTTTAAAAATAAGTGTGTGTCTGAGATTGTGTTGGGTGGAGGATTCAGTTAATATCCTGTGTTGGATCAGATTTAAATTGCCTAGCACCCTGCAGCACCAAGGACTTGGAAATAGTGACACTCTAGATCTTCTATATTGAAGAATTGAACTTTCGATTCTCAAAAGCTGTGGTACACAATAAATATGTGCAGCAAATAACACAAAAATGAGATAAATGCAAGTAGTTGATCATCAGAGCTTAGCTCAGACTGATTTCAGTTCCATTATTTTCCAGATTTTCTTAAATAAAGCTGGAAAATTTTTGCATCCAGAAAAAAGCCTTTATGCAGTGATATGTTTTGTGTGGTGATTGCTTTCCATGTAGCAAAATTATTTAGTGAGTCAATTTGAGTTTAAAGCCTGCAGAAGCATAACACAAGAAACATATTGCTCATCTGTGCAGTGCCTGAAGTCAGCAAGAGCTCAGAAGACCTGAACTTCTGAACCTTTTCCTAACAGGAGCCAATTGTCACCATTCTCACAGAAAATCAGAGAAAAGATGTAGCCCTTGTACTCAAACAAAAATAGAGGAAGAGATAAGAGCAGTAAAGTTGTGGAAGTAAAACAAAAATAAAGGGAAATGGAAGAAAAACAAGATTGAAATTCTTGTTGTTGCTGCTTGTCTGTGTGCTCTTCCATTTTACAGCTAGCCTTGTCCCTGTGATTTGCTTCCCTCACTTAGGCCTGCCAATAGTACTCTGAACACCGCGTGTGGAGCATCACAGGATGGGTGTAATGAGAAATCTGCCAGTGTGTCACTACTGTCTCTGCCAAAATAGAGGTTAAAATCTGCTTTCAGGCTGCTCACTCTATACTGAATAGCTTTTCTGTCCTGCTTCAGAGCTGCATGACGCCAGGAATGCCAGGCATGGCTAAGGAGCTTGGCTTCAGTGCTGCCGCTGCTGCCCTGCCTGTTTGCGTGCTGCCTGTGGTGGCCCAGCTGCTGACCATGTTGTGGGTATTCCTGGAAAGCTCCTGCAGGCAGTGAATAGCCCTTGAGGAAGCATTAAATCCTTGAGAACGCAGCAACATGCAGCTGCAACTCTCTGGATACATGGACTTTTGCAGAGATTAATCTATACATGTGTCCTGCTGATTGGAGTTACTCTATCCAGCAAACAACTAAGAATTTGAAAACATTTTAAATTAATCTGAAAAAAAAAAATATTTTTAAAGTCCCTCTAATGTCACATTCTTTTATAAGAACAGTTAAACCAAACTATCTAGAAAGCTGCACAGAGCAAATTGTGCTTCTCAACAGATCTCTCAGGTCTAAATAGCCACTAACATAACTATCCCTTCTAAGTGGGAAAAAAAATTCTGAGAATACTGAACAGTATTTGCTTTAGTCATATTATGACAAAATCTAAGAGCCTGAGTGGGAAGAATTATTGTAGAGAATGAGCTGCATCATTGGCCAATGATACAGGATATCATCAGATGAAAGGATTTCATTAGATAATCTGTGTAAGAAATAGAGCACGCTAACTCTACTAATTTAGAATCAAATAAACAGCTCCAAAAAGTGAAATTAATGCAATTTTCCTTTTACCAACATGGATAACATCCTTACCAAATAGTGGTTTGAAGTAAAGTACAAAGTGGAAATAGACATTAGAAAGTATCCTTAGTTCAACTCTGTAGAATAGACTCAGAATTGTAGGGGTTGGAAGGGACCTCGAGAGATCATCAGGTCTAACCCCCCTGCCAAAGCAGCTCCCTAGCTCATATTGCACAGATAGGCATCCAGATGGGTCTTGAATATCTCCAGTTGGATTATTAAATTAAACTACTTCTTCAATTTTCAGATCACATAGGAAAGCTACAGGAGATCCTTCACAATATTGCCTATTGGATGTGCTTGAAACTTGTTATCATTTTACACAAATTCCTCACATTATTTTTTAGAAAATTGCTTCTGTGTTATATATGGATTTTTATGGAGCTATATCTTAGACCCAGTTCACTCTTAAAAATAAAAATGTAAAAGTGAATTGTCCACTTAAACCAAAATGTGATTTTATGAAGTATAGGTCATTTCTTTTATACATTAGTATCGGCAGAATTAGTCATTCTTCTAAGAATATAACTAAATTGTTCTGTGGTTAACTGAGTGTAAACTGCTCTCTGAAGTTTTGACTCTTACACCCTCACCTCTCGTCTGAAAAGGGTATCTCAGAAGATGTGTAGAAGAATTTCAGTTTGCGATTCTACCAACTGTGCCTACCAATTATGCACCTGACACCACACAATACAAGAAAAAAGCATTTTCCAAATCAAAATCTGGAATGCAAACACCTTACACTGTATTAGTTGGGGCAAGAAACACATCAAGCTGAGCAAACATTGGTGCCTGGTCAATATTATTTCAGATTCAGAAGTCAGTTTTAAATTCCTATTTTTGTGAAAATCTCCTATTCTTTTCAAAAGTACTTTCAACCACTTGAGCTTTAGTAGTGTGTATATTCAAACTGCACAGGCTTACTTCAAACACTGACCCTGAAACGGAAATCAGAATTTCGTATATTAGTACCCATGCACAGCTCAAGTGACACTGCTTCTGCAGCCTGAATGGAAGGCTTGTGTAATTACCATCCCAATAAACAGAGATGGGAAAAGAATAATCAGGTATAGAGATCTGCTGGAAGTAACCTCTGCTTATATACTCAAACTCTACAGCACAGACTCTGTCCTAGAGCCCTCACAGATATTGTCGTTTGAATAGCCTTGGCTTTGAGGTCCACTTCAAATTTCCTAGCAAGGCTATTCTCATACTGTGTAAAATACAAAGGGCTGCTAGAAGTATCCATAGTGCCCTTGAGTATCCAGGTATATCAGGAACAACATATATCTGGGTTGTTCCTCTTCCTTCCTTTCTACCAGCAAGGAGGAATGCTTCATACTTAGAGTTGCCTGCCAGAAAGACAAGTGTGGTAATCAGCAAAAGAAATGATGAAGTCTCTTTTTTCAGATAAAAATTGCCGTCAGCAGAAACAGTCATCGAATGAGTTGTTTATTCAAGTGCAAAAAGATGATCATTCTATCAGAACTGTTTTGTATGTAATGCTCACTATGATCACTGCAGTAAAAAAGAAAGATGGAAAAATTCTTAGTGAACTTCACTGAGTGTCTTGATATTGTCTCTATTTTGTATATAAACTCCATTTTTATTTTTACTTTTTCTCTGAAACACCTTATGAAACAAGACCCAGTTTCTCATGGAAATTCAACATTATCAACCAGAAAAAAGATAATTGTGGGGTTCTTGGTAAGTTTTCAAATACTGCACAAAGAAAAAAAGAAGACCGGTTTCCTTAAATAAATTCACTAAGAGATATAACTCCCTTCTAATTAGTTTACCAAAAATAGTTGTGGGTGAACTTCTTAGGTCTATTCCAGAAGTCTCAGATGAATGAGAATCCCACTGATTTTGCATGCATGGAAGAGTGCTGGGTTGAACCCTTAAATGAGTTATACGCCTTTACTTATGGGGGAAGCCCCAAAGGAGGCACAGTTTAAAGTAAGACAGCAAAGAAATTTATGCCAACACCACCAGTTATTTTTGGGAGACAGACTAGGACTATAGTAAATCAGAAGAATTGCCTTACTGTGTCACAGAGTCTTTTTATAATATGGTGCATATATTTTTGCTGTCTTCTTCATTCACTATACCTGCTTCACCACCACTGAGCCCTGGGGTTTTATTTTAAGGCTTTTGACAAATTTAGAGTATCTTTTCCCTCATCCTTTTTCTCTGAAGTCTGGCAATGTAAATGCAGATGCAAATTTCCTATACAAAGAACATTTAAAGAGAAGCTTGTTGTCCAAATAAGGATTTAGTTTATGGTTTTTGAATATGAAATAAACTTGGTAACTATACGCTTTTCCTTCACACTAAATAAAGCCTTGGATCTCATTGCTTTTTTGTCTTTATTTTGCTTCTGCAAAATTTTATGTCAGAATAAGGATGTTTTCATAGCGCTCTCTCACTTTTCATTGACTGATATGTTTGGATTGGTACCATTTGCATATTACAAGGTCAATCTTTTCCTCCCAAACCCAACACACACAAAGAAACAGAAGGAGCAAAATACTGTTTTAGTCTTTTCATGGTTCAAACAGACCAACATTTCAGTTCCTAAACGTGAAGATTTCATACCTCTAAAGAAGGAAGCACCTAAATGGTTGACTATAAATGCAAAACATCCATCTAGACTGAATGCCTGCTAACTGTCCAACAAAGGAAGATATCACAATGCCAGAGGAAATATTCTGTAGCAAAGTTTACAATGCATGCATTTGAAACTCTGATCTCCCTGTATTTACAAATGAAGAGTTAGCACTGGAAGAAACAAGCAACATATTATAAATAAGCATTGTATCAAAGGAATATTAGGTATAAATTTGCCTAACCTTAGAAAAAAAATGTTTAACTACAGCCAGAGAAGATGGATATGAAAGAGCTCTCTGTTCCATCTTATCTATGTAAGTTTCAAGATGTCATTTTGAAGGAACTGATTTTACGTTAATAATTCCAACCCTTCTATTCCATTTCGCAATGTGCTGGGCCTGGCTGGGATGGAGTTAACTTCTCTCATAGCAGCCCATATGGTGCTGTGCTTTACATTTGGGGCTTAAACAAACTTGATAACAGACCAGTGTTTTGGATATTGATGATCAGCGCTGGCACAGCATCAAGGCTTTTCCTCTTTCCCTCCAAAGAGAGTAGGCTGGGGGTGGGCAAGAGTTTAGGAGGGAGCACAGCTGGGACAGCTGTCCCTATCTGACCAAAGGAATATACCATGCCATATGATATTACACTCAGCAATAAAAGCTCAAGGAAAGGAGGAGGAAAGGGGTGGATGCTTGTGGTTATGGTGTTTGTCTTCCAAAGTAACTGTTACACATGTAGGCCCTCCTTTTCAGGAAACAGTGCTCTATCTGCCTGCCAGTGGGAAGCAGTGAATTAATTAATCTTTTTGCTTTGCTTGTGTGTGGAGTTTTTGCTTTACTTATTAATTTGTGATTATCTAGATCCATGAATCTTCTGATCTTATTTGTATTTCTTCCCCATCCCACAGGAGAGGAGATTTAAGAAGAGGATGGGTGGGTATTTGACTACTGGCTAGGGTCAACCCACCACACAGAAAGAAGTAAATTTGTGTTAAAAAGGTCCAAAGGTCCTATCTGCCCATCTTGGTCTGTAGGGAATGCATTAATATTAATATGTAAGGCTGCATGAATAGCACTGTTTTCTGTAATGTCCCAGTGTCTGCATAACATTCCCTGTAAATGAGTGGGGGACTAAAGTGGGATGAAATACTGAACAAGTGGATTGCAGAACAAAGCTTTGTGACAATTATTTCAGCCACATGCTATGAAGAATCATATGTTTTTCGTACTAATTTTTCAACAGCTTCTTCATTTAAAAACAGTTGCTTCCTAAGGAAGCATCAAGTGGTGTCTGCCCACAAGAACAGAGTAATGAACTGAAGTAGAAATTTAATGAATTTTTTCTCAATCTTATTTTATAGCACCACATTGCCATTCAAAAAAAAACTGTTGAAACATGTTGGGTTTGTAATGGCTGATATAAATGAACCATTTCAAAGAATTGGGATTAAAATCTAAAACCTATAAAAGAATATTTCAAGTAAAGTGTGATGGAGGTCAGGCATCCTATACTTAATAAGGACGGACTTTATCTTCTGCAACTTTAGCCTTCAAAAAGAACTAAACATCTGTTATAAACTATTCATATGGGTTTTCTTTGTCTATAGAGAAACATAACCACCTCTAAAAGGAGACTCATCCTGTTGATCTTTAATGACAGTTTTAAAATGGGATGAATCAGCTTTTGGGCCTGTCTTTCCTTTGACTTAAAGGGAAGCTTGGACAATTTTGGATTAGTTGCTTAAACTGCTAAAGTGAAGTGAGATGGATCCTAGCCTATCAAAGTAAAAGGCCTATTGATTTCTGGCATATCCAGAAGACAGAAACAGTGTGGAAATAATTTTTTATTTTTAGTTCTGTGCCCATAGTCTGCTTCTGATATCTGCAAGTTAGGTGTTAAAACAGCCACTGATATTTATTTAAATTCCAGTCAGCAGCTGGAAAAATGGACAGAAAATGATCTGTAAAGGATCATGGTTCACAGAAGTTAATGTAATCCTTAGGATACTATGATATCTACCTGCATCTGTTATAACGAAGAAAGGTGGTTCTAAAGATATAAGTGAAGTATGAGAAAAAAGGAGAGTATTTGGCCATAATTGTAATAATTTTACAGTACCCTCTGCAGTTCTGGAAGTACAGCTAAAACCATGGCATGAAAAGAAAAAAGCATATAAAAAGTTAATGAAGAATAATATAACTTCAATAAATGTGTATATGTGTTTTAAATATAGGCAAACCAATGGAGATTTGTAGATGACCCATCAATCTTCATTTACTAAGCTGTTGTGGAAGTCTCTTTCATTCTGATATTTCTTCAATTAATTGGATCATCACACCAGTGATTAAGGTGTCAGAATAGAGTAAAAGAGGAAATATGTCATAAAAGTGAGATCTCTTGTCTTATGAACTAGCCTAGTCAGGTCCTTCAGATTTACTCTTGCAAGTGGATCTTGTACTTACTTTTACAAATTTTACTAAATGACAGAAGAATTAGTGAGGAATTTTCAATCTGTTTTAGGAGGGACATAATATAAATAATAGACTTAATATACATAATATAGAGGAAAAAGGCTCCACATGAAGAAATACTGAAGTATACACTTTTGAAGGAGAGAATCCTTTCCCAGTTGTGCATGCTTGGTTGTCTCAATCAACCCCTTTAACTCTTTAATGAACTGTTGCAATAGCACTGGAACTGAAAAGTGCATTAAAGGAGACTAATTGGGTGGCTGACATATATTGCTTGTTCCAGTTTCATGAATTATAAAGTTCCATGAACAGTGAGGCTTAGAACTTTTGCATGTTAAAGCAATTTATGCCAAAGACATTTGGAGGCCAAGGCAAAGAATTGTGGGCAAGTATTACAGGGGAACTATGCTGGTCACCTCAGGAACCACAGTCACAAAACTGACAAAGGAAAAGCAAGTAAGAACAATTTAGGTGCAAGAACTATTTAGGTGCCAATCTAAGTTTTTCCAGAGGTAAGAGAGCGGGAAAAAATAATCCTAGTGAAAAAAAATCAGTTTATCTATTTTCTACTATAGAAATTGAATTTTCCCTTCAAATCTAATACACTAATGGGCCAATTCAATTTTGCCAATAATTTTATATCAAAGGCTTAAAAACCAAAGCAAACATCTTGGGTTCTGAGGTTTTGTGGAGGTTCTTTTTGTTTTTCTTATTGTGACTTTTTGTGATAATATTTTTTCAGGCATTTCTAGAAGGTAGAAACTGGAAGCTAGAAATAATTAAAGATTCAAAAACTCATACATTTTTTCCAATCACCTCAAGAAAAATGTACTTTATGGGGAAACTAACCCAAAAATCATTCACCAATATTATTGTTGCCTTATTCATGTATAGAAGGAAAAACCCAAAAGGACTGTATTTTTAGCAGGAATGATCTTTTCTAAGTCTCTTTTACCAGTCTTTCAGTCTACAGATTGGTTTCTTATATTATTTTGCTAGCATAAGATCCCAGGAAGTATAGTGAAAGCACAAAAGGTAATCACTGTACTGTAGAGGATATATGTCTTAGCTTTTTTAGAGCAGTTCTGACATTCCTAAAATTTATTTTATCATATTTGAAATCCATCACTGCAAGCAAAACCAGTAATTGTTCATGTATTCAAGGAGATAGTCAAAAGGCTTTACAAATGACTATTTACCAGTGTAACTGTCAACATGGCATATTTATTTCTTTCTATCTTAAATATAGATGAAGGTCAATATACACTTTTTTTAAACTTGGTAGCTGAACTATTTTGTGTGTAATTCACATAATAGTAAGTCTGCTTGTACTGCTGAAACCCCGTTCTCTGTGTTCCTTTCCTGTGAGAATTCTGTGTGACTACATAGCCAATACCCCCGATCATCTCAGTATTTCTTGAGACTCCTCTCTTCAATTCTTATGTCAAATACATCTGAAGAGGACAAGATCTTACCCTTTAGTCAAACACCAAAATGATGGTTTTCTGATTATGTTGACGTTCTCATTGGGTTTATTTAATTAATTTCTTTATGCTTCAGTTTCTATACATAACATTACAATGAGATAGAATTAGTTAATTTTCTCAAATTTTATAAAGATGCAAAATGCTGATGTTCATTTGCATGAAAATTAATGTGGAGAAAACTTGCAGCTGTCATACCAGAAATGTAATCAAGGAAGCCAGAGTATCCCTTCTCAGTTTGGCATGCCATCATGAGTTTGACAATATAGTAATTGTCTTATGCTATTTCCTATTCATGAAAAGTTTCAAACTCCTCCTTTGGGAAGAGCTCTACAATAGGCATTTATTTCTTGCAAACTTCCTCATGTCAATGAACTTTGAAGACAAGTCCTTATATGACACCCAGGACACAGGAACAGAGCTGTAGAGGAGCAATGCAGATGGTAATAGATGAGGTAATAACTCTATTTTGATACAGAGTACTTAACATCCAAGAAGCACATCAGCTTGATCACAAAAGTTCTCATAAAGTCACAGAATAGTTTCTGTGGGATGTATAGCTTCGTGATTTTTTTTCTAGGTCAGTAGCATTGTAACTGGACTAGCAATAACGTTGTTGTCTTTTGATTACGTTTGGTTTGTTTGGGGGTTTTTTGTTTGTATTTTTTTTGCATTTTATAAAAATTAGTCAAACAATATCTTAATTCTCTGTGCTTAATTTTGCCTGTAACAAAACATTGTATGCAAAGGAAGTGACATAAAGAGGTCACCTGCACAAAGTTAGAGTAGGCACAGTTTAGCTCAGGTTACTCAGGGATACTTAGAGCATCTCCAGGAGTGCACACCCATATGTCATTGGGCAGTCCATTCCATATTGGACTACCCTCTTTTTGGATTTTTTTCCTGGGTATCTAAGTAGAATTTCTCTTGAGGCAACTTGTTTCTGTTGTCTGATTCTGTCACTGTGAATCTCACAGATGAGTCTGAGATTGTCTGCCAGGACCCATTATGTAATTTGAGACAGCAAGTAAGACTTCTTCATTAGCCTTCTTCTCTTTAGACTGAACATTTATATATATATATATATATATATATCCTTCCATGTCATTTGCTTCAGTCCACTGATCATCTCTGTTGCTTCTCCCTGGTCTCACTCGAGGACAACACTTTCTGGAATAAACTCTTTACTATGAGGGTGGTGAGGCACTGACACAGGTTGCCCAGAGAAGCTGTGGCTGCTCCCTCCCTGGCAGTGTTCAAGGCCAGGTTAGATGGGGCTTTGGGCAACCTGGTCTAGTGAGGGTGTCCCTGCTCATGGCAGGGGATTAGAAAGAGATGATCTTTAAGGTCCCTTTCAACACAAACCGTTCTGTGATTCCATGATTCTCATAATGGGGAGACCAAAACTAGATATTACAGTTCATATGCAACCTTATAAGTACCAAAAAGAGATGAAGAATCACTTCCTTCAATAGCTAAGCTCTAGTCAATGCAGCCCAAGATGTAGGTGGCTGCTTTTGCTAAAGTGATGTGCTTCTCACATATGTTCAGCTTGGTCATGAGGAATGGTGGATGTTACATTTGCCTTTGTTGACCTACATGTGGTTCTGTGAATCCATTTTTCTAGACTGCTAAGGTCCATCTCAATGGCAGCCCTTCCCTCCACTCTGTGGATTTCTCCCACCATAGTTTGCTGTCATCTGTGATTTTGCTGTGAGTGCATGCCAGTCCATCATGCAGGCCAGTTATAGCAACATTAAACCTTACTAGTCTCTGAATCAATGCCTGAAGAGTGACACTAATAACTAGTCATCAGCTGAAATTTGTATCAAAGGTGACAGGATGAGGAAGAAGATATGGCTGATCAAATGGTTTCTGCCAAAAGGAACCTGTTTGGGGAGGCGATGATGATGCTTTGTTCTTTTGAAAGCAAAATGAAGAAAGAGGTGATGAAAGTTAAAGTGAACATATAAATATGAAAACTCCTCAAGCTTAAACCAGGATTTTCACGGAGCTCTATATTTGATCATTCTCTATCAAATCGTAAGATTGTTAAACCCCATTTAATCTATGTATTAATGTATCACAGATAGAAAAATATGATGTTATAGTGTCCTGTGATAATGTTTAATATGAAAAATCTGATTTAATTTGTATGGTTTTATAAATGATCAATTTCTGTCATTTTAAACTCAAACAATATCATCTGAGTATAGGTTTTTATATGTTACATCTGTTAAAAAGAGCTCTGCAGTCCATCAATGTAATTATTCTGTTGTTTAAGTCATTGTGATTTTATTATGCCTGATGTTAACTTTTTAACAGTTGCAACATATTCAGTAGAAAATTTAATCTTAAAACCATGGCTGTACCATGCCCAACTGCATCCGAGATCTGTTCTATAATCTTTGTACAAAACAGTTGTTCCAGTTACAATCCACCTATATGTCTTTTTGTTGACAATTAAAACATGAAGATTCAGGTACTGATTCTGATCAGAACCACAAATACCAGAATGGAAACAGAAAGGATTGCAATATTTATTTTTTATTGGAATTGCATTTTCTGCAATCAGGATTTATTATCATAGATGATGTAAAAAAATGCAAAGGAAAAGCTTTGTGTTCTTATTCAAGAAGTAACTGTTGGCAATGTATTTGATTTGTATGTGACAATTCCTTTCCTACTTAACAAGATTACTAGTTCCATGACCAAGTATCTCATTGTGCTGCTGCCAAAGAAATAGATCCATGCACAAGAAGGTGTATAAAACCAGTTTGATAATCACTTCTGCAGGCCAGTTCCGAACTGTTCCTATTGTATTTGATTAAAAGTAGCAAAATTACAAATTAATTGACACATCTTTCTGTTATTGCAGCCCTGGATTGTTTAAGAACAATCTATTTCTACAGTTGACATCACTTGCCAAACAGAACCACAAGCAAGGACAGAACTCAGAACCGTGTCTGAAAGATGTTCTTTAAGCCCCTACTGTTTAGTTCTATTTCTCCTTTTTTTCCAAAGATCTAGAATTATTTAGTGAGATTCAACTAAAATCTAGGATCATGTTGGTCTGTAATTAACCTCAGTGAGTGGGAATTATGGGGTTCTGCATGAATGGGCCTGTGTTTAGAGAACCTAAGAACAAAACTCACCATTATCTAGACATGAAGAGTATAAAAGACTAAATCAGACTTTAATTACTAGTATTTTAAAATCTGATATATTAGCGATTACAAATCCAGAACAAGATGTAGAGATACCACAATTTGGGATATAAACAGATTGTATGTATTGGATATGGATATTAGAAAAAAAATTTTTTACTGAAAGAGTTGTCGGGGCCTGGAACAGGCTGCCCAGGGAGGTGGTTGAGTCACCTTCCCTGGATGTGTTCAAAAAAAGGGTTGATGAGGTTCTTAGGGAATGGGTTAGCATAGGATGGGAATGGTTAGACTTGATGATCTTCAGAGGTCTTTTCCAACCTTCTGATTCTGTGATTCTGTATGTGGCTAGCACTACCATGAGAAAGTTTAAAACTTCTTAACACTTTTTGAAAAATGTGTAGTGTAGTACGAGGTATTTCTTTCTCTGTAATCTCAAACTTGCTTCTGAAAAACAGCTACCCACTTTAAATTCATCATATTTTATGTGAAAGTTCTTTTTGCACTGTAAAGGTATTGTTTTACATTTCAGGACATAAACTTTAATTACCAAAATTAACAATGGTAACAAAAATCTAGCACTTATTAGCTATGTTGTATTTTCAAAATGTATGTCTAAAAGTCCTCTTGTGAACAGAACAGTAACAGTGCAATAAAGGTTAGCTAATTCCCCATTTCAAGTTTATTAGTTCAATAATTCTAAGTTACACAAAATGACAGTGTATTAAATCAATATAAGCATTTTTGTTTGTTTTTTATTTTTTATTTTTTGAATTCAGCAATTTAAGAAAATGGAAATTTATTTTGCTTAGAAAGTACTGTTTTAATCCATACCCAAAAGTGCCTTTTAATTATTTTATTATAAAAATTATTTTGTAGGGCACTGACATACTTAGTAGTGGCTGCTCTTGCACATAGACTTTTAATGTTTCTTCCAAATCCTTTGGAGAATTATGTTTTGCCAACTATGCTAGTAATAATTATTCAGCAATTAAAGTTCTCATACTACCTTATTATCTCACCTGCCCCCTCTCTCCCACCAGCGAAAGAGCTATAAAGGGAGGTTCCACATCATAAACGAGCTAGAGCCTTCACATCACCTCAGCCAAACTGCTTGGCTTGCTTATAGAATATGGGGGGAAAGGGGCCTACAGTAAGTCAAGTGGAAAAGACCCCTGGAAACATTTATTACTGCTGCACAAGTCAGGACAATCACTAGTGAGTTCAGAAATAATGGGAGGAATGGCTTAAAACTCTGGCACTCAGTGAGTTACATCTTGAGTCTAGTCCTTTCCGTCTTACCTTTTGTCCTGTTGTTTCTCACTTTGATTAACGTTTTAAGATACAACACAGAAAACAGCATTATTTTCTAGAGAAAACATTAAGATATATCAAGCTTTCTGAATTTAATGCATATTATTAATACTAAAAGAGTCCATTCACATTTATGTTAATTATCTTTTTGTCTCTTATTCAGCAGCTGGAGTATCTGAAGGCCTCAGCTGTGACAAACATCCAGTTATGCTTGATAAGCCATATTTACTGCCTCAATACTTTACAATCCAAGCTTGAAAGACAGAAAACAAAAGAGGTGTGTGGTTTATCTGAATGTGAGAACTGAGATTCAGTGAGATTAAATTACTTCTTGTACTAGAATCATTGTAGGAGTTGGATGAATGTGGTAGATTCTGATTCACCGCCTCACCTCTGCTAAAATTAACTTCTCTGTCCTCTTTATGTACTTAAGTGCATTGATAAGGCTCTTTAGCAATTATTGGTGACATAATGTAATGGTTCTCCTTAAGTGGTCCCTTGACCTTAATTTGAATAATGTCATGGAGCCTTCCATAGGGAAAAAAGACAACCACTCCTCAGATGTTAAGACTCTGACCATGAATTAAGCTACGACACTAAAGTTTACAATGTATATATGTGTCTAAATGTGTGTATAAGGGTAGACAGATCTAAAACTTGCTTAAAACTCTTTCCAAATAAAGATGTATTTTAATTTAAGAAAGCCTTTGCAAATTCAACACAGACTAGTTAGGAATGAAAATTACTTTTATTTTTTTAAGAGGTAGATTGCTGAAAAAGAAGGGGAAAGAATGAGCAGTTGAATCCCCAGTCTTCTGACAGCATTAGAGGACTGTGGTAATAGTTGTTCACAAACTACTTGTTGTGCCAGCTTCATCATCCCTAAAAGATAGTCTCTGATTTTCATTTTTCTTACAGAATTTCCACTGACCCCAAAGCAAGTGTGTCAAGGGAAGAACAAGGACCTGCATGTGCAATATATATACTAAAGCTTTAGGCTTGACAAAGTCCTTGTACTGGTTTTGGCTGGGATAGAGTTATTTTTATTCATAGTAGCAAGTATAGAGCTGTATTTTGGATTTGTGCTGAAAACAGTGTTGACTGTGTAGATTATGCTTTTGTTACTGCTGAGCAGTGCCTACGCAGAGCCAAGGCATTGCCTGCTTCTCACCCCACTCCACAATGAGTAGGCTGAGAGGGGTACACAAGAAGTTGGGAGGGGACACAGACAGGACAGCTGGCCCCAACTGACCCAAGGGATATCCCATACCATGTGATGTGGTGTTCAGCATATAAAGCTGGGGGAAGAAGAAATGGGGAATGGTGAGTGTGTGTGTGTCTGTGTGTGCACACAGGCATCTGAAGTGATGGTGTTTGTCTACCCAAGTAACTGTGACGTGTGATGGAGAGCTGCTCTCCTGGGGATGGCTGAACACCTGCCTGCCCATGGGGTGTGAGGAATTCATTTCTCATTTGGATTTGCTTGCGTGCGTAGCTTATGCTTTGCCTATTGAACTGTCTTTATCTCAGACCTCAAGTTTTCTCATTTTTACTCTTCCGATTTACTCCCTCACCCTGCCATGGGGGGCTATGTGAGCAACTGTGTGGGTGCTTACCTGCTGGCTGGGGCAAAACCACAAATCACATATTTAGTATAATTACAGCAAATAGACTTCCAAGTCAAGGTTGAAGAAATGAATCACTTCACTGTTGACTGCTGAGGACACTTGCTATCATCTGTCAATGATTTATGAAGACAGCTCCTGGGTGACAATGAAGATTTTGCTTCCAATAACATCTGAATACACACAAAGTATGTTATGTAGTGGGATTATTTTCTTTTTATTTCTTGTATCATTCTTCTCATCTGGGTAATAAAAATGTAGCAAATCATCTATCTATGTATCTATCTACATGGCAGCAGCAGCACAAATTCTTCACACTACTTAATCATTTTGTATTATTCTTAATCTGATAATTAACACCAGCTGTGGTGATGGTCTTTGTTTGTGGATTCCAATCTATCTGAGTTACACTGAGGTCAGTAACTCATTCATCATAAGGCAAATGATGGCAGTTTTGACCAGGCATTAGTCCTGTTGGGTCTGAAAGGAAATGATGTGACATTTTATCAACATGAAAAAACCCGAACTTCGATTTATCTTAGTGTGTTATCCTCTGTATGGTCCTTATTTTTAGTATCTGCCTTTGCATGAGTTTGAGGATAGGAAGCAGTGCCAAAAAGTCATTCTCGTTTCCTGAGCCAGTTTGCACTTGGACTACTTTGGTACTTGTCTGGATGTCAATTGTTCAATTTCAGATTATAGCATCACTGTTAAGTATGTTCAGGTTTAATTTGACGTTACTGGTTTTAACATAAGTTAATTTTCCTATTACATGCTTTCTGTAGTGTTACTCCTTTCTTTCCAGTTTACAATATCTCACCCCTGTTAGTCAACTGAAAATCTCCCTTTTCCATTATAGAGAAGCATTAAGTGGGTTTTAGAGTGAAATACTTTTGTTCTATTTTTGGTAATACATCAGGTACAACTCAGACTTTGAAATTTTATAGATATGTCAGATTGTGTTTCAGACCTGGATATGACTTTGAGACAAAGGTGCAAATTTCAGAAACTCTTTTAATTTCTAGGTCATATCACTGTATTTGGAAAATTAAAACTTTATTATCAAATGGACAAATTTATGCAGAGACGTAGAAGCCAAAGTATGAGGAGTCAGAGACTGAGATCAGCAGAGTTTTGGTCATTACCATATATATGCCAAATCCAGCTGCTATTTAATCAGAGGTGGGTGTTTCACTCCAAAAATGCTAATTTCACCATAGTGGATTTTTGCATAGTTACACTTAATCCATAGAAATGACACATAAAATGAAAATTCAAGGATTTTTTAGAATGTTTAGGATATTGTTTTGAAAGTCACACACAGCCTGAGTTCTGTAGATGGAGGAGGGAAAATTTATCACATGATCAGCTTCCAGGATTGGGAAAATCATAAACTACACATCAATTAAAATACAGATTTTTTTGTGGGGAGGGAAGGTTAAGTTCTTCTCCATTTTCACTAATTTTTAAATTTGTAGCTGTAGTCATCTGCTGGGTGTGAAGGAGACATTTTTTAACCTAACTGAAGCCAACGTTTTCTTCTATGAGTGGTTCCACTGGCCCTCTCAGAGATTGTTTATAAAGCAAAACAAAAAGTGGTTAAGTCTCAGAAATGGCAACGTGCCATTACTAATAATACTTGTTAGTGGTAATCTCTGCAGTGATACATCACTGTCCTTCTTTCTTTGATAAGAATAAAACGAGTTTGGCTTTTGACCTGGCTAGTTATTGTTGTTCCAAATGTAAGTTTAAAGCCAAACAAAGGAATAGGGCTGTTCTTATTGGCAACATTGAAACTATTGAAGCAATGGTTCCTTTTTGAATAGCAACACCTTTGTATTTGCTCGTAGAATTACACCCTATTAAGCAATTGCATGGCACTTCTTGAGGTTACAATAAGAAGTACGACTGTACACTGGAAACAGAGAGTAATTTTATCATTCTTGTTATTTCTAAAATAAAGTAAGCATTGACATAGCTTTAAAAAAAAAATATTGATTGGTAGAATAAACTACCCGGATTAGGAGATGAATGACAAGTATTTGAAATGCAGTTTTACAGTAAGCCCCTCTCTGGTGATCTTTTAGTATGCGCCGATTATCCTCAGTACTTATGAATATGAATATACATATTCATTTTAACACTCTTAAATAACCTGTTTTTTCTTGGTCAACACCACATTTTTATGGCTCTTACATCACACATTACAGATTCATAATAATGTGAAACACTGATTTTCAAGTACCCTGAGAAACATAATCTGACCTAGTAAAATTATCAGCAAGATTCTTGATACTAAAATACTTTTGTTACATATGTGACAAGCACTTTACTGGATAATATTAGTACCTCACAATATAATTTACTTTAATTAATTCTTTAACAGAAACCATATGCTTTCTTTTAAATTAAAGATAGACTTAGTCATTATAACCACAGCCATACATTTATTTTTGCTATGCCAAGTAATTTTACATCTATCACAGAAACTAATACAACTTTTAGCAAGAATTCTTAAAAGTCTTGCCATTTTCTGTTTGGATAGCAAGATTGCTATGTCCAACACAAACAAATATTGTAGGACAGGAGAAAATTGCATTGCTTCCACAATCTCTCAGAATTCTCTGAATGTAGAAAAAAGGAGGTAATTAAGGAGAACTAGCTGTGTTCGTTTCTGAAGACTTTTACCAAAGTCCCCAAACAAAATCTACTATGGAAATTAGACGGTCCTCAAAAAAGCCAATATACTTTTGATCAAAACCTGACCAAGTAATAGAATGCAGAGTATAAGATTATACAGTCTGTGTTACTGGGGCCAAATCTAATCAAGTGGGCTTCTTGCTTTTTTTAAAAGCTTATATTAATGTTCTGGAAAAGAATGTTGGTGAACACTAGAATTGATCCAGATAAAGCAATGATCTTTAGATAAGTGAGGTCAGGGAGAACAGTAAAAAATTTTATTTATGGTAAGTTCGGTGAAAGGTTTACACAGGGACAAATAAAGGAAGCATTGTCATGTCTAAGTTAAACTGACCTGGAACTGTGAACTGCTGTGAACTACTCTACCACACGGAGGTTCTCAACCAAATGTGGTAACGGAGGAAAGGGAGCCAGGTACACAGAGAACATAAATAATTTTAAAACTCAGTGACTAAGATATCAGAATGTTTAAGTATTGATGTTTAGCACAAATAATATCCTACTGCCTTTACATAAATCAGTAGTATGTCCTCAGCTGGAAGAGTGCATGCTGGCAGCCCACACCCTGAATGAGAGATGCAAGAAAATTAGAAATTCTGCTCTCAACATTCTGTACTAAGGGAACAAAGAGAACAAGGAACTATGAAACTACCAAGACATTAAAGTAAAAACCCCTTTGTTACTGTTGGGGGCTTCTCCTCCTTCCTCCCTGCTCCAGATCAGTAAGTCCTAAAGTTGAGAGTTTAAGATTCAGAAGTGGTTTTGGCAGTTATATGACTATGAGGCCAGCAGGCAATAGTAATTTGGGAACAGGTTATAAATATCATGCTTTCTTCCTTAAACCTATCTTGTATAACAATTTCTATGTTCCTATAACCTTTAGATTGCCCTTGCATCTGTCTGAGGAAACAATAGCAGGAAAACAAATATATCATGGAAGAATGGCTTTAATTCTAATGTCTTTAAAATCTGATCAGGGCATTCTGATCAAATGGCTTTTCTAAATCCAACTGCTTCATACTAATGTAATAGTTACTGATGAAACCAAATTTTCAATGAGATACAGTCTTCCTTTCCTGCTAGATTCATTAATGATTTGTTAAGGAATGTGAAATCATAAGGTATGTATGTCCACTCTGCAAAAGTGGTCAGCTGAAGGACATTGAGGGAGTTGAGGATTTGTGACTTTGTGTGGTAGTTCTCTAAGACCAGCCTCATAATCACAAACTATGGCATTTTCAATGTCTGACAGTTTTTGGATTACCCAGGACAGGAGAGTTCATTGCTTGTAGTCCTTGGGATTACAAAATTTGATGTCAATCTATGGCTCATTTCCCAAGTCTACAGGAAAGCATATGAAAACCTGAGTTGAAAGTATTGCAACAAAGCTTTTGTCCTTGTCTGAAGAAGCTTGGTTGTATCAAGCAGTCTAGATTCATCTGGAGCTCGTCCAAAGTTATCTTTCACAAACCAATTTTCAGTGGTTATCTTTAGCTCCTAAGATTTCTAGATATTCAATACCCTGTCAAGTTAGTACAATCATGGAGAAACAAGGAGTCTAGAAACTTCAGGAAATGCAGCTAAAAGAAGTTTTTAAGTCAGAGCATCCAGTGTTAATTTCTAAATTAAACTTTCTGCCTTTTCTTCATATATACATATTAAAAATATAAAAAATTCTTGTCATAGGATACTTAAACATAAATTTTTCAGAGCTAATTGAAAGTCAAATTACTCCCTGTCCTGGGTTTGGCTAGGATAGGGTGAATTGGGATGGGACACAGCCAGGACAGGTGACCCATGACTTCATGCTCAGAAGCAGCTGTGGAGGAGCAACGTGGCTCCAGGAATCACAGAATCACAAGGTTGGAAAAGACCTTTAAGATCATCAAGTCCAACCATTCCCGTCCTGTGCTAAACCATATCTCTAAGTACCTGATCTGTCCTTTTTTTGTGTGGCTTGGGGACAGTCTTGCTTCATGCCTGGTCTAAGCTGCATGGTCTGAGTGGTGTGGTTGTTGGTGAGAAACTGCATTGTGGATCACCAGTTTTGTATATTCTCCTGTAAGTCCTGTTGTTGTTTTCCCCCCCCTCTCCCTGTCCTGTCCCAGTAAACTGTCCTTCTCTGAACCCACAAGGTTTACCTTTGTGTCCCCCTTCTCCTTCCAGTCCCGCCGGGGTGGTGGTGGTGAGGTTGGGTGGGTGCTCAGCTGCTGTCTGGGGCTAAACCACAATAGATGCTAATCCTTCCTTCCTTCCTTCCTTCCTTCCTTCCTTCCTTCCTTCCTTCCTTCCTTCCTTCCTTCCTTCCTTCCTTCCTTCCTTCCTTCCTTCCTTCCTTCCTTCCTTCCTTCCTTCCTTCCTTCCTTCCTTCCTTCCTTCCTTCCTTCCTTCCTTCCTTCCTTCCTTCCTTCCTTCCTTCCTTCCTTCCTTCCTTCCTTCCTTCCTTCCTTCCTTCCTTCCTTCCTTCCTTCCTTCCTTCCTTCCTTCCTTCCTTCCTTCCTTCCTTCCTTCCTTCCTTCCTTCCTTCCTTCCTTCCTTCCTTCCTTCCTTCCTTCCTTCCTTCCTTCCTTCCTTCCTTCCTTCCTTCCTTCCTTCCTTCCTTCCTTCCTTCCTTCCTTCCTTCCTTCCTTCCTTCCTTCCTTCCTTCCTTCCTTCCTTCCTTCCTTCCTTCCTTCCTTCCTTCCTTCCTTCTCAGATTTCATCAATATTCTCTGAAGAAAAGTATGTATTCTGATGAATATTTTTCAGTAAGTTTTACTTTTTCCCATTTATATTTGCAAATAGTGGATGTATTTAGGTCTGCTCAGTACTTCATCTGCTGAATGATGGCTATTTTTAGTTCTTTCATTTGATACCAAAGTAGTGCATACTTTCATCTCTTTGTGGGTGAGATCACACACATACTTAATAAGGATGTAACAAAGCCCCAGTTATGATTAAAAAATATCCCATATCATCAACCTGTCTTGTCCTTACAAGATTTCCAAATTATAGTAAATATGCATAGCAATTTCAACTGTATCAGTGAATCAGGAGATATATGTCAGCATTTTGATTCAACAAATTTTAAAACACAGTACAGTTTCAGCACTCACATTGACTCTAAACCCAGTTGAAAAATTACATTGTCTGACAGACCTCTGCTGAGGCGAGTACCTTTAAATTACTGCAGAAATTTCATTTGTTGAAGTGTTCTACTGCTTTACTCTTTCCTGGTGGAAACTGGTAAATTTGGACCCCACTTATAGAAAAAAAGATGCAAATTTGTTTATCAATGACCTTGTGATCCTTAAAATGTAATACTGTCTCCTAGTATAGAATTGTTTTCAATATTTATGCTCATAGTTTATAATTCCATAGAGTTCAATTAAAATAAAACTCTGATTTGTAATAAAAACATGATGAGAATTGAAAGGGTGGAGTAAAGAAACATATCTAGACACTGCAGAGGCCCATTTTTTCCATTTAATTCATTTTAGTCAGGTCTACTGACTAAAGAAATATGTAGTGAACAACATTGAAATTAATTTTCTGAATGCAATATGTTACTACTTTGCCTAAAGGACTGAAAAAAAGTCAACCTCAAGGGAAAGTTGTAAATAAAAGAAGGAAAGATAGTTAAAGGTTGTACTGGGTCCATCTAGGGTGGAATTAACTTTGCTTATAGTACAGGTATGCTGCTGTACTTTGCATTTGTGGCTATAACAGTATTGATACCACACCAGTCTTTTTGCTATATGCTTATGCAGCATCAAGGTTTTCTTTTTAAACAACTTCTTTCCCCGAAGGCCAGTAGTAGGTTAGGGGGCAAGACCTTGGGAAGGGACATAGCCAGGACAGCTGACTCCAGATAATCAGAAGGATATCTTGTACCATATGATGTCATACTCAGCAATAAAAACTAAAAGAAGGGAGAAGGAACATTCATATGAAGGTGCCTGTGCTCCCAAGAACTGCTATGAGTGCTCAGAGTCTGCTTTCCCGGAAGTGTCTGGACATCTGCCTGCTGATTCTTCTGTGCTTTGCATCTACTTGAGGCTTTTTCTTTTTAAACTAAACTCCTGTTATCTCAACCCATGGGCTTTTCCATCTCATTTTTTCCCCCTGTCCTGTTGATGATGAGGAGTGAAAGAGCAACTGAAGGGGGGTCTGGCAGATGGACAGTACCAGCTCACCACAAGGGCACATACTATTACTTTATTTTTTTTCAAAGTGTTTTTCTTGTTTTTGCGGGGATAGCAAAATCAATAAAGGAAGTTTGTATCAGTTGAATGTGTTTTGGAATTGGGAGTTTAAATAAACTAAGCTAGTTTTCAAAATCTTTTGACATTCACCTTTTGTTCCTTGCAAATCAAAGCTATTATACCTTGTGGACCTATTCCTAATTCTGTTAATTTAAGGACTGTCTGCTTGAGGTCACAAAAGAAATTGTGATTTACAAGGTTAGCTGACTAATTGGCTTGGTTCAGACAGGAATGTCGATCCTCATTTTGCTTCTAAAGACATTAAGTGATATGCTAAGATACTTAATCCAGATCCAGAGAATTTCTCATATATTCAACTGAGTCTCTAGAGTGGCATCTGGTCTGTCTTCATTTCACACCCTTTGCATTTGGATTATGTAGCATGGAGAGTAGACACTGTCTATCTATTACTGATTTGTGCAGGTGTTTCTCCTTCCATCTCCTATACTCATTGTCCTACTCTGTTTTTCAGAAGAGTACTCGGAAGGCATTACTTCTGAGTTTCCACCTGCAATGGCACAGTTGTGTTCATGATATTCCCAAAAGGACAATAATTTAACCCAAGAGAGATATTGACATTTCCACTTGATGGAATGACTAATGGCTAGCAATGCTTTTGATGTCAAAGATAATTTTCTGTATACCAAGAACAGGCATATACACTTTGAAACTCCCAACATAAAATGTCAGAGTGCCATTATAGAACTTGTTGCTTGTACACCAGAACCCCCAAGAATTTTTCAGCAGAGCTGTCCTCATTCAGTCAGATTCCAACCTGTGATGCAGTTTGGGGTTTTCCAGTCCCAGGTGTAGGACTTCACATTTATCATTGTTAAACACTGTGCAATTTTTGCTGGTCCCATCTTTTAGCCTTTCAAGGTTCCCCTCTGTGATGATGGTGACCCTTCCTTCTGATATATTGCCCTGTATTGGGTATACATGACAAGGTTTGGATAGCCAGGTTGGAGCTGCAGGGGTGGCTTCTGGCTTCTGTGAGAAGACAGCAGTAACTTACCCCATGTTCAACCAAGTAAGTTTCAGATGGCTCCAAGACAGACCCACCCCTGGCAAAAGTTGAACCAGTCAATGACATTGGTATCACCTCTGTGGAAACACATTCAAGAAAGCATGAAAATTCTGTGCAGCGGCTCTAAGAAGGGAGTGAAAAAATGTTAAACAGTCCTGAAGACACCAAGGTCATTGAAGAAGGAGGGAGAGGAGGTGCACCAGGTACCAGCAAAGATTTGCTTGGAACCCATGGAGAAGTCCATGGTGACACAGGTTGTCTCCCTGCAGCCCATAGAGCAGATATCCACACCATAGCCTGTGGAGGACTCCACACTGCAGCAAGTGGACAGTTCCTGAAGGGTAAGAAACTTTGATCTTTTTTAACAATGGAACTGTGTTCTCACACAAGAACAAAACAGCGACCTTATTGTGCTTTGGAGAAGCTACGTAACATAATCCAAACGTTGTGAAATAAAGAAGAAAATTTTGAAACCCACTGAATTATAAAATTAATGAAAGATTTATGCTGAGTCAGTTTAGCAGGATGAGTATTATTAATACATAAGCCTTTCCTTCCCAAATATATTGACGTGATATTACAGTTTAATTAGTGAAGTATCTACACATTACTACATGAATCCATCAATAGCAACCTCATTGGCACATCAAGGTTTTTGCAAAGGGTTATAAATTTCTGCTACATATCATCAGGAAAACATTTTGTTAATTTCAAAAAATTGTTTCAGGAACCTGAGTCACCTGGACCTTTATGAAGTAAGTGTGGTGTCTTCTATAAAGAACTTTTTTGAGAAGATGAAAGGCCGCCTTCTATGCAAGTTTCAACTCACCCAATCACTTTCTAAAGAGCTTAAACAAATACAACAATTTTTCTCTATCATACTAATAAACACAAGATTCCATATACTCACACCTGCTTTTGTCAAATCATTTTTGTATGATGTTAAAAGTCAACCTATTATGATTATTCTACTGACTGCAGTCCTGAAGATCAAACACTGTTGTGTTTTCCTAGCAGATAAATAATATTTTGAGTTGCACTTGTTTTTACTGTCCTGTTTTAAGTTACATTGAAATTAGTCTTCTCTGCTATGTCTCTTAAATTTAATTATGACTGTAGGGTTTCTTTGACTCGAGAAGTTGACTAGTTGCCTAGATAACAGTCATGAGTCCTAAAGTAACTCTGTATTTTTACAAAGAATATACAAAGTCCTGCTTCTCTAAACACAAGAGAACACCACAGCTGGCCACGCTTTTCTTGCCTGCAGCCCCAATGGCATTTTAGACCTTGACCTAAAGTACTTCTTTTCAGCCTGTTTTCAGGGTTGCACCTCATTATGCTCAAGGTCACTGGTCCCATGTATGCATATGGCCTCTTGTACTCCTCTCTAGTTTCTGACCTTTCTTGGTTGTTTCACTTTAAATCGTCTCTCAATAGAGTGACTAACCAGTTCCACAGCCTTTCTAATTACACTTGGAATTTCATTTTAGACAGTGAGTCTGTGCCTGTGTTTTGTTTTGAGATTCCTCCTTTTCTTATATTTTAGTACAAAAAGAGAGTTCTTTCATTACTAGGGCTTTTAATGCATTATAGTCTGTATGGAAATTTAATATTTTGATACCTATGGGTATTAACCAGTTTTTGAACAGAAGTGATTCCCTTTTGTGACTTTTCCAAAAGGAGAAAGAGCTGCTGGAGGAATAATTATTGGCAATCATGTTTCTTCAGCGCAACTTATGACCCTTGCCACTGCTAAGTACCAGCTGAGATAAAAAAACATCAGGCAAGGAATATAAGTTATGTTGTGACACATGCAGAGAACAGACAGATTTGACTTCTAGTGTTTCTAAATGATGCTGTTATGCAGAATAATCAGACTATTTCTGAGAAAAAGAGTGGATCTCAATAGTTCGATATAGGTTGATCAGCTCCAGATAGGGGGTCTGAGAAGTTGTGTCAGACTTAATACTATCCAAATGAAATAGGCTGAAAAATGTGAGAGGTTATACGAAGTATTTATATGCATATTTATGTACACTGATGCACCCCTTAAAAACTGCTAGTAATTTTATTTACTAGTCTAAGGCAGAACTCTCATTACCTTTCTGGAGTGTATGGGGTTGCCCTTTTTAGTTATCCTTTGTGCACCACCTGCGGCTGGTGGACCTTAATACTTACTGTACTTCTTGCTCATGAAAAAACACAGAAAATGGAAAGATAGCAGTACAAAAGCAGAGTAATTGGCATCATCTCTTGGGATATTAAAAATGTTTCTCATTCCAAATCAAACTCATTATTTCTTCCAGTGTTTTAGAAGCATCGAGAGAGACATATACATATATGTTTTATGTCTGGCTAATTTAATTCTTGATGTTCACAAGTTTTAGTGTTTTGTCTTTCAGTGCTTGATCAGCTGGAAACACACAAAAGAGTAGTTCACAAGGAGAATTTAGACTAGAAACCATAGTATTGTCAAGGTACACATGAAATCCATTGGAATGAAGGAAGATGATGCTCCCACGCTTGGAGTTAAGCCCTGTAAAATCTGCAAATGTTGAGATAACAACTAGAAAATGAGGAACATATGGTTCTTTCTGTGGTTTTGGTTGGGTTTTTTTCAGTATAAATGTCTGATAGCTGGTGTTATGGTTAGTGCTGGTAGATGGAACAAAGTAAAATAAGAAATTAAAGACTCACCTTTTAGAAAATAAGTATAGATGATGGGGACATGCAAATGTCTAAAGAAGCAGAACGGTGACTTTGTAGTTCAGTGACCTCTGTCTCACTTCCACACAGGATTTCTCAGAAATTGTTCTGAATTGTTCTTCTGACCACTTGCCAAGAAAATAATACTATTATGGCCACGTCCCAAATGGCTCTGCAGTAGCAATGTCACAGTGAAACTAGTAGTTGAATTACTGTGTCAGAAAGGCACCTCACAAGCTAAGGACAGACCTGAAACTACCTTGTGATCCTTCATGGCAGTTCAGTCATATTTGTAAGTCATTTGTTTCAAGTACAACTTTTGAGCAATTGCAACATTACAAATGCTGACTTCAATGTCCACAATGTGAAAGAACTCCTGCAAAACCAGGAGGGAATCACAGAGAATCTCATGTTTTCTTTGGTCAGCTACGATAGAGCCCGATGACTCCAGATCTAGCAAGCAGACAACAGATTCCGGCATATCTGTATCTACTTATCTCCACTCAGAGATTATGCTCTTACAATATGGTTTAATATTTTCTCATAATACTAGAAAAGAAGGTGGGATAAAGAAACGTGGAGGTGAAATGCAGATCTCTGGTGTGGGGAACAATAACTCCATGCACTGGTGGATGCTGAACACTGGCTGACTGGAAAGCAGCTTTGCAGAAAATATCCTGGAAGTTCTGGTGGACAATTTGAACCTGAGTCAGCAATAGGTGCTTGCAGCAATGTCAACCTCCATCTTGGGCTGCACTGGAAAGAGCATTACTAGCATGTTAAGGAGGTGATCCTTACACTGTGCTCAGCTCTGGTGAGGGCACATCTGGAGTTCTGGGTCCAGTACTAGGCTCTCCATCCTGCTTTAGGTGATCCCACTTAGACAGTGGGGTCAGGCTAGAAGTCAGACTAGGTGATCTTGATAAGTGTCTTCCAACCTAAATGATTATATGATTCTGTTAAGAGAGACATGGATGTACTGGTGTAGGTCCAGTGGAGGCCCATGAAGATGATTTGAGAATATGAGGCTGGGATTGTTCAGACTGGAAAAGGGAAAGCTCTTACTAATGTATATAAATATCTGTTGCATGGTGGGACACATACACACAACATAAAGGAGATGGAACCAGACATTTCTATCTGGAAAACAATGGCATGACAAGAGTTAGTGAATACACATTGCGATGGAAGACATTATTTTTGTATATAAGAAAATAAAAAAATGTTGCTGTATGAGTGATTGAACACCGCAACAGTTTGCCCAGAGAGGCTATTTACCTGATTAGACATGGACCTGAGCAACCTGCTGTAGTTGACTTTGCTTTGAGAAGAGGGGTTGGACTATATCTCCAGAAATGCCTTCCAACCTTAACTGTCTTGTGATTCTGTATTGCTGTGGTGGGAGTAGAGTTAAAGGAAATAGAGGACCAAGGTAGTCTTGTTCTAAGTGAAAAACAATGAGAATGTGCAATGTGTAGAGAAGATATTTTAGTGATTTGTAGCCTATACATACAAAAAGTTTTTGGCAAATCCATAGAGGGGAGTGGAAATCTGTTGGAGGAATGAATAAGGATAGGTGAAAGGGAATATGGGCATCTAGGGCAGAGGACGGAGAAATATACAGGGGTTTGCTGGGTAAACTGAAGTGGAAGAAGTGACTATACAGATCCTGGAAGGAGGGGATGGCCACTTGGGAGGAATTTAAGACTGTTGTCAGTGCATGTAGGGTGGAAACTAGGAAAGCTAAGGCCTCCTTGGAATTAAACCTTGCAAGGAAGTCAAGGACAACAGAAAGGGCTTCTTCAAATATATTGCAGACAAAAGTAACAGAAGTCATTGCTAGGCCACTATCCATCATCTTTGCTAAGTCCTGGGAAATGGAAGAGGTGCCTGAGGACTGAAGGAAAGCAAATGTTACTCCAGTCTTCAAAAAGGGCAAGAAGTATAACCCAGGTAACTACAGACTACTGGTCAGCCTCACTTCCATCCCTGGAAAGTCAATGGAACAACTTATCCTTGGTGGTGTCTCTAGGCACATCAAGCATAAGAGGGTTGTTAGGAGCAGTCAACGTGGTTTTACCAAGGGGGAGTCTCATAAGAGACTAATCTGGTAGTCTTTTATGAGGATATAACCACGTGGGCAGATGATGGTAGGGCAGCAGATGTGGTCTACCTTGACCTCAGTAAAGCACCTGACACCATTTCTCACAGCATCCTTGTGGCTAAACTGAGGAAGTGTGGTCTTGAGTATCAGTATATTAAATTACTCAGCCCTACTGTCCCATCTTAAATATAGGAGGATCATGATAAAAAGAACAAATTAGGGTAGGGGGTTGTAGGCTTGGCAGGATGAAGACAGCAGGCTTCATTCATAGATAAAAAGCTACCGAATGCTAGGCAAGTAAAGCACAGGGTACAGGCAACAGACACAGAAACAGACCAGATGGATTAACAGGTGGTGTGGGCACAGCACAAGGAAAGATCGGTAGAATACAGATAGAAGGGAAAAAATATAGCCAGATTCAGTAAAAGTCAGATGAATTCCAGTTCAGGCTACTAAATTTCAGAAAGCAGAATCAGAAATCCATATGGGACTTTTTGCTGTTGGTCCAGGACAATTGCCAAGTCCCAATTTAATATGGGACAAGCAGAGACAAGACTCAATGGTTTGGCTTATCAAAAATCTTGATGAGTACTTGAGTTTAGTCTAGACTTAAAAAGACCCCTCAATCTGCTCAGTGTGAATTTAGGACAGAGTCTTCCAAGAGCTGCCACGTAATGAAGGACATTGGATTTTTGGATAGACAGAGGCCAGGAAGCTCAAGCTGCCTCCTCTACAGTTTGTAAGTAGTAGTGCACAATATGCTTTTCATCTAAACAGTGGTCTAACACCTTTAGAAAATGAAATATAGATTAACTCTGAAGCCTGTTACTGCTATGCAGTAAAAGAATACTGAAAGTGTTTTAGTTAGCCTCCCACCCCCGAATTAAAGATCACCCATTCCTGCAGGCTGAACAAGAAAATAAAAGGCAGAAGAGATAATTGTATTTAAATAGTTTGCACAGTATTAAATAATAATATGAAGTTGCCAATGTTTTTTTCCAGAGGGGTGAATTTTCTGCCAGCTGTGCTGTGGGAAAAATCATACTCTGCTGCTTTGTGTGAGAAGTCCTTTTTACGTCAATGCTTGTGTAGTCCTGTTTAAGAAAATTTTCATCTGAGTCAGGACGTAATGCCACAAAGAGTCATCAGTTCTGGCACTTTAGTTGTCTTAATGGGGATATATACGGGAATATAACGTTTTGCTTGCTGGTGGCAATCTTGAAGTTTATTGTACCTGTTATTTATATTTTCTATTTTTCTATATTACTATTATAATTCAGAGTATTCTGTGCTATGAAGAGGCAAGAAATTTCAGACAGGAAGAGTGAAGTTAGTTTAGCTACCAGCAGTGTATTTTGATATTTCAGTATGTCAGGAATGTCCTATTTTTTTGTCTTTTATTTGGGAAATTTGAAATAAACTTTTTCATGTCTCTGCTTTTCATTTTTATGTTGATCACAGTGTTTAAATTCATGATCTAATTTGCAAAAATTGCTTATGTGTTGAGGACCATGATGATGTGAACCTTTTACCTTATGGTTTAAAACTACTTGGGAAAAACTCCTCTGTGTGATATTATCATATATAATGCAGTAGCGGTCTGTGTGTGCGCTGCTATCACACGCTTCTCAATGAAAGACATCCCAGTGCCTGTCACTATGACACAGTGTAGACAGTGGGTTTTCAGACATTTTCAGTTTGTAAATCCCTAACATATTTTTTTTGATGTTGGTGAGATTACTCTAAGATAAATGTAAACCTATTAGCTTCATGTCGTACTCTTCTAAGCCATTCGTGGAAGAAGCCTCAAATGAAGTTCAAATGCAGTTCAAATGAAGTTCAACAGCAGCTGAGGATCCACAGACTGGGATCTGAAGACCACAAACGTAGCATGACCTTTAAACAAATAAGCTAATATCAGTCTATATGCAGGTCATTTTTCATACCTGTATCCATGGTAGCTATCAAGAGTAGCCCTATGGCTGTCTATAGGCACAATGAATTTTACCCTTTGAATGAGAACAATTTAAAAATATGTCTTTCTTCTCGTGCAGCATGACTTCTACTCAGAAACATTCAGATGAAACATCTTTTCCATCATTAAATACCGAGGAAAATAAAATATTTCATGGGGAGAAATAGGTTTATTCCGTACTTCAAAATGAAAATTAATTATTTATTTTATTTCATCAGCTCAGCTGAACAGAAATGATTTCATCATCTCAGCTGAAACTGAAAAGTCTAAATGAAATAAAATATTTTCATAATTTTCCATGTAAAATGTGGATGATATGGTATAGATTTACTAAAAAAATATATTTTTTCAAAGTTATAGGTGAGTTAGTATACAGCATATTATAATCTCAATGCTTATTTCTATTTCCAAATAATGCTTAGAGAAAAGACTTTTCATTCCAGTTTGGAGTTTCAAAGTTAGAAACTAAGCTTTCAGGGAAGAGAAAGCAAGCTGTTTGTAAGCAATTTTCAGAAACATAGTATTTAGACCAGAGAGAAACAAAGAGAATGCAAGTGCTCTTTTTTTTTTTTTCTCTTTTCCTGATCCTTGCTTTTCTCTGCCTTTCTCCTACTAAGACCTGCTTGTATTTCATCAGATGCTTCACTGCAGTTCTACTTTCTTTACATGATCAGATTTTTTTCCCTTTTTTTCCTTTCTGCATTTTATTTTCTCCTTAACAGGACTTCTCTTTCATATTGCCCACATTTTTTTTGGTATCTGAAGCATCTATTTCACCCCCACAGTACTAATTGGTCACTTTGGGATGGACAGTAACCCCACAAAGCTCTGTAGAAATGCTGTGGTTGGAGCTCTAATCCTCACCACATTTAAAGAACAGGCATCTAAAATTGATGTTATTGCAAAACGGCATTAAAATACACACTTTTGATCTTTTTTTATATCTTCTCTATGATTTTATAATTATAATCTTAATTAACTCACAATTACCATCAAGCCCCCATTTCTTTCTTCAAACCTGCTTGAACTGTTTAAGGAGAGATTTGGTCTATCTAAAATCATCACGTCTCGTCTCAGCAACCCATGGAAATATTTTTTTTTTTTACCTCTAGGGTGATTAGCAGGCTTTAGATAGCAGTTATTGCTGTTATTTGTATTTTCCAGACGACAGGTAAGGGCAATTCAGAAAAAATAATTCGTAGGCCATAATAGATAACAACAGTCAGGAAATAGTCCTGTTCCTGAGGGTGGTTCAGGGTTTGGTCTCTGCTCCAGATCTTGCAAGTGTCTATCACTTTTTCTCCTCCTTCCTTTCTTCTCTGACAGCAGAGGATGCACAGGCAGATTATCTGTGAAGCCCTCCTGTCACTACCTGAATCCACAGGAAAACAATTACATTTTCTGAATCCGCCTTTACAATTCTCTTAGTCTCAGCTGGGGTTTTGTGGGCCTGTACAATTATTTGCTGAACTACTGTAGCTACAGAATGTAGCCTTATGTTTTCATAAGGCAAATAAATTTCAGATTCTTTAAGATCTGACTATATACCATGTTTATAATTATTTATAAATGTTGTTCACTTATAGGCCTCTGCAATCTATGTAACACATAGATTGCTAGTATCTGGATTGTGTATTTTATTAGTATTATCATGTATTATTGTATAATATATGTACTATTATTGTATTAGTAAAAACCAGAGGGGTGGGTGACATAGCAGGAGCAGAAGGAATCAGTCAAGAAGTACAAGCAGTAGAATCAGCAGATTAAAGGTGTAGCAACTCCATTACATGAAAAGGTCATACTTCTACATATGGAGCCTAAATACTTCTGGAAGCTGCTGACTTAGAAGTTGTTTCAGTAGTCATATACAAGAACAAATGACTATTTGCAAACGACTTTTTACAACAATGTAACTCATGCCTGGAAACTGTATGCACAAGACTCAGATTGGACTGTATAGCTAACTCACATATACAAGCTGTGCTTTATGCCTAAATCTCCTATTTCCAAGGGAAGGCCTTTGGCCCTTTCCAATCATTTAGACAGATAACAGCTTTAGATCATTGACACTGCATTCATGGCATCGTATGAGTTACTCTCAGCAATTTTTTAGAGCTGTGCTGCCAACTCACTGCTAGAGCAGAGAACACTGGAGCACAGCAAAATGCAAAAATTTCTGTGGAAAGTTGAAATGTTACAGCTGAAAATATATGGAGTGAAAACATGGGTATGAATAGACGTATCATCAAAAGTTGTATTGCTATGATGAAAATATTAATTTGCACAGATTTATTAGTATTTCTTCAATAGCTATTCCTTCAATATCTGCTTCAGTCTATCTAAGTAGAAATATTGGTTTTCTACTGTACCTATATATATCTATTAGAAATACTTATGTTGATATATGACGTTGTGTATGTTGACAGAATTGATGCCACTACACTTATGAGAAAAAAGGTCCCTTTGAATTATTTTGGTTCAGATTTTTTTGGTTTCAGGAAGGATAATAACATGTTGGTGCTGTTAGTTCCAAACATTTCTTCTAGTAGTGCTGATTGGTTTAATTTGTCAATTCCTTCATGCCAGTGTAGCTTGATGGAAAGATCTTGTGTCATTTGTAAACATATACAGTAATTATCTTGTGGCATATACTCTTCCTTCCTCAGTGTCTCCCACCACATATATAGTCTCCCTTTATATGTATGTTTGTAAGAATGTATTAATTTGGTATACATATTTGCTTTTAGTTTATTTTTGTTGGTTTGGGCCTCATAGAGATAATAACTCTCTTCATGGAGAAAGGATGCCATTTCTGGTGGGCTGTCCTGAACTGGATGAGAAGTTCCCACCAAGCTGCTCTATAATTCCCTTCCTCAATGGACAGGGTAGGAAGAAAATAAGATGGAAAAAGCCCTGTAGGTCAAGATAAAGGTGAAATATGAGGTTGTGAATGGAAGCAAATGAAAACAAAGCTCTCTACTTCGCATGAGCAGGCAATGTCCAGCCACGTCACAGGACACCGCTTCAGTACATGTGAAGGTTGTTATGGGAGGCAAACGTCTTAATAATGGATGCCTCCCCTCCTCCTTTCCTCAGCATTTTGTTGCTGAGCATACAGGGGTATGGAATATCCCTTTGATCCTAGCTATGTCCCATCACAGGATCTTGCCCACTGATGTGGGGGGGATGTTGGAGAGGGACAGCCCTGGTGCTTTTGTTACCTAGGTGTTTGGTGCTTGCTAGGTACCAATACATAGCACAGCGCTTTGAGGGCTGCTGTGGGGAAAATTAACTCCATCTCAGACAGACACAGTACACCATTTTGCTGATTATGTAGCAGTACAACACACCTCTTCCTTTCTGATTGTACACAGTACAAATTTATTTCTATCTAATAATGAGGATTTATGATTCTCAAGCCAAAGGGTGAACTGAAGTATGCCAATGAGCAGCATGGCCAAGTAGAATGCATTGGAACGGAGATTCAACATGCAAATAGCTATTTCAGAAGCAAAACATGCACAAAATACTTGCAGATGCTGAGCGGTACTATCAGGGCCAATAACTGCATTACAGCTTCACTAGAAAGGCCACCAGGATGTTCAGAATTTTCTATAAGGGAGAGTTGCTTAAGAAACAAGAGCCTTGGGAACCCATCCCAAGTCCTTGGCTTCCTGTAGGGATTCAGACTCTGGAGGCGAGACTTCAATTCTGGTTAGTATGGGGATTCCTGAAATCCTTGAAGTTTACATTGAACCTAGAAAAGCCAGAGTGGCTGCTTGCCCTGGAGAAACATGATGGGGTAGCGTAGCCTGTCTGGCACAGCTTTCCCCAGCTTGTGGACCCCAGAAATCTGCCAGAAATCCAGCCAGGAATTGCTGTCTTCCATCTGGCTGGTTCAAAGTCTAGCCATCTGGGCAATGAAACCTTCAGTTCCCTTCTTTTTAGCTTCTCTTATAGAAAAAGAAAAGTAGATTTAAACTATTAAAGGAAGTTTAAAATGAATGCAGTGGTGTGCCTATCAAATGATATACTCAACTCAGTGGCATTTTGACTTATTTTTATTGCCCATTCATTCTGACATTCACCATGGGGACTGGTAAAGTGTTTGACATTCATTGTTTTTAATGTGGACATCAAACGTGAGGTCTCTCTAAGTTGGGGGAGAGTTTCTGTGTGTTGTAGACGTTCTGATTTACCTGCAGGCTCTGTGCCTGGCTTTGTCTTTGTGAGGATCTGTCGCTGGAGATATCTGCCAACATGCTGCCCTTTTACTAGTCTCCAAGGCCTTTCTCAGGTCAGAAATGTTCTTACAATATGGATACTTCTCTGTTTTGACACTCCCTATATCAGATTGCAGGCAAGGTTGTGACACGAAGCTGACTGATGGTCTGTTAACTTTTGTGTTGAAGTGTTGGGAAGCCTTGGACGCCCACGTCCGTAGCTCTAGAGCAGCCCAGACTGAAAACTGTTTAGGTATTCCAGATTTCCTTCATGGGATTGGGAATTTGGCCAGCCTGGGGTTTCTAGTTTCTCAAGCGGGACCCAGAATATTTTAGGATGCCAACTGTAGTAACTTGGGTGTGCAATTTTGAAAGGGTGAATATGCTCACTTCACAAAACTGACAACTGCAGGACTTCAAAATATAGCTAGTTTGGAGATACGAATACTATCGATATAAGTAAGAGTAAACATGGGTAGATGCTGCAGTTTAAAAGACAAGTAAAAGAGGCCAAAAAACGCTTTTATTGAAGCAGTACCTGCCCACAAGACTAAGTTTAGGCAGTACTGCATGGCCAAGAAGATGTGGCACCTACTTAGAAATGTGGACTCCCTGGAGAGGATAGTGGTTGACAATTCCTTTGTCGTGGAGAGACACAGTTACAAGGGACACTGGAGAGATGTTGAGATTGCAAGAGGCCTTTGGGGCTGACTTCGGATTTATATAGGACAGTAACTAAGTATATAGAGACACCCTTGGTCTTGAGGGAAGAAGAGATGCATCAAAGTTGTCTGTTTCCATCATCATTTGCAAGGTAATGGAAATAACTCACAGATTGCTAAAATTTATCAAAATGCTTCTGTAATAAAGGATGTTATGCTTACATTTTTGCCTTTGAGATAGAGCATTTCTGAGCTTTTAGACACAGTTTGAGAGACGAACATTTAGTGAGTTGATTGGAGCCTTTGTTATAGCTATTTAATGGCCAGGCAATTCCTTCAGAAACAAAATTTTTCAAAAGGCATGGCCAGGAATTTTCCATTCTTACAAGATTCCTTTGAATGACCAATATGTATTTAAAAATATGACAGAATTGTCAGTTCTGTGGAAAATTTGTAGCAAAGCAACATTCTATAAACAAAAGGAAATAGCACCGATGTCTACATCACATAGATGCTCATGTAAATAAATTCTGATTGTAAACTGATTATTGCATGTATGGAAAGACTGATTGTAGAATGATGAAGAGGCCCTTAAAATACAAGCTGAGTAACCTCACTGCCTGCACTCCTCCACAAAAGCAAGGTGTAAATTCAATTTTAAGAGAAGATAACACTTTCCATTCTGTTTTAAAGTTCTGTTTTAAAGCAATTTCTTACCTGGCAGATGGATAATTTTGTCTTCACTTACATCTGTTGAGGTGCAAATTAATTTTCACTCCACACTTCAAGTTATCCCTTTCTGTAACAGAAATTGTAACAGTAAGATATAAATTCATTTCTACGCTAGGACAATGCCTTTATTGAGTGTAGAAATATGTTGGACACTGCAGAGATAGTGTTATTTTGAATTTGTGCTATTCTAATAATAAATATACCCATAAGGATAAAAATATTTATATTTGCACAGGTGATGGAATGTTTAATACTTTTTAATTTTCCTTACAAAGAAATTATACTTTGTCTTATTATGATGTTGATATCGCTTAATATAGTTCCTTCTAGATATAAGTTAGTTGCTTCTGGAACTAATCATGCAGGTGATCGCATGCAGAAAGGCAACTCTCTCCTTGGGATGGCAGTTAGTTATGATTGTGGTTTTTTGGCATGCATTTTGTTGTTAGATATGATTTTTAAAATGTCATGTGACCCTTCTTTTTTACATCAGGAATATCTTCTGTTGTTTAGACATTCCAAGTTACTTGTTTCACTGCTTCAAAATGTGCCCTCTTTCTCAGATACACAATTTAGCAATAAAAAATTAAATTTCAAAATTTAAACTTGAACTATTTATAAAGGCTAAAGTTTTTTCACATTAATAATAGTCAACATTTACCTAATTTCAGAAGTAATTTATTTTTATTGGAAGAATAATTTTTTTCAATATAGTTTTTTTTTGTTTTGGTTGGGGTTTTTTTGGTTTTGGTTTTGTTTTTGTTTTTGTTTTTTTTTCTCCCATAGTGGCATGGTGCTGAAAACAGTATTGCAAGAAATTAAAGCAAAAATCAAATGATGATTAGGAAATCATGTCTTTCTTGTTCAGAAGGGAATAAGAACACATGTAGTTTTTTTACCTTTAAACAATTTGGCCTTACAATAACCATAAATTATAAGTGCATGAGTAATTTTTGTAAATTAACATTAATTAGAAGCACAAAATTTGATAGATTTAAAAATCAAATACTGTATTGTCCCAGAAACTTACACACATTTTTAACATTGTGCATACTGAAAATAGGAAAACATACATTAAATTGAACTTATAATTTGAATTGTCATACTATCATACCAGAAACTGCATGTTTTCTCAGAGGAGAAAATGTGCTTTGTAGCCCTGATAGCATAGCTGGCACAGGAAAGCAACTTTTCTTTTTTTTTTTTTTTTATACATAGTAACAGATTTTTACTGACACATATGCCAGTGAAAATTACTCACAGTTTTACCTAAGTCAGTTAGCATGCATCATTTCTATCAGAATAAGTGGTAGGTAGGGGCACTGGGCCTTGCATCCATTAAAGTTTTCTGTTGGCAGATGTGCTTAATAGTTATTTTAATGCAGTATGTAGAACTATCTTAAAATTACAAATTATGCTAATAAACTAATTATTGAGTCTGAAAGACCCTTAAGTAATCTTTTAGATCTCACCAATATTGTATGTGCACAGCTACTGCATACACATTTAAAATGTATGTAAATAGTGCACAAATCATGCTGCAAGCATGTGAGATCTTCAACTAAAATGGTGCCAGTTCTAAAGAATTATGCGATGTTACGTCTGTCTTTGATTTATTACTTTTTGTTCTTGGAATTTGTTTTGGACTGGATCAATCCTGTCAAGAGTTGTCCTTTTCTCCACAGGCTCTGTAAATAATCAAATCTAAATACATTTGTAGTTACTCACCTTGTCACATATAACTGGTGAGCAATCTATTTCTGGTGAGCAATAAAGAAAAAGGACATATTTCCAAGGACTTCTATTTGAAATACTTAGTTAGGACTGTGTAACAGGTCCCACAATTACATTCCTCCACAGTCTTTTTCTCATATACTATCAACTTACAAAGGAGATATTCTCACTTATTGCACCTCTGTAGATCAGTTGAACTTAAAATTAGTGGAAGTGATAATGTCAATAATCAAGACATATAGTACATGATTGGTAGTATACTTGTTGCGGTAACCTGGATTGCTCATGATGTCCTTTCAGTACAAGATGAAATGACAAAATGAATACTTATATAATAAATCACTTACTTTTTTTTGGATTTTATAATTTATGGGCAATCTGGCTCTTCCCAGAATAGACAGAAGTTCTCAGTTCAGTAACATGGTAAGTAATTTTCCAAATTGATAAAAAGGGGAAAAATCCCAACAAAATTCTGTTTCTTTTCTGCAACATTTTAAATGTATTTTTAAATGCTATTTTAACATACAGAAAACTGTAGTAGAGGTATATTATGTATATATGCATGCACTTTTAAAAAAGAATAATTTGCAAAACTTTCGGTCTATAACAAGTTCTCACAGGAAAAAAAAACCCAAACAACAACCTGCAAAATAAAAGAATGTCTACTTTAATTATAACTTTAAAGTATTTTATGCATCCACTACAATTTTGTTAAAATTTTATTTGAGGACACTTCAAATCATATCTTTTAAAAATTCCTTCTGTGATTATTGGTATCAAATTGTGCATTTAAAATTAAACAAAGTGTCACAAAGACCCAAAGGAGACAAATTTGACTTATACGCATTACAGACAGAATAAACGAAACTATACACAAACATAGGGCATAGTACTGAGATATAGAAAATATTATTGTATCAGCTGAAAGGGAACTTCAGTTTAGGTGTAAATCACAGCCATGGCTCAAAGGGCAATAAAATTAGGATGAGAGGCACAGACTAGTTAAACCATTACCATTACTCCCTTCCTGGAGGAGGGCTTACAGAAACCAGAATTTTTTTCTTACTTTTTAAATATTTTGTGTAGTCGTGACATCTTTGTTCAGTCATCAGAAATACACGTTATGCGTCAAAATTATTAGTATCCTTTCCTTTTAGGATTACAACACGGAAATCTGAAAAACCTTAAAGGCTTAGTGCATGATGAGTTTCACAAGCTGACACTTCTCATGTCTTTTCTACGGTAAAAGAAGTGAGGTAATCTGTGATTTTTACTACTAATTGGACACCTAAATTGATAAACTGCAGCTAACCTCTTTCTGAGATGACTTCCTTTCCCTGAGCTGCTCCCTGCTCCATCTCAAAGAGCCTGTGAAATGGAGTAGCTGTCATTGTTATGCCAAGACGTGGGTGTTCCTGCAGAGATTAAAAGTCACGCTTTCCTTTGGAAGACAAGGGCAAAAGAGAATGTTATGAACTATATAACACCAGCAGGTTTTTTCTGATAGGCAACATGATGTTTAAAAAATAATTTAGTACTTAAAATCTACCCCCCTCAACAACAACCACAACAATAATAAAACAACAACAACCGTCATTATCATCACCATCTCCAGCTTGTGGAAACATAGGGGTTTACAGAGGACTTGCATGTTTTATAGTTGTATAAAAGTTCTTACATGCATTCATGGTAAGAATCAAGCACCAAGTTCAATCTGGTTTTAAGTGGGATTTGAAGACTATTATGAAGATTTCACAGCCTTGAAAAATAATCCTCCAGAGAAAACTTAGAATACTTTGTATGTACATGCCACATCTCTCAGCATCATCCTTCTAGTGTCAACACTTTTTCCTTATCCTTTACCAGTTTCTTATACAACCTTCTGAAACAAGGCTAATCAGAATGGATTTTTTGATTGTAATGTGGAAAGCAAAACAAACCAAAGCAAACAGTATTCCCATAAGCTTTTTGATATTTACAATCTGCTTGAATTGTGATTTAAACAGTATTGGAATGTTATGCCTCCTTCTGCTAAATAAGAAATCAAAATGCAAAATCTTAGGCTACAGTGGCAACAAGCATTTTTCTGGCATACTGCAGGGACCTCTGTCAGCCAATCAGACATTTCTTTATTACTGTAAACCATAAAAAAATTCAGCAATCTATATTAGACTTTTTTTGCTGCTATACTTTAAGGTCTGTTCTTCTGTGTTCACTTAAATGAACCAGAGAAAGTTTCTGATGTAAGAAGTGAGAAAGACTTGTGAGTGATTAGATGAGTGGTTATTGCTGAGCTATTGTGGATCTTGTTATAAACTCATAATAGTAGAATAGGAACGTATACAAAAATCACTTATTCACCATTTTTTCATCAGAGCCAGCCTTATTTTTGTCGGATGCAGTCTCATTTATAAACATGCCTACTAATTTTTCTTTTTCAGTAGTAATACATTTGTATGATATTTTCATTCCAAATATCCTGATATAATTAATTTAGTGATATAGGCTTTCTTTCATATTCCACTTCAGCTAATTGTCTCAGTCTGTTATTTAAAGTCTTCCTCCTGAACAAAAATTATTCTACAGTTAATATGGTTATAGAGTAATCAAAATTAATTGAAATCTGTTCTAAGAAGTCCTAGTTTATCTCTAAATAAGGAATTTAACTACAGATAAAGACTAGAATGTCATTTAAGTTGCAAATCTCTTGGTTTGTATTTTGCTTAGAGGCTGGGGGTAGGGAGGAGAGGTTTTCTTTATCTCTGCATTAATCATTGTTAAATCCTCCTAAGATTCAAAGCTTTGCAGGCAAACTCAGATGTAAAAAGAAGAAAGTATTTAGCAACCCATAAATCCTTACAGAGGATATAAGCTAACTAAACTTAGTGAGGATTCAACTGAAAGCACTTGTCTCTGTCTACCAAATCTCATTCTGTCACTGCATCTGAAACTGGTGGTCCTGATACCCTTGCAGCAGCTGCAGCAGCAACCTGTGTCCTTGCTTTGTTCCCTTCTGTGACACTTACTTGCCACTGCTCTCAGGAAAGCTTTAGAATAGCAAGTGAACAGGAAAGGCAATCTTCCTCTTTTCTTTTCAAAGTCAATTCTTAGGGAAATATCTATTGAGGCAGTCTACTCTCATTATGTCTGCTGGACATTTCTGCACAACTTCAAGAGGATGACTTACAGTTTTATGTTAAGTTCCAGTCTCACTCGCAAGTGGGCTGGGTGCAACACTGGTTGTACAGTTTCATCTTTACACATTCATATCTAAGAAATTTATTTCATCTTCAAAGTGTATATATAATGGAAAAACCTGACAGATGGGATGCTGGCAAAAGGGAGGTCAGTGGAATACTTCTGAGAATCAAAGCCAGCCGGAGCTCAGTGGGGATTTATGTCTGCTGGCTCTTGGTGATACTTCACGTAGTTTCTCTAAGGTAATGGCATCCTCTAGCATGAGGAAGAGATGCTTTTATTAAAATGTGTATACACCAGTATCTAAGATATGGGATGACTATATATTGTAAGGAAATCTAGAATTTTTCCCAAAGAACCTGTATTTGTATAATAAAGTGAACAAGAAGAAAAACAAAAAACAACAATAAGCCCCCCCCCCAAATACAAAATCCGAAACTACTGATACCAAAATAAGAAAAGGTCTGTGGTTCATTTTTGAGACTTAGGATGCATTTTTTATGCTATTCAGGTCTTACAACTTCTTTATTCTTTTCTTTTTCACTCTTCCATAATTTAACTAAAGACATACATATTGCACAAATAGAAAGTCTGGTATAAAAGAAAAGATGAATATCATAACCAAATACAGCTAACTCAAAAATAAAAAGAATGTCAATATTTTTCTGTGGTCTCCTCATAGATATTAAGCATATTGTTTTATTTAATCAACTTATAGAAAGGTAACTTTTTCTTAAGAAGATCTGTGAAGAACTACCATATGTCTGTGTTCTATATACTGCACATAATGTGACCTGAATTGACAAAGAATTACATGAACTCAGTTATTCAGGGCCATAGTCTTCCTTAGTCTACAAGCTAGTACGCAAAATAATACTTGGTTCTGCAGTCATACTCATCTAGCTAACCTAGCAAGAGCTTTAAAAAGTAAGATAAGTGTTTGAGAAACTAAATAGGAAGGACTAAGTGGTATACAACTGCAGTTACAATGCTGGCATCAAAAATACCAATATATTGAAAAGATTACTCTGCTCAAATTGAATTACACAGAGCAGAGGAAACTAAAATTAAGTTGTTCACTTATGGGCCTATCTGAAACAGTCTTTGGTTTCTGGGAGGATACAGGGAGTTTTGATTTTCACTTGTCCCTCTTTTGCAGCACTTGGTAACACCATCCAGGGTTAATCTTAAACTTCAAATATTAAAGTAATGTTGTAATCACTCTAAAGAAATATGTAAACCCTTTGTTTGGATCAAAGAAATGGAGATTTTGGGCTTTGTAATTCATAATTTCCTACTTATCCTCCTTGCATTCTGGAAAATGGGATGGGATTTTTTAATTCCCAAGAGTTTGGAGGTTTTTTCCATTGACTCACACAATGCTTTTGGCACAGATCAAATAAACATAGAATAATGAAACTTATCAATCAATATTTTTCTAAGAATTTCAGTTATCTGCTCGTTTGAATTCCAACCCAACTTTATAAGTCTACTAATTCAGGAAAAAGGAACATGGGGGATGTCTTCTTTCATGATAGGTACTTGAGGATACATTTGCAGAAAGCCTAATTTTTACAATTGAAGTGAAGAATATTTGTGTATGAAATTATGGGATGTAAATGTGAGGAAGAAACACTTTTTCTAGAATGTCTCTATAGGGCACTAACATAAGATATCTTTATTTAGATAGGATGTGAGAGAAGCAAGATGCCAGTGACCTATCACTATATAGACAAGCCTTTCATATTGAACACTTTTTTTTCCCTGAAAATGAAACAAATCCAAAGAAACTATGCTTAGATTTTTTGCCATGGTCTCAACACAATGCCTTTGGGGAGGAACATGACAGTTGTGTTGTACTCAGATGCATTCTGGATGTTGCTGCAAACATAATTGTTTTAACCTACTGCATTGATCCTGTGTTTGCATCCTCCTCCTTTCTCTGACAGCACATCTAAGGTAATTATCTCCACTGTAAGGACTCTATATCTGTTTTCATGAAAGACAGAAATTTCTCCTATATATTACCAACTTCCATCTCTGATGATAGCACAGAACTAGTTTTTGTTTATTACTTGCTCATTACTTACCCTGCCTGACAAAACCAACTGGGTAGAGAGGGTGATGGATTTTTGACAAAAAAAAGGATAGAAGTTATAAAAAGGGAGGGCTCCTATCCTTCTTCTTAGAGCAGAAGCTCATAGAAAATATTCTCTGATATTCACTGAAAAAGCTGCAAGGTCCTAAACACCCAGAAATTCTCAAAACTGAAAGAAGCCTAAGGAAAGGGAACAAAATAGGTAAGGGAAAAACTTAATAGCATGTTTGGGGGGGTTTGGATGGAATGCTTTCTAACGATATCGGGCGTAAAGAAGGCCATATGTGCTTCAACCACCTTTTATATCTGAGTTGAAATATTAATCTGCTATCACAGAATCGCAGAATAGTTGAGGTTGGAAAGGACCTGCTCTAGGTCAACTTGATTTTGATGATTTCCATGGTCACTTCGAACGCATTACCATTCTGTGATTCAGCGATATCTGGAGGTTGTCTTGTCCAACTTCCTTTAGCAAGTTGCCCAGGACCATGTCCAGGAAGCTTTTGAGTATCTCCAAGAGTGGAGACTCTACAATCTCCCTGGGCAACCCATGTCAGTGCTCAGTCACCCTGACAGGAAATTGTTCCTGCAGAGGAAACTTCCCGCACTTCAGTGACTTCATGTTGCCTTTTGTCCTGTCACTGGGCACCACTGAGAGGGCCTGTCTCTGTCCTCTTTGCACCCTCCTTTCAGATATTTTTATATATATATATGTATATATATATAAAAGATCCCTCCTGAGCCTTCTCTTCTCCAGACGAAATACCCCTAGATCTCAGCTTTTCCTCATATCGGAGATGTTCCAGTGCTTTTGTTATTTTCCTGGCCCTTCACTCGACTTTCTCCAATATGTCTATATCTGTCTTGTTGGTAGACCATTACTGAAGATTTTGAATAGGATTAGTCACTTTATTGACCTTTGGGTCAAGTTACTGGCCTCCAGGTAGATTTTGTACCACTGAACACCTCCCTCTGCACCTGATGTGCAGCCCGTTTTCAACATACCTCATTGTCTTATCCAACCCATACTTCATCTGTTTCTCTATGAAGCCTAGTTAGACAATTTTTACTGCTCTCTTTTCATCTACCAAGCCAGTTGTTTCAGTGTAGGTTATCATCAGGTTGGTCAAGTGTGAATTCCCTGTGGTGAATCCATGATGACTTTTTACGACTTTCTTGTCCTTCACGTATCTGGAAATCATTTTCAGGAATATCTGTTCTATCACCTTTCCAGAGATTGAGGTGAGGGTAATTTGCCTGTAGTTCCTTGGGTCATCCTTTTTGTCCTTCTTGAAGATAGGTGTGACATTTGCTTTCCTTCAGTCCTCAGGCAACTCTTCTAATCACAATAATTTTTCAAAGATTATTGAGCCTTGCAATGACATCTCCCAGCTCCCTCAGTACTTGTGCATGCATCCCAACAGGACTCATGGATTTATGTATGTCTAATTTGCTTAAATATAATCTGATCTGATCCTCTCCCACTAGAATTACATCTTCCTTGCTCCAGCCTTTCTGTCTGAGGCTTGGGATTCCTGAAGGCTGGTTTTCCTAGCAAACACTGGGGTGAAGAAGGTGTTCAGTACCTCACCCTTTTCCATGTTCCGCTTCAGCAGGTCCCCTGCCCATTTCAGCAGAAGGCCCTCATGTTCTGTAGTTTTCCTTTTGCCACTTATATACTTACAGAGCCCTTCTTGTTGCCTTTGACATCCCATGCCAAATTCAGTTACAGACAGGCTTTGGCTTTCCTAACATGAGTCTCTGCATGCTTGGCCATAGACCTATGAGTTTGGTGATAGAGAAATCTAAGTTTATGAGTTACCTGTGGCGGTCAAAGGGATTTCAAACAAATGCATTATTAAATATTCTATGGGTAAGTAATCAGATGTAATATAAGCTTCAAAAGTATGTTAAACATGTAATTGATGGATGTGTACTGATATGTAAATGGATCTTGTATGAAGGGGGTTTAAAAATGACAAGACAGGAAGGTTACAGAAAATAGCACTTTGTTATTTGGAGAAAAAAGAAAGGATTTGCTTAGGTCAAACCTTTGCATGTAGGCAAATTAGAATTTCTCAGTGCTAGTGGATTTTTTCTGTTTCACAGTAACCAAGACTTGCCATATAAAGAAGTTTTAATTTAAAGAATAGATTATGGGAAGAAACAGAGGGCTGGAATTAAAAGAATGGGTCAAGATGAGCTATTTCATTACATGTGGGGGTTGTTAACAAATGATTTCAGGACAAGAATAGTCCCAGGAATACATCCAATCAAAAGAACTACCACAGAGTTTAATAACAAGCTGTTGTGGTTTTGTGTGGTGGGTTTCTGGAGGAGGGGGGTGGAAGGGCAGGGGGGTGTGGGGTGTGTGCTGTGCTGCAGGGGTGGCTTCTGCAAGAAGCATCTGGAAGCTTCCCCCAGACCTGACAGAGTAAATACCAGCTGGGCTCCAAGCTATAGGAGTTGTTGTTGTTGTTGTTGTTGACCAAGGCTGAACCCATCAGCGATGGTCACGGCACCTCTGTGAATCACATTTAGGAGAAAAAAATCTGAAAGCAGACACTTTTTGCCACCAGAGAAAGGAGTGAGAAGATTTAAGAAACTGTGCAGACACCAAGGCCAGTGAAGAAGGCAGGGGAGTAGAGACACCACCTGCAGCCCATGGAGGGGCCCCACACTGGAGCAGGTGGAAACATACAGAAAGTGCTGTAACCCATGTTGGAGCAAAACTCTGCCAGCACTTGCAGCCTGTGGAGAGAAAGATCCATGCCAGAGCAGGTTTGCTGGGGACGAGGAGGGGTGGGAACTCTGACTCTGTGGGGCACTAGGCTGGAGCAGTCTGGGCCTGAGAGACTGAGAGACATTCTATGATTTATGAGTGCACCCCATAGAAGTGACCCACACTGGGGCAGCTGGTGAAGAGCTGAAGCCCTGTGGAAAAGGACTCCTTGGCAGAGTTTGTGACGGACTATCTCCCATGGGTGGGACTCTGTGCTGCATCAGGGGAAGAGTGTGAGGAATGTTCCCCCTGGCTAAGAAGGAAAACAACTTATGAGGAACTGACTGAAACTCCCAGCTTGGTCTCTCTCCCTGTGACACCTAGGGGGAGAGGAAGGGAGTGAAATCATGACTAAAGTGAAGTCTGCTAAAATGGGAGGGGTGGGGGGAGATGCTTTAAGATCTGGTCGCACTTCTCATTATCAAACTCTGGTGTCACTGGGTGTGCAGTGCAGTGTCATAAATGAGAGAGTTTTCTTTCCTTTATTCTGTGCTGAGTCTGTTTTGCCTGTGACGCTGATTGTGGAATGATCTCTCCCTGTCCTTATCTCAACTCCTAAGCCTCTCAATATATATTTTCTCCCCTGTCCAGCTGGAAAGGGGAGTGATAGAGCAGCTCTGGTGGGCATCTGGCCTCCAGCCAGGAGGAAACCACCACAGTTTTGGTGAGTGTCTGGTCTCCAGACAGGGTCTAATGCCCACACTAAGTGGCCTCTAAGATGGATAAGATAACTGTATAAGGAAGCTGTATTATGGTGCTGTTGAAATTATCACAAAATGGTTGTCATCCTGGGAAAAAAAAAAGATGTGCCTGTGGAATCTGATGGAAATAAATTTGTTTATTTTTTCTCTTTTTCTTTGTTTCTACTGTGTAATGGATGCTACTTTTGTAACTATGCTGACTTACAATAAAACTGTGGGAAAGAAAAGTTGTTAACAGACAGAACAGGCATAACTGATACAAAAAATACACACCTGAGGCCTGCTGCGAGAATGGGAGATATACATAATTCTGTCTTGGGAAAAGTAGGAAGTTGGAAAGTCATACTTAGAGGTATCACACAGTGAACAAAGGTTCAGCTATCTCTGAATGGGGTCATTGTCTTTCTAAGAGCTCAACTTTAACATCAACTATAAGAAAAAAACACATTTCTATAGTACTGAAGGGAACCAGACCTGAAAGAAGCTATCCTTTTTCTTTATTACAGGAGCCATCACTTTTCTATATCACAGAATCAATGCAGTCCGGTGCAGAATATCACTAGTAGGATTTGATTGTCTTGTCTTGAGGATTCTCTTTTCTCTTCTCCACTCCTCCATGTACGTTGCTTTGCTGTTTCAATTATATATAGATGACTATTGTCCAAAAGGTAAACAAATTCTGATCAGGGGCAATACCTGTTCCCTTTTTTTTCAGGATGTTGTTTTTCTTTTACCTATTGTTATTCAGTACCCAAGCCATAAATATCATTTTTCCTATCAAAGCTAGGATGCATCAGGCAAAATTACTCTTGTGACATGTAGCTTAGTAGAAAACTTGTTTAAGTTATATCACGATTCTCTTGGGCAGACTGAAGACTTCAATACAGGGGATCATACTGACTAGGTGACTTCTCACCCAAACAAAAAATGCTCAATTTCCTCCCTTTGTGGAGGAAAACAACAACAGCAACGAGACACTTGGAAATTGTCTAATTTCCACTCTCCACCAGTTTGGCCTGAATTATTCTGGCAGGAAGAATTGCAGAAATGCCTAGGGATTCCCCAGAGAAGCTTTTTTATTAATGAAAATTATTATGTAAATTTCTGGTTTAAAAAAAGATATACTAATAAATGATCAAGTTGTAGAAAAATGGGAACTCAATAAGGATTACATTCACACGATGTACTTCTTGATCCCTAATACTCTCCTTCTGGGAAAAAATAATTGGATGATTAAATGTGATCCTAAGTAATGACCTTCTGAACGACTCCAAAAAACATGCACCTGGGAGATTTAAGTGGTATACTAAGTATCTGTAAGAGCAAGCTGAAAGTGGTAATTACACTGAAAGCTAGTGTAATTGTTAGGGGATCAATTGTCAAATACTGGCAAACTTAAGAAAAGTTAATGAAAGATCGGTACACAGACTCATGTGACTTCAGTGATAATTAAGGACCAGGTTAGAAGGTAATTTGAGGAAAATAAAAAGCTATTTAGTTTACTTTCACTGAGTGACATTTGGAGGGATGCAGTATGTAAATATTTTCTTTAGAGGGAGACCAGAATAAAAATAAAAATAATAATTCCTTCCTTCTCCTCAGTTATACAGTTCAACTGTTTAAAAATTGACACCTGTTAATTAAAGTAAGAATGAGCTGCTTGCTCCCTCCTGTTATGGGAATAGGAACCCTCTGAGAGTATCTCTGCCACTGGAGGAAGAATCTTAAATGTTAAAAGGGCAAGAAATCTCCAATTGTTTTTTTTCATTCTGTTTCCATGACATAACTTTTTTAGTAGGATGAGGAGAGTGTTTCTGCCTTGTACAAAATGGAGGTTCCCAGTGTGGACATCAGTTATAGTAGGTGGCAGGATGCCAAAGACATCTACAGTAGGTACTGTTAGGAATATTACATCTTCACACTGTCCTTGGTCTTTGCCCTCCATACTGTGTTTGGCTAGGATGGAATTAATTTCCTTCATATCAGCCCATATGGTGCTGTGCTTTGCATTAAGGGCTAAAATATTGTTGATAGCACACCACTGTTTCGGCTGTTGCTGAATAGTGCTTGCACAGCATCAAGGCTTTATGTTTTTTTTTCCTACTCTCATCCCCCAGCAAGTAGGCTGGGAGTGGGCAAGCGATTTGGAGGCAACACAGCTGTGTCAACTAACCCCAAATGACCAAAGGGATATTCCATACCATATGGCATCACACCTAGCAATAAAATCTGTGGGAAAGAAGGAGGAAGAGAGGACATTTGTGATTATGGCATTTGTTTTCCAAAGTAATCATTATGCATGCTGGGGCCGTGCTTTCCAGGAAGTGACTGAACATCAGCCAGGAGGTTGTGAATAAATTCCTCATTTCATTTTGCTTGGACACATAGATTTTGATCCATCTATAAAACTGTCTTTATCTCAATCCAGAAATCTTCTTGACTTCTGTTTTCTGTCCATCTGTAAAGTGAGTGGCACAGTGGGTGTTCTACTGCTCGCCATAATCAACGAACCACACCCTCCTCCTTTCCGCTCCTTAGCAATGCAACTCCTGGGAAAGGGTCTTGTTGGGTTGTGTTTGATGGTAGGATTTATACATCAGAAAGAAAAATATAAAAGGGAATTTTTCTTAGATCCTGGGAAATGGCAGGAATGTCACAGGAGACGCTTTGACTGTTTCTTCTTTCCTTCAAAAATCTTAGTTGCTACAAAACAGTATTTTCATGTGGTTGCAGACCTGGATAACTAATGAAAGACTTGTACAATTAACACGAGACAAATCACCAAGGATGAATATGAAGCTTCCAATGAAAAAGCTTTGTTTGTAAGTTGTGTATAAATATATATACACGTATACACTTGACAGCCAAAGATTGATACAGTAAACACTCTGCTTTGTATGAACAAAATGATTCCTAGTTTTTTCCCTCAGAGACCTCGTCTTACCAGTCTGTCTAATGACCTCACCTTTCCTGTCAACTGACAATGTAAAAGAGCTCTCCAACACCTAGGGCAGCTGTATATCTAAACAAGCAATGTCATGCAAGTGTCTCTAGAGCAACCTGATGTCTCTATTGTTAAATGTTTTCTTTCAGCAGAATAATGCACATTGCCTGTTTAGGAGTCTGATTTCTTTGGAAGAGCATTTGACATATAAGAGATGGGCATTTGTATGCAGCAGACACATTTAGTCTTTCACCTGTTTCCATTCTTCTCCCTTCCGTCAGCAGCATACCCTCATGCCCATCCTGGTTGTCATCTCTTTTCCTTCTTCTGCACTCCAGGTATTGTTCATCCTCACTCCTGGACAAAGGGACCTAGTATAATCCTATCATACACAATGCCATGCTGCTTCCCTTTTGGTCCATTCTATTCTTACTTACTTTACTGGTTGTGTATGTCATGTTCCACCTATGCATGATTCTATTGCCACCTCTGTATTTCAGGGAACTGGATCCTACATCTGGCCAGATACTTCTTTCAATCTCCAGATTAATATGACAATAATACAACAGAATAATATGAAAATCTGTTATAAGTTATTAAAGTCATGCTATAAATATTTACACCAATATTGAAGAATTATCACACATATTAGATCACAATTCAGCACCAAATCTTTTGCCAGTTTTTTTCAGGACATCTTTACTAGAGAGAGAATAATTTGTTACAGGAATTCAGTCAGAGATTGAAACCTTGATAAGTTACAGGAACAGAAATTTGCATTAATGTCTTATTTGTACTAGTTGTACATTTAGTAATGTGTGCTACTATACTTTAGCATTAATATTTTGTATTAGTAATAACTAGAAGTATTAAGATTACGGACTTTCTAAAACTACAGAATAAGCCTATCCATTGGCACTGCTGGTTTATTCTCTTTTCTGTCTTTCATGTTTCTAATTGATTAATAATCACTAAATTACAGACTTTTCTTTATCTACAAGTTTTGAAATAATACAGAAGCAGCACTCTCAGATTACAAAATTTTACTTACTTTTTCATGGAAGAAAAATCGTCCATTGTTGCTAAGTTTTTTAATAAATTAAATACAAAGCTGGTTAATAAAAAAGCTAAAGTCAAGTGGCCAAGATGTCATCCAATTAAAAAATACTACATTATCCATTAAAAATGTACTCAAGGCTGAACATAAGTAAACGCTAAACCTAGAAGGGAAAGTAGAATGATGGTAACAGTGAAATAAGATAATCAATGTATTTGGTACCAACTATCTTGGTAGGAAATGGGTGATAACTGAAATGCAATAGCTAAAATCCTTTGGCTAGAAAAATGGTTCAATGCATACGACATTAGTATACTTTTTTCCTTGTAATTGCATATCCCTATCAAGGGACAGTAGAAAACAGGCAACAGGTGGGAATGTAATGGAATTAAAGATAAATGCAGAATATCTGTTCCCTGATATTTGCTTTTTTCCAACACACTGGCTACAGTACATTGTGGCAAAATGATATTTGTGTGAAGACTTAGGTTTTTGCAAGAACCGCTATGCTTGAAAATTTAAGCCACCAAATTATAGTAGAAATGTTATCCTGCAACATGGAAGACCAACTTTTAGGTAAAAATCTCAGAGAACTTAAGATCAACTGCACAGAAGTACATTCACCAAAAATGGTTTATTAAAAACCTAATTATTAAATGAGCTATAATACTTAAGATTAGCTGTGAAGATTTTGTAAAGTAAGAATTGAAAACTTGTCTATTAAAGTCTTTTGCTTTGGCATTAGCTGTGCTATTGGGCTAATGGAGCTATGAACATGGTCATCCTGAAAAGTATTGAAATAAGCCTTAGACAAAAAGAAAGAAGTCAGCATCTTCTGTTTCAGTGAGAATGTTTAATTAAAATAGAGCTAAACACACAGCAACTCAAATGAGGGCTATCCTTTTATAGGATAGCTAGGAGTTCCAAGGTTCCATAGACACTTAGTTTTCCTGATTCTCTCACGTAAGCAACTGGATTTTAAATGTTGTTCTGTTACATTCATAGATTTTTGAAAATCTGGATCTTACTGAAACTCTAAAATGAAAGCTTTTACTTCTTCAAACTAACCGCTGGGTTGGTTTGATGGTATTGAATGGTGGAAAATCTGAATGTCGAAAATATTTATGTTGGCTGCTTTGGAAGAAATACTTAACAGGCAGAATTCCCACTGAAATGAATAGGACATAACTGAAACATCAGGTAGCTATGCTACTATTTTATGCCACTCTAAAATATGATAGGATAACTTAATTCAGAAATACTGCTCTCTGAAAGTTAGCACTCAAGTAATATCAAAGTATAAGCTTTCACATAGCTGTTATTGAAGTCATCAGACATTTTCTCTGCCATGGAAGCATTGGCAACTGATATCACATTATTGTGCTTTGTACAGTAGGTTTTTATTTTCTAGAATTCTAGGTATCAGTAAGAGTCAAGCTCAAACAATCTAACAGAGTTTCTTTTTTTTTTTTAATTTTATTTGCAGATCTACTGGAAAAAAAACCACTAACTGGAAATTGTTATCAACTAAGAAGTGTTTGTAAACACATTGCTACACTTACTACAAGGCAGGAAACATTGTAACAAGATTAATTTTGCTGCAGCTGTGCTTCCACAGCAAGGATCTAAAATTTTAGACTACAGACCTGAGCATTTCTGAGTTGCTTTTGCACTTTTTGCTGATGTCCTGAAATTGAATCCACTGCAGAACTTAAATAAAGTTCATTTTTGACCCATCAGGAAAAATGACCTCCCTCTCCCCTCTTCATCCTTCTCAGTTACACTTTTCCTACATAATGATTTCACGTTTTTGAGTATCCACAGGAGATTTTCTATATCTTCTGTAGTAAGCTAGGTTTTTAAAGGTCTCCATTTGCAATTAAATACATTCTCCAAATAGACAATTTAAATTCTTAACTTTCCCAATTTGATAAGTGGTTTCCATGGTGATGAACTCCTAGCATTCTGAGAAGGATGGATTCAACTGATGGTTGAGGATGACAAGTAGATTTTAGATCCATTGCAGTGACCTTTGAGGAGAACTTGCTTCTATGCTGCTAGTGTTCAATTTCAGTTTTATAATCAAGACAGAATTTTTGTCTCCTATAGGCTTCTTTGCTTTCTGCACTCCATTGTGGCTATAAAACAAAGGATAATATATTCTGTCAACAGAATGAAAATAATGCTGCTAGGTAATAGAGTTTGAAATGTTTACAAACCTATAAATGAAAACTGCTCTGTTAATATGAATGAATATAATCAAATTCCTTCATGATAATTGCTATATGCATAATATTTCATGGCAAAGCTATTTTTAGCACATTAGTTACAGATTTTATAGGCTTGGAAAGGCAGTGACTGTTCATAAGTATTATCTTCTGTTACACAAAAGAATGTTCTTTCACATCCTTTCATTAAGTGTTAAAGGCCTCATTCTGTAGTAGGCCAAGTCTGATTTTTAAATGTGTAAGATAATGGTGTGATTACATGTTCTAAATCATTAACATATTTGGACTGCTGATCCAATAGACTTCTCTCCTTCACACTGGCCAGTGATGTAAAGTGGTAACCAATACTTGCAAGAAAAGCTAGCAGGTCCTCTTTATCTCAGCACTGTAATCCAGGGGTTCAGTATGTCCTTTCACAAAGTAGGGGTAGCCAAGGTCTATTGAGACATTAAGTGTCTGAGCATACAGGTGAGTCCTGGGTCATTGAATATGTATGAGTGATGATGTTGGGTTTGGTTATTTCCTCTCCAAAGTGAAAGAGGCAGAAAGGGTCCCACTGGGTTGGAGGTACCCTAGTAGTTATACACCTACTCTTGCACGCTGCACTTTTTTAGCTCATGGCTAAGACAGGACTTGCAGCTTAATCGTGAATATTGATAGTGCAGGGAAAGGGTGGGAAGAATTCTGCCCTAATACACTCACTAATGATTGGGAAAAGAGAGGGAAGGCAGAACAAGGAGAGAAAATGGTGAGAGTTTTGCATGAAAGACTGGAGGATAATTAGCAATTTTGCAAGCTGCAGGCTCTTTGGGAAATCCTAAATGATGTCAATGTTTACCATATAGTACCTGAGTTAGCGTGGGTGTAATAGCATGGCCCTCATCGTGCATTGTTAATTGAGGACAAACTTGGTTCCTCTGAGTCTAAAACTTTGTGTTCCTGCTACCAGGTTTAAAAAAAATGATGTCCTAGCCTAGTATCCAACACACCAAAGCACCAAATGCTATGTGTTCACTCAGTGATAGAGTAAGTTTAAGATCATAAAATGATCTAGCAGCAAGCACATCTGGTCATCTATACATTTGTTGCATATATTGTCTACATTTTCCAACTCATGTAAAATTTCAGACCAAGAGCTTAGAAAACTCTGACCCCTGTGGTATTCCTTGTGGACCAGGAGATAATTCCAATTTATTTCATGAATCACCACAACAGAATAAAGAAAACAATGCATTTGTCCTGGTTTTGCCGAGATCGAGTTAATTTTATTCAGTGTAGGTAGTATGGGGCTGTGTTTTAGATTTGTGTGGAAACAGTGTTGATAATACAGAATTGTTTTATTTATATAGGGATATTTTTGTTGTTGTTGAACAGTGTTCATACATGCAGTGCCTTTCTTGCTTCTCATACTAGCCTGCTAGCGAGTAGGCTGCAGGTGCACAAGAAGTTATGAGGGGACACAGCCAGGACAGCTGATCCCAACTGACCCATACCATAATGATGTTATGATCAGAATATAAGGGGCTGAGGGAAGAAGAAGAAAGGGACAGTGGCATTCAGAGTCATGGTGTCTCTCTACCCAAATAACTGTTACGTGTGTTGGAGCCCTGCTCTCCTGGGGATGGCTGCCCATGTGAAGTAAATAATGAATTCCTCGTTTTGCTTTTCTTGTGTGCACAGCTTTTGGTTTGCCTATTGAACTGTCTTTATCTCAACTCTCAAGTTCTCTCACTTTCACTCTTCAATTGTCTACCCCATCCTGCCATGGGCGAGTAAGCAGCTGTGTGGTGTCTAGTTGCTGGCTGGGGCAAAACTATGACAGTGTTATACCTCTGTATCATCAGGCAAGATTTCTGTTCTTTTGTCTTTTAATACACTTCAAAATTCCTTAGCATGTACATTTACCATAAATAAATGTTTCTTTTAGTACTGGCTGGTAAACTGAAAATTGACACAAATGATAGGAAATGCATCAGTAATACCTGAAATACTTTCTTCTACAAAAAGCACACAAGTGAAACTGTAAAAATTGAATAAGTAAAAAGTGATAGCTCATCAGACATTGAATACATGAACATATATTTGCTTAAGATAAATATGTTGGAAATAAATAATTGAATGTGTAGAGAAGATGATATCTCCCTCTTTGTGCAAGGAAAAAAATACATTTACTCCATGATCAAAATTTTAAAAATAAAATAAAAAGGAACATCTCTAGATTACTAGATGTCATTGAAGACTATGCAGCCTTTTGGGGTTTTTATCATTGTTCCTAAAGAAACTTGATAAATTGTTCTGGGAATTTGAAACCACGTCATGGAGCTAAACAGATATTTTTAAAACACTGTTGAAAAATTTTTGCCTTAACTTATGTGCAACTGATCTAAGAGAGAAACAGAAAAAGAGACACTCACAGAGAGAAATAGTCTGCAACTTGATCAATCTCTGAAAATTTAGTAGGAGATTGAAAAAAATACATTGCTACAGAAAAGTGGGTTACAATATAGAAAGTGAGCTGGTGCTCTCTTTGCGAGTAATAATTGTCCCAAAGAATCTATAGGGACTATTATAGTTCAAAGAGGATTCACATTACAAATAAAATAAACCAGTGCCCAGATCAAATTTACATGGGTAAGAAGTGGGATACATGAGAAAAATTACAAAAAAAAAAAAAAAAGAAAAAAGCTACTAGAAATGTAATTATGATGTTCCTGTCAGGAATAAAAAAAACAAATCTCCTGTTGGAGCACTTGTTTGTGGTGTCTCTTAACAGGTGATCACTTTTGAATTCCAATCCATTATCTGTTCAGACCAGTTCATTTTTAAGGGCTGAAGGATAAAAGAAAGATGTAATTGGTCAGAGAATTTTGTTCGTGCTACTAAAAATATGCAGGTTCTTTCAACCTATAATAATAGTTCTCATTTTAATGAAAATCTGGCACACACAGCTCAGTTTGAAGTAACTTTGAAATTTCAATAGTTGGAGCTAAATTCACTGTAGACAATTGTCTCTGGTGGGCTGGAAAGGATTCATAATCAGAAATAAAGAGATATAGCAGATGTAAGATACATCTTTTGTAAGTGTAGGAGGACAGCAGTTAACTTCAGCATTTAAAAAATTATTTCCTGTGATCTTCTTATTTTCCTTTGATATGGATGAGAGATGGTGAGGCACTTGAGTTCTACCACTGTAAATTTGCATGAAGATATTACCCATCCACTGGGATCTCATAGAAGAACCAACTTGTTGCTTGCTAAATTTTTCTTGCTCTTGGAGGAACATCATAAACTACATCTTAGAAACCCAAATGCATTCTCCTCATAAATTCTACTAACCTAACTTCCAGGCTGTAGAACCAAGCCTCAAACTGTTTCAAGCCTCTAAACTATATGGGTTTAGTGGGTATGGGTTAAACATACGTTTTAGAAGCATATCCAGTCTTTTTTGAAACGTGCATCAGCTGAAGACTTTCAACATATGTCCAGACACTTTTTTTTAGCAATTAACTGTACTGATTTCTCATCTTCTTGGCTTCAAACTTCAATGACAAGATCATCTTTTTTTCCAGTACTAGCTGTTAAATGTAATTCACTTTCTCACATATCTTCCTGTAGACCAGGACTAAGTCACATTGGTTGATTGATTGACTGATTGATTATATCGACTTTGAGGTTCACAGGAGTGCTATAAATTAAGTTTGTGGGTTTTGATTGTTTAATATTCTTTCATTACTATCAGGTAAAATTCTTGCCAGCTCTTTGAGGTTTCCTTTAAAGAGAAAAAAAACTTAAATACACACAAGTGCTTCAGTAATAGTATACTTTAGTAAAAGCCATTAGTGAAGCAGTCTCCTTTCTCCTATTTGATATTTCCTTGCTTCCATATCCCAGGATTATGCTCACCCTTTTAGTTACAGCATTTCACTCTTCATTTCATTATCTGTTTTGACCCTTAAATCCCTCTCAATGTCACTGCAATACAGAATGTAGCTCTCCTCCTAAGTATGACCTACATTCTTATTTCCTGGTGTCTGAATCTGTATTTTGGCTGCATTAAAGCCTCAGTTATTCAAAGGAATCCACATTTTAGACCAACAGCTTGTCCCATCATTTTTCAGCATTGCACACACTTTCACTTCATAGCAAATTTTTACCAGCATCCAGAAAATCTATTATTTTCTTTACAAGTACTGTTAAAGATATTTACCTCACCAATACAAGAATAAAACAAAGTCATCACTGGGGGGGGGGGAAAAAAACCCAAACCAAAACTTTGATGATGATTATTACTCATTTACAATAACTTTTGTAATCTACCAGTGAAGTAACTCTTAATCCATTTAACTTGACTTTATATACATTTCCCTTTATCTTACTTGAACAAATAATGAGGTTCAAATTTAGTTGTAAATTTTTCAGTCTTGTAGTTTAAATACACTGTATTTACTTACGGTTTTTCCATTATAATAAAAATATTCACTTGAAATATTGAATTATGAGTTTCATTATATTTTTCACCTCTTAAATGGTTTTCAGATTCTTTTGGTGGTATTCTCACAGTCACTGACAACTACTGACCAACTCAAAGACTCAATTTAAATTTACCATTTATTTTTAACATTGTTAGTGTCCAGAATTCGACAAGAACTAATTTATTCAGACAGAATCATCATTCCTGAAGCTCCCCATATTGGGGTAAACTGAAAAAAAAAACGATGAAGAAAGACCAAGCAGAGTTTCTCTATGTGTGATCACCTTAAAAATTTATAATGCTGTTATTTTTCAATGTCTCAGCCTGTTGTATACAGCCACATTTCAATAGATTGGAGTGATAGGATACAGTTCTGCAATGTGTTAAATTTTCACATAACATTTTGCCATAGATCTTAAAGAACTCAACCTTTACAGTCTGAGGGGGGACCCACAATCTGTGGTAATATGTCTGTATAAAATCTGGAAAGATGAAAATAAAATCTTACTGTAAAAAGAAAAAACCTTAAGTAGCAGTTTTACTCAGAGTAGGGGAAGCAATAGGCTCATCCTAGTCAACGTTTTCTCTATAAAATGATTTCAGAGAGCCTCTGTGGCACAAAACAAGAGTCCTGAATACTCCCACTCTATCAATGAGTGTCTGGATGAAGCTATACTTCAAAGGCAGCATGGAAACACAGAGATTGACCATGTCTTTTTTGCGATGACATAAATGATTTTCCAGGAAAAATTGCTTGGGTGATGAAGGCAGAATTATTGCGAAGGGAGCTATAATTACAGGTTCTTGAGTGGTATGATGAAGATGGTATGATGTACAAGCTACGGCACAAAAAAGATACCAGGAAAGAAAGTAGGAATTTTAGTTTTCATAGAATCAGTCTACAGTTTTCCTCTTATTTACACTTCACTTAAAAACACTATGCCATACATTTACCAAAGTATTAAAAGGTCTGACAGAGAATATACAAACTAAAAGAAATCATCTGGGGAGAGAGATAGAGTGAATTACTTCTTTCTCCCTGGTGTGGCATAACACCTGACTATATATAATAGTGAATTGACTATGTAAGTTAAAAAAGAAGATATACAGGAGTCAGAAATATTTTTTGCCACATTGTAAATGCATATCCTATAGCCTTGCCTTTCAAAAGAAACGTGAAACTCTCTGCTGCCATTTCACATAAAATACAGAGACACTGGGTTATTTAGCTTCTGAGATATTTCATCAGCAAGGGGTTTTGAGACGGAGGGACAGAATAACCAAATGGATTCATTCGCATTTACTACTTGCTTTGTTGCACACATAAATCACAGATTCAAAGGGAAAATGAAGTTGAGGCCAACTTTTTCTCTTGGTTTTGAGCACACAATCCTCAGCCTAACACCTTTCAAAAGGCAATGAAAAATTTAAAGTTTAGCCATCATTTCGTTGTGCCAGTCCTAATTATTTACAAACACTCTTAAGTCCTACTGTTTAGAAACAAAAAAATGTATATTTTTTACTGCATACTTTTGTACTTAAGAGGAAGGAACTGTTTTCCCTTTTGGAAGTGTAACCTCAGTTTCTTTTAAAGGTAGCATTTTTATTAGGACATGGTAGCAACAAAGAAGTAAATTGTAAACATTTATCATCTAAGCATTGCATTTATTGATTTTCTCATATAGAGTACTTTGGCTACGTAGTGATATATGTTAGTACCAATGAAAAACGAAAGGTTATAACAGTTCACTGACTCTGGATCATCCCCCATGAGAGCAAGAAAACTTGGTTATAAAGTGCCTGAGTTGGGCATTATCCATTTATTGTGCTTTAAATGCACTCTTTGAACCTTAAATAATACTGAGGGACAATTTCATCTCCTGGTGTAGTTCTACTGAAGTGTGTGGAATTGCACCAACAATTCAATTTGTCTTTCTGTGCTTGTGCATTTCTGCCTGTACTTGTCACGGTTTATTGTTAGACTTCCTTCAGTAACTATGAAGTATGTTGGCATCATAATCCAAATCATAGAGTATATCACCAAAAAACTTCTCAAAGGCCATATAAATAAGAATTCACCCATCTTCTTTAGCCATGAAGGGAAAACAGTCTCTTCTTATCTACATAATGCTTTCTGGTACACTCCTTGTTTTTCCCATTGCAATTTGAAGAAGTAAACTTCCCCAATATTCTGCCTGTGACCTGATTTTCTTTGAGTGATTTATCTAAAGATTTGGCAAAATTCTGACGAAGAGGTTTCCCCTGTGAAGGAAAGGAAAGGCCAGAAATTACAGGGCAGGGAAGAAATAGGATTATGATTTTATATGTAGAATTACATTGCCTTAGCAGACACAAGCAGGAATTTTTTCAGTCTGATCTTCATGACTTCTGATGTTCCAAGAGGTATGTCACCATGCTGGAGGAATTCACAAGTCCTCCTTCTTAGGAAGTGTTCCTTCACACTTTCTGTAGTACATACAATAAACACAGCATTCCCCTAAACATTTGCACATGGTGGACAAGGAGAAACATTCTGCATACTCCCAGAAAGCACTCGAGTGAAAGTTCCTTTTTCTCTCTGTTGCCCTTGAGTATATGTGTGTGTGTGTGTATATATATATATGTACAGGGATTCAAATATCACTGTGATGGGAGTGTTTAAAAGACAGACAAAGCAGGATGGTTTTAAACTTTAAATAGTACTAATTAATTCATCTATAGCATACTACTAGCAAATGGTTGATTCTTACATATTACTGATCTTTATCAGTACTTAGACAATCCTCTTGGTTTTTAATGCTTATGTATGAAATTATTTATCAGTATTGAGATATGATATCATTTAGTTAGCACTGATGGCTGTGGTCCCTGATGGTCCTTGTTCACTAAGGCCTGATGTTTTTATGCAGCTAGCTGTGATTTTGATATTGCTTATCTACTTTTTATTTGCCTTCCCAGCCATCCTTCTTGTGTTTGTATTCAGCAGGATGCCCACTTATTTGCAGTGCCAGGCACTTGCTTTTTCCTTTGGCAACTTGTTACTTCAATGCTTTCTGTGTTCAACTATACTACTCTTTTTTCCCACTGGTCACATTGCTCACAAATGTATATAAAATGACATTCACAGTGTTACAAAACACACACACTTTTCAGTTTCATTATTTTAATATGGTTCTATTCATGTTCAAATAAAGTTAATATTAATTATATCAAGTTAATAAAGACAAGTGAATATTAATTTTATACATTGCATTTTATATTTTATTAATGCACTTTTATATGTGTTTTGGCTTTGTTTTGGCCAAATCTCAGTGGAAGTACATTACCTCATGCCTACTATGGGATGAGCATATACTTTTGGATCGCTACCGTGTAATGCTAGTGTACTGTACATCTATGCCTCAGCTTGCAAAATATTGTTGGTGAAAGAAAACATACTCTACGTATCTACCTTCCTCCAGGTGAGAAATGGGATTTATCCAGCCATATCTGATTTTTTCTTTAAAACATGAAAACCAAACCAAAGTCTTGACCTATCTGGTGTGTACATTGGTAGTGTCATTCCCAATGAACTGTCATCAGACAGCTCTTGTAACAAATCTCAAGAACTGGTGGAAAGATGGCAACAGAGAGCAGTTTCAAAGTTTCTGACACTTTTTGGTATTCAATGTTAAATGCTAGGAAATTGAAGACAGTTTAGCAGAGTACACACAATTTGTTGTTAGTGAGGTGAACTGATGTTTTTCAGTAGCTGCCATCCTGTCATCCACTCATATTCTCCTTTTCTCTACCAAGTAGTATAAAAGTGATCACTTTTCAAATGCCTCAGGCTCCAAGCAGGTTTAGCAGAACGTATGTTTAGTTCCTATCTTTGTGTCATATTTTTCATCAGAAAGAATGAGTGAACGCATTCAGATAAAATATCACTGCCTCTCTAGGTGCCATTAGATGACTTTAATTTACCAGTGATATGAAGCATCTAGTCCCTCCTATTAACTTCAGCTGATCACAGGAAACATTTAATTTTCAGACACAAGGTTTTTTTCTGTGATTCAGTACAGTTAAATTAATTTAATTAATATGTATATGTATGTAGGTACTTTTCTTCTTCTTGTTGACATCCAGAACTATGAAAAAAGGCAGTCAGTTTCTTGCCTCAGAGAAGCTATCATCAAAGTTTCATAGGAGGTGAATTACATCAGTCACAGGCTTGGCCCTAAAACATCTTTACTAAAATCTCCACAACAATGACATACCTATCTTGAAGAATCCTTAGGTACTATGGCATAAGGATGGTGCCGTTCCCCTCTCCTATTTAAAGTGATGTTGTTACATTTTCCTGGGCACACATATTTGCATGTATACACACGACAAAATTCTAAAACATACCTTTTATGACTCAGTAATGTCATTTCCTAATGAAGTCTGCAGAGTTTGGATAGGGATTCAAAAGAGAAAATGATCATCTAGAGCACATCAGCATAAACTGAGAAGACAATAGGCTGAATAATGGCTTGAACTTCATTGACCTAAAGCGGTATTTGCAGCTACAGAGACTTATTGTTTACACCAGATTATCTATCTTTCCCTCAGAAGAGAGAAGGGAGAAAGGAAAACTTTTATTGGGAATTTTTCTGCTTTTGTATGGGTTTGTTTGACTAGCATCTGATTGATACAGTGAATCGTGCTGATTCACTATAGGTTTATTTCTAGTGGCAGGGCAAATGCTCTTGTGATTGTGCATGGGTATGATTTACATTGCCACTAGTTTATAGTTTACTCTGAAGACCCTAGGGAGAATTCTCATTTTAACAATAGCTCAGAGAAAAACCTGGGGAAAAAAGAAATCACCTTTTGTAGAGGAAATGAAGAAAACAGAATATACTATGGCCAAAAATACTTTTTATCCAAAATTTAAATTGTCAGAAAAAGTACACAACATTCTAATTCAGTGGATTACAGTAATGTCTTTGATTTCAATGTAATTTTTACATTAAGGTGATCTAGTTAGAGCAAAACAGGACAGGATAATTCAGTCATTTAAATATTTACTGACAAAACTGTATTTGTGTCCATAGGGTGCATGATCAGTTATTTTGACTGTTTAGTTCTTTGCTTCATTTGCCTTTGAAAGTTGAAGTTTGGGAACATGTGATTTGGTACTTGAAATGTTACTGGCCATTGTTAAAAATCTGATACTTGACATACCAACGGTATTCTGCCTCCTACTTGAATACCCAGACAGGTCCCTTCTTTTTCTGTTTTAGTTACAGAAACTAGAGGGCTTAGTGGGCAATGACACTTTTAACAATTGTCAGCAACAAAATGATGTAAAAGGTAAAGCATATACTATTTCTCATGCAAGAAATAACTGAAGCAAGAAAAATTATTTTTCATCATTGCTGAAGTTTATATAGTCTATACAATTTCTCAGCACTAAGGTATGGTCTTTGTTCTCTCTCCTTCTCTTCCTCAGTCTCTCATTCTGTCTCAGTTAAAAATTCAATATGATAGGATATTAGGTATTAGTTGGTGTGTAACTGTCAATGTTTGTCTAAGAATTTTGTAGGGTTTTTTTTTTTATTTATTTTCCAGCATGTTAAATTGGTATCACTGTTGAAACTGTAGAAAATATTCATCTTACAAGTAAAGCAGACATCATTATTAACTCTTTGTTCTAAAAAGCAAGAGGCAGGATGATACTGAATTAGCTAATAGCATCACTGGACATCTTCACCTTCACAAGGCACAGGAACATCTGAGATTTCCTGCCACCTGCTTTCAGAGGTCTCTGCTGACCTTTGCACTCTCCCATCTCTATGTGAGGAACACAATAAAAAAACAAATCAACAATACAAATTAAAAAAAAAAACCTTTAGAAGGAACATACCCTCTGGTTTCCTAGTGTATCTTATCACTCATGTTTGTCTTCCAGATTGTAAACCTTGTAAGGATGAATTGTTTTGATATCTTCATGTAGTGTAAAGTCAAGGATACATTCAATGTTGAGTAAATAACCAAACAGTGGTCAATAACAATCATAAAAGCCATTCATAAAATTATATATGTATAAAAAAATTCTAAATATATATATATGTTTTAACATATTAAAAACATATATATTTTTGTATAAAAGTGCCTAAGAAATCAAAACCTATGTTCTCTGTTCCACCAGAGGTTTCTTCCTAAAACGACATTATGCTTTCTGGAAGCACTTCTTGTTGGTGGGGGTTTTATTAATGAAAGAGACTCAAGATGAATCAGTATTAATCCCCCTGATTTACTTTGTGATAACATTAAGCTTGATGAGCCTAGTTGTTTTAATGAGGGTGGTACAATTTTAAGGTTTACTTTCAAGGACATTTACAGTAAAATCAATTTATCCACCCACGCTTTTACATAGAGCATTCAGCAACAGCAACAAATGTCTTCTAAGAATAGACTTTTCCTTTATTATTATCTGAACATTGTATATTTAAAATTGTAGGCAAAACCTTTAAAAGTACTGTATAGTTTCCTTGGAGAATACAATGTCCTTGGAGATTTTTTTAGTATATTATCCTGTGATATATTGAAGCAAAATGTAAGACACAAGTGAAATAGAAAACTGGTAATATTAAAGCATGATCATCTAACATATACTGTTATGTGTTCATTCTTCAGATATTAGAAGTCTCTTGAGATCATTCTACAGGTAGGGCAAGAAGAATCAGCTTAAGAATTGAATGTCTGGTGTATCTGCTCATTTTTGGTATTCTGTCACTGTTGTACCATTCAATACTTAGGAAATATCAGGAAAAACATGATAATTTTTTAATCTTCTGTTCATGACTGAGTCATATTTTATTTATTTTGTTTGAAAAATTATATACAGTTGAAGAAGACTTGACATTTTGTTTTCTTTGCAAAACTTTGCCCAGAATCAGCTTCATTCCATCTTCACTCTAGTTCTCAAAAAACAAACTTGGGAAAATTACATTTGTTGATATTTTACAGGATATTGCCTATGTGTGAATTATGGTTTCTGCAGTCTCTCTGAATACTCCATTCACACTGAAGCAGATAAAAATACTCCGAAAAGTACAGGTTTTAGCTTTTTTACAGCAAAGGTTTTTCAGATTTTGGTGCCCCAAGAGTTTGAAGATGTTGCAAACCCTCAAAGCTAGAGATCATCCTCTTGGATCAATTGAATAATCTCTATCTATCTGATGGAATGCAATTGTCTTTTCTGGTAAACCCCAGTTTCAGGGGCTCTAAACCACGACTCTTCTTCCACTGGAATATCTCCTCCCTACTATCTTCTAGAGGGTACACATGGGGAGAATGAATAGATTTGACCGAGTAGAGGAAGGACATAAATTGGATGGGGAAAAAAGAATATCAGGTAGTCCTCATGAGGGAAGAGACAATCCTTGTCCAGGCAGAAAACATGGGGAGGCTAGGAGATCTAATTTGGAAAAGAGTAGGGAGATCAGGTGTGTTTATACAAGTCATGCCACGCTAAAGCTGTCTTTGGGGCATAACCAATATTCATGAAGGCTGTGAGCTCTCGCTCTCCATCTGGTCTCTCACTGTGGGTACCACCAAAGCTGTGTTGGCTAGACGTTGGCTTGCAGTAGGTTGTAGAGCTCCTAACTCAGTATATGCAGCCTGTGCCAGTGCTGAATGCTTAGTACATTTGTGAGGCCAAGCTGCTGTCTAGTCATCTCTGAATGCCAGAGGTTGCTGCTGGAATTTTTGGTAAGGCAACACAGAAGTTTGGTCTGGATCATAAGATGACCTTAATGATTTTGTATGTGCGTGCTGGATATATTTTTTCTTTACTTAGGCTGGCAGAATAAACAGTTATTAAGATCATGCCCTGGAAATCAGTGCATTTGGGTGCTTTATGTCCCTAAAGCTATTTTCAGCACAAGAAGCAACACCACTGTCAGTGATACAGAGCTTTAATACAAGTTACTCTGAAAATTACAATTCCTGGAATCCCCACAACCTGCCAGTTACTATGAGCTCATATGGTAAACAGCAAAAGCTTTGACCTGTATCAGAATTAAAAAATAGAAAAAGTTGACTCGCTTTTGGAAAGAAAGAGGATGAAGTAATCTTATTCCTAGTTCAAGATTTAAAAAAAGGTAGCAAAGAACTGCTTCAGAAGTGGGATAGACTGTTTGGGGTCACACTCAAAGCTTGGAAGAATAAAGCTGACATTGATCTAGAGGACATTTTTGACAGATGAATTTGCTATCTTCCTTGACCCTGCCATTTTTTTTTGCTGTATAGTATAATTCACCACTAATGGCTGTACAAAGTCACTATGCTGCACTTAGATATCATTGACAGGACTTTTTGGCCAGAAGTATTTTTTCCACCTGTAATAAAAATTATAGCAGTGTGAAGAAAAAACATTGTTGAAATACTCCTGCGTCTTTTATTAAATATATATTATGGCATATAATTAGATATGTCATGTTAGGCATATGTGGAGAAATAAGGAAGAATTTAATAGCTAACATCTTAAAGGTACTTAACACAGATACCTATAGCTGGCTCTAAGGTTGGATTTGTCTTCATAGAGATATGCAAATTCTCATAGTAAGTTCCTGGGTTCCTTTGGGAAGACTTTTTTTTGTTTGTTTGTTTGTTTTTAATCCATCAATAGATGCAGTAAGAAGCAGGCAGGCAGCATCTGGAGAAGTCAGCTTCAATTTACTGCAAACATTTCCTCAACAAAATCAGAGAAAAGCTACCCTGAGTTTTCCCCATCACTGCTGGTCTATGTCACCTACTTTTCAATTACTTCAGTCTCCTTTGGGGTTCCTGGAGCAGAGATCAGCCCGTAACTTGTTGCTTTGGTCTTATCTGCCACTCACAGGGATCTGCTGTACAGTAGGAACTTGATTTAAAAAAAGAGGGACAGACAGAAGGAGACAAACTTAGATCAAGAATCAGATAATAGATAATATTTTAGTAAGTATTCTTAATGTTCTATAGACTGGCCACAGTTTGAATGTGGCATTCAGATGTATCATTAGCATTCAGAATTGCACAATCTTACTATTTGTGACCTGAATATGTAAATATATATATATTAGAATATGTGATGAGGAGAAACTAAAGCACTAAAAATAAAGTTAATAAGCTATAATGGTCAGCCTTAAAAACATCTACATCTCAAAGTCTGATGACAGAGGATTAAGATGAAGTGGCTCACAGCATATATTAATTTGATATATTTTTATGTTTTCCAGTTTATTGCTTTGTGCAACAACCTTTGGTTTCACAGGATGTATTGTACACTAGTACAGATAAATAACACTGTAAAAATAAAAAAAATATAAATTATATATGAGGATATGTATAAAGTACAATGTAGTACTTTATGCATAAGCACTTTTTTTGCCTACAATTTAAAGCACAGGTTTAGGAACAGGTTTTAAAAGGAGTTTTATATTTAGCTGATGCTAGTTTTGTTCCACACCTGTGTTGCATATTACAATTTCACACCAAAAGTATCCTAAAAAACACAAGACAGATTTGCATCTCCCAGTGTTTTTCAGTGTGGAATTATTTTATTCTATTAGTTCAGCAAAGCACTTAAAATTGTTCAAGCAAAATATTAATGTAATTATGCAAAAATATTAGGTGGGTTCTTTTGAGGTGTCATACAGTCTATAATTACTATCTATGAAGAATATATGGCATATCTTAAACTCGTTCAAAATGGTGTGGCTCTCCTGACATTCCAGTAATTGCACCTATTCACACCATCTCAGTATTTTTTCTAAGATGGAAGATAACTTTGGTAAAAAAAAAAAAGTTACAGAAGTCCACTAAATGAAAAAAAAAAACCCAAAACCCACCACCCACATCCAGAACTCATCTAAGTATAAGGAAAATAATATAATATAACTCATGAAGGACAGGTCCCAAAGTGATAGGAGAATAAGTGGTCAGCATTTCTAAGCAAAGCGTAGGCTGGTGACTACTTCAGGATTATAAACTTGCCCGCAATACATTTCCACTTTTCTTGGTCATTCACTTGCAAATGCATATGCCACGAGGTTAGTTGCAAGGATTTTTTTTTTGATACATCTTCTTCACTGAAGTAAGAATGTGTCAGTCATCATAACAAAAACAGAGAGAAAAAAAATCCTCAGTTGGGGATTTCTGTACAGTTGTATAGTGCTAAGTCACTGTACAACTCAATTACTCTCAAAAGATGTGTAAAAATGTGCTATACATCAATCTGCAGAGTGCTGGTATAGTGATAATACTGCTAGAGGTTAATGAAGAGCCTCTGTACACTTTTGAAACTTCAGTGAAAAGCCCCTAAAAAACCCAACATTATCTGGTATCTTCCGTGTCTTTTTCTTGAGGAGCACCTTGTGCTGAACTCAAAGTATGTCCCTGAACATTAAATGCTGTGTTCCTTTGCTAAAAGAATCTTGGACAGACAGAAGGCATTTGCAGATAGCTGGTGTTACTTCTTTTGCAATAAATGGGGAACATGGGCTGTCTAACTCAAGGTTCAGTATGCCACTAGAAAATCTAGCCATGCCATGTTGAGTAAAAAACCTTTGGGATTTTCATCATTTCATTGGGGAAACAACCTGAGTTAGAACTAATCTTCATCGGATGCCATTTGATCCATATCAGGCCTCCAAACTGTTCAACTTTCCAACTGCATGAACAGATTTTCTGGTGGAAGGAGAGGACGAGAACAAGGGGCTAAGTAGAAAAATGTGGTAGCTGCTATTGATGGCAACACTGGTCTACAGTCTCTGTTCACAACCCCACGGGCTGTCACAAACACGGGGAACTGTCACAAACATGGGGAACTGTATTTGTGACAGCCTGATCTGAGAGGAAATACACTTTCAAAAATTCCACACAAAATATATCTTGTCAATGGAATATTTCTGACTTAGGTCTCATGAAGTTCTTAGAGTAAACTGAAAATTTGCGCCGTGCACTTTAATTTTACTAGATACCCATTTTGCTCCATCAACATATTCTCCTCTATTCTTTCCCCTGCTTTAAAACTTTTTTTCCCTATTTTAAAATTTTTATTTCCTGTTCCTTCCTCCTTTTAGAGTTTCTGATAGAGGACTACACTTACAGGTTATTGCAAGTCTCTTCCAACACCATGAAGATTATTTCTGTGATACATCAAGACATGAAGTCTCAACAACCACAGCATAAAGCTGTGTTTGAAATTAGGTTTCTCTGGCCTTTTGACAGCTTCAGAGCTCTCCACAGGAATGTTTCAGTAACTTCTAGGGGAATGATCTAGCTCTGGTGAATATTTGCTCTAAGACAGGTTTAAACATAGACTAACTCTCTTAAACCATCATCATGCAGAGTGAGTTAAAGTTACTGGACAAGAAGCACATGTGCTATCAGTAAGGATTATGGTAGGCCATATGTATGAAAAGCATACTTGATTTTTTTTCCTGGAACATGACTGGATGAAATCTGCTGATGCATTCCGCAGCATAGCAGCACCTACACTACTTCAAAGAATAAGGACAGAAGGGCTCAGTAACAGTATATTGTGTCACCGTCCAATTAAGAAAAGCAAAATAAAGTTCTTGAAATAGCTTTCAATTAACACTTATTACGTGCCATAGTATATTTAGTTTCTTAAAGGGCCATTAATTGTTAATATACTGCAATTAGCCCTTAAGTATGTGATTAATATTATGTTAAATGCTTATTTAATGTTATTTGCCATTCATTACCAATGAATAGATATTTAATTGAAGGCTGCTTCCTCCTTAGCAGAATGGCTGATCTCCTTTTGCCCCTTCCATGATTACTTTCTGCTATTTGTTTTTCTTCAGACCATTGCCTTTAAGGTTGTAGAATTATTCTTCTCCTTGTAGTTCACTCAGCTAAGCAGAAAATAATCAGGTTTTTAGTCCATAATACCTGTTCAGATAAGTGTGCTGGGATTATAGATACATCAAACCACACTAAAATTCATTCAGCAAAATATATCTTAACCCCAAATATACAGGGTTTGATGAAAGAAAGTAAAAAATACATAGCCCTTTTTTTTCCCCTTCTCCCTCCTCCTTTGTTCCCTTCCTCCATTCCCTTCTTCCTCAGCATCACCGGCGGTAATAGATGTGAGCAGGGCAAACGAGGCAGAGAAAATACAGCAGCAAATAAGTATGGTAATATGATTGCCTTGTGGAGAAAACTTTTAAATTGCTTTCCAACAAGATGAACCTGTTTCTGCTGTGAGGTACAAAAGCTGATGCAGAATGGAGAAATTGTGCTAGTTACAAATCATACCACTCTCACAAGGTCAGCACCCCATTGGTTGGCATTTGCATTCACAATTGTCCTCTTTCAGTTTAGCATCATATAGCATAAAAGGAAATTATCAAGTCAATTGTGGCATACCCAACTTGGGATACATAAAAGGAGTCCACTATTCAACAGCAGCAATAATCTATATCTTGAGAAATCCAGCCACCTTGAAAGTCTTTCCTGTTGTGTAGAGCAAAAATGACTAATCACTAAGTGCAAAATCATTTTGAAGGACCATTAGCTGCATTCATGTTAGTAAGTAGTTGATAAGCAAGCAAACTCAGTAAAAATTGTTTCAGTCTTTAATGAATTTTGCATATGGTCATTTCTTTATCAGATATATTTGTTTGATTCAGAAAGAAGATGAGTATTAAAGAACTATGTAAGGAAGAAATTATTTAAAAATTCCCAAATTAATGGTGCTAATTACATTTTTAAACTAGCTCCTGCATGTTAGAAATGACAAAAGGTCCTAAAAACAGGACTTAAGGTAGACAAGTAGTGAAGCAGTAATTTATTATACGTTCTTGCAAGACCGGGTGACCCAACAAAGTAGGCACACTTTTGGTCAGTGCCTGCAGCCTTTTTATACCATACATCTATACATATTCATCACCTGTCCCGCTTCGTATTAAGATGAGTTCAAAGAGGTGGTTTCCATAAACTCCTCCCAATTGCGTCTGCGCATTGTCCTGTGGTAGTGGTCGTCGGGGGTCTCAGCGATGAAGGCTCCGAGTCTTCCTCAGGTTGAACCTTTCACCTCCTTCCTCTGTTTGACTATGGATTTTACAGGCTCAACCCAGGCGCCCCATCCACAGCAGTACACAGTATAATACACATGGCATGTCTGGGACATTCCCACTTCCATTGGTGAAGTAAATTAAAATGTATGAGTCCTTTTGTCTGGGACAACTGCTTACTGGCAAGTAGTTGTCTTTATCTTAACTTTCCCGGCAACTGACATGGCCTAGGGCTGAAGGAAGTCAAAGCTCCATACAGGTTTCAGATTGCACATGTTAATTTTGTGAAAGGTTTGTTCACTCCTGATCAAAATTATTAGATGTTAATTTTGTGAAAGGTTTGTTCACTCCTGATCAAAATTATTAGATTTATCGAGACCCCACATCGTTTTTCCTGTTTGACTTGATGTACAATCAACATGATTGAAGCCTGTTCGTTGAGCCTGATTTCCTTAAATTCCAGCCCATGTCCTCAGTCACGATTTAACCCCTTATCTCATTGTCCAGGATCATCTGCATCTTTTAGCAGAGCTATGTACTCAAATTGAACCCTTGAGAACAATATTCCCCCTTATTTTCCTAAATCCTTTAAGCCAGTAAATAATACAATAACATTTTTCAGTTTGCAAAAGCAACATTTCTTAGCACTTTCCACATGCAGATGAAAAAATCTCTCTAGGCTACATACCATGAACAGTTAAAATGTATAATTTATCTATTAAAAATTAAAAATATATTAAAAATGCATATATTTTTTAACTTTGTGAAAGCAGCATGATTGCTTTCACTTCTGGTTCTCACGTATATTCCCTTGCATCATGAAGGGAACTACCTACAGGAGAGCGACACGCCTTCTACTGGCACTTAAAATTACTTTATGAAGCACTCAAGTTCATTCCTGAATTTTATAACAGTTTAAACTTAAAAAAATTAGAACTCTGCATTTGCCATGATGTGCTGCTTTAAAAGGGTACTGCGTTAACTCTTTGCATGAGTTTCCCAGCACATTTCCTAATTGTTTTCAGAGTGCCCAGTATTTCAGTATTCTTAACTGCTCCACTGTTCAACTGAAGAAATTTCAGAAACACTTCAGATTATCTTTGAAGACTCATGGGATGATAGAAGCCAAACATTATGTCAATCTTCAAAGAGGTCAGGGAGTTAAGAAAAAAAAAGAAAAGTCAGAGAATTGACAAAAAGTCAGGTTATTTTAATTCTTCAAAAGAATCTGGAACACATAAATCAAGTAACTATTTGCAAGATAAGAAGTAACTGAGCAAAGCCAAACCAATATTTTGCTTTAAATTCTACATAACAAGGATAATGATGAAAACAAGAGATGTTATACATCATTGTCTTTTGCAGTCACAGTCCATTCTAAAAATAAATCTAGGGATATATTATTTCGATAGAAGCACTTTTGGGTAAGAGTAAACTGCACTTAAAATTGCATCTACCAAAGGTTCATTGTCAAAATGGAAAAGGGTGAATGGAACCTTAATCCATCTATCCCCTTGCAGTTTGATATGTCTACAATAGAAGCCCAGAACCAGAAGGTTCACCGGTCAGCAGGAGAACACCTGAAGTGCAGCACAATGGAATTCCAGACAGTAAGTTGTCTTCATTGGGGGGCCCAACTGAAACACCTCTATGCAAACACAGGTAGCATGGGGAATAAACAAGAGGAGTTAGAGATATGATCATATGCCTGCTGGGCTATGATCTTGATGGTATCATGGAGACCTGGAGGAATGGTTCCTCTGACTGGAGTGCTGGAATAGAAGTATACAGGCCCTTTAGGGATGACAGGCAGGAGAGATGAGAAGGGGGTGTCACCCTCTATATCAATGACCAGCTGGAGTACATGGAGGATGAAGAGCCAACTGAAAGCTCATTGGTCAGGATTAAAGGGAGGGCAGGGACTAGGGACTATAGTGGGGGTTTGGTGAAGGTAACCTGACCAGGAAGACTGAGAAGATGAGATGCTCTATAGACAGATGGAAACAGTCTCATGTTCACAGGTCCTGGCCCTCATTGGGACTTCAACCACCCTGGTATATGTTGGAAAGACAACACAGCAGGGCATAAACAATCCACAAGGTTCCTGAAATGTGTTGATGAAAAGGTTCTCCAAGCAATAGAAGAGCTAAAGAGGAGAGATGCCATGCTGGACCTTGTTCTCTCCCTCAAGGATGGTGAATGTGAAGCTCAAGGGCAGCCTTGGCTAAAATGCTCATGAAAAGGTAGTGTTAAAGGTGCTTAGGTAAGTGAAGAGGGCATACAACAAGTTGACTACCCTGGACTTCAGAAGAGCAGGCTTTGGCCCCTTTGGGGGTCTGCTTGGAAGAGTACCATAGGACAAAGCCCTAGATGGAAATGAGGTCCAAGACAGCTGGATAGTATGCTGGGATCACATCCTCCAAACTACAGAGCAGTAATTCCCAACAAAGAGGAAGTCAGCCAAAAACACTGGGAAGCCTGCCTGCAAGAAGGAGCTCCTGCACAAATTGAAATGCATGAGGGAAGCTTACAGAAGGTGGAGACAAGGGCAGGGAGAATGGCAGGAATACAAATAAATTGTCCCATCAGCCAGGGATCAGGTGAAAGCTGAAGCCCTGATAGAAATAAATCTGATCAGGGACATCAAGGACAACAAGAAAAGTTTCTATAGGGATGTCAGTGATAAAAGGAAGATGATGGCAAGTGTGGTCCCTCTCTGGAAGGAAACAGGAGACCTGAATCTCCAGGATATGGAGAAGGCTGAGGTACTTAATGACATTTTTCCTCAGTCTTCATCTGCAAGGGCTCTAGCCATACCACCCAAATATAAGAAACCAAAAGCCATACTTTAATGGAACACCAATAAGAACATATACAAAATAACCCCTCATAGCTCCTCACACCTTTTATTTTTATCAAAGATCCTATACTTCAGTAAAGGATTCATAGAACTATAGGAACTTAAGTTAGTATCTCTGAACTTCTTTTCCTTCCTACCAACCCCTCTTCATTCCATTTGATCAATTATACAAAGAATGCTAACCTCACTCATGAGCACAGGACAGACTGGAATGAACAAACTTGATCAAGAAGCCCAGACTCCTGTTATTCTCTTGTTTCCTGTTAAGAAAACAAAAAGAAAAAGAACATTCCTGTTATACTTAATCAAAGTCGTTAATACTTAAGTATACATACTCATTTCTTAGGGAAAATAAATTAAAAATCTAATCAGGCTTGTAGAGGAAACGTATCAAAAGGAGAGGCTAGAGTTAATTGGATGAAGATCCAAACCTATTTTTCAATCAGATTCACCAATCACTTGTAGTCTTCCCATGTGAATACATGGTTAAACGGGGTTATAGGTTGAGCTCTGAAACTTTAAGGGCTGGTCCATTGTTCTGTCAGTGCAATCTGGCTCTGTTAAGCCAAAGCAGGCTAGAGCCCCATTCAACTGCTCTTTTGGTGTTTTGTGCTCTGAAATATTTACAACAGGAACAGTTTGACCTTGATCTTGAGCTTCAGAGTAATTTAATCACCAACATTATTATCCAAATTAACAGAACCCACTGCTGTGGCTTTGGGGACCAGTGCAGCCAGAACTATTCTTTGCCTGTCTATATAGTCATGGCCAGTTTGTTTGTGAGAAGATTGGTTCTACTGTGTTTTAACCAGGTCACTCTTCTTAGTATTGCTGATTAATGCCTGTCTCCTAAAGCTTGACCTAAATACATTATTTTAAGCAGTTTAAGAAAAAAAAAATGCTCCTCTTTCTAGTAATATATTGCTCACAATTGATTTGTTGTTAATTGGGATTATCCCTCCTTTGTAAACAGAAGGCACCATTGTATACATTCTGTTGATTTGTACCTGTCTGCTGTGGGTTAATGGCATGATTAAAAAACATTTTACACCAAGTTTCCAGCATCAGAAAAGCAATATTATTCAGTGACTGACTTTTACCTTAGGCTTAATGTTCAACTAATTCCTGTGCAGCTTATCTAGAAAGGAGAATATTAACCTTAAAAAACACAAGCAATTATATTTCAGCAATGCACAGTGTTATAATGGTACTTATTCATCTCTTCATTCCCTTAGTAACTTCATGCACCTTTACTTGGCATCTTTTTTAAGCTTACACCTGGCATTTCAGTACCTCCAAGTATTCAAAAATACCCCAAACAGTGCTGATTTCAGCTGGTTAGACATTTCAAACTAGGACTTCCAAATGGCTGTATAAGCTTTGAATGATCTCATGTCATTACTTTATAGCTTCCTCTGACCCTTCTTCCATTTTAATTATATGCTTCTTGGCCAAATTCAGCACAGGAGTACAGCCTGCAGTTAATTGAAGCAGTACTGAGTTGGATTTCAGCATCCTTTGACCTACTATTGTAATGATTGTTGCCTATTACCTTTTCAAGCTTCCCTCACCTTAGAAAATTTAGCATTTGCTATGGAACCTTTTAAAATGTGTCCATCCTTCATAAACGCATCCCAACACACCTAGATTTTGCAGGAGGTTATTAAGCAAACTGCGAGGAAAAAATATTTTGAATGCTGCACCAGTCGATTCCTAACTTCATAATTGCAGCCAACTTGAAGCGAACAAAGAGATGCCATAGCAGTCAGCAATACTCACCGTTGTTAGAAAATGTGGATTTTGATAATATACTTATAAACATACTCATTCTGCATAAATCCTCTAAGTATGTGCAGCTACAACAAAATGAAGTCTGTTTTAAGTGCAATTCTTGTATGATCCCTGTGTGAGTTGCTCATGCAGTGGAGACGTCATAGTGGCACTGAGAGATGGCAAAGAAAAAAGAGAGTTATTGCACATCACTTCAGCTGAATATTAAGTCCTCCAGATTCCCTTTATGAAAAGGGAGAAGGGTGCTCAGCAGGCAGAAGAATACATTTTTAAGTAATATACTCTTGGTTGGATATGCAGTGTTTTATTGTACATCAGCTGGTCTGTCATGTTTTCCCCATGCAAGAAAACAAGCTCAAAATAAGCCAAACAAGCTCTTTCCAGCCTAAGCAGCCTATTTTCCATAAATGTAGACAATAAATAAATAAATAAGTTATATACAATGTCATGCTGCTCATGTAGATATAATACTCATGTAAGTCTTCTCCCAACTCTGTTTTTCCTGATGTCAGCAGACAGCTTAGTCAGGCCTCTTAAAATGCTGACATTCACAACTAGCTCCCTGTTTTCTCTGTGGTCTTCTGTCCATAGCTTTTTCACTAGCAGTTGCTTTACCACCTTCTGATTTGGAATCAGCAGTCACCATCTCCCAGGAATCCCAAGGACGTATGAACTCCTCTTCATTTCAAAATTTAATCAACTGTTGCAGCCCACCTTCGAAGTCAGGTTTCTCACACAGGCACAATTAGAATGGACAATGGCCAGGAGACACTAAACAACATTCAAGCAAAGACAGAAGCTAAAATCTGCCTAACGCATTACGCCCACAATATATTAATTATATTGGCACAGCATGGAAATCTTCAGCAAACAACCCCCAATACCACCTTTGTAATGAGAGATCAATAACAACAAAGTGGGAACAAAGAAATGTGCGTGTCCTTTTTGAACTTGAGGGAGTGCAAGGAATTGAGCCCAATTCACATTCTGTTCCACTTCACATTCCCAGCCCCTAGACTTCTGTCTGGCTGCCTGAGTAAACTCTCTGGATTTCATGGCAGGTGTAAAATGCAAGGTTAAGAAGTGATGACCATTTGGCCTTCATTTTACTGTAGATTGTTCCTAGAATGTTTGCCTTTGTTCTGTTGTTTGCTTTTGGTTAAGAGCTGAGCTCTTGTGGTTCACCCAGATGTGCCTTGGAGTCTTCTGTCCTTCCAACTTATCACCTGACAGCGATGATTGTATAGTGTAATTAAAAGTCAATGCTAGCTTTTGGGATATATGCTATAATAAAAGAACCATCTGAAATTAGGACTTAAATAATGAGGGGTTCAGGGACATGTAGGCTGGTATTTGTTATGCATTTTAATAGTGGAAGTTTGTAGCTAATTGGAGGCTAACTAAACCCTTTGGACACATTTCAAGTCACGTCAGTCCTTTTTTTGTCCCCAAGGAATCTGATAGGCCATGCAGCTTAGTACTGCCTTTTTCTATCTTAATTACCACATTGAGTTGTGCTAATGTAGGTTTACTTTGGAGGCATGTGTTATGATTATAACCCAGGCAAGAGTTTCTACTACAGGCTTCAGAATCTAGTTTAAACAACTCTCTATCTGCAAATAGTAGAAGAAGAAAAAAATTAAAGACCTATTTGTTTCTCATACTAATGTATTGTAACACATGTGCGTGTATCTAGAGAAAGTTGGTCACCTGAGTTACTGTGATCCACCCAGGCACCTGTTAAGCAAGGTCTTTGTTATTCTGTACGTGAGACATTATTAGATCTGATTTTATATAACATTACACTTTCATTGGACTTTGCCATGAACACACAACGTTCATACTGGCACTGAAGAAAGTCATCAGTTTTAAATATGTTAGGCTTGTGAAAAGAAATCTATATTATGTAATGTGATTTCAACTACAAATATGTAGCTAGCAGGGGAAAAAAATATGACAATCCCATCTATTTGCTGCTTGTGGAATTTTTGAAAAGCTTGGTCAATGAACCCAGTAGGCTGACCTTCATAATTCAGGCTGAAGTTAGGGAGAAGAAGCACTTTAAAAGAAAATGAAATACAGACCTGTTGTGTTTCATAAATGTCAGTAGAAAATGCTGAACGGTGCAAAAAATCACCAACAGGAAAAAAACTCTCATACTTTACCATGATATGCACATGCATGCACTTCTATTTTAAAGAATTAGCAAAAGAGTCAAGCTTAAAAAAAAAGGTTGGCATTATAAAGGTGATTAAAAAATAATTATAATTACCTCTTGATCTCTGTTTTTCCATGATTCTGTTTGGTGTGAGTATATACAGACAGAAATCTCAGGTTTGGGATACCTCTCTGTTCTAGAGATGTTGAGACTCTTTTGGCCAAGATTCATACCAGCCACCCCAAGTCTTTGTTTCCCTTTCCCGCCTCCAAAAATTAAATGAAGTGTATTTTATTTGTGCATAAGCACCAAAGATTTAAATTCATAAGATGCTTATAAATGCTTTAAGATGCTTATAGATACCTAAGCTATATTTCAGGATAAGGAAAAGGCATGAGTTAAAAACTTCTTTTCTTTTTCTGCTCCCTGGAATTCTTTATTTATTGCTGTAACAATCTTCTGACCTTCCAACATTCCTAAGCACTGTTGTGCAATTCAAGTAAAACTTGGAAAGTTTAGTTCCTCCTAGTAGTAGATTCCACTACTGTGTAGGAAAGGAATTTTCTTTTCATGTACAACTAAGAGATGATCTCAGGTCTTTTCTTTCTTTCGTTGTTGCTGCAACAGGCTGCTTTGCTGTTAAGGCATTACAGTTTTTGGAATATCAGGTTAAGCAGTTTTTCCTTGTCATCCCTTTCCTGGTCATTTTCTCTCCCTCTTCCTTCCTCTTCACTTGTCAGGGCCACAGCTATTCTTCCAGTTCTACTGTACAAATTCACTCATTTCATGACCTTGCAATCCAGCACTGAATATTTTCAGTGCTGAAGCACTCCTTCTGCTACCGCTTTTTTGAAAATACTTCTGCCAGGAAAAAAGTGGTCTGTCCAAGTATGAAAAAGGAGACAAATTTACTGGAGAAATAATAGCAAAATAAATGTGCCAGTGATACTTGAAAAAATACCTGCAAATATTTCTGGCTGGATTCAAGCAATTATAACTAGTAGTAAAACACAACACTTTTAGTATTTAGTTTGAGCTCAACCACTTTTCATGGTTAAATCTGATATATTCTATATTTTAGAGAGAACATTAGCTGTCTTCAAGAGTACTATAAAGGGATAAAATACATTTTATATGTTTTATATCTATTACATATAAGAGCAGAAGTCCTATTTTGCTATTCCTTAATTTAAATTGACATTAATAAGAGATTAATAAATGTCACCAGTGATCGGTCCTTTTATGTACATTATTTGCCTTACTTATCTTTACAGACATATTTTTTAAGCATGCTTTCCTGTGTTCTGTGCAGCAGATTTTTTTTTCCACTTCTTATTTTTTAGTTCACTCACATATCCTTTGACATGTTAAAGCAGCTTACACAGGTCTGTTCATGTGTGGTAGTTTCCAGCATGCTTTCTTTAATCTACTGTGCTTTTTCCTTCATGAACTGATAGATCCATAATTCTGCAATAATTTATGCTTCTTCCATTTGCATTACCTTACCCATTCCATTTTTTCCCTTGATTGGACAATCACCATCTGCTTAGTTTTTCTTTGTTATTTCATCATCCCATTTTGATTTAAACATGGACTTGTAAGATATAGCTATAGAAGATTTTATATTTAGTTCTCCTTTTCATCTCTGACTTTAATAATTAGAAAACTTTTTACCAAGTAATGTAAATTTAGTTATTCTTTTGCTGATGAAACATAATTCCATTTTTCTGGCTTCAGCTCTATTCTCTCTCTGAAGACTAGTTACCTTTTTAACATACAATTCCAATATTTTCTAACATTTCAGTATCTATTAACCTCTGCCTCTTGATTGGCAGCTGAAACTTCCATCTAAATCCTGAAATATAACTGGGAGATCATGAAAAACAAAGATAATGAGAATGGCAGACATGACACCATACTGTGAATATGCCTGAGTGGTGCATACAGGTCATCCAGGCGATTCATCTTATTTAGAGTCCTTTTAACTGATTAGTTGCCTTTCTTACTGAGTTCCTTCAGTCCTCCAGTATTCACACCCATACTCAGAGAGTGGAAAAGGGATGCTTTTCTCCTTTTTGGGTTTTTTTTTTTTTTTCACTTGAGAAAGTCTGTTCCTCTAAAAGTCATTAATTCAGTTTGATTTGAGTTCACATAGCAATGAAAATACTGGTGGTATATAGCTATAAATTTATAAAGATATTTCACAGAAGTGTTTGTTGATAAGTAACAACTCCACATTTTAACTGTTAATTAGTGCTAAATTCACAGAATCACAAAATAATTTGGGTTGGAAGGGACCTTAAAGACCATCTAGTTCCAATGTTCCTGCCATGGGCAGGGAAACCCTCCATTAGATCAGGCTGCCCAAAGCCCCATCCAACCTGGCCTTGAACACTGACAGCAAGGAGCAGCCACAGCTCCTCTGGGCAACCTCTTCCAATGCCTCACCACTCTCTCAATGAAGAATTTCTTCCTAATAGTTAATCTAAATCTATCCTCTTTTAGTTTAAAGCCATTACTGCTTGTCCTATCATTACACTTCCTGACAAACAGTCCGTCTTCAGCTTTCATTAATGAGGTCTGTAATGTTGGAAGTCTTGTTGAAAGGCTACCTATATAACCTTTGAAAGAGCCAGTCCTTGAATAATTAAAACTTTTGCATGCTATTTTCCTGCATCACAGCCATCCTCACAGGTACTTTATATACTTATGTGCTCTGTGTTCTGGAATGACTTCAATTTTTGTAACACAATTTGCATAATTAGGCCTGAGTTATAATGGGATATCTTACTAACCGGGATTAACAGGAATCTTAAACAATCTTTTTTGGTTCTTTTTCTTCAGTGAAATGATCAAAAGGGTGAAGCCCAGTTCCTGTATCCTAGGTGGAGGACAAATAATATCAGAGTGTACCTTATGCTCTCTTTCTCTTCATTGCTATCCCTTTTTGTGAAGCTGCTGGCTCTGTTCCAGTCACCTTGTACAGAAAGAGGAAGAAAGAGCAGGGCTATAGCATCTGATGATCTTTGCCCATTTTCTACCTCCCATTTACTTAATCTCTGAGAACTGTGTAAGCAGTCTTTGCTTTTCCTTTCTTTTGACACACAGGCTGAATCCTGCTTTTTTGTATGGTGGAGCAATAGCAATGACAACCTAATTCTTGGTGAACTTCTAAGCAGTTTTTGAAATATTATTGCTGCTTGATTTGATGTTGTTTTATATCTGCTATGCAAAATGCTGGATGCTGTGTTAAAACAAATTAAACTGAATTATATTAAGCAAGCAGAAGAATCTTCAGTGAAATAGGTGTTATCACTTTTTTTTTTTCTTAGAGAAGGATCTAAAGATCCAAATATCATATATATCTCCTTGCAGAATATTCTGAGGCACAGTAGTATCTCACCTTTGAAATCAGATAATAGATATAGCAATGCTTATCAAACCAATACAATTCAATCTCAGGTTGACATGCAGAGCTTTATGTAACAGACAGTAAACAGAACACAGTTATGGAATAGGTCAGATACAGCTTTATATGCAAGAAGTAAGAAAGTTCTGGAAAAAAATCAATTCCATGCTTGATCAGAAACAAGTGACAAGAGAAAGACAAAGAAAGAAGCCAAGACAGTCAGAATACGCCTGGTGTATTTGAGATGAACAATAAATCAGATTGGTTCTATCAGGCAACAGGCAAGTCAGCACAGTGGCATTTTTCTATGGTATGAACCGAATGGTCAGGTTGCCACGTATGAATAATGGTCACAACTTGGACATACTGTTTTTGCAGAGACAAGAAAAAGCCAATATACAGAGAAAATGAAAGAATAACATCAAGATCATAGAAGGATTGGTTGTTGGGATAAGAATCAGGTCTGAGAAACAGAAACATGACCTCCCCTTTTTAGCCACTACCAGAGTTTTCTTCCCAGTCTGTGTGTGGAGTACCCTGTTTGCCGAAGTACCCTGTGGCAGAGAGGCTCCATGTTGAGTATGGTACTACTCCTGCTGCTGGTGAGCCCATCAGGACTTGAAAAGGGACGAGGGGAAACCTGCACCATTCGCTTCAACAAATCAAAGCTCTATAGCCAGACACTATGTGGAAGAGTGTCCTTGAGAGTAAAGTTGAGTGGCTAGAACCTCCCCAACTCTCCGGCCTATCTGTCAGACTTTTGAGCAAGCACACAGTTATTCATACTCTGCAGGCATGTTGGCAAAGTAAGTGCTGCAGTGTGGATGGCAGGGCTGGGTAAGCAGACTTTACAGCTCCGCATAATTTAGTTCGAGGATTATGTACAGCGTATATTTAAAAAGTGACAGATACAGCATTGAATCTTGAGGATTAAGGTTCAGTACACTGGAATACATCACCATGAATATTAACCCGCTCTCTCAAAGTAACAGTTAGTTTGCTGATGATTCCCAAGCCAGTGATATTAAACAGTATACTAACATTTGGAGGAAGTAGTGTGATAGTGTGTGCTTATTATTATATTGAGGTGATTGTTTCATTAGTATAATGGGATGTTATTCTTTAGCAAAACAACCAGAACCAAGACATAGTTATAAATATAGGGACAATTCCCAAGACAAAATTCCCAATAGAAATTCAATAAATGCTCTAAGATGAGCAATGAGCTGTAAGTGAGAGTATTTTTGGCAAGATCATTCATTGCAATGCCTCAGATGTGTAGACATACAAGTAAATCAGAATCATAGAATCTCCTGAGTTGGAAGGCACCCTAAGGATCATTAACTCCAACTTCTGGCTCCACACAGGGCCAGCCAAGTTAGAGCATGTGACTGAGTGGATTGTCCAGATGCTTCTTGAACTCAATCAAGCTCAGTGCTGTGACCACTTCCCTGGGGAGCCTGTTCCAGTGCCTGACCACCCTCTCATTGAAGTACCTCTTCCTAATCTCCAACCTAAACCTACCCCGTCACAGCTTCATACTGTTCCCTTGGGTTCTTCCACTGGTTGCTAAAGAAAGGAAAAAAAATACACCACTGTCTAACTCGCTCCGACCTGACCCCCAGATGCTTTCGTCTGTCTGTGTGTGCCTGTCTCTCCCTCCTGACACTGCTCCCACCCTGCTGATAAATCTAACCTAGAGTTAGATTATGAAAGCAATCTTTGCTCAGTCTTGCTGTCATTTGGACATGTGCACATTTATTTTTTTATGTATTAAAAAAAAGAAAGAAAAAACTGCGTCATCTGTGGCATTTTGGGGTTAAGAAAATATGTGCGATGGAAGTCCTGAAAAATCACATGGACTAGGACTAGCAATTTATAAAATAGATACACATAGCTGCCAAGTTTAGAAAATTTGGACCTAAAGCCTCTGGCACAATATTCACAAAAAATGAGATAACAAATACAATTCTGTACTCTATACACTGCTACCCTGAATACAAATTAGTGAAAATTACTGCAGTATGCTATTTATTAATGACTGACAAATCCACTGGATCAAGATGAGAAGCTGCCTTGCTTTAGATTTTATATATAATTAGTAAACCTATCATACCCATGCCCATTTACTGGGGGGGCTGGGAGAGATAGAATCATTCACTAATAATTAGTATTTTTAATGATACAAATATTTCTGCACATAGGCAGACATGTATGGAAAACAGACATTAATTCAATTACACAGAAAAGGAAACTGATAAAACCACTAAGTTAAGTGGTTAAAATTAAGTCTATATAGTAAGACAATATAAAAGAGCATAAATGAGATTTTTTTTTCTTCCTAGAGAAAGATCATTGCCAAATGATGAAGTTATGCATGAATGCACCAAAGGCTGTTAACGGAGAACATGGGAAAGACAAAAACATTGCTCACTCCATCAAGCATTCATGACAAACAACAAAAAAAACCCAAACCACATAGAGAAGAATTAGCTCCAAAAGGATCACTGATTTTCCTTCCTGGCCTCATCTCACAGCTATGTAACCGAGGGTATAAAAAGAACAACAGTTTCCTGCCACTACAGTTAGCTTCTGAATGAGATTTTACTAGCATGAGGCAAAAATCAATTCATAAAAAGATAACACTCAAATATTTTTCCTTCATTTTCTGTTAGAAGCCTGAGAGACAGGAAAGGAGGAGAATTTTGCAATATGTTGTGATTTTTTTTTTCTTACTGAAATGGCATTATTATATGTCTTTGGGGCAAAGCCTAATTTTTTTATTATGTGTATAAATCTGTGGATTCTGATCATTAGTCAAACTATTGAGTTCAACTACAGACACTAACATAGCCCAAACATTATGTGATAATTTATAGTAATATAATCAATAATCAAATAAAGAACAAAGTCTGAATAAGTTCTTTATCCACAGGATTCATTTGATTCATTTTCTTCCATATTGCTCTTCTGGGGACAAAATAGGTGTTAAACAGCATTTTGATTTAATTTTCTTCCTGAAAGTCCAACCATTCCAGTATATACATGATAGTCTGTTTCATATTGTGGTAAAAAATGTCAGAATGGTCATTTTAAGCTTTGAAGGGAAACTATTACACTATGTAAATGGCTGTAGTTTCTTCTAGAGTTGCATATATGGTCTTGAACCATCATCAAATTTGTCTTTAGAATGGACTATCAGATCAACATGGAAACCTGTCTCTTCAAACACCTTTAAATCAGATTTTTTTATTTTAAAACATCCAAACAGAAACATATATGCAAAATCTATGTGTACAATTCCAAAGTGCAATGAAACAGAGAAGAATTAGCTTGGTGATCAAAGATATAAACCATCATCAGTACGATAAGCATCCAGGGCCATTTGATGGCAGTGACTGAAACTGTCTAGCCACGGAATATTTGTTATTTGCTAGATACCATGAACTAGCAGTTATCCACTGCTGCTGGTGTTCATCTGACCTCACCACATCTGCTTCTGAGCAAAAGGAATGAAGTGGCTGTTTAAATGCCAGAAGAAGCCCTTAAAATATTGTTCTTCTGAACAGCCAGTGAGATATTGCAAGGTACACTTGAAGTCCACTAGTTTTCTATACACTGCTGTTTCCACCACTGATGTGGGTATATTTTAGTTGTTTCACAGAACACAGACTCTTACATGAAATGCTGCCAAATAAGAAAAGATGTTCAGCAATGATTGCACATCTAAACTCATTAAAACTGATTTCAAACAATCATTACTGGTTTATGACATTCCTAAAATAGTCTTCTTATCAGGTTTCATTTCCCATTGCCATGTATGATGGAAAAGCTATAGGAAAAATTTTCCTCAAGGTTATATCTACTTTCAGTTTTCCATTGCCTTCAAAAGTCAAGGATGCATTTTATGAGTCTCAGGGTACTAAATTTGTTGTTTATAATGTATAGAAGTTCACATAATCTTGAAATACAAGAAATTTAAGTGTGCTGGTTATCTTTTTTGTGTGAATTCCTTTAAAAATCAAAGCTTCTACATGTGTGAAACGCTACAGCTCTTATCAGTGTACGAAGGAATACAGAGCATAGGTATTACAGAGGATGCAAAAATATATCTTGCAAAGCAGCCCTTATGAGCATATGATATAGCTTTCAGGGGGAGGTCTAACTGTCATTGATTTCTTCACTTATCTTTGTGGGACACATCATTAATCCATGTACAAATCCAACTTAAAAGTTTGGGTTATTTTTTTTCAAATGTGAGAGTAAACAGCAACAGAAAGGACAGCAAACAGTAATGAAGTGTAAGCCAAATTTACCTAGCACAGATCCCAGATGATAAACAAATACACACTGGTCTGCCACTTCAAGACCAGAAGGAGCTATTTGCATAGCATTTAACAAAATTGAAAGCACTGTTGCCTTGTTCCCCTGAACAGTCCAAACTTTTCAGATTTACACTGGGGACATACTGGAGTCAGGGCAGAACAGTGACTACAGTTTATTTTTTGTCCTTGAAACCACCTCATGTTACTGAGGGAGGGGAAAGAAGGCAAGTGGGAGCCATAGACTCTGAGCTAGTACCATGTATTCCTTACTAAAAACCTATTGAGCTCAGAGAGATGGTCCATAATAAAACCAGTTCGTTCAGTTACCATTTGTTGGGGAGACTAATCATACTAATAGAAAAAAAAAAATTCCCAGTATAGGAAGAAAGTTAACACTGAATACACTGGGTCAGGCTAGTCTTGGGGCTCTTTTAGATGAGCTAGTTTTTGCCAGGCAGCACAAATCTTAAATCAGGTGTATGTGAAGCTCTATTCTCCTATGATCTCCTCCTTACTTCCTCATAATTTTTGAATAATGTACCTTCTGTGTCTTTTTGACTTACAACCACTTAAGTAGAACTTTGGCTGCCTCTTCACCAGCAAACCAGGTGGATTTTTGTAATGAGATAGGAGACACATGTTAAGTCCTTTTGTGAAAATGTGGTAGAGACTGGTTTGGGTTTGCATGGCAAAGTTTTGGTAGTGGGGGTCTGCAGTGTTGGCATCTTCAAGAAGCTGCTAGAAGTTTTTCCTATGCCAGCTGGCTCTAAGATGCCAGTCCTTCTGCTGGCCAAGGCTAAACCCATCAACAATGGTGGTAGCACCTCTAGGTTTACATAGCTAAAAGAGAAAAAAATAAAGGAGGATGGTAGGTTTTGCACTCAGATAGAGGAGTGAATAGATGTGAAAAACAAGTTTGTAGACAACAATGTTGGTGAAGGTGGGGGAAGAGGTGCTCCAGGTGCTGGAGAAGAGATTCTCCTGTAGCTTGTGGTGAAGACCATAGTGAATGAGGCTGTCCCCATGTAGTTCTTGGGGGAGCAGAGATTCCACCTGCAGCCCATGGAGGACCCCATGACAGAGTAGGTAGAGACATCTGAAAGAGGATGTGACCCTGTGAGAACCTCGTGCTGGAGCAAGTTCCTGGCAGGACCTGTGTACCCATGGAAAGAGCCAGAGCAAACCCATGCTGGAGCAAGTTTGGTGGCAGGACCTATGACCTCATGAGAGATCATGCTGAAGCAGTCTGGTCTTGAACAACTGCACCCCATGGAAGAGATCCATGCTGGAGCAATTCATGAAGGACTGCAGCCTATGGCAAGGACTCATGTTGGACAAGTTTGTGTAGGACTGTGTCCCGTGAGAGGGACCTGCTGGAACAGGGGAAGAGTGTGAGGATTCCTTCCCCTGAGGAGGAAGGAGCAGCAGAGGCAACGCATGAGGAAATGATCACAACCCTCATTCCCTTTCTCCCTGTTCTGCTGGAATGGAGGGGGAAATCAAAGTTAAGCCTTGGAAGAAGGGAGGTGTGGGAGGAAGTTTTTTAAGATTTGGTTTTATTTCTCATTATTTTACTTTGCTTTGATTGGTGATAAATAAAATGATTTTTTTGAATCTGTTGAATCTGTTTTGCCCATGATGGTGATTGGTGAGTGGTCTCTCCCTGTCCTTATCTTGACCCAAGAGCCTTTCATTATATTTTCTCTCCCCTGTCCAGTGGAGGCAGGGGAATCATAGAGCAGCTTTGGTGAGCACCTGGCCTCCAGCCAGAGCCAGCCCACCACAAGACTCCTACAGTTTCACCACAGGAGGTTACAGCTGAAAGACTGGTTGGTTGTTTCATGGAAAAGAGAGCAGTAATTATTTCTCAGATTTGCAATGTTCTGATAAAAAAAACCAAAAAACCAACAAAAAAAACCCTAACAAACATATCACTTTTGCTTCAGTAAACATAAAGTCTTCTAAACCATGATTTTATTCAGTAGAAAGCAGCAAGTGAAGTCTATGTGAAGTGAAGTCTGTATTGGCCTGAGACCAGGGAGCTCCACTTAGTAACACAGCAGAGGAAGATGGCTCTGAGAGGATAGAAGTTGCTGAGGTCCTCTGCTCTCCCTCTTCGATCTTCAGTGCTATGATGCTAGAGCTGTTGGGACCAGGTCTGCAGCTGATCAGTTTACTGTTTTCTGATAGCCAGCTGCACTTGGGTTTTCCTTAGGACAGCAAAATTGCAGTGAAGATGCAACAAATTTCTTGGTAGTCTTATTTCTGTGTCTTTTATGTGCTTGTGCACATACATATATGTGTTTTTCTGCACCTGCCTGCACATATCATTTCCATTCCACAGCTATGTGCAATGCATATTTACTGAAACACATTTAATTTTACTGTCTGCAGTAGATATGGATAGTAGTATGCCTATATAAGTGAAAAAGTATCTTTGAGAATTCAGGCAGTGCTTTTGTTAACACCAGCAGCAACTCCATATTCTTCAAGTCTACTGTTTGTGGTTTTTAGCAGATTCATTTTTAAGCTATATTTTTTTCCCATTCTTTTAAGAACTCTTCATAGTTAATACACAGAAAGTTATTCAATGGAGTTAGTTCAAGTACTTCCAAGGCACATGCATAGCCAAAAAAAAAAAAGAGAGGGAGAAAGACACAGACAGAGACAGAGAGACTTCCACAGTCTATAAAGTTCTTCTTTACCTACTGGCTATCTAATAGATCAGATAAAATGTGCAGACTTAGAAAGGAAGGGATAATTTATAGGAAAGATAACTATGTTCTACTTCTGCATTGTGTCTCTAGTGGGGCCCGTTTCTGCAGGTAATAAAAACAGACAGTAGCATATGCACATAGATTTCTTTCACATGCATGATCGTTACCGTATTTCAGGTGTTTAAATGGGCTTTTTCCCCCTTAGCATTTTTAGGATGCTCACTGATGACAAGAGAGGCCACCTGCTGCATGCAACTGCTCAACAGTTACCCCACTGGGACCCTGAACTCTTCAGGCAAAAACCCTTTTACACTTAATGGGTCACCTGGGCTCGGCTGCTGAATCTGCTGCTGCAATGCCTCTGCATCTCTCTCTAAATGGGTTTGAGTGCATAAAAGTCCTTGACTCCAGACCCCATCGGAAGATAGTACCTTCCTGCTCTGGTGATGAAATCACTCCAGAAATAATGGCTAGCTAGTGAGCAGCACTTGCAGTTGTCATCTCACAGAATAAACACTTGAAGGTATGCAGTGCTGAGTTTGGGGACAGGCAGCTTGAGGGGGTCAAGCCCTGTGACTTGCTCTGGGGAGGCTTTAAGTGGTAATATCCATCTCTGCATCTTCTTTAATTCTGTACTAAGATAATCGGAGAGGTATAGTTAGGGAAAGGGAAAAACAGGGAAGGATATGTAGATCTACTTATCTGGGTGTTCAGCTACAAGATAAAAACCATGTGGGTCATGTCTTTATTATAGGATCCTGACTGCTTTGTTAAGTGCTCCAGTTCTACCACATAGAAATAGTGTGAATGAAACAACTGATTATTTTACAAGATGCATGATAGTTCAGAAAAAACTCAGAGATTTTGTGGCACACTGAAAAGTAGGTCATTCACTGAAAGTGAATGGTCAGCCAGTTCAGCATAAAATGAATCTCAACTGGAGTTTAGGCTGAAATGAAGTGAGAATACCATCAAGGTTTCTCTAAAACTGTCAGTAAAATATCCATTAAACAGAATCACACAGTAGCACAGAGAGAAGTAATACATTATTTAGTGGTTCCAGGAAACACTCATTTTCTGTGTATTTCCAACACCTGAATCTGGTTGACAAAAGGAAGCCTATAGAGGGTAGAAGCAAGGGCAGAGAGGCTGGTAGGAATATAGTGAAATTGTCTGAGGAGCCAGGGATCAGGTTAGGAAAGCTGAAGCCCTGATAGAAAAAGATCTGATCAGGGCCATCAAGGGCAACAAGAAAAGTTTCTATAGGTATGTCAGTGAAAAAAGGAATATAATGATAAGCGTGGGTCCTCTCTGAAAGGAAACAGGAGACCTAGGTCTCCAGGATATGGAGAAGGCTGAGGTACTCAACCACTTTTTTATCAGTCTTCACTGGTAAGGGCTCTAGCCACATTGCCCAAGTCACAGAAGGCAAAGTCAGGGACTGGGAGAATGAATAACCACCCATTGTAAAAGAAGATCAGGTCTGAGACTGTCTCATGAACCTGAAAGTGCGCAAGTCAATAGGACCTGATGACTTGCATCTAGACCTGATGCTGGAACAAGTTTCCCAGGAAAACTGTGGCTGCCCAGTCCCTGGCAGTGTTGAAAGCCAGGTTGGATGGGGCTTTTGGCAACATTGCCTAGTTGAGGGTTTCCCTGCCCATGGCTGGGGATTTGAACTAGATGGTCTTTAAGTTTCCTTCCAACCCAGACCATTCTATGATATTTTGTGAGAGCTGGTTGAACTGGCCTTGAAGCAATGCTAAAAAGCATCAGTTGCTCTCAATCTTTGTAGCCTATATGTGTGTGTGGGATTTTGGGATTTTAGGACACGTTGTGTAAAGCTCTAGCTGGGATTTAAATATATGTATAAGCAGAACATAATATCAAAACTGTCCCCTTAAAAAAATGAAAACCCATTGAAATTTTCAGTAAAGTTTCAGAAATCCTCTTCATCTGGAGTGAAATTAGCTTGGCAGCATGTGTGGGGTAAATAGTAATCTACATGTAAATCATCACATCCATGACCTGAGAAATGTTCTGCATGTCAATAATACTGTCCTATCTGAAGAGGACTGTGTTCAGCTAAAAGATGGATGAGAAAATACATATTGATACAATTGTAGATGCATTTTTGGCAGCACAAATGCTCACTGGAAAATTGGAATCTAACTTCAAGAGAATGTCACTCAGAGGTCTAGAGCCAGTAAAACATCTCATTAGGGCTGCTCTCTCCCACCCTGTGTGATCTCAAGTAATGATTTTAAACAGAATATTGTGATTTAAAATAAAATATTCTCACCTCCTACAAGAATACACTCTTCTGTTTCCTTGTGTAAAGGTTGTTGCTGCTGAAGAATTTGTTCTTTTTTTACAGCACATGCTCTCAAATTTGTTTCCTTACTCTAATTTAGTGTATTTATCAAGACACGGCCAGGTTTGGGGTTTTTTGGGTGAGTTTCTTTTAAGTTTTGAAAGAGAGGACATGTTTTACTTTGAAGCTTATGAGCTTGACTGAACTACACTATGTTGGTTTCTTCCAGTGTATGTTATCAAAAAAGTACAATTTACCTGTTGATAGAAAAAAAGTAATTTTCCATTTTTCAGTAGGGAGTATTTTTATGAAGTTATTTTTTCTTTACATTGCAGCTCTGCAGTTAACAATCCTTTTACTGTGGAATAGCATTGACACATTCTTGTTACTCACCACAGGGGATATTCACAACTGTCTGCTTCAGGCATATAAATTAGGCATCTTTAGTTACTCTGAATTGCCTTACTGGTTGTGTTGACCTGATTTCACAGACTATGATGAAAAGGAGTTTTGGTTTTTGCCTTTGATCTTTTGGCTGGAGCCTACCTGAAATGTCCCAGGCAAATGGTTTGAATGTCTCTTACTCCCAAGTGAGTTAATTAACATAATTTGCTACTGAATGCTCTTCATCCTCAGTGAAATCACACATTGTTCAAACAACAACCTGTTAGCCACTCATTTCTTGGGGGTCTTGGTACAATCATTACACCACCTTACAGTCATTGCTTTCAGTAGTTTAAAGATATCAGGTATTCCCACTGCTGATTTTGGACTCCCAGCAACCCGTGCAAGGCAGCACAGAGTAGAACAGGAGAGGGCTTTTTGCTGCAGAGCTCTATACCCTGTGCCTTTGCCTGAAGAAACACATTCCCCTTCACCCATCACATGAGAAATCAGCTATGGTGCCATCTAGGACCATGTCATAACCAAATTTAGCTTTGCTTATGGAAGTATTTTAAAAGTTTGAATTTTATTTTTCTTTCTCCTTACTTTTTGAGGCAGCAGAAGGTTTGTACAGGTATGTCTGTATTCTTAAATGGTTCAAAAGTTGTGTGGTAAGTGATCACAATGAAGTCAGAATGTTTTGGATGGGCACAAAAAGATCCCTTCCTTTTTAAACTCCGGTCCACTGTTTCAGCTTGTGCTCAAACCAACATATTTTCTGATTTAATCTAATGCTATGAGAACCATTATGCATGCTCTTTTTCCCCTTAATAGAGCCTGCACTGGGCCAGCATCTGAACTTCTTTGTAGCCTTAAGATCCAGGCAACCCCTTCTGCATCCAAGTTCATGACTGACAGGCACAGCTTCAAATCAGGGGATGTGGAGTTGACAAGCATGGGGAAGCAGCATGGATTTCATCCTAAGAGACAAAGACACTGCTACTCTATTATTCCCTCTTCCTTTCTTCTGTTGGTATGTTAGGTGGTTGCTTGTAGCCTAAATTAGTCTCTATGTCTTCATATCATGGAATGGATGTGAAAAAAGAGCACAGTTCTTCCTCCCTGGTATATATGAGTCTGAATGTATTTAAATATAAACAGAAATGGAGCAAAAGAAATAAAATTCTTCTAATCTTCCCTCACAGGAAAGGAGGTCTATTTCCTTACTTATTCTAACATGTAAAAAATGCAAGTCCCTTATATATGAGATTCCTTTTTTATGACCTTTAAGGAAAATTCACAGATAACAATTATTTCTTAGAATATCTGAAAGGGTATTGTACATCCAATTACATGCTCAAAATGCTCTGAAAATGAGTGTCTGTTTAAAGAAAGGAATTTCCTATGCTTCTTGCACTAAAATAAATCCAATGCTGCTTTCTGGAAGTCACTGGAGATAACTTTCTCTGAAACATGAGAAATGACAATCAGATTGGAAATCAGTTTCCAAATTACTGATAACCAGCTGTGATTTTTAGTTTTGTAAACATGCCATTTACATGTCTGACAATTTCCACCATATCATTCCTGTATGAGAAACATACAGTCACACATCTGAAGAAATTATATACATCTCTGAATATGAATAATTTCTAAAAATCTGAAAATTTATAAAAGCTGCTAAGAAGTAACCTAATCACTGGAAAAAACAGGGTAAATGCAGCCATTATAAATGTTCTGGGTGACAGGCGTTAGACAGAACTGGTTAGTTTGAATCATTGAGCTAATTATGAGAGGCTTTTGAGCTACCTGATATTTATAAAATCTTAAATATGAATCTTGTCTTCCTTAGAAAATGCATTTTTGGTATTAGGTCTTCCAGTTCATTAAGCACTGGATAACCTGGTGATATAAGGTATCGTAAGAGAAATTTTAAAAAGGAAAAACTTCAAAGAGAAATTATGCTAAAACTAAAATATCTGTTCCCTTATTATGCACTTGTCACCGAGAGAAAATAACTGATTATTTCTTCCTAAATTTTGTATTTAAGAATCCGAGGTGACCAAATGCAGCTTCAGATGGTAGTGATGGCTTAAGTACTTTACAGGCAAACTGATTCTAGAATATTTCGGGGAAAATCAGCTTTATAATACAGTTCTGGATTTTTAAGGCAAAATAAGACTCATGACTTTTCCTTTTCTAGATACACATACATATAATGAGATAGAGAGGGAGATAGATCATATATGTATGTGTGTAGACACAACTATTTCTTTTCCTGGTGATAGGTATTTTAAATACACACGTGTGTGTATATATATATGTACACAGATAAATATTTAGAGAGACAAAAAAAGAGGCAAGCAAGATTCTATACTTATGGTAGACATCAATATAAATCACAGAATCACAGAATCACAGAATTGTAGGGGTTGAAAGGGACCTCGAGAGATCATCAGGTCCAACCCCCCTGCCAAAGCACCTCCCCAGCTCATATTGCACAGATAGGTGTCCAGATGGGCCTTGAATATCTCCAGAGATGGAGACTCCACCACCTCCCTGGGCAGCCTGTCCCAGGGCTCTGTCACCCTCACTGTGAAAAAGTTCTTCCGCATGTTGGTGCGGAACTTCCTGTGCTCCAACTTGCAGCCATTGCCCCTTGTCCTGTCTCCACAGACCATAGAAAAGGGGCTGGCTGATTCCCTCTGCATTCCATGCTTAAGATACTTATAGACATTAATTAGATCCCCCCCTTAGTCTTCTCAAGGCTGAAGACTCCCAGCTTACTCAGCCTTTTCTCACAGGGGAGATGCTCCAGGACCTTAATCATCTTTGTGGCCCTTCTTTGGACTCTCTCAAGTTGATCCCTGTCCTTTTTTTACAAGGGAGCCCAGATCTGGACACAATACTCCAGGTGGGGCCTGACCAGGGCAGAGTAGAGGGGGAGGACCTGCTGGCCACACTCGTCCTGATGCACCCCAGGATCCCATTGGCTCTCTTAGCCACCAGGGCACACTGCTGGCTCATGGCCAACTTGTCATCTACCAGGACCCCCAGGTCCTTCTCCTTAGAGCTCCTCTCCAGCAGGTCATCCCCCAGCCTGTACTGATACAAGCGGTTATTCCTTCCCAGATGCAAGACTCTACACTTGCTTCTGTTGAACCCCATCTGGTTTCTCCCCGCCCAGCTCCCCAGCCTGTCCAGGTCTCGCTGAATGGCAGCGCAGTGTTTCTGCATGTCAGCCACTCCTCCCAGCTTTGTACCATCAGGTACTTGCTGAGGGTGGATGCTATTCCCTCATCAAGATCATCAGTGAAGATATTAAACAGGACTGGACCCAACACCAAGCCCTGGGGAACACCGCTAGTCACAGGCCTCCATTCAGATTCTGCTCCACCGATCACGACCCTCTGAGCTTGGTCCGACAGCCAATTCTCAACCCACCTCACTGTCCGCTCATCTATCCCGTGCTCTCTCAGCTTTGTTATCAGGATGTCAAATATTTTAAATGAATGTACCGCCTTTCATTAAAAGTTATTTTTTTACAAAGTAAGGTAGTGATAGGGGAAAAAAAACCCTCTAATTTTCTCTAATGCCTTTGTTTAGAAGAGGCAGCATATTCTTAGAGGTATAAGCTGGGGGTAATGCAGATCTATTGACATCTACAATTGCTATCCTTAGGGTTGCAAACTTAATTCCTACGTGCCTTTGCAGAAGAATCCAGTACAGAATGTTATCACCATTACCAGAGAAATGGTACTGTCAACAATTGCCCGTGTGATTAGGCACTTATCTTTTGATGTTCGGTTACCTTCTGCTTGTTAACCTTGTCAAGGAGGGGCACGGAGGAGAGCACCAACCAAATGAAACCTGTGGTAATTACTGTAATTCGGAAAGAAATATATTCACTGGAGGCAGGCAGTTCCACCCTCACAATCAACCTTTCTGCAACTCAAGGAAAACACAAACATGGCCTGGCTCAGACAAATTAGGCATGAACAAATGTTGCACATTAAATGAGTTAAAGGACCTTGCTGAAAATTACAAGGGCTGCTTAGGGAAGCAATGAATCCCATTAAGGCAGAAATAGGCTTAAAAGAAAGTGGGCTTTGCAGAGACACTTGCATATATATATTTAACATACTTGGTTATCTTACCCAAGGCAATTCTGGGCACAACACTGCAAATGTATCAAGATGATAATAGTATTGTGTTCTTTGGGAGACATTCAGGGGAAGGAAAAAAAAAAGGGATCATCAGCTTGATGCTGCAAACCACTAATTCTAATAGCAATACCTGGCTTGTCTGTACCAGTTTCCATCAATCTAATTCCAAGTGTCTTACAAAAGGATTTAGAAAGATCCAAAACAGATGATTTAGAAAGCTAAGAAACATTTAAAGTTAACTTGTAAAAAAAAAATCTTCAAGCAAACACACAGTCTTCAACATAAAAGTCACATTCTGTTTTCATTGGCTTTCCCCAAAGTGCACTCCTATTGCAGAGCATATGTAAACATCTATAGCTGAAGGAATTGTTCCTCCACTATTACATCTTTAGTTCATCAGTACTTGTAAATGATGCTGTCTGCAAGAAACATTCGGTTTTAATATGCGTTACCCTTTCCTCCCACTACATTTATGGGAGGACTAGTGGAGATTATTTTTGTTTAAACTGTAATCACAGTGGGTTTGCTCCATTTCCCTTTTTCCTCAGCTTTTATACAAGTGCAATTCATGAAGAACAATGCTATGATAGGGATTTTTCATCTTGGTCCTTGGTCCATTCTGAAAGAAAAACTTACAGCAGGAATGCATTAAAACCTGTGGGTCTTCCAGCATTGTTTGAAGGTGGAGTCAGCAGGCGAAAGGGCAGAATGCCCTATGAATGTGTAAAATATGCATATTTGTAAATATGTTTCGAATACAGAGGTTAAAGAGAGGACAAGCTAAGCTAAGTCACAAAAGCATTATGAAAGGATAGTGGAAATACAGATCATAAGGTGTCATGTTCAGCATAAATCATGTGGCATGTAATACATAATAAGGGTTATTTTTTGAGAGCTTTGCTGCAGCCTGTAACCTCTCTGCAATCAAGACAACAATAAACTCTACAAAGTGGGACCAATTCCCATCAGGGTGAGGGTGTGTGTGTTTGTCCCTCTTTATTTTTAAATGCATGATGATCACATGCTAATTGTGTAGACCTGTTACTGTGAATGACAAATAACCACTTCCAAAAGGACATTACGGCTAACAGCACTTTAGGGGTCGATTTTGTTCCCCATCATTAAAATCCCCATTCTGTACAGAATTAGGAAATATAGTCTTGCCACAGTAGCTTGTTGTCCAAAGAATAAATAGAGCATATTGAATTAGGGGTGAGCAAGTGCTTTTGTGAAAGTGATCTGCTCTGCACGGACTTGAAAAGACAGTGAGGGAAAGTGCTGCTCGGAGATTGCATTTGGGAAGGGAAGAGGAGGGCTTCAGCATGGCCAGACTAAGCACAGCAAGGGCAATTGTAAGGGTTATTCCACAGCTGCATTTACTCCATGTTCACAGTTGTGACCACACTAGTTTTTTGCTCTGTGCAGAGCTTGGTCTGCCAGTGCCCTGGGACAGCAGAAGCTGTGAGTTTATGTGACCTTAGCACTGAGTCTTGTCTCATAAGGAGGTCCCAGTGCTCTGCTAGTGGTGCCAGTGAGCCGGCAGCTGGGTCAGGACAAGATTACATCTACTGAAGATACTGGGAGAGCTTACCTCCATGGGCTGAGAAATGACATATGGACAGCCAGGACCCTAGCTGAGGTGACTACACACTTTTTGAGCAGTTTCTGGCACATCAGAGGTGTCTTAGATGTCCTCAGCTCTATGCAGCTCCACATAGCTCCCTGGTCATCCCTGGTGTACTCCCCCTTTGCCAGGCTCCCTGCTTCTAAGTGGTCTGAGAAATACAATGAAGGATTAAAATTCTCTGAGAAAATAAATATCAAAATGGAAGAAAAATGCAGCTAAATGTCCCATCAGAGCTGAGACTTCAGGCCGGCAGGACACACGTAAGCAAGCCACAGGTAACTGAGGTGGTAGCATATTAGGGTGTACTAAAGCACTGTAGGAGATACAATGTGCTGCTAGCTTGTCTTTAAAGTCAAGCAGCAGACTAGGTAGACTGAAACATGAATATCATTCCCAGGTTACAAAATTGTGAGGTTACCAAAAGATGGAGGACACAGAAGGTGTTCTGTGACTGAAAGAAGATTGAAGAACTAGTCTCATACAGTTTCTATAGTCCATGAAAGTGCAGTTTATGACTGAGATCTGCAACAATATGTTCATTTTTTTATTAACCTATGACAAAACAATTAGAATTTACAATAAGGCTAAAGTCCCCAGTCCAGACTGAAGCTCGCAGAGGTTAAAAAATTATTTGCCACTTTGAAAGGGGAAAAGTAAATTGAGTTGTTGTGTCTTATTTCAATCTTTGTCTTGTTTGTACAGTATATTTAGTCTGTAGCATATCGTTATAAGACTATTATCAAAATTTGATTATTGTCCTGCTGTCTTAAGATAATTTTGAATATTGTTCCTTTTGTGCTCTTTTCTGCACAAAATAGTAATGATGGTTTTCTGTTTGTCCCATTCAGATGGGAAGCTATACCACTGAGACTTTCTGAAAAGAAAATCCTGATCATAGCATCTCAGTTGAATGAACTCCTGAAGCTGCTGCTGGACATGGCTTTTCTGTTTATGTAAGGAAGGGTCTGAACATGTTTAAACTATTAAATGAGAGCACCTGAACTGAGCAGTCTGAGTTATGTGCCGGGTCTATGCTGGTTGGATTGACTCCTTACACAGCTCATGGTAAGAAAGCAATACCTGCAAGAGCAATTCACTCCATCCTATGACATATGATGAAATATGCATTTTTTTGTTGTTCTAGTTTGTCCTATACTGGCCTTCATCACAAAATGCGTCTGAAAAATGAACCAATCACAACCCGATATCAAGCAGAAACCTGGGTTTTTTTAAGGGAGTTTAGGTTCAGCTTTTCAGAATCAGCTGCTTGCATAGGAACACACATTTCTGGATACTTAAAAAGTGGACCAAAAGTCTTGTTTGACCAATCTATATGGTTAATTTCTTCATACCATTAATTATAATTACAATGTTAATTTCCTGAAGTAACATGTAAACCCCTCAGGTATTAGGCACAAAATATAGCACTGAAATGGGAACTAAGAAGTATTTTATTAATTCTCCAGAGTCCTTTTAAATGATAACTAACTAAGCAGTTACTGATCTACTGTTCTGCTGTCTTTGTCAGAGTAACTTACATGTGTAACAGTGACCTATTAGGGTTAATTTTTATGAGAGTTTTTAAATCTCAGACTTTTTTAAACAGAAGAATGGGATTCAATCCCGCATATTTTTCTGAAGTTTTAAATTGCTGCAGCACAGGGCTAGTGACAACATTGAAATACTTACGTGGCAGTGGATTTGTTGCACTATTTAAAATGAAAACTGGAGCTGTCTAATGAAGTAAAAATGCAGTCAAATGTAGACCTTGTCAATCACACAGATTAACAAGGGTAGGAACAGTGCCTTCAAAATGCTGTAAGTAATCAAAGAGACAGGATTCTTTTGAACGTTTTACTGCTCAGGAAAAGCTGTTTTCCTCACTGAAAAAATATTTCTTTAGAGATTCTGTCACCCCAGAACAGAAACCAGTGCATCTTTTATTCATATTATCTGTAGAGCCTGTCATATTTATATCCGTATCTTAGAAGCATTCCTCCACCGCAATAGTGCCAGCTGGTGATTTTCAGCTGACACTAGGTCAATAAAACATGGACAATAGGAAATGCATATTTGTACAATAATAGGTAGCAGACCTGACATGTTAGGGTCACTGATCACTGTACCAATTTCGTTGCTACAGCAGGACTGCATCACGCATTCACCTGCATGAAGTCTCTCTGGAGTGTGCACAATGCTGTTGCTAGCAGCTTTAACTCTAAAACAGTTTTCTTTGCATTCAGCTAGGCTTCAGCAGCACCAGCCATGAGGAATTCTCCCCTTAACATACACTTACCTTCAGTGTTTCCTCAGTGAGAAAGCAGACCTGTATGTTTACTGTCCATATTTTCAATGCACAGTGTGAAAGCTACCAGCTACTCAAGACTCTTTTTTTAGCTCCTGACACTATGATCACACTGGAAGGGTTTAAATATTGATCAATAATAATAATAGACCACTACTGGAGGAAACTTTCCCAGCTAAATTGGGAATACACTGCTAGGAAAAGGATGAGTATCTGTCTACCTAATGTAGTACCTCACTGAATTCACTAGTTGTCTAGCAGAAGTAATGTAATCCAATAAAAACAGACAAATAAACACATCCCCAAGGAACAAATTAATATGTCTTGCCAAAGACAAAAATCACAAATTAATTTTTCCATAAAAGAAAGAAAGAAAAGGTAATGTAGGAAAGAAAGTTGCTAGATATTTAGATTAGAAGAGGTATTTTTGACAGTGGAAAAAAGGAATATTCTCATCTTGGAAAGGCTGGAGAAACTCAGGTGTGAAACTGATAAAAGATATATTTATGTCAAGAAATAGACATCAAAAATTTAACTTAAAAATCAGTATTTTACATATTTTCCCAGAGACAGAATTCTTTGGTGTACAAGGCCAATGAAAACGCCCTGTAAAAGAACAAAAAGCTGGTAGCATATGTGATTCCTGATCTTTTCCAAAATGTTAGACTCTGGATGAAAGCAAACACAGAAGATCTTGCCTCAAAAGATTTTCTTTTAATTAAAAACTGGATTAGAAAGCAAATCAAACTGCAACCTCTAGCTATCTATACTAATAATGCAGGAAACTTTCCTTGGGCAGGAAAATCTAAGGTAATGACAAAGGAAAGAATATATGCAATGTTGCATGTCCCCCTCAACCTTGTTTTGAGGATTTCTGTGAGACCACACGCTTTTAAGAGTAACAGGCAGCTTATTTCCTCTAATATTTAAGAATCTCACAGATGCTTTCAAGAAGGAAGAAAATTGTTATCTCTGCAAAAAGCGAAGTGTTGTAAGTGACCTTATAAACCATTGGGTTTCTTTGTTGTCAAAGAAATCAATAATGTAGCAGTGTGTTTGGATATCAGGAAAAGCAGCATTCATTCCTGTGATCTCTCAATTCTGTATAATAAGCTGTGGAGATGAAATTCTCTTGCATGAATAAATATAATTGGCTGAGAACATCTATTTTTTTACCCTGATAATACTTCACATTTCATACAACACAGAACTGTAACCTATAATTACATTGTAAAAATAAATATAATTAGTCAGAAGACAGATCATCTGCCATCCCATCATCAATGACATAATCACAGAATTCAGGTTGGAAAATAAGCCTTTTTGAAGCTATTCAAGAGTTTTTTTCATGAGGAAAACGTAATAATTTGGAAAAAAAAAAATTTGTTCATTGCTGTTTGTTTAATTATGATTTTATGTTAATTTACTGTGGGATCATGGTATTGTCTAAGTTACTGGTGCTCTTAAATCTGAATGACTCTAAAACATATTTAGACTTTTGGGTGACTTAAGCCATTTCGAAACCCTTATGCCCATTAATTAATTACATTTCTTTAGAATGCAACCTTAGAAGATTTTCATCCCACTAATGTAAATGTACCTACAGAAATGATATAGGTACTGCTTCAGAGACAGTATCTGTCAGTTGGATATGCAAATCTAACAATCATCTATCTGTTACTTGCAGAATAGAGCTTAAAGAAAAAGATGTGCCCAAGTTTTTAATTTTTTTCTTTGTTTTTAAATTTTTTTGAAGTCCCAAAGGCAATTCACAGGGCTGCTGTTTCATGGTGATAGTTTACAGTATCACCACTTTCCACATTCTGTTATGTCTTATCCAAACAATCACCAAGATTATTAATATGCAGAGCAAACAGTGGAAGACACAGTATGAATCTCTGTAGAAGTTCTTTGGGAATGAGTAAATATTCAGAGTAAATATTTGCTGGTTTGATAATTTGGTAACTAACTTTCACGATATTAAAATGTATCCAGTATGTCTTGACTGAGATCACTGAAATAAACCACAAAAAAACTTATCAGAGATTTCTGATGATAACAACATTTGACTGCCTCAGGTAGACTCAAATCAGCAATTAAAAGGTTAAATGTTCCATGTCACCCTCCTGAGCTATTTATTTATGCATTTTTCAAAGTCAGTTATGATTCATAGGAAGGAGACCTGTTGTCCCTGTCTGTTTAAGATTCATGTCAATAAACTTCAAGTTGCTTCATGACCTTGTTCACTGTTGATCCTATGTCAGTCAAAGTTTTGGCAGAAGATCAATGTCAAGTATATTTTTACCTTGCAAACCCAGCTTTACTTGCTTTGTTCTGTCTCCAATCTGCTGCTTACACATCTGGATATTTTTGATCATCTCTACAGGTATTTATGGTTTTTTTCTACAACTTTTGTATTCTTAAGTATGTTCTAGAACCTGTGCATGGGCTGGACCTTTTCACAAGTAAAAGTTCATTGTGGAGAGTTAATTTCATTGCTTTTGATGTACAAAAATATTGAAAAAAAGAAAACAGATACATTAATTGTTTTAACTAATCAGGTTAATATTTCTTTAGCCTTGGTCAAAAGAAGTGAAATAAATATTGCCTCATTTCCCTTTTAAAATAATACTTCTGGAGCCTTTTAGAGGAACAGCTGTAAAAGGAGATGGTGAACTTCACTATTAGATCCAAGCAATTAAAATTTCTGACATCCTGCAAAGTCTAATAGCTACATGCAAAGCCCAGCATTGAAGGTATTCTGCCAGTTAATCTGTTGGCACTGATAAGCAGAGGACAAAATAAACACTTGACGCAAGTTTGAAATGGTAAGTTGCACCTTAATTTGTAATGTATATGTAAGGCCATAATCAAGCATGAAGGTCTGTAAAGCATGTTTTCTCTGTGGGAAATTTCCTGAGGAGATTCCTTGATCTTTGTGAGGTTGACGTTTAGCAAAGAGTTTGCAGTCCTGTGAGATCTGTAGGAAATTACAGCTTTCTTGTAAAAGTTCAGGTCCTATTTTGGACTTAATGTTTGATGCTAACTTAATGTTAACTGATAACATCTCTTCCAAGCCCTGAAAATGGAGCAGGATTTCAGATATTCTTCTGCATTTGATGGCTAAAGAGGGACATTTGGGGGATGAGAAAATATGAATCATGTCATGAAACCCATATGGTTGAGAAGGGGTGTAAGGAAAGCATGCAGACTGTTTCTAGTGAAATGAGAACTAAAATGTGTCTATTGAGGCTACTAGCAAAAAACAACACTGTTGGGAGATTTCTTTATCCGTAGTGCTTCAAAATATTATAACTCTCCCAATTTGCACAACAGCATTTCTAGTCACTACAACACAAAGTGATGGTGAAGGAGGTATTAGAAGGAAGTGTTGGGATATAAAAGTATTTTAATTTTGCCCTAATTGGATGAGACAGTGAGTAGCTAGCCCTCCACTGTAATAAATCACTGTTGTGTATTGCTTGAGTGATTCAAAAGAAGAGATGTCAGTGAAAAGACATTTTTAGAAAAGGTACTAAACAGAATCAGAGAATCACAGAATCACTAGGTTGGAAAAGACCTTTGAGATCATGAAGTCCAACCATACCTGTCCTCTACTAAACTATATCCCTGAGCACCTCATCCACTCATCTTTTAAATACATCCAAGGTCAATGACTCAAACAGCTCCCTGGGCAGCCTGTTCCAATGCCCAAGAACTATTTCCGTGAAGAATTTTTTTTCCTAATGTCTAATCTCAACCTGCCCTGGTGCAGCTTGAGTCCATTCCCCCTCATCCTGTCACTTGTCACTTGAGTGAAGAGACCATCGTCCACCTCTCTACAACCTCCTTTCAGGTAATTATAGGCAGTGATAAGGTTTCCTCTCAGTGTCCTCCACTCCAGGCTAAACAACCGTAGTTTCCTCAGCCGCTCCTCTTAACGTCTGCTCTCCAGCCCCTTCACCAACCTGGTTGCACTTCTCTGGACACACTAAACAGCTAAAACATTCCATAATATCTGAGTTTTCTTGTCAATTAAGGCTTATCCCAAAATAGGTAGTGTCTTTTATCACTCCCAACAGCCATTTCTCAAAAAAGTCCATTGAATTTTTACATCCCTTATTTAAGGAAGATAGTAATTTGCAAGACACAGGACAAAGACAGAAATGATCAGACAACATTTTTATACTGAATTGCTTGCACGTGGGAGAGCTAATGAAGTATACACCAATTTCTAACTAAGGAAAAGTTACCAGCTATTCTGGTGTGTATACAAATATACATACAGGTCATAGAATCATAGAATCATAGAATTGTAGGGGTTGGAAGGGACCTCGAGAGACCATCGGGTCCAACCCCCCTGCCAAAGCAGCTCCCCAGCTCATATTGCACAGATAGGTGTCCAGATGGGCCTTGAATATCTCCAGAGATGGAGATTCCACCACCTCCCTGGGCAGCCTGTCCCAGGGCTCTGTCACCCTCACTGTGAAAAAGTTCTTCCGCATGTTGGTGCGGAACTTTCTGTGCTCCAACTTGCAGCCATTGCCCCTTGTCCTATCCCCACAGACCACTGAAAAGGGGCTGGCTGATTCCCCCTGCATCCCCTGCTTCAGATAATTATAAACTTTATTAGGTCCCCCCTTAGTCTTCTCTTCTCAAGGCTGAAGACTCCCAGCTTACTCAGCCTATCCTCATAGGCGAGATGTTCCAGGCCCCTAATCATATTTGTGGCCCTTCTTTGGACTCTCTCCAGGAGATCCCTGTCCTTTTTAAACCAAGGAGCCCAGAACTGGACACAATACTCCAGGTGGGGCCTGACCAGGGCAGAGTAGAGGGGGAGGATCACCTCCTTTGACCTGCTGGCTATACTCCTCCGGATGCACCCCAGGATCCCATTGGCTCTCTTAGCCACCAGGGCACACTGCTGGCTCATGGCCAACCTGTCATCTACCAGGACCCCCAGGTCCTTCTCCTTAGAGCTCCTCTCCAGCAGGTCATCCCCCAGCCTGTACTGATACAAATGGTTGTTCCTTCCCATATATGTCTATATGTAAACAAATACATCATAATTGTAGCAAGGTGTATATTTCATGTCTGTTTATTCATTTTAGTTACCTTATCTGATGAATATACAATCTGGAACTCCAATTTTTTCTCATTCTGTTTCTTAAGCATTAAATTTATGTTTTTATCTTTGCTGTTTCTAATGGATTTCTAGTGAAAGTAATTTTTAAATGTTTTGGAGTTTTTTTCCATAGAACTGAAATTCTGAATTTAGATATTTGCCCGTCAAGTAATTTTTGCATACAATGTCTTCTTTATGCTTTGCTCTGGTATTACACAAATAAGTACGAGAGGCTTTTTAAAGATCCTTCAGCCTTTCCACAATCCCAAACTATATCTAAACTTACTGTGAAATATAAATGGCATTTAAAACACAAAGTGTTTGCTGAAAATGTGTATTTTGGCACAATTTAATGAAAGAATTACAGAAGGGTTGGGGTTTTTTAATGCATTACCTATGCTTTCTGCTTTTTCTTTCCTAATCAACCCATAGTATAATGAAAATCAATGATGACTATTTAGGGTAGATTTAGTAGAATTAGTCCTAACAGTTACTTTCTTTATACACAATTAGTTTAAATGGAGAAGAAAATTAAGTAGGCTAAATATGGGAATATTTTCCAGTCCATTTACTTGTGAGTCTCCTCCCCAGGGTACTTCAATGAGGACAATGCCTATCTCATTATTATGGCTATCGATTTCCTGAATTTTTCTCTTGCCACCCTGATTATTGATGATGTTCTGCCTTGAGTGGCTGGACCAACCACAGCCAAACTGGGATGTCTTGATAAAACTTTAATATTACTTTGTTACTTAACTGTGCTGTAAATATACGAGATGGATGAAATGTCTTATAATTCCTTTTGTTTGAGGCTTGCTTTGAAACTTTCATATTGTTTTATAGTGTCTTGTGAACTTGGCCAGGTATTGGTTTGATTAATGGGTCGTTATTCAGATGAGCACCCACTACCAACAGTAAGGACATAATTTATCTTCCCATAAGGCTGTAGGGAAATTGGATTTAAATTGCAATAAAAGTTGCTGTAGCTCATCATTGCTCCTAAACTTGCAGTATGCCATAGTAAACCAGCTTGCAGTCAAACTTAAAAGAAATTTCTAACAGAACTTTGGTCACCTTTTCAGCCCACCACTGGATTTTTTCATGTCACAAGCTACAAAGATTTTTTTCTTTTAGCAGGAATCACTAGATTACATGTAATGGATGTTGTATTCCTATTATTTTTCCTTTATCGTGGATGGAAAGGTGTGAAAATCTGAGACAGATATGGACAGGGATTTTTTTAAGATAATTTTTTTTTTAAAGGATATTAATTTTAAAAATGAAAATGTGAGAGGCAATTGATGTGAAAAATATTTTTTTTTGTGAGGAAGGTTAAAAATCTTAGAACTTTTGAAACTTTTTCACATTTTGTAGGTAAATTATTCTGGTTTTGAAGAACAAATCAAAATTTTCTTTGGAAATTTAATGTAATTATACTAGCAAAATTAAATACGAACAGAAATAAAAATGAAGACTTTGATTTATTTATTATAAATTGACTTATTCTCTCCGTCAGTTAGCAAGTGGTTTCAGTTTTAATCTTCAATTCAGATTGAGTGCAGAAAATATTTTTGCTACTGAAAAAAATTCTGGGTTTGAGACAATAATTTTCTAGCTCCACACCTTCCCCACTTTAGCTTTAAGATTGGTGTAGATTGCAAGTGAAAAGGGACAGAGACATTACCTCACTTTTCCCCATCTGTAGTGTCACCAGATTTATAGCATACAGTTTCTGACACTGTAGACTAAACACTAGCACAAAGGATGCTTTTTACTATTAGAGGGAGATGTGGAGCAAGGACTAATCATACACATGGGTTTGCTTTGGATCTGCTCGTGCTCCTGCATACCAAGTGGAGACAAAATACTTGTGCTGCTTTCTATGTTTTGAAGTTTCAGAAAAAGGCATCTGAAAAGTCTGTATTTATAGCACAACCCAGCACGGGAGTAAAATGAATTGCCTGAAGCAAGCAGTGTTAAGAAAGACACAATTATTTTACCAATGAAAAAATGTAGGACTATGAGAAACATGAGCATGTGGGTTGATGTGGGACTATAAGAATTATGGGCATGTGAGTTGAGCAGTATACATTTCTAGAATGCCAACCTGTTTCCATGAAGCAAACAGACAACCACGACTGTTAATGGTTAACTAACCATACAGAAGAAACCTAAAGCTGTTCAATCAAGGTTTTGATGAAAGCAATAACATTCTAAAGACACCACCTAGATTTTATGAGCTACCCAATGCACAAAAAAGACTGCCTGCTAAAACCAATAATCACATAGTGAAGACCGTGTAGCATCCCCTGCATTCAAAAATAGTTGAACCACCAAAAGATGCAGAGAAAAAATCCTCTATATAAACATTATAAAAGGCCATTTACATCAACTTCATGGCAATCAAAGGAAATGAGCCGAACAGCTTTCTATTTCAGTGGCCTTGTTTTAAACTTTCACACAAAATATTTTTTATCTGTAATTAAAAGCAATCAAGTTAGATCTTACAGAAGAAAACAAGAAGATGTATATATTCTTGAACTGCATTTTCAAGTTATGACCTTTTTCAGTTGAGCAGAGCTTTACTGGTGTATGAAATAGAAACAATTAAATAGATATCAGATAAATTCTATTCATTAGTAACAGTTTTTGAAATACTGAACTATACTGATCAAGGAGAAAACTACTATCTATATACATTATCATTTTAAGTGTTTAGAAACACAGATTTTATAAAACCCAAATGTAATGAGTAGCTATTCAGATTTATTATTTTTTTTTAACCACAAAAAGCTTATGATAACATTATTTAGCTTGGAAATTTAAGGACATAAAGCAAAGAAAGCCTGGATTAAGAGTTGCTCATGACACTACCTTGCCTGTCACGTCTCTTTTCCTAATGCAATGAAGGTGTTAGTGTCCTATAGGACAAAGTGCTAACCATCCCATTAGAAGTGTATCATAATGTATACGCACACAGGAATCTGAAAGATGAAGTCACATTCTCAATCATGCTACTGAGTGAAAAATTCTAATTCCTAAATTGTCTTGAGAAAGAAAAAGGTTAAAATCCCAATTTGTTCTAACAGTAACGTTATCTAGCTTCAGTAATATCTGAATCCCTCACCTTCAACTGTTGTGTGGCACAAGCTTCCTTCACTTGGCTCATGTTTTGCAAGACCATTCAGTAAGATGGCTTAACTCAACTTCTTTCCCTTTCCATCCTCCAGTCAGTTACTACTGTAGAGATTTTTTTTTTCCCAGATGGAAACAGATTTGCCAGAATCTTGTATTTCAACAGAAACTTGATTTGTCAAATCAAGTATTCCACTAGAAAGTAGTTGTTCCAACTACTTTCTGATATCCACCTCCTGGAGTACTGACAGGTGGATCACTGCCCTCCAGTTCTGTACATAATAAAAACTAAAGAGAGGCTGTTGCAGTGCCACGTACCCAACTTTCAATCTGTTAAGTTACTCCTATGTTATTACTGTGAGATGCAGACCTCTGTGTCTGATGAAATAGTAAGTTGACTGTATCTATGAAGTACTTGTCATGACATTTTGTTCTAGCCTCAAGGTTTTCTCTTCATAAAAAAAGCCCCAAAACTTAAAGCAGTTTCTCCATGTGGTTTGGGAGGAAGGAAATACAGGCCAGAAACCTTTCTTCCTGTTACGTGCTTAGGTCTCTGCCACATTATTCTTGCCTATTCAGGTTGGTTCAATACACTCAATTGGAAAGATATGGTGTAAAGAATGATGGTAAAACTGTACTACATGGAATAAATATTGGAGAAAGATATTGATTCTGTATATTGTTTCAGTTTTGAATTTCAATATTTCAAAAGAATTTTTTTCCTACGAACTCTTTTCACTTAGGGAACTAGAAGAGCTTATTTTCACCTAACATGACCAGAAAGGAAATCACTGCAGATCAGTTGCTACAGCTGGATATTCATTTTGTAATGAATATTACGAACATAACTTGCAAGGACAAGAGCAACCTACCAGTGTTCAGAAAATGGCAGTGAGCCCAGAAAGCACTTAAGGTCTGATCTTGCACTATTAAAGTCATCGCTTCTTCTGACAGTCCCATTGCAAGATTAAGAATCTTGATGCAACTTTAACTGGACAAAGCTGATGTTTGTACTTATTGCTTATAATTAAAAAGTAAGGACAGTATTTATTTTCCTGAAATGCTTGTATTTGTGACCAAATTTTGATAGCAATGTCCTTTTTTGGATGTTTCTGATTTGATCACTAATGTCTTATAAGTCTTGGAATATTTTGAATAAACAGGTACTAATGCTATTTCATTTGCAAAGCACACTTAAATTTCTTTTAACTATCAATGTTTGTGAGAATCATGTCAATAGAAGCATCTTGGTTTTAAAACATGGTCATGTATCAAAAAGAAGACTCTTAAAAATAGAGTTTAAAGGTGTAGATATAAAATCTAGAAATGGCTATTTTACAGTAAGTTTGGCCAATGCAGTTTTTGGGAAAACTAGTGAAAATCATATTATAGCAGGTTCTGTGAAAAATGAAACTGCTAGATCTGCTTCATACTTTTCATGCCTTCCACACAAAGAAAATATATAGTGATTTTTTTCCACTCTCCTCAAGTGAAAAATAGTCACTGCTGTGAAAATGCCAACTGTTCTCTGGAAAATTAATGACTTTTCACATGGAGAAGAGTGAAAATAAGTGATTCTTCCAGCAGGGCACTGGAAATAGAGGATAGCTATTATTTGCTATGTTAAGTTATATACCATTTTGTCCAAAAGTAAATCTACTGAAAAAAAAATAAATAAAATGATACATTACAGAAATTTACATGTTGTTCTAAACAGTCCCAGAAACTACTGTTGTTAGCCTTAATGACTGAAACACAGTATTGGGGATATCTGCAGCTCCTGCTCTGTTGAAGATTATTGGCTCGTTTTAGTTTTTCTTGCAGTTATTTTTTTCCCCCTAACACCTATCCCTAAAATATAGGTATAGGGTATCTCAGGATGATCAGAGAATGCCACATGATGTTGGCTGCTTATTCTTCTAGTTACTTGTAAACCACTGGTGCTCTTCATTAAAAAGACAGGAGAAAAAAAGAAAAAAGGATAAGCTGCCAAGGTGCTTTCCAACATGCTTTTCTTGTAGTTGCCACGGAGATGTTGCAGAAACATAAATGGGATTTTGATTGAGAGGGTAGATGGCCTGTACAATTGCAAACAGGAAAAGAAGTTCATTGTATTAGAGGTTAATTTTGACATGGTCATTTATAATGGAACTCTTTGTACAGAAGGCATTAAAACAAGTTGTAGACATGGCAACAAATACTATCCATTTGGTAAATCAGAGAAGAGAAAGAAACACAATTTCAAAATTATCTTTAGAAAAGCTTCAAAAAGTGATTAACCTTGCAAAGAAAGGATGTAGTAAACCATTTCTAATCCAAATTGTTTAGTACTGCATTACATATGCTTTATACCTGTAGTTCTCAGCCTGTGGTTCATGCAGAGCCACATTGTTTTGTCAAGCCTAATCTCCTTTGATTGAAAATAAAAAGTCAAATGTAAAATAAATAAGAAAAATGAATAATTTTAGCTTTTACCTTAACTTCTTTGCACTCTTTCTGTAGTGTGTAAGAACAGCCAAGGGACAATCTTCTCACTGCCAGGCCAGTGTAAAAATAAAGTTATGCTCATCCTTACTTTTTCCAAGATGTCTGCATTTCTCCATGCAATTTTATTCATTAATTATTTTTCAATTAGGCAATACTATGTTATGGTAGCTGCCCCTAACTAGCAGGAAAATATTAATAGCACCAAGTATGTCAAAACCAGATAACATTGGAAAAAATTTTACCTTCTGTCTGTCTTCTTGCTGTCACTTTTTAACCAGCAATTTGGAATGGTGCCTTGATTAAATCTTACCTATTTACCCTCTATATTTGTATTAAACTCTCTACACTTCCATTCATGGCAGCTTCTTTACCTTCTTTAGATTGACATTGTTCAGAAATCACAGAGGACAGGACTTGTTATCAAGTCTTCCTCTTTCATGTCTGTCGATTCTGATTGGTATACTGCAAAATGAATTCACATGTACCACAGCAAACAATGGTAACTGGTCTGGGTAAGACCTTTTAAAAAGGCAGGTAAGGGTCTTTTCTATATTATGTTGCTTTAAGGTAAATAACAAATTATAAATTTAGATGGTCAAATAGTAGTATTTAAAATAAAAAAAAATATATTTGTAATCATATCATAAGAAGCTAGCACAAATTGCTATCAATTCCGATTAGACTTTCTTTATATTATTGCAATATGAAAGTATTCATCTTATAACCAAAAATATGTGTTCCTGATTTAAATATCTATTTTTTTTTTGCTATGTAGCTGGAGAATCATATTTCCAACTTCACTTCCTGCCATTCTTTTAGGCATAAAATCTTTCTGGAAGCTAAGAAAAAACCCCACAGTCATAGTCTTCCTATTAGCAAAGATGGTGTAAAAAGTGACTTGATTATTCCTTCATGCTACAAAGAGGAGAAAATGAATGTTCCTTCTGTTCACATCAAGGTGAAAGAGCTCTGTTTTTCTTTTCTTGCACGTAGAATTAACCTGTTCTTTTCTCCTAGGAAAATTAGAATAAAAATGCAGGGAATGCTCTGCCTCAATACGATTTGTTATGTTTCCTCCTAAACCAAGAACCTGTAAGAAGTCATTCACTCCATAGCTGAGTATTAAGCAGAATACTGAAATCTCATGAAGAATAACTAAAGCAGAGCTTGTGCCTGTGGGAACTCTATCCTGTCTCACCTTTTCCTGGGCTGTATTTGGGAAGCCGAAGGAAGGTGCTATAAATGTCTCTGGGACAGGTTTACTGTCTGATCGGTCTGTGCAACAGATTTTCTTCACCTAAACCTTCTCTTTTTTTGTCCCTTTGGCCTTTCTACATCAAAATATAAGATTGACAGAGCTATAACACTAAATATAATAGATTTTGGAGGATGAATCACTAACGGCATTGTCTCTTTTGCTTGGGAATAATATTTATAGGAAAACGGTTGCACTTTACTAAATGTAGAGCTACCTTTCTTACATGCATGGTGTTTGAATGACAGCCCCAGCATCTAGAAAACAGGTAAACAAGTGTTAGAAATGAGGTTGAACAGTAAATTCGTTCTGACAAGGAACAAGTTGAGCCTTGGATGTCTAGACAGTCACTTACATTTGACAGCATTGTGCTCTTTCTTTGACAGTAATAGTTGCAAAAAGATATCATGGTATTACACCATATAATAATGCAATGGCTTCCCCACCAAAGTTAATTACTTAGTTGGACAACATGCACAGCATACAGATGACCAAATAGGATATCAGGCACATAACACTGTTTCATTAAACTTTACACTTTCATTTTATCACCAATTAATATGTGTATTCAACACAAAGAAAACAAAAATCTAATTCAAAGAGACATTTGAATGTGCAATCTTGTGACTGAAGTAAAAAAAAAAGAGAAATGCTAACTCATGCTACTAGAATTGTTTTCCTGACCCTTCCTAGTCTCTCCCTCTGCATGCTTCATTTAGACTAAGAACATACACCCCAGAGAAAGTTTTTTGTATCTGTCTCTTGGGCTATTTCAGCTGAAGTGATATCTTTAGAAAATAAACCCTTTATGAGCTGAAGACAAAAATCACCATCTTGCACTGATAGAAGGCAGGTGGAAATGTGGAAAGTATACCATATTGTGTTATGCACTTGAGCAAAATGGGAATGGAGCTTCTTAACTGGAAAAATTCTTCAATTTCAATGCAAATGGAAAAAAAGGTAACTGATGGTATTGAATACCTCTGCATTATGTGAAACATTCTCATTAGGAAATCTATCATCTTCAAAGATGGTTTGCAAAAAAAATATATTTAATTGAAATTATATATAGTTATTTCTGAGTGATTGGAAAATAATCACTGAAGGGAGAATCAGGAAGAAGGTGATATTTTTGTTTTGCACACTAGAAAATAATTTTAATATAATATTGTCTCATATAATTATATTTTAAATTACAATAAATGATGCTTTAATGATTAGCTTTGTTTCTTAAGTTTATTTTGAAATATTCTATTTAGTCATTTTATAGAGATTTTTTCTCCTGTTTTTAGATAGAAATGTGTGAATATAACAATGGTAATCTTTTTCATTACTAACCGCTGGTTTTGCCTGCACAAAAAAATGAAATGTTGAGGCCATGAGGATGTTAAAATCATCAGTGTCTGACATATGGAGAGGCTGACAAAACTGGATCTATTCAGCCTGGACAAAAGAAGACTCATGGGGGGTATCTCATGAGAGTGTATAAATAAATATCTGATGGGAGGGAATGAAGAAGACATTTAGATAGTGTCCAGTGACAGGACAAGACAGAATGGCAACAACCATATATACACACACACACACACATACACACATGCACAGACACACAGGGAATTCCTGTTGAGGTCTTTTTTCGGGGAGAGTGGTCAAACACTGGAGGATGTTGCCCAGAGAGGTTGTGCAGTCTCCATCCTTGTGCTATTCAAACCCCACGGGACATGGCGCTGAGCAGCCTGCTCTAGGTGACTCTGCTTTAAGCAATGGATTAGACTACGTGATATCCAAATTTTCTTCCAGTCTCAACTATTCTACAGTTTTGTGAATCTCTGAAGGATTTTTTTGCATATTTGCACATACAGAAAACATGCATCAGAATCCAAACTTCATGCTAGCTGAGGATTGGGATTGTGGTACATTTTCCAGGTAGCTTTTGCACTTGAAAACATATTTTAAAAATATTAATATTCAACTATATCTTATTACTTGGACTTTAAAATATTTTAGTTAAAAGCTAGCAGTATTTTTGAAGAGCTTCTTTTTAAATTTCAGATTTCTTATAATTTTTTCATATTTCATTATATTTTCTTAGGACCATAGTTCCTTCCTCTTGAAAAAGGTATTAAGAGCAAAACCAAAGACTCCACGACCTCTACAGGTAACCTGCTCCGATGTTTTACCATCATCTTTGGAAATAACGTTTCCTTATGTCTAGGCATAGTTTCCCTTGCTGCAACTAAATCTATTGCCCCTTATTCTTCCAGCCTGTCCCCCTAGGAATCCTCTGGCTCCATATACATTACAAACCATCAGCAGTACCAGCAACTAAGCAGCAGGGCAAACTCCAGCTTATACGATAGGCATCCATCAAACAAGATTAAGGGGAGGTCACATAATATGTTACTGTCAACTAATGAGGTGGTTATAAAAGAATGGATGCACTCTTTCCATCTGTTCCAATTGCCAAGTAATAAAGAACTCATCCAAACTATACCTTTTGATAGAGTTATATGAACAATGAATTATGAGGTAAGATAGGTTAACTTAAACCTCTTTCGTAGTTACTCAGATTTATTATAGTCAGTGAAAGTGATCAGATGTAGCTGAGGACAGTGTTTAATGTAATGAACTCAAACAATTATAAATGGCAAAGGGACAAAATTTTATCTTCAAATTCTTAGCTTCACCTGATGTTATGTGAGAGGAATACATTACATGTCTTCAAATCTGAATTTGTTGAAGGAAGAGCTTAAACGTGAATGGTTTGAATAGTGAGTTCTGTGCCAATTAAGTACTGAGAGACACTGTTATGCTGGAATGTGACCATTTTTCTGCTGTTTAGGAACTTTAGAATTTAAGGAAAGGGATCTAAGAAAAGAGAGGCTGGACATTTTAGGCCAAAAAAAATTACACAGTAGCAGCAGATTCAAAAAATGAGCCAAGTTTAGAGAATATGTATGCAGAACTGCAGAAAGAGATAAGCAGATATCCATCAGCAACAAGATAAGCAGGTTCGTTTCCCAGCAGAGTCCCCCAGACTCATAGAATTTCCTAGGACTAATGGGATATCAACTCGCACTGCAGCTGGCATTAAATGCATAAATACAAGCGCATGTGCATGCATACACATACACACATATTTGTATGCATGAGAGGACACGTACAAGAACATGTCAGAGAAAATAAAAACAGCCTGCACTTGTATTTCCTCCACTTCTGTGAAAACAGCATCTTGGGAGCCTTGGAGGAAAAAAAAAACCCTCTTTTTTTCATTACCACGTTTCACTCTTTCACAGTACTTCACAGCCACTAAGGTTTGGAAGAATCAATGCCAACCTGCTTTTCATTGCAAAGATGTAGTGGAAGTGGATCTCCTTCTCTTGGCTAGAGCAAAGCACAGACCCCCTGCAGGGAAAACACGCCTTGTGCAGCACGTTGGGCAAGGGCAGGCCGATCTTCAGAATATTGAAAGCACTTGTGGTCATGTTTGGAAACAGTAGTGGAAATAGTTTTGGTATCGCTATGCAGGCTTTACACTTTAAAGGATGTCTGGCACAGAAAGAGAGCAGGATTCAGGTTTGGATCAGGAAGAAATTTTCCCAACAGAGCCACTCTGTTAACTGGACAGAATGGGACTTTGGGGCTTGCAGTGTATGTCCTGTCAGTTGCTTACTATACCAATAAGTTCTGAGCATGCTAAGAGAAAACGTCATTTGAACATTCATCAGGAATAAAGAGCATCATTAAATCAGGCAGCTCTGCAAAGGACTTAAAAACGGTATTTATTTGTTTTAGAAGTCAGCTTTCAAACAGAGCAAATCAAGGTAGAGCTCAAATATTTAGAGAATATATATAAAAGAAACAATTATTTCTTCCATTCCAGTTCAGCTCATTGTAATTTTTTTTTCACTCTCACACTATACCATAGATTCCTGTGTCAGTAACTTTTTCACTCATTATCTTTATGAGATAACACGTTATCTTGAACTCTGACTTGTACAGATTATACAAGTGGTGTGGTTTTGCCCCAGCCGAGAGCTGGGTACCATGCAGCTGCTTGCTCTTTAAGGGGGAGTTGGGGGTGTCAGGGTGGGAATTGAGCAAGGGGGAAAGGGAGAGAAAAGAAAACCAGAGAAACCAAAACCTCATGGGTTGGGGTAAGGATAGTTTACTGGGATAGCAGAAAGATAGATACAATAATAATAATAACCGGACTTCAGAGCACAATATACAAGACTGGTGCTACACAAAACAGTTTGTCACCGAACCACACAACTCAGGCCGTACAGCTCAGAGCTGTCCAGACCGTCCCCAAAAGCAAGAGTCCTGGAGTTGCCTGCTCCTCCTCTACCAGTCCCCCTTTTATGCTGAGCATGCTGTAATTGGCATGGAATACCACTCTTTGGCCAGTTTGGGTCACCTGTCCTGGCTGTGCCCCCCACCTTCTCGTCAGCAGGGAAATATGAATAGATGAAAAGTCTTTGAGTGCTTGGCAACAGCTAGAACATCAGTGTGTTATCAGCACTGCTCTCATCCTAACTCCCAAACATGGCATTCCATCTGCTGTTAGAAAGATATTAACTCTATCCCAGCCAGAAACAGGACAACAGGTTTGTACTATTTTATATTTGAGGCCAAATATAATCTGTTGCAAACAATGATGCCCCATTAATTTCAGTTAAAATATGTTGATTTTCATCAGTAGACCATCAAAACAATGGCATTTACATGGAATTTCTTTTAATAATGCTTATGTTGGCAAAATGTGTGTATTAGCACTGTAACAGCAAGAGTATTAGTAAAAAAGATATAGATCAGGTTGTAAATATTATGTGTGAGAGAAAGAAGGTTAGAGGGGCTTTGTTGAAGAAGGCTGAAATCCACTGAGAGTGCAATATGTCAGCCTGAATCACTATTTCCCACCCAGTATGAATTTCAAGAGACATAAATGGAAATGAGAGAGAAGCTAACTTCCGACAGATGTTAGCAAGACTTTTCACTTAGCACATAAACATATGGAATGGCCTATCAGGCACTATTGCTGAGGCAAAACACAAGGATCGTTCAAGAAACAATTAGATGCTGTTCAGAAGAAATGGAATACTTAACATGGATGAGCCCTGATGGGCTAATAGTCCTGATGGGTAAACCTCTTCCAACTAAAACATTTTATGCTGTTATATTCATTGGAATGTAAATATCACTTCAGTAGCATCTCTTTACTTCTTGGCTTGGTGGGGGTACTGTTTCATTCCATCTCATTTTCACTAAGAAGAAAAAAAAAAAAGAAATGTTTGTTGTGCAGTTTTAACAAAGAAAAGCAAAATCTGCCACACGCAGTGTTCCCCTCTCTTTTTCCTTGCATATAACTGACTTACAGAAGCACAGGAGATATGAGATGGCAGCAACTGAGTTTCATTTTTATATGTTATGATATGTTCAGATATTTGAAGAAAGGCTAGCTGTCTCAGAGAAAGCGGCTCAAAGCAGCTTAAGTTGGAAATGCTGGTTCTGAACCAAATTCTGAACCCTCCAAATTGAAAGATGAAACACCTGCTCGTGCTTTTCTCTTCTTTCCAAAACCCCAATATCTTGCCTCTTTTCATATCTGTTTCACAGTAGCAAGCAAAGCAGCTTATCAGAGTGCTTCTTACAGGACCATATGGAGACCACAGGTTTCTCAGATGAATTATTCATCATTCTGGTGTTCCTGAAGTAGATTTAGGATCCATACTTCCACTGAAATTTTTCTGTCCAAATGTAGAGTGGCACCAGGCAATATATTTTGTCTTAGTTTTCCTGTGTGCTCTCTGTCAGAGGTGAGAAACCCAAAATATCTATCCAAATACATAATATCTATGCTTTAAACAAAATATTACTGTATTATTTGGAAAATTAAGATTCAAAAAAAAAGCTTCATAAGCTTGAAAAAACAACAAAGAACATCAGTCCATCCTCTCCTGATTGTTTCAAGTTGAAGAAATTATTTCCTATCTTTTTAGAACTACTGTTGAACTAAAAAAAAAAAGAAAAAAAAAACAGCTCTCAGCACTCCCCTAATTAAAAGCAGCATGAATTAACAGATATTTGCAGTTTCAAAGCCATTGCCACAGGTATGTCGCTGTTGCAGTGAGATACTGGTTCAGGATCAGCAGGGTAGGTAGGCAGTCTACCTTACACTACCTCTTGAGTGAGTGGCAGACTCTTCATGTATTAAAGACTGACGTACGTAATGCCAATTCAGAAATGATAAGTGTTCTGAAATAGAAAAAGTGTTTTGATTCTGGGAACAGCTTCACAGATAGATGATGAAATGAAAATGGAACAAAAGAGCTGGTCAAACCCTTGTCACAGCAAAAGGACAGAATAAGGTAACAGTAAACTTCAGTTTCCACAGCTTATTCTATTACAATAAAAATTAGATTTGCATGTGTACTTTTGGTTAAAATCACTCCAGACCAGCCCCCTTCCCCCCAGTATGGTCCCAACTGTTTCTGCCATTGTTTTGCTTAACAACCTGTTAAGCACTCAGCAAAATAGGAAAATTTAAAGCAAATAAAGGAGAGCACGTTTGCTCTGACTAGAAGTATCCAGTCTTCCCAGAAATGTCAACTGGCTAATCACAATTAAAAATGCTTGTCATTTCAAAAAGGTTGTAATTTTAATAATGAGGTTTTATTGAAGGTGTATTTAAAAAGAAATCAAGTATTAAAAACAGTTCTAATAATGAATGCACTCTTTGTCAAAGAGGCATAGAAAGGAATTTATTGACAGGTGAAATATTCATATAGGACATCTGTATGAACAGGGCATCTAATAGTTTTGTCCCTGGAGTCAGATGGCAGCAACCTAGTTTTCACATAACAGCAGAGTACATAATATGTGCCATTTATTTAACAAAGCAAATACTTTTTTTGGTAAATGCTTTTCTTGCATTTTCTATCCTTCCTTCCCATTTCTATTTCCCCACTATCAATGATGCTATTTAAATTGATAAGAATGAGAACATAGAATTAAAATACTAAGGCAAGGGCAGACATTTGGAAGTTATGTGAATCACTGCAGTATTTTCACTTCCATCAGCTAAATAATAAATAAATAAACAAAAGTACTATCAATCTTCATTTTTTTGTGGTGTAAGAAGATCACCAGCTGATTCAAACAAATACTTACCCCATGTTGTACTACTGCACAGCTGGATGTATGACAGAATGGTGAGCTAGGACTGATTCAATAATATTTCTCTTTGAAGCATTTGCCCATCACTTCCATCAGCAGCAAGTTTTACTTTGAAGAGCATTTTCTGTGGCAATACTGCATCCCTGTGTTGTCAAGCCAACAGTAGCTTGAACCTCATTGAAAAGTAATATAATAAAACTGAAACTTTTTCTTAGTAGAATTTTACTGCTCATGAGCTTTCACCTTGAAATTTTATACATCTCTGGGTGCAGATTTATAAACTGTTTTTGGTTGGTTTGAGTACAGGCTGAGAAGTTTTGTATTTCAACACCCTACAATTTTTATCATGTAAGTACCTATAATAGAAAAATTTTTAATTTAATTCCTAAATATTGCAGTGAAAGAGAACCATTCCAGTGAGAAAGAGATGAATAATTAGGCTACCTTTGTAAAAACGAAGAGCAATGTAATCAAGCAAAGTGATATTTTGAATACAAGCTTCCAGCATTCCAGATACATATACTGTGCACCATTACCACTTCTAAGTTTTGCCTAATGGCCTATTGAACATCCTGTGATCACACCTCACAGATTAAACAGCTACCTTCTACAGATTCCCTGTAAAATGGAGCATTGAGTGAACAGCCTTCTCAGACATTTTTTTTACCAGTGTGTGACCAACATTGTAAGTTGCAGTCAGAATAAACTTCTGCATATAGTTCTGCATAAACTCTGCTGAAAAGTTATACAAGACAGTCCATTCACTATAATCAATGATGTTAAAAATGTCCAGAAGGTAGGTAATGAAACAGTGTTTGGGTAGGTAAAAGGAGGGAGATGAGGGGAAATTTCTGTGTGTCTAGATGTCAGAAGCAAGGCCAGAAAGCACAGAGTGCATGCTTTCCATTGTATTGCTCTAAATATGCCAGAGCCTTTGAACAAAAGGTTGTTCAACAAAACATTCAGCTTTTTGTACCATAGAAAAATACTTTGTCCATTATCTAGTTCTAGCTGCTCCTCCAGGAATTAACATCTCTCTTGTTGGAAGACCTATGCCAACATGCTCCTTAACAAATATTATTGTGCTTTCTCATTCACTTATTTGATGACATTTTGAGGTCAAGTATTGCTACTGGTAGCCAGTAAAGAAAAAATGGTATCTTCTGGGGCTTATAAAATATAAAAAAATTGCTGTTCTGAAATATAGATTGACCTTTGTGTTATTCTCTAAGTTGTCTGTGCTAATGTAGATAAGTTGTTTAGTTTTCTAAGAACGTGGTGTATGAGCATCATTCAGTTATACCGTGATGAAAATAATAAAGATACTTTAGTGCAAGCCCTGCTGTATTGTAATAAAGTGTTAGAAAATATGTTCATTTTTAATTGTTTCATTCCTGGGATTATGTCTGCCCAAGGCAAGAGAGAATTGCGTATGTATTTCTCTGGTGTGCAAAAACATTTATTCAGAATATATGCAAATCAACCAAACAATCTCATAAATGGCAGTACTGAGCTGATAGTTAATGACAGTAAAAGCTGATAACTTAATGATGAAAGAAAAAAAAAAGGTGCCATGACTAATTAATAGGCTGTAACATTTTCAGAACTGGATGGTTAGAAAAAAAATGAAATCCTTAACTCTTACAAAACTGTTTCCTGAGGTTGAGAAGTGGCATGTTTTTATTCCACAAGGCAGGAAAAAGTCTTGACAAAGGAGATACACAACAGGTTATGACAGTTACTTAATCCATGCTACCTCTTGTAGACAGGAGTTCCTGCTTCCAGTGGATTATATTTTAAAAATCCACTCTTGGGCAAAAATTTCCTGACACAACAACAGACCAGGACCTGCTAGAAGAATTGGTTGTGCTGGCCATGGAAATGCAAAATGGAATTTAGTAGAAGAAATCTGGTGAATGGGAAAATCACAAGTGCAGTTTGATACACAGAAATTCTTAGTGACAGAAAAGAAATAGAAAGGCAATGTCCCTTAAAGAAAAATGAAATCCATAGATGGGAAGTGTTAGTGTTAGAGTTTGATTTGAAAAGGAAGGATATGTCTTTTAATGGAATTTAAACTATAAAGGGATAAGTCATTGTGGAAAAATCTTTAAAGTTATTAAGCTTGCAATTACTATTATATTCTTCTTTTTGCTAGCAAAACCTTTCAGGGGAGGTTTGTTATTTAGAATCACTGAATCACAGAATTGTTTGGGTTAGAACATCATCTAGTTCTAACTCCCCTGCCATGGGCAGGGACACCCTCCACTAGACCAGGTGGCCCAAAACCCCATCCAACCTGGCCTTGAACACTGCCAGGGAGGGGGCAGCCACTGCTTCTCTGGGCAGCCTGTGCCAGTGCCTCACCACTCTCTCAATGTAGAATTTCTTCCTAATATCAAATCTGAATCTACCCTCTTTCTGATTAAAGCCATTACCACCCTGTCCTATCACTTCACTCCCTGATAAACAGTCCCTCTCCATCATTCCTTCAGGTACTGAAAGGCTTCAGTAAGATGGTCCTGGAGCATTCTCTCCAGACTGAACAGCCTCAACTTTCTTTGCCTGTCTTCAAAGGAGAGGTGCTGCAGCCCTCTGATCATCTACATGTTTCTTGCTGACATGAACAAAACTGTTGTGTGTGATCTCCTTTGAGTCTTAAAAAAGCACAGAGATCTCACTGTTGTCAAATCACAGGTAGTTTGAGGTAGTTTGAGATAGCCAATGGGCTCTCCAAATAGGTTCAAAATGAACAGGCTTTGAGAAGCATTAAAAGATAACTGCTTGCTTTGGGGAGAGGTGGACTAGATGACCTTTAAATGTCCCTTCCAACCTAACACATTCTATGATTCTGTTCTATATCACATTACCAGAAAGAAATGAGTGGAAGGTTGTAATGGTATGCAGGAATGTTCCAGGAGTAAACAGGATCCATAAGAAAATCAACAAACAAGAACACACTGCAGCTTCATAACAGCCCTCACCTTTATCTTTCTCTTCTATGATTGCATCAGGAAACAGTGTTCCAAAACTGCAGAGAGCTGAAATAGCTTCTGTTCAATCAACTCATACAGGTCTTGCCTCTTATTTTAATTTATTGGAGACGAGTGAGATGAAGAGGTTTTAACATACTGAATGATAACTAACAGGGGATGATTCTCAAAAGGTTTGGAGTTTCATTGCTTGGAACTTACCAGAACCAACACAGTCATAGCATCTCAACAGAAAGACCCACAAAAAGTTTCTGAAAAGATTTCTTGTGTTGCCTGGTTCACCTGGGTTAAAAATACCACACAAAAACTGCTTTTCTCACTTGACTCCAAACACTGCAAGGAAGATTATTGATAGTAGTCATTAAAAGGGACAGGTGTTTTTTCTGGCTGTTGTAACAGCTGGCTGCATAATTCAATCCGATTAATATGTAAGGATTCACATATGGAAGGGTATTTTATGGATAGATGGAACAAGTGACAACATTTAACAAATGACCTAAAATAGGTCTCAGGGTGTTTCTGTTTCTAGCCCTGAGAAACCTATATTTGGGGACTGACTTGCAGATGCATATTCATGTTTACTATGTTTCTTAATAAACAGGTGGTACTTTTGAATTTTGTGGTGCCTTCAAATCAGCATTAAGTCTCCCACTTTTTCTAAATAATATATAGAAGCTTAAAACTGACAAGACACACCCCCCTAAACAATCCCAAAACGAAGAAATTGATAGTAACATCCAACTATAATCAGAAAAAAAGGTTAAACTTTTATTTTATCAGATGACAAGAATTGCTTCTTTTCCAGAAACACATAGAATGCAAAATTATATATAGAATGCCCAATCTAAAGACATAGGAAATGAATGCAGAGAATTCTGTCTTGTATGAGGTGGGGGACTAAACTGAGCGCATATATTTTAGCTCATGCTTCGGCAAAAGAGTGGAACTAAAAAGCTCTCATCAGAATTTTCTAAATATGAAAACTTAGTATATTACATCTACCTCTGTTATAGTGCCCATAACATTTCACACTGATATTTAGTTCCACATCACAACAATTGATCTCTGAGTACTCACCCAGAAAAGAGAAAACAAGCTTATTTTCCTTTGCCTTGGCTTTGCACACATCAGCATTGTTTTTAACCTTTGAAACTTCTGTACTCCTGGGGTCTGAGGCTTGCAGATTTTTAAGCCTTTCCACTAGGATACTATAAACACACTTTAAGAAGTGACACGCACTACATGTGGGGAAGCATAAGTTACGCGATACACCCCTGAGAGTGAAGAGCAGCTGGTGTAGGCAAATATTTGTATGCACCTGAGAGGCTTCTCATTTAAGGACCTCTCCAAGTGAAGTGTGGGGCTTGGCTAAGCACTTTCAACTCAAATCCAGCTTTTTTTTTTCTTTTAACTTTTGGCTGGATTTACTTCTCCAGCTGTAGAATAAACTGCTTGGTTATAAATGTTAACCATTAACTATTGCAGTAAGCACAAGGAAGATTGCACTCATATAACAACAGAAGAATAGAAACTATGACTTCTTGTCTATGTGGCATCTCTGTGAGCCATTGAGAACAGAGAGGAATTCTGCATTTAACCTCAAGGACACGCAGATCGGTTGGTTTGTATCTGAATGTTCACTAGCTCATATATCTCATAGTTTTATATTATGTAGTATCAAAAAAAAATAGCCACTGTTATGTCAAATGAGATTTTGAACTTAGCTCAAACTAAAAAAGAAAAAAATTTAAATTCAGGCAAGTAGCAACCTGAAGCAAGGGGAAAACCGTATATTTAACCTTACTCACCCAGTTCAGTGTTTTCTGAGTACCACCCAAATTGATTAAATCTTTTTTTCCAAAATATAAGCTTTGATTAATTGTCTCCAAACAGTATTTATGCAAATACATATTGTAAAAAAATATACAGAAATGAGCATAACAAAATCTGAATTTCACATAAGCTTTCTGCCTGGCATATGAGCTTTTTAATCACAAAACCCCCTGCAAACCCTGCAGTTGCTTAATTCCTACTAGTGAGCTGAAATGAAAAAGAAATTATTCTGACCTGGACAAAGAAGATGAAGAACATATAGGGATAAAAAAAAGTAATTTTGCTTTGAAAGGGTAAAATATTTTGTTCTATCCAAATTAGATTTTTCTTCTTTTTAAAATTTTACGAGAAAATGTAGGCAAAATGAACTTAAAAATAAGAACAGCCAATAATAATAAAACATTAAAATAAAAATACAGACCTTTCTGATTTTAAAAAAAATGTTATTTTAAGATTCATAGAAAATGAATTCAACAGAAATTCACGAGTGTTTTGGCTGACTGCCTTCTAAAGTCCCTATAAAATTAACATGCAAACAAAAGTATTAGTTCCATGTGAATGTGTGAACTGACAACAACTCTTGCATGACCGGGTTCTAGCATCCAGAGTGGTATTAATTTGTATACTGTAGCTCATACAGGGATGGATATTAGGATCTGAAAACCAAAAGTAATGATAACTCTCTTTCAAATTGCTAGACCATGAAAGAGGCTAAGGCAGTTCTCACTTCTTTGTGGATGGAGAAACCTGGGTTAATTCTCTCCTTCCATTCCTTTTGCCTTTTACACCTAAGAAAGGTTTTTGGCATTATTACTCTTCACACAGAAGTCCCTGTTTTGACTTGAAGTGGGGTAGTGATTTTATATGTACAGGACTCTGCTGTGTCTGCTTCACTCTAAGTAGTATGAAGTAGCTCAGGTCAAACAGGTTTGACCTCAGTGTTCCTGTGTGGAATCTTGAAGAACTGAAAAAGAAAAGGTGGAATAACCGTTTCGGGTGTTTTTTTCAATAATAGTCTATTTTGTCATGAAAACCAAACTCATATTTGAGGGTGGTGTATGTGGTCTAGACTTCTGATTTCTTTCTCTCCTAGCTTTTTCTCTGTCCTTAGGAAAAACCAACTAACCAAACAAAAGCCCCACAAACAGGCACTAAGTTTCATTTTTTCATTCAAAATATCTGCCTTTATTTGGATTGTTTTATTAGTAGTATTAGGAATCTTTTATTTTCAACATTTAGTTCATCTGTTTTTATCTTTGCTCTACGATATCCATGAAATGTCATCATGGTATGAGACAGACTTTTGGAACTGAGAGTTTGACTATGAAGTACTGGAGAAAGAGATTGGTATTTCTTCTTGGAAAGGGAAAGAAGATGATAAACTAACTTTTGAATTAGATAAATTATGCACATTGGACCAAATCTGGAGGTATGTACTGAGCCAAAAACATTCCATTGATTCAAGAATCATTCGGACCATGTAAGAGGTAAATGAAAATGAGGGTTGTATTTTTCTCAGTGATAATGGGATGGCCAGTAGATTGGAAAAGGACAAAGCTACCCCTCAAAGCATAGTCTGAGATGGGTCCATCAGTGGATGACTGTGTTCCCCAAGCCATAAGGACTGGCCTCTTCTTACTCTGCCAGCATGAAAACAGATTTGCAAAGTCTGTTTTTGCAAAGGGGGATGGGCATTGCTCTGTTTAACATGTATGTGCCCTGTGAGATCAGTGTAAAGAGGATGAAGCTGCAGGTTGAGAAGTGGCCAAGATTGCTTGACATGGGCAGGTGTGTCAAGAGTAAGCCCAAAGGCAGAACACTGAACTTTGTGTGACACTGCTCCTAACTCCTCCTTACTGTTCACTATGCCTCCCAGGTAAAACTGAGTCCCATGAGAGAAATCCCTGGTCTGGTCTCAAAGAATTCAGAGTTACGTACAGACTTGGCATAAAAGTGGGTGCTCCAATTATATCTACAAGTTTATACTTCAAATTTAAGACTGAGATATCCAGTATATATAATTATCATATAATTTATGAAAAACTATACTCCAAAACATAATAAAAAGAAAAAAAAGATATTGATACTGAAGTTATTTTAATAACATGCAAGATTTTATGAGTTCAGGCAAGAAAAAAGTACCCTTGCATTTCAGGTCACACTAAAGAATAAAGTTTACTGCAATACTTTTGTCATTGATAATACTTTTAATTAATTTTTGTGTGTTTGTCAGAGCAAGAAGGATCATTTATGAAACACAGCAGCTATTAAAATTAAAATTATTTGCAAACATCCTAATTTTCAACATGATAGAAAATTTGGAATAACCAAAAATGATTTTAAAATTAAATAAATTTTCTTTTTTAGAAAAGGTTATTTTAAGGTGTTTTTTTTTTTTTTTAATTTGGAAATGTTATCAAAGCAGGAAAAAAAATCGTTAGACCTCTACTTACTTATGTATTTAATTTTAGAGAGGAATTGATTAGCCAATGATGCTGACAGGTGAATAGAAAAGTTTTAGTAATGCATTCATGAAAATACTGAGGAAGACAGAGTGAATGGCCATGTCAGATGTTTCAGTTTGCTGACCTTGGTAAACTGTACAGAGATTTATCACAGTAACAAAGAAATAAGATGAACATATTTACTAAAATAACTAGAACTCTGAGCCATATTTACCACAGGACTAACTTTGACTTTATATTGTGGTCTATTACAGCCACAGAAGACTGTGGTTACCAGTTAAAGGACCAAATCAAAGATTCACTATTTACTGAGATGTATATCCCATAATTTTTCTTCTCTGAAGTATTTCATAAAGCCCTGTGGTACTAGTATATAATATGTAAATCAGATTAATATAAGACCATGGTCTCCAGGACTGTCAGTACAGTAGTTCCCTGCAGTATTAAAGTCCACAAGACCCGGTTTTTAATCTATTCATAAGCAATGAAGGAAATACATGTTGCTTGCAAAAATAGCTACACCTTTTGGAAGGACAACCAACCAGATGCTTTCATTTCTAGGTTTGCAGCCATGGGGATGCAAGAAAAGTGAGGTGTTAGTCCTGGGACTTTACACCTAGGATTTCAGTAATAAATGTTGCTGTGTTAGCAGTACATTAAAGTTTTTTAAAAGTTTCTGCTATCCAAAAGCAATGTTTAACTCTTACTTTAAGGACAAGCTTTGCCTTCATATGTCTATTTACAGGTAAAAGTACCTATGGGGTATGTGCGTGGATTCATATAGCAGCTGCTTTGTTTGAGACCACCTCTTAAAAAAGCAGCATTTTATAACTTGCTGTGTGGTGTAACCTTATAACCTATAGAAGAGGTTTGGCTTCTGTACAATTGGGCTGAAACACTACAGTGTACCCGTTCAGATATTGTTCTCTGGTACACACAGGGTATGGCAGGCAGCTCATAAGGTTCCCCCATGGATACAAGACCAGGGAAGAACTTTTAGAAGAACCCGTGGGACAGAAACAACCTATTTTGTTTCTGCAAGTCTATGTGCTAAGGAAGCAGCAGCTTTGGATAGTTTCTGTGCTATATTTTCCTTAATATGCAGTATAGAAATCTGTCGCAGAGTTCAGTTCCACTGAAGGAGGAGCACAAATGGACTTTTGTGAAGAATGGAGGTGTGAGACCCTGCTCAAAACTGTTAGAGCTGTCTCTAAAAGAGCAGGGGGTCCATGTTCTAATGCATGTCAAAACTCAATGGTGTGGAACACTAATTAGGTTGTCAACATGTCCTTGTCTTCCTTCACTTTAATTTTTGTTGCTATTTTAACAAAACGAAATCACAAATTAGAGAAAGAGCTCTAGGACAAATTTGAGAAATCAATAACCAATCTTATGATATATGAGAAATAGCTTTTTGAGTTTTGTAAAAAAGAATTATATTTACCTCAAAGGTACTTACTTGTTTTCAAAACAAAGCCAGAAACACATTAGAAATCAGCAAATATGATTTAAACACTTTTGTAGAATTCCGTTTTAGTGGATGCTTTTGTATTCCTTAAATACTTTAGGAAAGCTCACATTAGCCCTTATTAGTGAGTACTCACTTCCTTAGCCAGTGGCGAATGTTAGGGTGATTAAAGGGAACAGAATTAGTTCTTATTGATTGAAATATCACCTTTTTCATTACAATACTTTTTTTTAATGCAAGATTAAGTGGAAAATTGTGCTGACTCTGACTTCTGTTCTATTTATGTATATATGCATATATACTCAATCACAATTGCAACTTTTTTTTTGTGTTCAAAAATATAGTTGCCTGGAGAAACTAAGGAAATCTGTTGTGTAAATTCCCTGTTGTGTAAATTATTATGTACCTTTAATGGACTTAATAGGTGATCAGAGCCTGAGGGCTGGTTGTTTGACTTATATACATATTTTTAAGTATAGCATTCAATTAAAGAAACACCAGTTTCTGCTATACCTTATTACATATGGAACAAGATGTGTTGATGGTAATTGCAGTCTAACAAGTTTGACTGTTCAGCACATACAAAACAGTGGGTGAACTGACTTCTATGAATCAAAATGAATTAGTTATGTACCTTTAGGAGACTTTAGCATTGATGGTAATTTTCTGATAGACTCATTGCCATCAGGTCAGACTACTTGGCAATAGTAGGTTCTTGCATGAAGTTTTATAGAAAGGTTACTCTTATTTCTGCTATTGAGATCCTGTCTTCACAGGGCATCCGGCAGCATAGGGGAAAGTGAGGAGATGACATTTCAGGCACACATTGCTTTATGAGTGTAGGGGTATGACTCTGATGGGTGGCTGAGGGAGTCCTCTCAGAAGGTTCAGAAAGGACCACCTTGCTTTCTAAACTGCTTCTCAGAGAGGACCTGAGGTGTGGCTAGGTCCAGTCGCAGTCACAGACTTGGTCAATGGTTTATGTCTAAAGGATTATATATATAGCCACATATCAAAGTCAGTGTCTGCCTGTCAGAGTCCTCAAAGGACTTTCACTGAGCCGTTTTTGCAAAGTTGAAACTAATAGAAAGTTTCTTAAAGTGACAGATATAAAAAGTTCAGGATTGCCATTGATAAATGCATTACTGCAATAATGCTAATGTATGACTATGATTATAATTTAAAGATTCTATTATTATAATTAAATGCTAGCAAAATATTATCCCAGGTATTCTCACCGAAAGAGTGAAATTACGATTGCTTACCAGGAAGGTGACCCTGTCTTGGATAGAGGAGAAGGAGCACAGCCCATTGGCTGCCTTTTCAGTGTCTTTAACCTCTTCTCACCCTCCACTCCGCCCTTGGTGTAAGTTCCTCAACACCGTTTATATGCCAGTCCTAGCTGTTGCCTCCAAGGGATAATGTTTAACATGATTTGGCTGGAGAGTTGAGTACTATAGTTATATATGTACAGCATGTACCCCTTTTTTCTCATTATCATATTTTGGGGTATCAAATTTGGCATTAATTTCAGTAAATGAAGCAAAATATCTCACTCTGGGCACTCTGGCCTTCAAAATTCTGAGCAGAAACTTCCTGTTTATTCTACATTCTGTAGCTAAAGTAGGGCCATCCTGCTGCCCTAAGACTCCCTTCTTTTGCTGCTTCTCACAATAAAATTGTGGATTTCCACCCACAATGTTGATCTAAGAGACAAACAAGACATCAGTGTTTTCAACCCCTTATGAGAAATTCTCACACTGAGCTGAAGTTCTGAATCCATATCCCAGGGGAATGGGTGGAGATTTCCAGTCTACTGAACACCATCTATTCCATATACATGGAGGTCCTGTGCTTTGTGTAACCTTCTCTGTCTCAGGGCCATCTTTGTCATCCCTTTTCAAAGCAGATTAACTTTGCTGACATGCTGCTTCAGAGAGGCTTTATGCAGGTGTAGCAGTGCTTCTTCCCTTTTAGGATTAGAGCCTATAAATACATGTCAACTTTGCATTTATTTGTTTGCAATTTTCTAGCGAAAATGTTTTCATCTAGGGTGGAGACGTTTTTTTCATAGTTCTTCCTAATTTGAGATGTTCATTTGACCTTGAAAAGTTGTAGCTTCTCTTCTGTGTATTGGGGATAACACAGTTCCTAGGAAAAGATGGTAATGTCAGAAATTACAGCCTCATAAAGCCCTTAATTCTCATCATAAAAATAATATATAAAGTAGAGAACTATGAGGGTGCCTTACATATTGCACTGTCAGGTTTAGGAGCACTACAATAAAATTTACAATGCCTTTTTATTTGATAGTGGGTAAGAAAGAAAGAAAGTGTAGCTTAAAAATTGCCATGTTATAAACAAGTGAGCTTTTCAGGGTGTGGAGGAAGGGAAGCTGGAAGCATGAGATGCTGGGCTTTGGGGCTTTTACTACATCTTTAAAACAATGCTTCTGAGAACCCCAGATGTTCACTCCAGGTGAAGTTTTTAAATACATGATGGGCTAAAATTTTAAAATTCTGCTCATTATGAGCCAAATGCTTTTCTCAGAGCATTTCAGAATGCAGATAACAAAAATAACTTTAGGAGCTTCTGAGAGCACAATCAGAGAGCATAGAAAGAGCTCATTTGGGCAGAAGGCACCAGATGAAATCCCAAACGTGTTGTGGCCAAGGGGAGTTTTCCGGCTGATACTAATGAAGGCAAGATTTCACCCAATTTCTCTAGGAATATTTCATCACCTGTCCTCTGAGCAGTCGTAATCATCTTCATCGTTACTACTTCCCATTCTGATTAGCACTGGATTTCATGGCTAAATGTCTATCATGCCTTTCTGTGCCCAACATACAGAGAAGATAGTTCATCTCATCTCCCACCTGTAATTCAAGTCTCTAGCTTGAACAAGGCAAGGTCATATTTCTACCTTCAAATGGTGGCTGAAATTATGGTTTCTGTAAAATTTCAAGCTTTTATCAACTTGGGGTGCAGAATATAACAGATGTTTGCTTCATTATTTTCTTAAATGCTTCACTGAAGATGCTTTGTATGCAAGATGTATGGAAACATATGAACAGGAGTAGAGTACACAGAATATGAAAAGTTATACACAGCAGGCATAAGTACAAACATTCAAGGTCCAAAACTAAAAGGTCAAGATGCATACAAAGGTATTATTTCCCCCAGGGTCACTCATCTTCAGCTGAACATTTTGCCTGGGAGGGACAGGCTAAATTTTCTCACACTTTGCGTAGTGTGCTGGCTGCCAGAAATTGCTGAGGAGTCTGGCGTCTTGCAGAAGTATGTTTTATTCTGACCCAGGTAGTGTTAGTCTTTTAATATGTGAGCTTGCTACTGAATTCAGTGAATAGATATAAATACATGTAGAAAAGGGGTGACATAGTGTCTTTAAGATGGAAATACTGAAATGGTGTAGTGCTTGAAAGATTTTGAAAGCTAACATTTATATTTGCTTACTTGCAAAACTGTGGGTCATAGAAATAGCTCTGTTTTCCTTCAGAGATTCACAGTGCTCTGGTAAATGTTTTCATACATGGTTAATCTTTCATACATCATTATGTGGGCACAAAGTAAGTCTATCAAAAATTTAAAACATCCAGTTGTTGTTCTGGAAGGCAGCAGATGCTGAATATTTCACAGATGCCTTCCTCCCATTTGTTTGGTTTCACCACTTATGTGGAGATAACTGAAGCACATTTTCCAAGCCTCAGCAGTGCACTTGATCAGCACTCTGGTGGCAGATGATCTTCAGTGTAATAGTGTCCAACAGGTGTGAAAGGGCAGAATGGGACTTTCATTGGAGTGTATAATGGATGTCTGCTAATTGCATTCTGCTGCTCTAAACTCTTGTACAGGAATCTCACACGCTTGTCACTCTACAATACATGGGAAGGGCTGGGAGACCTATGGTTTGAAGAAAACTACCCTCTTCCTTCCTCACAGCCTTACAAGTACTTCACTCATAGTAAATGGATTTGTTCCCAAAGCTAGTAGGCAGCTATCAAGTTGTGGTAATATATCCTCTTTCTGAACTTACACCTGTCACATTTTTTTTCTCTTTGTCTTTCTTAACAGAAGTAAGTGCCAATTAAATTAGTTTTTATTTATTGTTCTAAGAAATATAATTTGTCACATTTTTGTAAGAGTTGGAACTTCAATAATTTTAGTCATCATTTTACCTTTAGTATGCTTAAAATGGCTTACAGAAGGGATTTAATCATGAACTTCTGTCTTTCCCTATGAATTACTAGCATACTACTTGGTTAATGTTCTTAAGCTTTTAGAGTAATTGAAACGTTGGGTTAAATCTTAGGAAGAATTAACTACCGATATTTTTAGAAAGTAAATTAAAGCTTTTCTACTTTTCAGTAGACTAGCTTTCTAAATATCCTTTAAGATTTGCATGCAGTGTCATTTTCAGAGTGTGTTCTCAGCAATGTCAGCCTCTTGTATCTCCTTCACAATATATTTTTGAATGCAACATGTAAAAAAATTCCCAAAACCCAGCCATAATTTTAGGAGACAATATTCTGCCACATAGTTAGGTTTTACTTAAACAGCTGCACAGTTTTACTGAGTATGATGAATCATGCGGCAACTCAGGCAGCCACATGTTATGCCAGATATTGTTCCTAGATAGGTGTTCAAGTCCAACAATTCCTTTTGGTCAAGCCTAGCAATAAAATTTACATGTGACAACACAAAGAGTATATATATGAAGTTATAAGCCTCTCTCTCCCTCTCTCTCTCACCCCCACTGACAAACCATAGCAGAGAATCTGAATCTAGAATAATCCCTAAATATTGTAAACAATTCAACTATAACTAATATGAACACTGAAATGCTGAGATACCATCATATACAACTATAGTTACTGTTTCTTCAAAATTAATGTAACTGAAAAGGATAGGGGGAAAACCATACATAAACTTAGAAGCTCTTTCCAGCTAAAACAGGAGGGACTGCAGTGAGCAGCAGCTGTTGTAAAAATAGCACCTTCAAAGAGGTAGCTACTTGATTTTGCTGAGTTTAAAAGCCCACCCTGCAAAGAAAATAAGCTTTTTTATATATTTATTTCCATAGCTTGCAGTGAAAAGGTCAGACAGTTAGGGATTGTGAAATGCAGTGACAACATTTTCATACAACTGTTATGTCTGATGTTGTATTAACATGTTTTATCTCTTGAAGAGATTAAAAAATAATCACATTTTAACTGAGAGTTGATTTACAGGAATAGAAAGACAGCTTGGCATTGAATGAATACTTATGCTTCTTAAATCCTGCTGCATTTTCTTTGTTAAAATCAGTGTTGAGTAGTCAGGTTGTTTTGCAAAGTGAAAAAAAATAAAAGAGGTGTCACTGTAATTAAATAAGAAACACACTGCTTTTTTTTTTTTTTTGGAAAATAACTTGTCTGAATATCAGAAGTAGTAGCAAACCTCCTTTTAATTCTCTAAAATTACCGAGTTCCCACACTTTAGAGTACTGCTGTGGTACACACACTGGCATGTACACATTGTGTGCAAAGAGGGTGCAACTGCCCCAGGATGAACAGTCTCCTGCAGCACCAGAGATCTTCCCCACTTGCACAATTTCTTCCCAGTGATGCCCGCGATTAATATCGGTACCACAGAAAAAATACAAAGCATTTCTAGTCTCTTTACTTTGCTATAAAACAAGGGTTATTCTTGTTCTCCTTTGGCCATCTATGTGAATTTCACGCTGCTAGGATTATTATGAGAGAATATCCCTGTCAGCTCTGCCCCTTTGAACTCCTCTTTAGAGCTCAATTCAAACTAAGAGAGTAGCAAAAATGTTTCCAGTCACCCTAGATGACAACATCTTGCCATACTGGGAAGTTTGATATAAAATGGGACTTACTAGCTTACTGGAAAGAGAGCGTAGGCAATGAATTATTCAGAATTTTTAGTCAACAACCTTTTATACCATGTTCTATCCCACGATAGATGGTTCAGGCTCAGGTACTCTATTTGTCAACAGTAAACTAAACCTGCTGCCTAAATCCCACGCTGACAGTGTTAAATGGCTGGTATACAGTTATGGCTGTCATTTAAATCAGCTAAAGCACAGAAATACAGAGGAGGGCTGTCCCTATATTCTTAACTCATCCCTTTGTGTTTTCACTTTCCATGAACTCAGATAACCAGTAATGCCACCTGAATCACTGGAGCTGCAACACCACCAAGGCACAGGGGAATCCATTAAGAACTGCATCAGTGATGCAGCACTAACTTCAGATTTCCTCTATTTGTGCTTAATTTTAAACTTACATTGCAGTCTTTTATTTCAATGAGATGATTTTAGCAATGTAGATCCCATAGCCGTGGATTTGAGATTGTGAAGAAAGGAGTCTATTTCCCTGATGAGATACTTCAGGTAACCCCAGTAGACTTAAATCAGTAGGAAATTAGCTTGGTATTATTGCTACATATAGTGGTTTTGTGCTTTTCTCTCGTTTCTTCAGTGTGTTTGTATATAGAGAGTATTTACAAACAAAACAATGAAGAAAGAAAATACCTACTCTAATGACCTTCAAAATTTTCTCCCCAAACTACATTTTAAATACATAAGATAGTATTTAGAAGTAGCGTTTGGGCACTTCAGTAGTAGGGAGATGAGGGCTGTTCCACTATGTTAAATAAGGTCTGACTTAAACCAGATGAAATTGGGGCCCTTTGATTCACTCTTTGAAATTACAGTCTAAAAAATATTGACCCTTTCAAGTATGTTACTAAATCTGTCACCTCTTGAAATCAGAGGCCAGACACACAAAATTTTTCTTCTTATTGTTAACAAAAATAGTGTCACAGACAGATGTAAAATAAGATCGTGGTATTTGGCCTCTTATAAAAAAATAATGGTCTTACCATACTGTTGGTGTCTACCTTTGGCACCACTCACATTTCTATTTCTTTTTTGAAATACTATTCTCTATGAATTCTGCCATTTAGAATCAAGCCCCCTTCTTCATATCTTAATAGATGTTTTCCTTCTGCTTCTAGGTTATTTTTATTTTAAAAAAATATTTATAGATGGATGTGGTTTTGGAGCCAAGAGTTAATGCACCAATCAGTTTGCAGCAGATATGTCAGGCACTTTAGTTGTTACTGGGGTTAAAAAAGCTCAACACAACAAACACACCACCTATGGGGATGAAATCCAAACATATTATCTGACTAGGTTGTGGCATCACTCATATGTCAGTTTCTGTGGTGTGCATTGTTAGAGCTGGAAGAAACCCTGATCTTTTTCTTGTGTGATGGATTCTCATATGCTTTTACTGTATCCATGAGGTGCTCGTTACACTGTCAGCAACTCTTAGTAATGGCTATGTTTCTGCTTCTTTTTTCCTAAAGTGTTTCTATTCTATAGATGAGTTTGCTTTTTGAGAACTTGTATCTGACTTTTGAAAATACCTATTTATAGATGTTGAAATTAATCCAAATTTTATCGATACATCATTTTTATGAAGCACCCTACATTATTATTAAAACATCAAGAAGAATAAAATACCCAAATTTATATAAATATGAAGGATGTAATTTTACATTAATCTATATAAATTGTGAAAAATATTCATGCCTATCTATTAAAAAATAATGAAATTAGATTTCAAATTATTAGCATGTGAGTATTAGGAAATGCTAGAGTTGACTCTGATTTTAATCTGTGTACGTGTTACTCTAATTATAGCAAGATTGTACTTGATAAAAATATTTTATAAATACCAGTCAGTCTTCCATGTGCTGGTACCCCATGTCAGTAAACACGGAGGCAGCAGTTACAGACCAGATGGCCTAACTAGGAATGTGTTGTTTTCATACACTTTTGTGGTTTCATTGTGTGTTGTGAATGTGCAAACCTGGTTCACATGCCTGTAGGCAACAGTTACCCATTGCTGTCTAATTTTTCAGTAAGGAGTTTGCACTGATGATACTAGTTTCAGGATTGAAACCATTATTAAAATGATCAATTCTCCCGTTGTATGAATACAAATTAATTTAGTTTGGTAAACTTTTCTCCAAACTTGAAAAAGTAGACAAAGCAGATATCTGTTCTTGGCTAATAACTGCATGCTCAGTATGAAACTAAGACATAATCTAGATGATACAACAGCACCTTGTTTTATTTTAATTTAGAATCTTAGAGTCACAGATACTTTGAGGCTGGAAAGCACTTCTGGAGCCTGTTTGTTCTAATACCCCCCCTCAGGCAGTGTCATCTGGAACAGATTGCTCAGGACTGTGTCCAGTTGAATTTTGAATAACTTCATGGATGGAGACTCCACAAACTCTATTCTAGTGCCTCATAGGATTCAGAGAATGCTTTGGGTTGGAAGGGACCTCAATGATCACCTAGTTCCAAGCCCCCTGCCATGGGCAGGGACACCTTCCACTACACCAGAGTGCCCAAAGACCCATCTGACCTGACCTTGAACACTGCTAGGAAGGGGGTCAGCCACAATTTCTCTGGGAAACCTGTTTCAGTGCCTTACCATCTGCATAGTAAAGAATTTCTTCCTAATATCGAATCTAAATCTATCCTCTTTAAGTTTAAAGCCATTACCCCTTGTCCTATCACTATACTCCCTGATAAACAGTCCCTTTCCACCTTTCCTGTAGGCTTCTTTGAGGTACTGGCAGGCTGCAGTCAGGTGTCCCAAGAGTCTTCACTTCTCCAGGCTGAAAAACCCCAACTCTCTTAAAAGAAGAGCTGCTCCAGGCCCTCCTCTGGACTCGTTCCAACAGCTCAATATCTTTCCTGTACTGGGGATCCCAGAGCTGAACACAATACTCCAGGTAGGGTCTCACCAGAGTAGAAGGGCAGAATCAGCTTCCTTGACCTGCTGGCCACGCAATTCTTGATGCAGCCCAGGACATGGCTGGCTTTATGGGCTGCAAGCACACATTGGCAGCTCATACCGAGCTTCTCATCCATCAACACCTCCAAGTCCTTTTCCTCAGAGCTGCTTTGAATCGATTCTCTGCCCATCCTCTTGCTGTGCTTGGGATTGCCCTGACCCATGTGCAGAACCTTGAACTTCGCTTTATTGAACTTCATGCAGTTCTCACTACTCACCTCTGAGGCCTGTCAAGACCCCTCTGGACTGTATCCCTTCTCTCCAGTGTATCAACTGTACCACACAGCTTGGTGTCATCAACAAATTTGCTGAGGGTGAGGTCAATCCCACTGTCCATATTTCCAACAAAGACATTAAACACCATTGGTCCCAATGCTGATCCCTCAGGAACACCACTCTTCACTGGAACATAGAGTGGTTCACAGAATCATGGAATCACAAGGTTGGAAAAGACCTTTAAGATCACCAAGTCCAACCATTCCCATCCTAAGTTAAACCATATCCCTTAAGTACCTGATCTACTCTTTATTTAAACACATTCAGGGAAGGTGACTTAACCTCCTCCCTGGGCAGCCTGTTCCAGACCCTGACAACTCTTTCAGTGAAATTTTTTTTCCTAACATCTAATCTGAACCTGCCCTGGTGCAGTTTGTGCCATTTCCCCTTGTCCTATCTCCTGTCATTTGGCTGAAGAGACCATGACCCACCTCTCTACAACCTCCTTTAAGGTAGTTGTAGGCAGTGATAAGGTCTCCCCTCAGCCTCCTCTTCTCCAGGCTAAACATTCCCAGCTCCCTCAGCCGTTCCTCATATGATTTGCCCTCCAGCCCCTTCACCAGCCTGGTTGCCCTTCTCTGGAGTCGCTCGAGGACCTCAATGTCCTTCTTATGGTGAGGAGCCCAGAAATGGACACAGTACTTGAGGTGTGGCCTCACCAGTGCCAAGTACAGGGGCACAATCACCTCCCTAGACCTGTTGGCCAAACTATTTTTGATACAAGCCAGGATGCCATTGGCTTTCCTGGCCACCTGGGCACACTGCTGGCTCATATTCAGTCGCAGTCAACCAAAATCCTCGGGTCCTCTGCCTTACAGTGCTCCAGCCAGTCTCCCCCAAGTTACAACTCTTTGAGTGCAAACACCCAGCCAGTTCCTCATCCACTGAGTGGTCTACCCATTGAATCTGTCTCTCCAATTTAAAGACAAGGATGTAATGTGGAACAGTGTCAAATGCTTTGGATAAATCCAGGTAGATGATGTCTGTCACTCTTTGTCAAGCAACGCTGTAATCCCATCATAGAAGACCACCAAAATTGTTAGGCATTATTTGTCCTTCATGAAGCCATGTTAGCTGTCACTGATGACCTCCTTTTCCATATGCCTGAGCATAGATTCCAGGAAGATCTGTTCCATGATCTTGCTAGACACAGAGGTGACTGACTGGTCTGTAGATCCACAAGTTTTTCTTTTTTCCTTTTCTAAGAAAGTCAATTCCCTCAGGACCTGCAGATGTATCTCATCAGGTCCCATGGTCTTCTGCACCTTCAGGTTCATTAGATATTCTCAAACCTGATCTTCTCCTACAGTGGGGGGTTCTTCATTCTTCCAGTTCTTGCCTTTGCCTTCAGCAAATTGAGTGTTATGGCTAGAGCCCTTGCTGGTGAAGACTGAGGCAAAAAAGTACCTCAACATTTTCCATATCCCAGATTAACTAGGTATCCTATTACATTCTGGGAGGGGCGGGGGGGAGGGTGGGAGCCACATTTTCCCTCATCTTCCTTTTATCACTGACATACCTATAGAAACTTTTCTTGTTGCCCTTGATGTCCCTGGCCAGATTTAATTCTATCAGGGCTTCAGCTTTTGTAACCTGATCTCTGGCCACTGAGGCAATTTCTCTGTATTCCTCCCAAGCTGCTTGTCATTGCTTCCAGCCTCAGTAGACTTTTTGGGCTTGAGTTTTTTTCCATTGGTCCTTGTTCATACATGCAGTCCTTTGGGCATTTTTTCCTGACTTCCTCATTATTGGGATGTATCACTCCTGAGTTTGGATAATGTGATCCTTGAATACTAGCCTGATGTCTTGGGCTCCGTTCCTGCCAAGGCTTTGTCCCATGGTACTCTACTAAGCAGAACCCTGAAGAGTGCTCTCTTGAAGGCAAGGGCAGCAAGTTTGCTGTGTTCCTTCCTTGTTGCCCTGAGGATCTTAAACTCCACCAGTATGACCACTCCCATAGCAAAAATTCTTTCTTATGCTTAATTATTATTTTTTTGTGCTTTATTTTGTGCCTGTTGCTAGTTGTCTTTTCAATGGGCACCACCGAAACAAGTCTGGCTCCTTCTTAGTAATTTCCTCCCATCAGTTATTATATACATCAATAAGATCCCCCTGAATCTTCTTTTCTACAGGCTTAACAGTCCTGCTTTTCTCAACCTCTGATATGACTGATGCTCCAAGCTCTTGATCATCTTCACGGCCCATTTTGTTGGCTTTCCTCCAGTATGCTTATGTCTCTCTTGTACTGGGGAGCCCAGAACTGGACACAATTCTCCAAATGGATTACAAGAAGTCTGAGTAGAAGGGAAGGATCACTTTCTTGAACTTGCTTGCATTGCTTTTCCTAATGCAGGCCAGTATACTGTTGGCGGCCTTTGCTGCAAGTCACTTTGCTGGTTCATGGTCAATATGCTGTCCACAAGGACCCACATCCTATTTTGCCAAGCTGCTTTCTAGCCAGTCAGATCCAGCATGAAACCGGTGCCTGGGTTTATTCCTCCTCAGAAGCAGCATTTGTGTTTCCTATGGATGAACAGACATTCTTGCTGGACCATCTTTTCAACCTGCTGTGATCCCTTTGAAAATCCTGGGGTCTGTGGATGTGAGGCTTCCACCAGTTATTTGAAGAAGACCATGTCTGCTTCTAATTCCAGATCAGGCAGTCTATAGAAGCAGCACATCACATCACCATGTTGCTGTGCATGCTAATTTTAACCCATAAAATTTCAGTGGTGTCCTTTCATTTTATGCCCATATTCACGTGCTGTGACTTACAGGGATAGAAGCTTTCCTTAATGACTTCTTGGTCTCCTTCATGACTTCATCAGTCTGTAAATACTCTTGCTATGAAATTGGATGTGAGTAGGACCGTGCCTTCTTTAATTGTTAGGCCATTCATCAGAATGAGGACAGTACCATTTCAATCTGCAAAGTCATCAGTCACATTAGAGGCTTCTTAACTGCTGTCAGCAGTGGTATTACATCTTGTGTTTGATACACATTAACATTTGGAAGAGAACTGATTCTATGGACCGTGCCTTAGCCTGTGTCTTAGTGAGACACAGTTCAGTAATAGATCCTGCTGCTTGTGTCTGCGTTTCTTGTCTTTGTTCTTATTTTATCATTCAAATCAAGTTATTTTCTCTGTCTGCAATTTGTGAGCTTCAATTAATTGGCATGAGATTGGTTTTGTGTGACCTGTAAGAGATTTTATCAGGAACTTACTTGCACTTTGTACATCCAATTACAGTATCTATATTTTAGGTATCTGTAATTAGTACTACATACTAATAAGAAGATTGCAAGTTAGAAGGAAATGCACAACTGCATTCTAAAACTACAGGCCTGATTAGAGATTTTAAATTTAAGTTTAATTTACATTTTTACAACTGAATATAAATTAAATGTTACATATATAAAAATTTACATTAACATATAATACAGAACACATTATACTATCTTCATGTCATGGGAATACTCATTATTAGTAATTAATGAAAATTAAATGTGTCTCTTTTGCAGGCTTCAAAATAAGAACAAACATGTAGCACAATAATAAACAATTTCATGCACCAAGCAAGATCAAGAGTTTCTTGTGTGTTACAGCATGGCTGGACTGGGAACAGCTTAGTTTCTTTTCTAGCAGCTGCCCTTCCTATTCAATTACCAAGAGTCATTTTCTAAAATGTTTAAAAAGCACACATGAGGAGGTTATATAGCTGCAACAAACAATTTTCATGTTCACTGCAATGGTCAGACAAAGACATTGTCTCTCATCTAAGCAGTTTCCCAAAACACTTAAACTTTCACTGACTGCAGATATTGATGAGAATCACTTTATCCCTACCTTAAAATAAATTGATCCAGTGATCATTTAGGGTAATACCTAGATAGCTTAGGCAGGCTGCTCCAACTTAGCTGTAATGCAGTGTGAATGTAAAGAATACAGTTAATTCAGCAATTCAGATGCTAAGTGGAACCCTCTGTGATAGGTTACATTGGTCTGAAAGAAAAAAAAACTTCTCACAATATGAATAGGGGGTCAGGCAGAGCTAGCCAAAGAGAGAGCACAACACCCATTCTTCCACAGGCAGTGGTTAACCATGTCCCAGGAGCATTCAGATGCATCCTCTTGCTCCCTAGCAGCTTGACTGTTGAATAATGTGTTGTTCAACACATCTGGTGACTGTACTGAAACTGGGCCATTGTGAAAACATGAATTAAAGGTCCATCAGGCAGAAACAGACCCTACAAGGAGTAGAGGCCATATTTAAGCAAAGTATACCGTGGAAAGAGGAAGGTACGAAGTTCAGAATATCCATGGCTGCCTAAGCTGATAAGTACAGAGAATCCTGCTGCTAGCATTTAGGTGACCATGAGAGTGAAGGCATCCTGCATTTTTCCCTGGACTTCTCTGCCCAGCCTCTACCTAGCTCAAATTTGAGGTCATATTATGTTGTCTTTGTTGCATCCTATTACCAGAAGGAATGAAGTGAACAGCTTTCTGGTGACATAGTTGAAATAAACAACATTTAGTGCTACTGATCTTTGAGAGGCTTTTCCTCTGTATTTGGAGTAGTCTGGGATGTAAATGGGAGAAAGAATTTGAAAAGAAAAAAGAAAAAAAGAAAAAAGATAAAAGATAAAGGAATGGTATAGACATCCCGGTCATCAGTCAAGTTGTCTCAGTCTAATCCTGCTATCTGTAAGTATTGCCTGAGGCAGGCAGTTGTCTAATTCTTTGCTTTCACTATCTACATTGATTTGTTAGTGCTACTTATTGACTGCTCAATGTTATTGTTCCTTTACATCACTCCACTAAGACTTTGTAGCTTTGTTAGGAAAAACTGCAGCTTCTCTCTCTCTCCTCATAATCATTATTCAGCTGAATCTCCCATTGTGGCTCAAAGAGAAACTTCAGAAGTAGCATAGAACATGGTTAGAAGAGTGAAGGAATGTTTAAAGCAAAAGAGAGCCTGAAGTGGTCAGAGGAAGTGAAAGGATCTAAAAGAAGATGAAGAAGACCAGCAGTAGAATAAAAAGGTAAACTCAGGAGGAAATAGAAAATTATGCTTTTATGGAAGTCCAAAGAAAGGAAAAAATAAAACTAAAAGTGTAGAAAAAAAAGGAAGATGACAAAGATAGGAAAAAACATGAAAATTAACCAGGAGATGAACATAAAGATACCCCAAAAAATAAAAAAACCCTCACCTTAAGATAAAGTGAAGAAGAGCACACATTTTTGCTTTTCTTCTATGCTGGTTTTTATTTCTTGGACAAGAGGTCTAAGAAATGGGCTATCCTTTGACTAACAAAATGTCTGTCCAGAACCAGAATATGAAGAGGAACTATGATGTAACTTATTCAGTCACCGTTCAAGTAGTTTTCCATTTGCATTTTGGAAACCTCAGTGAAAATGCCAATGTCAATAGGCTGTAGGTATCTTAAGGCTTTTCCTAAATTAATGCTTATTCAAAAGTTCATCCAAAATAAGGTCATGCCTTAAAAACCACCAAAAATCTTTTAAAAGGTTTTCAAATGCTGCACTTGGAAAAGAAAAAAAAGAAGTGTTCAGAACTATTTCACCTTGACCTACATTACTTTAGAAGGCTAGAAAGCTTTTTGGGTTTGCTAAAGGATCTGTATTACCACCTCCCCCCCCCCCCCCCAAAAAAAAAAAAAAAGAAAAAAAAGAAAAGAGAGAGAGAGAAGAAGAAGAAGAAAAAAATACCCACAGTAACCTTCAGAAGACATTCAGCAGAACCTGACAAAGTTTTGATTGAAGAAAGATTGATTCTCTAAAGTTTGAGCGGTCAGACATGCACTGAATTTGCTGAGGTTCATTGCTATATCCTAGAAAGTATTTTCAGTCCTTCTATCCTAATGAGCTTATTAGTAAAAGGCTGAAAGGATCACAGATTGTCTATCAAGCAAGATTGTCAGTCACATGCTGTTAGCAACTCTGCTGTGATTTATATACCATGCTTACAGAAAAGAGAGGTATGAAAAAATGAGCCTTATTGTGTTCTATGACCAGTGCAGTGGCACAAAATAAAATGTGCAGCATTGCAGCATTGTGCTTAGGGGATGGGAAGGTATAAGTTCTGGATGAGAAAGTCATAGAAAATTAGATAGAATGGTACCTTTCCCCTTTTGTTTCCCCCAGTGATAATTATATTGCATAGAAGAAATTGAATTACCTGCAAAAGTAATAGTTATGGTCGAAAAATATGCTATTAGATGCAATTGAAAAGTTGGGGGGGGGCAGGATGGGAGGAGGGAAAACTCAAATTAAGCTCTGCTGCTGTTAGCAACAGGCATTTTCTAACTTCCCTGTAGTCAGTGCAACTAGGCACAACTGATTGTTGGTGCAGTTTTACATCCAACAGAGACCTTTTTTTCCCCCATATCCTTGCTTTATTTTGTTTGCAGCAGCAGGAACTATTGATAACTTCACTTAGAGAAAAATATAATTTAGGGGAAAAAAGTTGGGATCATTTGGTTATTACTGAAAGATTTTCAAATTGTTAAAAAAGCAGGGTGATTATAATATAATGCTCTCAGTGAGGCTTGTATCTAAAGGGAATGAAAATGAGGGTTGTGAAAATTACAGATAAATTAGCAATTAAAGAGAACTGGGATCTGGGTTGAGCTGAGCTGATCTTAGCTAGACTGAGAGTCCTACACAACAGCAACTACCAACTGCGTTAGGGTGGTCAGATAACCCAAATACAGCCTTTGGAGCTCAAATGTATCTTGGATTAAAACAAACCTTCCCTGTACCTTTCGACAGGTGTTGCTTTCCCTACCACTCAGTAATGGTTCACTTCTCTCCAGATCTTTCCTGAGGTGACCCAACCAACTCTGTCAAGGCCTCTCTGCTCACCATTCTTTTTCCCTCCTGGCATATTTGAGTCCTGATGAGAAGGATTCCTCTGTCAGTTTGCAGGCACCTTTCACACAAAAGGGAAAACCCAGGACTTCCTTCTGAAAGCTTTTTATCCATAGATATAGTTTTACACTGTTATGGAAACCTTGTTGCATAAGTACCAAATCTTTCCCAACATACTTATTTTCAACAAATTAAGATTATAAATAGTTTATTGTCAGTTTTATCAGATTATTTATTTTTTTCCTTTTTATTGGGTAGAGTGTGTGTGACTGGTATTCAAGAAGAGGATCTTTTAATAAGCTCCTCTCCTGAATGCCTGCCACAGCTGAAGAATTGCTTGAATAAACAGCCGCATGCACAAAGGATATGGTAGGGTACAGTACCAGTCCAGAGAGATGGAACAGTTAAGATTGCAGCTGGAGATTTTGATACACACTGAAAAAATGCATCAGTAGAAGTATTTGAGAGTGACTCAGCTCTGCACCACTTATTATAAGGCCCTGTGTAGGCTTTGGTAGGTGATCATCTATGTTCATCATTTGTGTAGCTGTCCCATCGTGAGAATGTTATTGTTGACAACATAAATTGCAGCCACCTTCAAATCTAGCCAATAATCTCATCCCAAAATAATTTCAAATAGATAGTTGATTAAATTAAAGCTTCCTAAAGCTGTATGCACTTCAGCATGTAGAGAGAAAATAAAACAAGCCAGAAAATTTCAAATCAAAAAGGCACTATTTTTTCTTCAACAATGGAATAAAACTGAGGCACATAAGAAGAGGCAATAGTGGTTTTTTGTGATTTATTTACCTGCTCTGCTCTCTACTCCCACTACTTACCTACACAGGATACTTGAAAAATTAATGTACAGACTATCTGATGATCAGAGGGTAATGAGGCATTGGCTCAGGTTTCCCATAGAAACTGTGGCTGCCCCCTCCCTGCAGTGTTCAAGGCCAGGATGGATGGGGCTTTGGGCAACCTTATCTAGTGGAGGGTGTCCCTGCCTATGGCTGGTAGGTTGGAACTAGGTGACCTTTGAAGTCCCTTCCAACATAAACCATTCTGTGATTCTATGATTCTATGATTTTGAAATCACAAGAAGAAGAATGTTCTCTCCCTGATAAGAAGAAAAATGCAAGATTTAAAAAATTCAGACTATGAAGAAATTAGGAAATATTCTTAATAAATTATCAGAGCACCTTACCTTTCTGAGAAACTGATCAGTCACTTTCACCAAGTATTCATATTCATAGCCTGCTACATAATAAAAAGCTAGTAGTCTACTAGTTTCTATTTGATTGAACAGACTGGATTCATCAGAACCCTAGCTGAAGTAATAAAATTCTATCAAGAAATTCCAAATGAATAAAAACCACTTCAAGTTAGGAATTCATGTATATTTAAAATATTTTGATGAAATGAACAAAGAATGCTTCAGGCCATGCAAAAACATGTATTTAAGAGATCCTGTTTTACATATCAAATATGTGTTTTATGTTGTGTTATCCTGCTGTCAAGACAAATGGTCATTACTTGTTATTTGTCTCCATATCTCTTTTCCTAAGAGATTGTTTTGTTTTGTTTTGTTGATTAGCATGGAATATTTGTCACAGTTAGGGCTTCATGGTTCAGCTTTTCCTTTCGAAACAAAAAGGGAGGAGGAGAATACATTGTAGAAGAGCAAAATTTTGTAACCTTGTGTTAGAAAGTAAGGCATTTAAAATGCTGCTCCAGGAGCACCACTTAAGTAGATGAAGGATATAGGCTTAGTAGAGATCAAAATAGATAACAGAGAATTAAAAATACTTCACAGTATACCATCTTGCCAAGCTTTGCATGTTGAATAAATGTCTTCATTAAAGTTATAATTAATGATTATTTTCGTCTTCATACTGGTGTCATAAAAGATACTATGTCTGACCCAGATCCCACTATAACTGATATTTGCAAACAGAACAAATTTAGAATTTAAGATTAAAACAGAACAGGACAAACAAACATATGGTAAAGGCAGGAATAAAGCAAGAAGACAGGTCAGGTGTCACACAAAACAAATGCACAAATTGGTTATCAAATAGGTGTGCTGTCAAAAATGGTGAAGATGTGGTTATCAGGCCACATGATATGGCTTTTGTGCATTGTGGCAAAAATGAGGTGTGATGTCCTTGAAATCTGAGGTTTCTCCTTACTTAAATTTAGATTACTTTTGAGCTGAAGATCCAACAATTAAGGGTTTTGAAAATACATTTAAAGTCAAGAGAACCTACTGGGAAATCAGTGCTATATTTACAGTAATGTCAACCTTTTTAATTAAGAAGTCTAAAATGCTTGTTTTCATTTCAAAATATTTAATTTGGAAATGTGCTATTTTAAATGATCCATTTTATCATGGAAAACATAACACAGAACTTAAGGAGGAGGGAGATATTTCTTTGGAAAAGTCCAAAATTGTCCTTTTGCTTTGCTCCAAATTAATGTTTTTTATCTTTTGGACTAGCTAGTGATTAGAATACTTTTTTTCCTGTTACTTCCTGGAAGATATTCTTGAAAGTGAGATTTGTACTCAAATCAAAATATTCACCCTTCAGATATCAGCACCCTTTTTTCAGGACATTGGTTGTGTATGTTCTCCATTGTTTTTCCTTTAGCATCTCTACTTTGATAGAGTTTTTCACCTCCTCTGAATTCTGATTATTGGCATATATATGATTCAGTTTTGCACTGTGCTAATGCAGCTCACATTGTCCTCAGTGAGGTTTGATGATCAACAGTTCTGCAGATAAAATCATTTGTGACCTTTGCCTGAAAATCTACACCCAAGGGAATCCTGCTACTATTAATTTCCCTTTCTAGAGCCTGCACTAAAGAGTTTTCTCTTTTATGAATAATTGAAGTTTCTTGCCTTTTAGTTTAAATCTGTTGAATTTCTTGAATAACCATGAGTACATAGGGAGCTATGCTATATAAATAATATGTATAAAGAAAAATCACAAAGGAGAAGAAAACCCTCAAGCTGGTAAAAACAAATTATACTTAGATATTGGAAAGAACTCCCATAGTTAATGAATGGATTATAGTATTAACAGAAAATATATCATGCAAGCAACTTCCATTTATTCGACATGATAACAGAAAAATTAAAGTGTCTATGGAACCCATACTTTGATTTCATTAATGCAAATTAATATTTGTCAGGAAATGCTGAAAAGACTGGGTAGAGGAAAATAATACATATAAAGGTATTCGGTATGGCATGTCCTGGTCAAACTTTTTTTTTTTTTCCTTTGACATGAATTACCTAATTTTGCTTCTGCCTCTGGAGTATGAGTGGTATTATTTTCTCAGGGTCCTTGGGCATATGCTTAACTGTAAACACATAATTATATTTGGACATACAGTGCTTAAATACTTCAAAAAATGTATACTCCAAAGAAAGATTAAATATTTACATTACACCACATATATAATTGATCCATGTGCAATTTTAAAAAGGACTCTTGTCTGAGAATATAGCTAAGGAAAGGTAGACCTATCTGGATGAAAGGTTGTCTGAGTGATGCTGGAACAGCTGTCACAAGCTTATGCTCTTCTGCATGCAGACTGTGTCATGGTGACCATTTCTTCCACTTTGTGAAGAAATGAGGCTGTGGGTTTGCTAAGTGGACTTCCACTTGTGGTATTATAGGACTGATAAGATTTTTCCCCAGGGACATCCTCAAGAGTCACTTTAGTATTAAAAAGACAGTAAATTGATCATATATTGCAAGGAAAATGAGATTGTTGGTTTATTTTCTATATGAAATTAGCCCTGTGACACTGACACTTGAGTTTTCAGACCTGCTGCTTAAAAATGAGAAAACAGTTCTGGGCTTAAAATTACATAATCTGTATGGAATAAAAGGAGATGAGAGCAGAAATAAACACACATAAATATTTGCCCAAGGGTCACTGCCATGCTGATTAGGGAGGCTTCCCTCTTACAATCCCCATTCTAATTTTATGTGAAATAGCCTTCTATGTTGTCTACTTGAAGATTTCTAGACTCTTGGGTTATATCTTCAGACACAATTCTTACACCAAAAATGAGCAATAGTTATCTGTCTATTAACATCATAGATACCAATTTCAGTCATAATATTCCTGTTAGCACAAAGCTTCTTGACTTATCATAGAAAAATCGGAAAGAAATTCCTTTACATAGAAACAGTTTCAGTTGCTGCCTATTCCTGCAGAAACCTGCAAGCTCTGTACAAAGAGGAGAGCTGCATTACCAGGTCACTCACCCGGTGGTGTTCTCTTTGGAGTGTTCTAGAGGAGACATGTGGGAGGAGACAAAGCATTTTCTGCTATTGTTATAATTTATCTGTGGACATGTATTGACATCTTGAGTTGGGGTTTTCAATAGAGAGAGGTAAACACATTGACTGCATTTTCCCACAGCCTGTTTTTGTATTGTTATAAAGTAGTATTAAGACATGAGCGAATATGTAAGCGCCTTATCTAGCATTTCAGTGTGACTGGTGAACTGAGGGCGAGGTCTATGAGTTTGTGTTTTACTTAACAAACAACTGACTGTAGAGCATTGCTTCTGTCCTTGACAACTTTTCTAATGAATTTCTGGAGGAAAAATTTACTAGTTTTAGTTTCTAATGCATTTCGCATCTGCAGACCTGATAAATGCAAGAATAGAGATTGGACTAAATGTAGCTAGTACATAATCTCTTGTCTGGTTATTTTCTCAGGCATGGCTGCTGTTTTGTCCTGAAATAGCATGTTCTGATCACCTATGTTGCCTAGATTCTCTTCCCAGCTTTCGTCTAAACTAATATGAATTTCACTGAGTGCAATAGGAGGAAAAGTAGATTTCATGTCTTTAAACCTGTAGCCTATATTTCTTCCTTTCACTAAGATTGATTACCAGCCTCTGATCTTAGTAGTTTTGGAGAGATCAAATGCAAAATGTGAGAAGGACAGAGAGAATGAGAATGGGAAAAAGATGGGAAGGAAGGAAAGAAAAAGATAAAAGAATTTGGTTACCTTCAGGTTCAGTAATGTTTGTGAGAAGAGAAAAATTACAAACAGGAAGATGCTGCAAAGGAAATCAGGAATAGCTCAGTTGTCATGCAAAAACCACTGTCTGAAAGTTTCTTCAGTTACTAAAGATGTCTATTTTGACTTAATATCATATGATAGGTCAGTCATAATAAGCATTCCTATCCTCAGATCCTCTAACTGTTGTGACAGTAGATGTTTGTGGGTTTTGTTAAGACTGAACTTAGACAGAGAAATGTTGCTGTTATGAATATCTAGTGTTCTCCCTTTTTACTTCAACACAATAGACTAGTTCTTCCATAGGGCTTTATGCTATCCCTGGATCACTACTAAGAAATTAGGTCAGACTATTAAAAATAACCATCTGCCCAGTAGGGATCTGTCTATAGGACCAGCTCTTTACATCAAAGAGCTTTATTCCTTGTCACAATTGGATTTTGTACTGCTAAAGAAATATGTCAGGAAAACAACATTTTGAGGAATTTTCTAGATATTTTAATATATGGTTAGACTGATTTAATGGTTTAGAGAGGGTATCTGAATAATCTGTCGTTTTATTAAAAAAAAAAAAAAGACTGCTGTGTTAAACAAATATGATTGATAACATAGTTAAAGCTGTACAGGTAATCTGAGGATTTGTGTTTAAGAGAATTGAATTTCAAGGAAAACCAAGGTTATATCCATAATTATATTTCCCCCTTCCCACTCCCCATTAAAAACCAAACCAAACCAAACCAAATCAAACCAAACCACAAAATAGACTGAAGTTTCTGTGATAGAAATAAAATCATAGTCTCCTGGAAAATTTGCTGTTCATTGATACTTGACTTCCTGCCTTTTCCTCTTTTATCCATGTGAGTTGACAGTATAAACATTCCTCCCGCACAGGGTAATCAAAATAACTTTAACTTTAACTTAATAAAATTTAATATCATTTATAGCTATTAGGTGTGTAACAGGTAGAGACTTTTTACTTAAGGATGATTTTTGTAACTTAACGCTACATGCCAATGAAGTTCATGCATTGGATGCCTTTTTCTTAAAAAAAAGCTGCATGAAGGGAAAAGAATGGATTTTTTTTTCCCTCCTAAGAGAACAGCTTTCATTTATTCACTGTCTTTGTTGTGGCAAGTAGTGACAATTAGTTTACTGGGTAAGATAACTGTATGCTGTAGCATAAAGCATCTGGTTGCTATAGACTCCAGAAAACAAATGGATTAGCAACTAAATAAGGTTGCAGCCCAGAAGAACTCACTAATTTGCTAATTTGGTAGTGGAAATTTCAAATTATATATAGGGTTTTTTTTTCAATTGTCTAAAATATCTCAAAGGAACTAGAAAGCTGTACATGTTAATGAGCCTGATTTGAAATACATTTTTGGAGGATATGGCTCTGACTGATGTCAGGAGCTGAAATACTGTCCAGCGTCTTGTTTCAGCAGTCCATCTTCATTCAGCAACACATTTAATCATGTATGTAGCTCTGGAATGAGGTGGGATTGATGTGTGCCTAAGTACTCAGCTAAACAGGAACTAAACCGAGCAATACACATAGTAGTTGTCATCTAGTGTCTGTCGATTAATCTGAAACTTCAAGCCTATTGTTGGTGAATTAAAAATATTACCCAAGAAGAAAGTTTTCCCCAATATGTATCAGAAGGCATGGGCATTGAGCATACCTACGTGGAAAAGATTAGAGACTACTAATAGGGGAGACTACTTAATCTCCTTTTTATTATTTTATTGACTTGTTCAGGAGAATATGATACTTACTGATATTTGCTTGCAATGAATTAATAATCTGAAAAGGTTTTAAATTTAAGAAGGGTAGCTTTCTCAGAAATGCTGTATCAGAAACACTGGGGAAAGTGTCTGTTATTCCAGTATCTTCAATATTTTCTTCAGATAGAGAGGTCCTAGACTTTGGGGAGTTCTTTATCTCACTATGACCAAAGAAAGAAGGTTTGATTCACGTTAGCTAGTAAGAAACCAAAAACACCTTGGAAAAAAAAAAAAATCTCCTATAAGAGCAAAGAAGTAATAGTGATAATTTATGATGTGCAGATTCTTTTTGAATACAAGAACAGTAATAGAGGGAAAAGGCCACACCAAGATCTTGATTCACTCCCAAAGTCATCATGAATCACTGCAGTCCCCAGATGTTTCATTTAAGGCTACTTCATTTACTTGCCTTTTAAAAGTAGAAGAAACGCTATTAGTTCTCTCATAAATGTTAAAATACCTTACAATCTACTTGAATTTATTACAATTTAATCATGCCACATGTTTACATATGCTAATTCATAACACAGTGAACACTAAACTTCCAAAAATATAACCCAGGTTTTAATGAAGTCGTGAGGATAAACTCAGAAAAGTGGGATTTTTATTCTAAAAAAACCTCTTAAATATGTTTTTGAACTATTTTGAGAATTTTCAAGCAATTGATTGACATTATGTAAGCATATTTTAATCTCTACACAGCAAATCAAGATTCTTACAGAAGCATTTGTCTTGCAGGAGTTTGCATTCTAAAAGAGGAACACTCATACACTTTCATGATAAAATTGTGGGATTTGTGAACATTAGAGTTCATTCTGAAGTTAAGGATGAATGATTTTTTCCTTGAAAAGCAATGTCTCCACAAAATGGTAAATCTCACGTTAAAGTTCACATTCCTTGAAATATGCACTGATTTGTTGAAAAAAAAAAAAAAAAGGAAACAAACCCAGCCCTATTTAAATTAGTATCAGCAAAGGACTGATATTTCACCTGAATGTTTTTCAGCAATGTTTTCCACAAGGAACCTAACATATAAATATCTTTTATTTGAACTAATCAGAGCACAAACCTGATTCTGAAGCTAGTAGCTTTCTAAAAATAAAGCTTTCATGTCAGTTACAAGAGGGAAAGTATCTCTCATTCCTACAACATTGTTGTTTCAGGCAGGTGCTGTACAGCACTAAGGTGGCTCAGGCATGAACTATTATTAGGGATGAAACATGTTGTGCGGTTCAGAGGCAGACTTGTATCTGCCTGAAGTGCTGCCGACTCCCAGCCTGCATATTTTGGGTGTCTAGGACTGCAGTGCTGTGAAACACCAATTTTGCTTGTTGCTGTGATGGTGAACAGGATGCAGTAGGGAGCACAGAGAGCCAGCCCAGACCTGGGACCAGCACAGATCAGAGCTATGTCCACAGAGCAGAAATCCAGTCTGCTATTTATTGCTCTTTGCATACATTCAGATAAAAGAGGTCACCTCTTCAAAGAGAAGAGAGCTGAGAGTGATATGAAATATAGAATTGCTGTTGCTAATTATACAACTGTTCAGGCAGTGTTTTTTAGTGCGCAGATGTATTACATTATGCCATTCATCATCATTCTCACAAGAAGCAGAGAAAAATGTTGTTGACCTGTAACCTATACTAACTTGTTTTGAACAGATAAGTGTTTTTATTTTTAATTACGTAGATTAAAAAAAACAAAGCAACAAAAAAACCCCAAAATACCTTGTGTTTAGCTGTCCATTTTACGATAGAATGCCAGCAATGAACTTCAGCAAAACTTCAGTTTCAAAAAGGTCATTTGTATTTCCACATGCTAGGCTACAGCAAAGAGGTGTCTGAATTAAGAGAAATATTCTCCCAACTACAAATATCCTATTGACAACTCTTGATGCAAAGCCGGAGTCTAAACATTCAAAGTACTGAAGTACTTAGAACTGGGGTGCTTGGACCTGGCATGTCTAAGTTATGATAAATACAATTCAAGGTCCCTAATCCAACACAGAAGTTAAGTTCATATGCAACTGGAAGGACCCATGGGGCTTCTGTTGGCACTAAGAACACGACAAAGTCTATGATCAGCGATATGAATCATTGCCAAAGTAGTCAAATGCTGAAGGATTGACCTTTCTGATCCTAAAGTGAGTGGGAGAATTAATTAAGTATGAGTTCAGTGAATGTGGCAGCAAGCACTCAGTTTGAAAACAGCCATATACCACACTATATTTTTGCAGTAAGCATGCACAGGAAAAAAGAGTTGAATGTCTTAGTAGTTTTGAAAATATAAGAGTTATGTCTATGCTGCTTTGATTTCATTTACTATACTCCTATGCAGTTCAAATGGCATAACTGCGTTCATTATTAAAGAGCTGGAGAAGCTTGTATTACTATCTCATTTAGAACTTATAGATAAAATTTCAAAGTCCTATTTCAAGAAAATGTGCTGTATTTTAGACTGATCAAAAACTCCAAGATGCTTCACAAGATTAACCTGTATAGAATAAAAGCTGCACTGATAGCATGGCACAGCACTTGCTTTATTTGCGTGCTGCCATCTCTTGAATGGGAAGTGATCAAACAGCATCTTCCACTCATTGATTAGAACAGAAAGTAAAGGCACCAGAGACTGTTGAAACTGCAAAAAAGCACCCCATGTGTGTATGAGAAATCTTATAAATTGTAGGATATACTAAATAGCAGTTTAGACAGTTAACACCGCTGAATCTCTTAGTTTAATAAAAATGGCCATAAACAATTAAGGTCTTTCTACAAAGCTTATCAGAAGCCTGATACCCCTAATTGCTGTGCCTGATTCAGCTTTAACCAAGAGATAAAATCTTGGTCATTGATCGATCATGTCAGGGGAATCACATGAATTTCAGGAACAGTTGATGTTTTCTAAACACAGAAACAGTCTCCTTGTTCATGTAATCCATGAGAATAGCTTTGCAAAGGGTCCAGCCTCTCCATCTGGAAGATTAAATGATGAAATTGGGGGGTTGAGGGGTGATGGTGAGGGGAGACTGAAATGAACAGGAAAAAAGGGTGCTGTAGAAAGTGAAATTGGAATGAGCACACCACAGCAAAGTGAAGCTGCATTCCAAGTCTGTTGTGTCCAAGTTAAATTGCCTGGGGATAGAGAGATCATGCAATGCATCCTTGGCTGCACCATTTGGCTCCCTGTTACAGACTAGCATTGCCAAGACACATTAAGCAGTCATATTTGAAAACATTTTGCAGGTGCCAGGCTGTACTCTCCCCTGTGTTAATGAGAATTTGATCATCTACTGTAGATATAAGATACAGGGGAGGAGGAGCAGACTCTGTGAATCAGCCATTTTTGCACTGAGGGCGGATCAGTGGCAGAAAACAATAGGATGTCTCTGCACCTTAATAAAAAATTCACTGAACACTGGGCCAGACTATTAAAAACTGGTACTTGCACAATCTAATTGAGACATCTGGTCACTTTACCTTGGCCATTGATGAGAAAATTAAGACGATAAGGCCTGGAATCCAGACAAATATGAGATCAACTGTTTCTACTGCTTAGCCGTGTCCTTATAAGAGACTTATCTGGTGGATAACTAATCTAAATGTATGTTAGATTTGAAGCCATAGCTATGCAAATTCATTTCTCTTTTGGAATGCTTTTCCTTGTTCATGTTTTTACACTTCTATGTGGGAGAAAAACAATGTTCAGTTCATTTCAGGAATCAAAAGGACTCTGTCTTTGCCTTGAGTTATCCCCACTCCTTTCCTTTCTTTCCTCATGCTTGCTTTCCCTCTCCAGTCTCCTAAACCACACACAGAGCCCCTTTATGTTTGTGAGCTGCACATTAACCCAAGAGGTTAATGAGCCCAGGGCTCAGGTGCCCTCCATACTCTTGCAGCATTACTAATGCTGTGGTCAGGGGCTTGGAATGGCATCCTGGCAAATCAGTTCTTTTGTGATCACTACGCTGATAACAACTGCTGTTTTCTGTGCTCCCTAACTGCGTTTTTATGCTGAGCTTTCTGTCTCTATGAGAGCATGTTTTTTTCCCATTCCATTACCCATTCGCAGCAAGCACAACAGAATTATTTGAGATAAACCCTAACTGCAATATGGTGAATATGTCAATGCCAACAAACTTGGTAAGTATTCCTGTGCATATATGAGCAGCAGAAGGGCTGATGGCAAAGGGGAAAGCAAAAGTTTTGAGTAGGAAACTGTCCATATGAAGTCCACCGAGCTGGGGGCTTAGATGATCATAACTCTTGGAAGTGTCTAGGAACAACTTAATCACCATTCTTCCTGGACCCGCTGCCACATTAGATGTCTATGCCAGTTTGACACCTCTTTATTAAAAAGTTTCCAAAAAATTAAACATATTCCTAGGAAAATATGAGAAAAGCTCATTCTGGAGAGAAGATGACCCAGCTTCCCCTAAAACTAGGACTGCAATTCAGATGTAAGGTAAGGGATAGGCAAGGGGAGGACGGTCAAGTGAAGAAGTCAAATCTGCAGGCCAAGGTTCTGGATTGACTGAGTACACATAGACAAGCACAGACAAGTCTGCAACACTCGCTGCGTGGCTGCAAGCTGAGGCCTCCCTTGAGCTCCCTATTCACAACAACCCCCACCAGCAAACCAGCTGTTGGCAGCCCACTGAACTCCACTGGTGGAGAATGTGTGTTCAGGGCCCTGGCATGAGGTTCGGGAAGAGAGTCATCTTCTATATTGTATTGAATGTAGTAAAAAAAAAAAGTCAAAGGACAAGTGAGCACATTCTTTATAATTGAATAATTACTTGCCTTGATGTTCTTGACATTGCTGAGATTGATCTTAACTCAAGAAAACATGCTAGCAATGACATGGTGGAGAATCTGAAGTGGTAGTACTGTATACTTGTCTTCTTGAACAGGAACAACTCCAGGACAGTAAGACTTAGGAGCTGTGAAAAGAGTGATCAAAAAGGAGCTTGGCTGTAATGCACAGAGTTCACACAGAAGAGAATGTGAGGTGTCTCTATCTACCTGGCAGATATTTTTAATTTCTGCAGAAGCCTGGAGGTAAAGAGATGTTTCACACACAGTTATACCCAGGTGGTGGTTGTTTGAAGGGAAGTTCTGTTTGCCATTGAGGCAAATATGGATTTGCTGGAATTCAGTGCTGCACCCTACAGTGAAGTAGCTGTTCAGTTTCTGAGAGGGAGAATCACATCCATTCAGGGCACAAAAGCTTTAGGTGTGGTAGGAATACTGGGCCTCGTAGATCTGGGGAACAGCAGCCTTCCAAGATATCTTAGAGTGAAGTAACTGACAAAGGTCTGAAAAACATGGAACAAGTAGGTTTTTTAAAGAATGTATTTGTTTCTTGAAAAAAATAGAAAGGATAAGAAGCAGTAATTTATGTAATTATACTGCCTCAAGCTTAGCATTGTGATAGCAGCTGTGGCCTTGGTACCTCAGGACCTTCTGACAGAATGAGAAAGGAGAGATTCCTGCAGTGCCTGTAGGCAAAATACTACTTGGGTTCTGCTTACAGGAGCAAAATTTGGCCTTAAGCTTAATCACCTGGAGGCACTTGAGAAAATAAATGCATACAAGCTTCCTTTGAGCCAGTTGTCTTCAAATGTGTCAGTTACTCAGCCTTATAAAGTTTCAGTGGATGTAAAGATGTATTAATACTATAAAACATCAGAGAGAAGGAGAGAGATTAAGAATAAACACCAGAAATGGTGACTAGTATTGTGCAGAATTGAAACTGTACTGTGTGCTGATGGGAACTTCTTTGTTGGAGAAATAATTCAGCCTGCTGTCTTGCACAGCATGATTACGTGATCTAGGAGGAACCATGCATATGGTGACTCTGAATCTGTTGAGGCTCACAGTCAAGAAAATTGGGTATGAAAAATAAGTAGTTCAAGAAACTTTAAAATAAAATTCATCCCTAGCATGTATTTAATTCTCAGGTTCCTTGAAAGGGAAAAAAAAAAGCAATGCAGCATATGTATAATTATAAAAAGCTAACAAAAGCTGTTATAAAACATAACATTGGTATTACAAAAGCTACCAGTATTTATGGTAGATCAAAATATATAGCAATAATTAAATCTCTTAAATGGCATTATTTCAGTCTTTGTCTCATCCATGAGTGCTGTAAAAGGCTTTGTAAATTGACCTGAAAATTGTCTGGTCTCATATGACTAAACAGAGGAGAGAAGGACTTCTACGGTATATGGCCCCTTTCCATGAATGCCCTATATCTTACTCAGTCCTTGCCTGGAGGAGATATTGCTTCAAGTGACACTGAAATCTTGCAGTCCAAAATCTGGTCAACCTCATATTATCTGACTATTTGGTGTCTTGACTGGTACCCAGATCTCTTTCTCTTAAAGTAATGTGGTTCTACTGATCGCTTTTCTTCTGACCCTGAAGGTACTATTTGAGAAAGGTTCAGGGCTCTTCTTATCCTAGATGTGAACACTTTAAGATCAGCATGCTCACACCAAGTTCTGTCACTTTACCAAGTGAAGGCTTACCCACGCATGCCTGTTTAGCACCCTGCAGTGTCCTGCCTGCTGCCCATGTGCTCTTTGGCAGATTATCCTCAGTTTGGAAAAAATGAGCTTAGATAGTAGCCAAACCTCATCAAGACAGGGAAAAGATTTGCTTACCCTGTCCTGCAACTCTAACATTAGCTTCACCACAGATTTGTGAAAACATGTCTGGGTTGTGGGGTTCCTTTTTCTGGGGAGTGGGGGGGGGGGTGGGGGGGGAGGAGGTGCTTTTTGTGGGGTTTTGCTTGTTGTTTACACTTATTTTTGTATAAATATTTAAAGATTGGTTTAGTCTCCATATATGATTAAATCCCTCTGGTTTTTGGGCTCCACAGCTGAGGATAAAGTTGCTCAATATATGAACTCTTTATCTGAGTTACATCTACACCGAATAAAGATCTGCTCTTGTAAAGACACATAGTAGCAACTAACTGTAAGTCACAGCTAGACAAGGTAGCTTTTCTAAAATAAACTGGCCTTTAAGTGCAGTTGTAGATAGAGAAGCAAAGTTACTGAATCAGAATGTCATCTCAACAAAGTCTTTGTCAGTTAGAGCACAGAAGAGACCATCTTTCTTCCTGAAATCTTTAAAGCATTTGTCAATGTCTCTCTGCTTCTAATAGACTCCATCTCACTGAGCAGGGTCCTGCATTCTTTCTTTCTTTGCCCTTTCCTCAAACAAGCATCATTTCTTTTAAGCTCTGCAGAAAAGTGAGAGAGAAATCATTGTTAAATGTTAATGCCTGGTGAATGATATTCCTCTTGCCTTTCTAGTGAATATCTTCCCTTGGGAACAAAGGTTTTCCAGCTCCATAGGGTCATTATATAGCAGTCCAAACAATGGAAATACCCCTGACTTCTTGTCTCTCCAGGGTTTAATTCATTCTTCCTCTGAGAAACACTACACTTACAAGTGAAGGAACTGAAGTCTGAGCAGTGAACATGAAAATACCACAAAATATTCATACATTCTCCAAAGACCTATCCAGACTTCAGATCAGGCTGACACAGAAAGTGATTCAAGATCTCTAGAAATGTTCCACTTCAAGTAATTGGTGGAGAAGAGGGTGTGAGGAATGATTAGGCCTTGACCTCTTTTCCTTTGTACTTTTCTGCTTGGTGACCCAAGCCAACCCCACTATTGATCCCAAAGAACATAATGCTATGGCTGAAATAGAGCTTGAAAAAGTGAAAAAAGGCAATATAATTACTAAGAGTCTGGGTGGGTTTACACAAAACAAATCTTGTCAACCTAACTTAATATTTTTTATGAGATTATGGATTTTGTTGGTAAAGATATTTCTATTGATGTAATGCTCTTACATTTCTGCAAGGCATTAGATAAAGAAACAGGACATTACAAAACCAAACTGGAATATTTCAAATTGCCTTCACTCTGACAGGCTGAAAAATCTCAAAACAAGTATAAAAAGAAAAAAACTCCAGACAACGTGTCTTTAATTATGGTGAGGCATAAAGTCATCAAGAGCAAAGATTACATGCCAACAGCACATTCTTTTTTCCTGGGATGTGGTAACAGAGGTTTAGCAGTTGAGTCTTTGGACAGCTTTGGAGAGGTACCTTTGTATGCAGTTTCATGCATCAGCATTTCTACCGATATGACTAATAAGAAGCATAGAAAGAGCTGGGAAGAGTTCACAAGAGTTTTCTCTTAAATGAAAGTTCAGTAGCCTTGTTCTGTATGTTGACTGACCCTCCTGTGGATGGTCTGCACCAGTCCTGTTTAGCATGTTATACACATTTCGGCAGTTTAATAAAACATTTCATTGCACATTCCCTGCTTTGTATATATTCTATCGCCTATGCATTGAAACTGAAAATTAACCTCCAAATCCTATTGAGATATAAAATTAACTCCTAACACTGTATTGGTTTCAGAACTTTAACGGTTAATATCAAAGCAACTAGGAATCTCTTCTACTTCTGTTATTAAAGCTGAACTGAATTTGCAGAAAAAGGGGAGCTCATGCAGTTTTCATGCTCAACCTTTGATTATGTATCCAAGAAGTAGCTCATATACAACGGTGGCATTCACTGAGCGTTCGTCATGCCTTTCACACAGTTCTGCATTTTATTTCACAATCCTATAACATACTACTAGTTCATGCAGCATCCTTCCCATGTAACTGTTTATAACTTTTCTTCAGCTGTGCTGGCTAGAAGAAAAGAAAGAAATATAAGACACATATTGGATTGAATATTTGCAGTGTAGTGCTGTATAATAATTTAACTTATCTGTTCAGGAACATATTCATATAAAATTGAATGCATTTGGCTAGTTTTTTGGACAACACCATAGTGAGCAGGTTCCATAATAGTTCAAGAATATTCTCCCCCACTGTGACTATATACCTAAGTAATTTGACATTACATAGCTATAGGTAGCTGCTCTATTACCACAATGGAAAAAAAATAGAGCCTTTAACACAGCAGGAAAGATGTGATTTAGTGTTACTGGTATGCAAATTCAAAACCATGCTTAAATCTTTGCAGATCTGAGGCCTAGGGTGGTGTTTTGGGTTTATTTCAGAGCTGTGCAGGCAGAGAATCATCTTGTTGGAGAGACACCGAGTAATGGAAATGCATCATGCCATCTGTTGGCAAACTGCAGTGCTGCAGCCGGAAGGTGTACAAAAACATGCCGTGTGTTACCACCACCAAGCAAATTAGAAAAAATCATAGGGAGTCCTCAAATGCAAACAAGCATATAAAAGAGCAATTGGCACAAAATCTAAATTTGGTTTTCTCTTTATTTGCTCACATCTGCTAACTGAACACATTGCAATTTGATTACATAGCCAAATTACCGTTTCCTCACACAGCCGCTGTTGAGACATTAGTTTCTTCTGAGTGTGAGCTTTCCTGCATCTCTGCAGATACACTAGGACAGAATGAATGGGCATCAGCAGTGCCTGCTGCCCTGATGATTTCCCTTTGTAGGACAATGCTATAAGAATATAGTAAGAATTGCTACATTTCCATTTATAATAAATACATTTAATGAAAGCTTTTTATTAAGATAGCCCACTTTATATGTGTAAAGTGTAGGATATTTATCTGGGATTTTTTTTTTTTTAATATGCAATAGAAGAATCTAAGTAACTAAAACACCAGTATGTAGTCTTGTTTCGTGGCATCTACCCTACAAAGGTATTATGTGCACTGAGTTTACAGTCAGAATATACCAAAAATCATATATCTATATTAAAAGGTACTATTGTCTGCCTGGCCTATAAAAGAATTTACTGTTTCTAAGAATACATTTTGTGTGAAAAAAATCTTATTAATGTACTTTTTATAATATATTTTATGTAACTTTTTATGATCTTACATTACATGCATTTTTAAAAGCTTTAAAAAATCACTATTTATATATTTAGACATTAAAAATAGCTCATTTGAATAGAAATTAATTTAAGAGTCCCTGTCATATCTGGGGAAAACACTAGCAGGAATAATTTAATAAATGAAGCCATTTTCTGAGGTTGCTGCAAGAAATTCTGCAAACAAATTTCATGTGTGTATTTTCAGAAGCTGAAGACATGCAAAGACAAATGCTGTAGACAATTCCTTTCACTTAAAGTTTGTTTATTCATTTTGTGAGAGTGGCCACTCAAGTCATGTTTTCCAGTTTCTGGATACCTGAAACTTTTACTGATACAAAAGCAGCATGCCAGCTTCTGGATGGCCACCTGTATTTTTCGTATTCTCCCAGGTGTTGTGACTCCCCATAGACCTGTGGCCTTGAATTAGCTGGGCTGTTCGTTCCAATGTCTGTAAGGATTTAAAAATTAAATTTTCCTCTAACAGCAGCTCAGCCTGACATGTGGTCCCAGAGAATGTCCCAAGAAGTAGCTGATGCTTTAAACTGTAATTTAAATATCAGTTGGTGATGTCACACTCCTTTTACACAATAATAAAAGATTACTAGGCACTTTTTTTAAAAAAAAAAAAAAAAGAAACCCTAGTTATCCATGTTTTCATAAAAGAGTGCTCTGATCCTGCGATCATAGACCACAATGGTCAGTCTTCCTGAACTTGCCAGCTAAATAGTGAAAATCTTCACCTGACTGACAGATGCATTAGCTTCCTCATAGGTTTGGAGAAACAGCCCTGTTGGAGCAGTCAGAGGCAGTAGATAGCAAAGAATCCTCAGCATGCTCCTGCTGCAAGGTGGAGTCAGCTGGGTTTGTCACCTCATCTAAAGGACACGTCAGGATGGGGACCCCAGAGGCCGCTGAAATTTCCTTTCTTCCCGGGGGGTCTGGGCTCACCAGCTGATCCTGTTGGTCTTGAACTATGTGTAACATGTGCAGCTGTGTCTGCACTGAGGACATCTCCTATTTCCTGAGTAATTATTTAAATCATTAATATGTAATATGGAAGAAAACCAACATCTACTCTTTTCTCCTATACTTCTGAAGAGAGAAGTCGCACTATTCAATTATTTGAAAAATAACTACACGGTTACCTACTTTCAGTAGGAATTCTGAAGTTTTAGGTCCCATATGGGTGTAAATGCCTCTCTGAAAGCATGAGAACCCTACCCAAGCCCAGAACGACACCTTGCTCCTGCCAACAGTTCCCTGTTGTCTAAGTTCAGCAGCATCAGTTTTGAGCATTGTACCACTTCTATCCAATGTAGAGCAACTGACTTTTCTCATACCCATTACAGGGAGTCTCAGTGCCCAGAATACAGAACTTGATTCCACTCTTGATACCAGCAATCTAAAAGTTTTTTGAAATGTTTTACTGGCCTGAAAGTCCCTAAGACTCTACATTTTCTTGCTACAGTTATATTCAGGGAACTTCAGGTTCCAGGTCCCTTAAGTGCTGAGATTGAGCACATGCTGCTGACACCATCTGCCCTATGGGCTTGTGCTTTCATTCCGTGCAAATGAGAATGGGAAGAGATCAGGAAGTGCTGCAGCATTTGTGGACCTTTTATTGGTATAGATTTGGGGTGGAGCCAGGGTGCATATCTGAAGCCAGGAAATTGAAAGTGCTCTTGAGGTCTATAATATATTCATAGTCTGAAATATCTTCTCTGAAGGGGAAATAGGATCCCCTAAGAAGACTAATGAAAAGTACATAAAACATATAGCCTCTTAATCTCTTCCCATGCCATAAGAGAGAGTAAACAAATCTGAAGCAGTGTTTATAGACAAGAAAATGCTGCCAAGGTGTATGTGGTGTTTCTTGTGCTCTGTACTGCAACTTTATAGCTGATCTATTCTGCAGTTTCTAGGAAGAATATTTCCTCTTTTTTTTGTGACATGGTAGGTTTCTTTTGGAGGCAGAAAAGAAGTCCCAAATGCTTCCAGATTTTTTCTTATAACATCTGCCTCTTTTTTGAAATACCCTGCTTTCATATTAAAAAAAAAAAAGCCTGATAATCAAAGAATTGTTAGGTTGGAAAATACCTTCAAGATCATCAAGTTCAATCCTTGTGTTTTATGAGACAGTAGAAACCATGATGGCACTAGGAAATATACCCACAATAATTCAATCTTCCACAAGGAAATTTATAAACAAATAAAGAAGTTATTCCAGATATTCCAGCAATCTCTCTCTGATGGGTTGATTTTGTCCAGATGGCCAGATGCCCACCAAACCACTCTATAACTTCACCTCCTTCACTCTGCACCCTCCATAGGACAAGGGGAGAAAATAAGATAACCTTGTGGGTCAAGACAAAGACAGGGATGTTGCTTACCAATTACCTTCACCAGAAAACCAGACTCAACTTGGAGAAGATTAATTTAAGTTATTGCCAATTGAAAGCATGTAGAATAGCGAGCTATAAAGTAAAAGTAAAAACTCACCTTCCCACCATCTTCATTTCTTCCCAGGCTCATACTCCTTCAGTCCTCACCCCTCTACCTCCTCCCCTCTGAGTTGTACATGGGAATGGGGGTTGTGGTCAGTCTGTAATAGTTCCTCCCTCCTCACACTTTTAACTTGCTTCAATATGGCTCCTTCCCATGGGCTGCTTCTTCATGAACTGCTCCAGTGTGGGTCTTTTCCACTGGGTATAGTCATTCAGGGACAAATTGTACCCTTGAGGGTCCTTAAACTGGATGCATTCCTTGCCGCTGTATAGACTCCTCTCCATGGGATGTAGCACCTGCCTATAGCCTATTCCAGCATGGGCTCGCAAAGGCTGTAGCTTCCTTCAGTATATTTCCATCTGCTGTGGAATGGGATCCTCCATGGGCTTCAGTGTGGATATGTACCACAGCATGGACATCCACAGGCTGCAGAAGGACAACCTGTAACACATGGTCTTCACCACAATTTGCCGTGAAATCTCTGATTTGCCACCTGGAGCACCTTCTCTCACTTTGGCGTCTGTAGGGCTGTTTCTCTCATATTTTTCCTACTCTTTCAGAGCTTCTGCACAGCATTGTGCCCTTTTCATAAATATGTTTTCCCAGAGATGCCTCAGTTTTGGTTGAAGGGCTCAGTTGTGCCATTGGAATGGTTAGAACCAGCTGTGTTTATCACGGGAGTCCTGGTCTCTTCTTCCAAAGGCCACCCCTGCAGGTCCCTGTGGCCAAAACCTGAATAGCTGCACCAAATATAATCCCAAATATAATACCAAAATGAGTACTACAATCCAAGGTCCTACCTTGGACCTCTGCACCTCTGTTAATTTCCCTCAGCACCAGCAATCTCATATAGTTCAAAGTCTAGCAGTCTCCCTGTGTTCACTCAAAACTGAAGGAAGGAATATTAACAGTTTCTTCACACAAATTCTGTATTTTCAGAACCAAATTGAAAGCTAGCATGCAGAAATAGCAGGCTGGGAAGACAATTTGGCATTTACAAATTATCACTTGCACCTAAGGAACTGGGATCAGCTTGAATTATTCATCGTTCCTCTACCGCAGAGTGTACAAGGCCACTGTAACACAGCTTGTGGAATCTGTTGCAATCCAAAAAGACTAATATTTCCACCCCCTGAGATATCCGTCTCAGTGTAAACTCTGCTTATTAACTAAAAGGGCAGTACACACATAGGTGGGTGTTGCTCTGGGTTTGAAACATTATGAGTCTGGATTTTTCATAGGAACGTGCTATTATCTCTTTTTCCTTAGCTAACTTCTTACACCTAACTATATGCAGTCATATATTGAGTTAAGTAGGGCACTCTGTTCAGTCTGAGCTGTGTTATCTAAGACATCAGCTGTCGCTTTCCTGGATATTGATTGCTTTAAAAGGCTACATGTACAAGCTAAATGTATGTATGCTCACAACATTTTATGTACGACATATGTCTTGTACACCACAAGCTATTATCACGATAAACTATATAATTGTAAGAAGTGAAACTAGCATCCTACAAAGATAAAAGTAAAGTTGTACTTAGCATTTATATTTATGGTTTACATTACCTTAAGAAGAGTTTTCTTTTATTCCACTGAAAAGAAACCATAACAACCTGAAGCTCACAGGATTTAATTTCTGTCAGTCTGTTATAAATGGAAAGAGTTTAGACATTAGGCTCATCAAGTGGACAGTTGAATGTGGCCTATATTTTTACCTAGTTTTGTGTGTATAGTTCAGAACTGCATAAAAAAGTAAAGGAAATAAATGGCTTATTTTAGCATAATGTAAGGAAAAGAAAAGAAAAAAGTAATTTCTTTTACAATGCATACCAATAAATTAATCCTTCAACACTTTGTTATTATTAGCATTTTAAATCTCTTTTCATCATGCTTGAGTTTGCATCTGGGTCATGATCCTGCACATCCTTGTACTCCTGAGTCCCTCTGTCTTATTTACAGGTTTCTTAACAGCCACAGTACTCTCTGAGAGATAGCTCTTTCTAAGCTTAGTGACATTTATGGCAACATACACATTAACTAAATAATTAATAATTACTCCTTATTCACAGAGTTAATTGTACCAATATAACTAAGCCAAACCATTTTCTGACCAGTTCTAATGAAGAAGACAGACACTTCTTTCTAGAGTGTTCATTCTCTTATAAACATAAGGGAGGTCATTGATCAGGGAAGGGGAAGCAGTAAATAAACTTGTTAGATGAAATGTCTTTGTATTCCTCCTTCAGCACTTACTCCCTCGTATTACATAAGCCCATAAATAAATGATAAAACCCACTCAGATTTCTCCCTGAGCCCTTCACTCTTATCATTTGTGTATTCTGGCATTATCATAAAGTGATAAATGACTACCGTGGCGTTGAATTTATATTGTCATTTTAGTTGCTTGAAAGTGAGCTTCCATATAATACCTTCATAAAGACTAACAGTGTTAAAGGCAAACACTGTTTAGCTGTTCAGGGGAAAGGTGAAGTCTCTAAGTCCTGGTTTATATTATACTTACCGTTCAAGAAATGGTGAGAACACACCAAAAAGGGAGGGGGAGGAAACCCAACAAACCTGTGCAGAAGCATGCCTTGCTGGCAAACCACTGGCTTGCACTGTGGAGACAGCTGCTCTCCGGCCCTCCTGGCTGAATTGTACTGGTAAGTGCTTTGGTGCAGATGGGAAGGAGGGAGCAAAGGAAAGAAAAAAAGAAAAAACCAGCAATGTTAGCACCCAGGAAAACTATGTTCATGTTAAGAGTGAGAGGAATAAATATAATAAATTATGTGTTAGCAAAGGGCCTACATTTTTATTGGAGATAAATTACACAAATGGGAGAAAAACAATCTCTAGTTCATTCCCTACTTTATCATGATACTCCACAAATAAAACTTCAGATGCATTTTCTTGGGAATACTGCAAATTTCCTACCCCGTATTTAATTTTGCATAAAAATTTAATGTGTACAAAACTAAATGCTGGATGTTACCTGATAGAATTTTACCCTGCATGTGCAGAAGCATAAATGCATTTCATACACAATATATAATCATGTTGTTCATCTTGTGGGACAGCTGATATTCATTCAATACATATACACTGCTTACAGAAGGAGATTTACTTTCTTTACTCCTTTCCAGATAGAATCGAATAGCCTTCTCTATCTTCACTCTTATCTCTAAACCTCAGCTTCCCAATATATCAAAGTTTTTAACACAGTAGTTTCTGTCTCTGGCATCAGCAGTTTGAGTGATCTGTGTGCAAAAAAAGGTAGCTAAAACAACTTATGAGGGCTTGTGATTAGAAGGCCTCGTGAATAGAAAGAACACTGCTAGCTTGGCAAGAATCAGCCTTACCACAATAGAACAAATGAGCCTACCCTTTGTTTTCAGTTCAACAAATTTCTACCCAAGCAAAGGTAGCCTTTAACATCTACCTCACTAAAAGCTGGATTAAGTGTCCTAGCACAATATTGCAATACCATATTGGTTTTATTTCAGATCAAAATGTTATTATTTTGTTCCCAATGCAGGGTACCTAAAGAACAAAGGTACAAAAAAAAAGTGACATAATTCTCTTACCTAATCTTTACTCTTCCACTCAAGACTTATCTCAAATTCTTTCAGTTCATTTAGCACAGTCTGTGCATTGGAGCAAATCTTCCTGAAACATGCTTCTCTGTGTAGATTGATTTTTGAGAATGGGCACCAGCTGATATAATGCCCAGACACATTTGTCCTTTTGTTTTTTGGGCAGAGAGGAATGTCCTTTCCTGCCTCTGTGAATGTTTTGCCATGTATCCCATAACACTTTGTGACAATATGACATGGATGACATGGGGCAGATAAATCAGTCCATGCTCTTTCCCTTGAGGGGCCTGACATCAAGTGCAGGAGGGCACTGTGGGATATGTAGGTTGCTGTGTTACAGCCACCCCAGGGTCAGTTATGAGGAAGCATGGAGTACACATTAAGGAACATTTGATACACTCTACTTTCCTCTGGCCCACGTTTCAGTGGTCAGTACAAAAATAACGCCAGTCCCATTTTGTTACTACATATCCCTGAGAAACTTGCTAAAATCTTCTTAGGGTTTTGTTGTATGTTTTGTTTTTTTTTTAAATTTTACATAGTTTAATCATTATTAGCATCCTAATGATTTGATCACTATCTGTAGTTTCACACAAATAAATTTCATATATACCTATCTCTATACACACACACACATGTGCCTGAGTCAGAGCTGTTCAGTGAGGCTTAACTGAAGCCCTGTATCTGTGCCCCTTTCAAGGAGGTACAGGGGTGGCTCACCAGAGGCTAGACAAGCAACAAGAAAGAAAAGCAGCAAGAACAAAAAGCAAGAGAGAGTCTTTTGGTCATTCCGCAAAACACAAAATTTCACCTTTCAGAGGAAAAGATTTAAGAAAACTTTGCAAAGGGAAGCTCAGAATTTCATGTCCCCTTTGGCTCATTCCCTATGAATATCTGTGCAGGAGGTAACATTTGGCACTTAAAAACTAAGCAAATGGGAAGAGCTTAAGTGATTGCTTTTCTCTTTGAGCTAATGTCAGGCTGCTCTTATTAACGACGTAAAATGGGTTCCGTGATATGAATGTACAAGCTGTAATCAAGTGCATTGATCTCTGCAGCTACCCAGCAGTAAGACTTGTGGAAAACAACTCTTTATTCCAAGTAGAATTTAGCAAAGGATATGTCTCAAAAGCTTATAGCTGGGATTAGGATCCAGAGAATTTGCTTTACATCCAAATCATTCTCGTAACACCAAGGTTGATAAAAAAGGAAAAAGAACAAAACCAAACACTGTTTGGTAACATATTTTTATTCTTTATCCCATCCATTTGTGGAATGATTGAGAGAAAGAATATCTTCTGCTACTTCAGTACTTCCCACATGTCAAAAAATTGGATGAATTTAAAAGTGGAAAAATAAGAAAAGGATTTCAGCTATTTTGCATTTTAGCAAAGGTGACTAGAATGTAATGATTTGGGTCAAGTTCTGCCTGAAATAACTACTACAGAAACATGGGAATGGGAAATCTTTTTCAGTGAAAGCTGAGTTTCCAGGAAAGAGACTCCGGGATTGCCTTTTCTCTCTTGTTTTTCTGTCCTGTGAAAAACATTGTTGAATTCTATTAAGTTTTAAACAACTTGGTGATTTTGTTTTTTTTCTAATTCAAAATCTGTAAAGCAGTTGAAAACTATAATTAGAGTTTTCAGATAATTCAGAACATTTCCTATGTCTAATACATCTTTGTTAGAATTCAGCAGTTTCAGTGTTTTATTTTTGAGTTGTTGGTTGTTTTCCTTTCCTAATTTCCCTCTTTCCAAATGTGGTTTCTTCTAGTAGTTGATGCTTTTGACTGAACCTTGACAGGTTGATAGCCTTCATTTTGGGGCAGCAGCAGAAACTGCTTAGAAAAATAATTTCCCAATTTGTCACTCTGATAGGTATCCCTGTTTATTTCTCTGTAGCCTTTCCTACTTTTTACTATTCTCTACTATAATGCACCTGTAAATGTGAAGCAGGATCACAATGCATATGTCTAAGGTTAGATTAACAAAAATACTATTAATAGAGAAACAACCCCCTCATAACTATATACAGCTTTATAGCTCTGCTTCTCACAGTCTGAGGAGCAGTAATGTTGTTAATGATTTTCAGGGTTCATTGCCCCAGCTTGCTGATCTTGAACGCTCTATCCACACTAGGATTTATAACCATCTTTGTAATGGCCCTTAAAAAATGTCAGCTTAATGTGACAGTGGCACACTTCATTTCTGCATTTGAGAGCACCGAACAATTCAGTTACATATACGAGTTTGCATAGTGAAAGGAGTACGTGTACCTCCATTTCATTCCAGACAGTCTCTAATCCACGTTTAACATATGCAGGAAACAGGCTACAAATGTTTCTTTTGAATAACACCAATTAAATAAACATTTGTTTTCTTTTTTTTTTTTTAATAAAAAGCTCTGCTGGGTCTCAGAATTTGAAAACTCGTATTGAAGACTCAGTGACTCCCTGTCCAAAGGGGATCATAACTGTGGATTCAAACTGATTTTTTTTTCCTTTTCACAGTCTCAGACAGGTAAATTCACACACATCATAGACACTCATCCTCATTGCACAGAAGGGATGTTTGCCTTTTATGTTGGATTCTGCTTTGTGCAAAAGAGCGAGGAACCTGCAGTCTCTTTACTTCTTCCCCTTTTAGTGTTGAAAACTAAACCAGAACCTCAGTAAGCATTATGTTCCTGAGCCCAAAGCTGTAAATTGGAAACATCAGAAATCTCACTTTAGAGGAGCCATCCTTCCCTTCAAATTCTACACAGTGCCTGGTCACTTCCAACACATTTTCAGAACCTAGATGTTCAAGTTTTACATTCCCAGACTGTCTTAATCTGCATGTGACCATGTTGCTTAAGTTGGACCAAACCCCTCAGTAAAACAGAGCAAAATCTACACCTAAGAAATCCTGAGATTAGAAGTATGCTCAGAGCATGCATTAAAAAAAAAAGATTACCCTTATTAGAAATGTACCTAGATGAGGAGGCAATTGTTATTTTATTTATGCTTTGTTACGATAACTTTGTAGTTAGAATACCTGGGATACTGAAGTTTAATATTGTGATCAATTGGACAAGGTTCAAGACCACTTCTCCCATTTGTGAGAAGACTGTTAGAATAGTTTGGTTGGGAAGAAGTCTGAATGTGTGCTTGCAGGGAGAAGGCAGCGGGGAAGAGAAAGTAAAAAAGAAATGGATGAAAGAAGTGTTTTATCTCTCCAGCAGAAATAATGCAAAATTCAAAGCATGCAGGAGACTTAATAGAAGAAAAAGTCTGATGGGAGAAGCTAACAATGAGGGTGCTTAGCTGGCAGCAGGAGATTTAGGTTCTAACATCTGCTCCCAAGATTCATTCTATTCTCTTTAATCCGGTGTGTCACTTGAAAAAGACTGTCAATTCTGGAAGCAGGAGTTGGCACATAGGACTTCCCTGCTTTCTGGCAGTTCTTCGTATTTTATGACATTTTACTGTTTTTGATGTGACATATTACAAAACATGTTCCTGTATCATCAGCTTCATTCCCAAAACATCATTCTTGATATGAAATAAGGAAAAGCTATGCTTTTTATCTTTCATTTTTGCCACTTATGGCCAGACGTTTTCCTTGATATTTGTAGCATGGTAATACATTGCTCACTGATGCTTTATGTCAGTGAGTCCCCAAGTTCTTCATCACATGGATTTCTAGGGAAAAGGAGGTAGTGTGCTGTTTGACCTCCATGCTGTTCCTTGCTTTGAATAGCTTTGAAATCATTCTCAATGCAGGTGTTTTCCCCTGGGAAATAAGAAGTTAATTCCTCCCAATAGGTGGTGTGTTCCTGGACTGAGCAGAGAGTATGAACTTTACAAAACTAATTTGCTAAAAATACAAGGAAAAGAAATCAATTTACATCAATCAAACTGAATCAATTTTCACAGAGAAGTCATACAGGGAATTACAGCATTGCATATGGCCTGTCTTCACTTCCTTTGAAGTAAGCCAAATAAACAGTTGTGTATTTCTAAAACATACCTGTAAATGCAACAAATTCAGCTCTGGGGGGCTTGATGTTTATTGCCAGTATAGTACCAATGTATGTTTTGCCCTTTGTCCTTTGTGATTTGAAATTAACACCATTGTATTAAGCAAGTTTAATGGTAGCATTACTATGTTTGTTTTCACATGGCTGAAGTGGATTTTGAGAATTCAGTAGATTCAGTGCATTAATGTAGTTCATGCCACTTAGGTGCCCTCCAAAAGAAAAAGTCTCTTGCCTACTGTGCCTTGTGCATAAAATTAATACCTCCAAAGGCTATGGTATCCTTGCTGATAACATATTTGTATAACTTTAAGCTTTTTTTTTGTTGACTTTTTCATTCTCGTGATTGAAAATGATACCACTAAGGCAAAGCTTTCCATATATATGCCCGTTACTAACCACATGTTGTGAGTGACTCGGAAATAAAAACAGATGATGCTGTTTTCATAATCCTATGAATTTTAGAGGCAAATTACAAGCACAGTTACATCATCCATATAACTACATTGACAATGATCTTCATCTGCTTATCTCTGACTTGTAGGGCTTTTGCAGTTGCTATTCCCATAGGGCCTTATGGTCTTTTCTGTATCTATTTCCATATGCCACTGAAAATTGGAGAAGTTTTATTAACTCCATTCTACTAATGGAGAATAAAGATACACCAAATATCATAAAAGGTTGGACAGTTGGACCAGTGAGGTGATAGGTCTCTTTATTACCTACCATCTTTGAAAGAATGAAATATAACTGAAAAAAAATGTTCAGAGGAAGATGTCTAGAAAGAAATTTGGTGGGTCAATAAAATGATGAGTGGCATAGAGAGGGAAAATAAGGACTCCCTGACCACTGCCTCTCTTAATGAATGAGTGGTTGGGCATTCATTAAAACAAAGGGAAGCCAGAATCAGGGGAGACACACACAAAAATATCAAAAAGTCCTGGAGAATATTGAAACACTATGTGTTTGTCAGGCTGCAGTTACAGATAGGATACTGAATTGAAGGATCTTTTGTCTGGCTTTGACTCTTCTCATGTTCTCTTCTGGGTGCAGGAGTCTAGACAGTTGCAGGTCTGGGCACAAATGTTTTGAGTAAAAGTTGTATAGAAAGTCTATAGTAGAGAAAGAAGTTAACATTAAATGGATTGAAACCTAAATCCTAAAACTACTTTGGAACACATTTTTCTTCTTAGTCTTACTCTGTCCTATAAATGGAGCATAAGATCCTGTTACTTATACTGAATTTTTTCTTGTAATTCTCTCTTATTTTTTCTTTCCTTTTCAACAGTTTCCTTGCAATAATTTCCCGGGTTGCAGTGCAATTGTCATGCTATGTCCTGTTAGAGTGATAGTTAGAAACTCCCCCGGACAAGCAGGCTCTCTGCATCCTACCCATCACAGCACACAATGAGATATCATGTGTAGATGACAGAAAAGATCAGTGCCTCCAGCAGCAGCTCAAAAAGAGCTGATTAAAAGTAAGTGAAATTCAGCACAGCTCAATAATTTATTATGAAGCTTTGTGCCACTCCTTAAGAGTAGTGTTAAGAAAGAATGTTTAATTCCACTTAGATTTTAAAACACACAATTTTCATGTGAAATATTGTCAATCCTCCTCAAGAAAATCCTCAAAAATTTGTCTTTCATATCTGCATCTCATTCTTACGGTCATGAAAAATTACTACAACTTTTGATCCTGCCTGGATTTATTTTCATTGAAAGCATTTTTAATTCTCCATTACAATTAACCCTAATGTGATTAATGCCTGAGCAGGCTGCAGCAGTCAGTACTAAGGGGTTGTGTGTGTGTGTGTGGTATAAAAAACAGATGGCTGCAATGAATCCATGCTCATGTCCTATACTACAAAAATGATAACATTTAAAATGGTGTGAATTCCTAACTGCTAGATGCCTGACAAATATCCATGTAGTGATAGTGTATGATGTACAGTTTGCATCATAGACTCACAGGGCACTGTCAGTTTTCAGGTCTGCCGGTGAGACAGAATGGAAACAGTCTATCAGTGTAAGGAGGAAAAATCTCCATGTCTCCTCTCCAGGGGAGAGGGGAAAGGGAGCCGGCCTGCGCTAAGCTTTAAAATACCAAATTAAAAATTCCAGATATTTATTAACCCAAAACTTTACATAGTGCAGTGGTCAGAACATCTAAACCAAAACTGTACAGTTTAGTTGGTCTTAGACAACAGAAATGCAAGGTGGAAACCTTGAAGTTTAAATAACAGGTAAACAGTAGAAACACTAGAAAAAATAACCCACAAAAAACCCCAACAATTTGCAAGTATGCTTCCACCCCCTCCAACAATGCAGTGGCATTTGGTTTTTTCTGTATTGGCTGGAAATTTTCTCAACAGCCTGCAGCTGGCTGAAGAACCGTAGTCACTTGGGTACTGCAAGGAGGCAATGAGGGCAGAGGCAAGATATGCTTCTAAATACCTGGTCTTGAAGGTAAAACAACTTTTCTCTCAACTTTCAGCACTAGAATAAGAAAAGATATTTAAGTTTATGTGTTTATCTTCTAGAATAGTTTGGTTTTGTGTTTTGGGGGTTTTTTTCGGGGTTTTTTTGTGCCTGGAAATCAAAGATAGATAGATGGTTGTCAGCATTCCAGCTTCAGTTCCAGCATGTTGCATCATATATCATAGCTTGAAAGCTATTACCAAGTGCATTGATAAAGTCAATTTGGTAACAATTTCTCAAATGATGAAAGACCGGTCTCACTTTGTGTCTTGGTACATATGTGTATGATTCTTATTTGAAATGTGAGAGGCAGAACAGGTGATAGAAAGTATTACACATTTTATAGCGTGGTGGTGCTTTGGAAAATTTTTTCATTACGAAAATGCTTTTGACATATGCAGGTTCTGAAAGAAAGGTTGAAAAGATAACTGAAGAACAGAGGTAGAAAATCTTTGTTAATTTTCTGATTTTTCTTTTTTCAAACAGATTTGTTCAACCAAAACTATTTGTTAAAGATTGAAATTGGCAACTTCCTTTGGGATAAAATAAATTAAAAAAATCTGTGTGAGACAGAATCTAGGAAAAAAAGGAACATTTGTCTTTTCTTTTTAAAAGCAATGTTTGTAGTTTTCATAAAACTACAGAAACAAAAGCAAAACATTCAGGTTGACACAAATATTTTCATCTTAAATACCATTCCATTAAATGCAGTTTCATTTTTCAATTTGTTTAGAGGAAAAAATCCAAAACAATAATATTTGCATCTCTGTTATAAAATTTTTAGAGATTGCATGACAGATAAAGTGTATCTCATAATAAAATTTTCTCATGAGGACTACTTCCAAGTATAAAGTTAAGTATAATTTTATGTATGCTTTAAGCTTTGGAAAAAAATGACATTGTCAGTAATAGCTTAAAGCAGTGTATAATAAAAGAATAAAGCAGATCATGATTTGTTAAAAGTTGCAAGTATGCAATTATAATTTGGATATCTTCATTCAGATAAACCATTGATCATAGTCTTTGATCAATTATTGATTTCCATGCAGACTCAGAAACAAAAATAAATGGGAACCTGAACAAGAGAACACCAGATACCAATTCAGTTTAGCCACTTTATTTCTCTTAATAGAAAACACTTTACAGACAGCTGGAGTCAGAATGCTTGAATACCATTCAAGTAATGAAACTGTGTATATTTTTTTCTATTTAGCAAAACATTTCAGTCTTCAAAGTTCTTAGAAAATTATCATGTTGGCTGTCTATCCATTGCTAAATTTCATCAGTTTTGTAAAGCTTTAGGTTTTTGTTTTGGGTTCCCCTCCCCTCTGGTCATGATAAATAAATTAAAAAATAAATCCCAAACAAATATGATAGTTAAACACCTTGAATACTTTCTCCTTTCAGTATTGTTTTGTTTTCCACATTTATTAGGTAGCTGACTGGATTCGTTTCTGTCAATGGAAAATATTTCTCAGAGCAATCTTGAGTTAGAAAATACTTTCCGAAGATTACAGTATGCATTCTACAAACAGACAGAAGAAGTCTTAACAAAATGTATCTGGGCAGCAAAATGATCTGAGATGATGAAGGAAAATTACACTGTTTTCAAAACACTATTCAGTATTTGACAGCATTCATTTTAATGGTAGAATAGAACAGCCTGGTTGACCAAAAGCTACAAAAACTTTTTAGCTATTTGACACGCTATTTTTGCCATAAGCCAGCTTTGACTGAGCTGCCAATCATTTGTACCTTGCAAGAAAAAAGAAAATATCCCAGACACCAGTGAAAGTCAATCCTTAAAGTCTTTCAAACCAAAGTCTCCTGGAAGAGAGTTTATATTCTGTATGCTTAGGGGATGCAGGTGCTAAAAAGGAATTTATTGCTGAATTTGAAAGAAACAATTATTGGCTTGCATGTGCCATAACCTAAGAACATAGAAGACGATTGACTCTGAGGAGATCTACTAGATGTGATCTGTTAGGCCTTCTGGGCTCTGCCATGGAAAAATAGGAGGATTATTCTATTCATAAAGTCAGAGTATGCCTTACATAGAACCTGCATAATGGTATTGCAAGCTTCACTAGGAAGTCAGGCAGATTCCTCTACATCTTGATTGGAAAAGTTTAGTGCTATTCTACCTCACCTTCTAACATAGTAGTTTGGAAAATCCTAAAGAAATGCAGAAAATACTCAACAAGTTTCTCCCTTTATTCTTTTTTTCCCCACACACCTTTGCCATGCAGCACTAACTATTCATAGCGCAATAACATTCACAAAAATATATGTAGCTATGTACGTGTGTCTCTGTATGTAAATAAAATTCTGTAATGTGAAAAGAAAACAAAAAGATGTCCTGATGGTAGTTTCAGAGGACAGGCAGCCAGAAGATAAGAGGAACATAAGGTAATAATTAGAAAATTACGAGCAGCAGTGGTGATAAACAGTGGGCACAGCTGCCTAGTTACTGTCAGGCTTTTTGTGAGCAGTAAGACAAAAGTATGTTTTAACAAATTAATATGAATAATTTAAATAGCTGGAAAGGAACAAACATCACTTGGAGGGACTACCACCTTTGAAGGATAGAAGAAGAAAGACTAGATATTTATGGAATATGGCCAATCAAGACAGGTATAAATCAACATTAAATCCACTAGTTCAATGGTAAAAAAAGTCTAGAGAAAGTATTTCTTATTTAAATCGTTTTCCTGAGAAAATAATAAAGAACGTGGTCTTTATCAGTCTGCTCAAAGGAAGGACATTCAGGGAGGCTCTCTGTTATAAATGCCTACTACAAGAATGACATTGAGGTGCTGGAGTATGTCCAAAGAAAGGAAACAGGGCTGGTGAAAGGTCTGGAGCATAAGTTTTATGAGGATCAGGTGAGAAAACTGGGGCTGTTTAGCCTAGAGAACAGGAAGCTGAGGGGAGATGTTATGGCTCTCTACAACTACCTCAAAGGAGATTGTAGCCAGGTGGGTATTAGTCTCATCTCCCAAGTAACAGGATGAGAGGAAATGGCCTCAAGGGCAGGTTTCAATTGGATATTAAGAAAAATTTCTTCACTGAAAGGGTTGTCAATTGTTAGAAGAGGCTGTCCAGGGAAGTGGTCAATTTGCCATCGTGGGAGGTATTAAAAAGACACACATATCCATACTTATGGACAAGTGTTAGTGCTTGGACTTGGCAATGCTACGTTAACATTTGTGCTTAATGACCTTAAAGGTCTTTTCCAGCCAAAAGGATTCTATGTTTCTCTAGTTTTATGAATACATAAAGAATACATAGACAAGGACATACAATAATGATCCAAAGATGCTGGCAAAAGTTCGAGTAGTAGGTTACCAGGGTAATGCACAATTAGCAAAGGTAATTAACTGTCCTCTCATCTCCCATGCTCAACCCTCATTTCTTTTTTCTTTTTCTTTTAAAACAAAACCAAACCAGAACCGAAAAACTAATACCGTGAGCAAAGCATCAAGAAGCATTTCCTTTATTATTTTTCTGAAAAGCATCAGGATAGCTAGGTAGCTAACCTGCATATGTACCTCCAAATTCGGTGCTCCTACAAATCAGCACACCTGTTTTTTGGGGAGAACAGGCATTTGGGTAGGCTGTTCATAAACAGTATATGGTCTTTATGCACTGTCCCTGGCAGGGCTGGATGGAGAGCAGATCTAGCCATATTGTTTATCTTGTCCATTTTGGTCGCAACACTGTAATGTTTGTTTGGAAAGAGGAGTGACTTTGGTCAAAGTTGCAGAGTGGAACATCTAAAATACACTGAGAAATAAAGACAGATTTTCCATTCCATTGGAACTATTAATGCTTCAAACTTGATGTTTAGTTAAAATTGAAAGAAAATGCCCATATTTTCAATTGAACAGGAAATCAGAAATACTAAACCCATTCATTTTGTATAATTTTGTATAATTTTCTGTCACTTTGATAAGATGAATCATAAATAAATATATAAATCCAAATATAATAATGAAATATCATAAAAGTCAAGACAAAACTGGAACAACTAATTTTAATCAAAGACAAAATACTAAAACCTTTAATGTTGACACTGAAATCAACCATAATGTATGGAATATTTTTATTTGAGTGAAAGTAGTTTTTCCATTAGGAAAAGGTATCTGAAATTTTTGGATGAGTTTTATACATAACTTTATTAATTTTTCATGCAAAACCAAAATTCCAACCTTCACAGAATTTTCAATTAGTAGTTAATAAAACAAAATTTTGTAAATATCATATTTCATTGTATTAATATTTTCTGAAACGCTTAGTATTTATACATGAGCACTATTAGTGACTGAAATAAATTGTCTTTGAACAGATACTATATAGCTGCAAGGTTTTCATTGGTCCCAGTACTAAAAATCTTAAATTAAATGACTCTCAGCTCTATTACGCTTTCTCAGATATCATTAGTATCAGCCACTCCTTTACATAATTTGGTGTAACACTTCTTTATATGGCTTTGTCTCTAAAAGACTTGAGATTTGCCACTCTATGTAAAGGCATTTTTAATAGCATATCTTAGTAGCTTTTTTCATTTGAATCTGATGTTTTGGCTTTTTTCTCCATCTCCATTTTTACCTTCTGGAGAGAATTCAAAACTATGGTGATTTGAAGCTGGGAATTAAAGTGGTAGATTACTATCGTAGATGTGCCCTTTATCAGTTTGCAATGAGGCATATTTTTTTAATACAAAATATTTCAGAGTTTTCACAGCACCCTCATCTTTGGAAGATTTAACATTCTTAAGAGACTACAAATTTTGTAAAGTTCTTCATTTTATAAATGGATGAAATACAACTGTATCTTCATAGTACTTACTACTTATAGCGTCAGAAATATTAAGTGTATGTTATTGTTGTGATGGAAATATCATTTTCAGAAATGTGTAAGGGAAGGTGTAGTTTGATATTTTTAACAGAATGTAGCTGGAATCATGAAAGTATGTCCCATCTTCAGTTATGAAATTGTGAAATGGTGAATTCAAAATTTAATCAAATTATTTGTGCCACCTTTCACCATTGTCATCATGTAAGTAGAACTCTTAAAGGAAAGGAAGGAGACAATGAAATCACAGAGGTGCAAAACACTTATGTGTGATTCCTGTTGTTCATAACATGTACTAACCATCACTGCTAATAACCACAAAAAATGCTACAAAAAGTTAGAATGCCTGGCAGACATTATTGATAAGTCATGTGGGATTTTTTACTTATTTCAAAATAAGAGACTGACTTTTACTGAACACTGTTTTCTTTTTCCCTTTTCTGTTGTCCATGTCATTATTATTTTGTGTGAATACTAATATTTCATGAATTTTGGAAGAATCAGTCTGCAAGTCAGCAACAGCACTGGACAAAATTAAATCCTCTGGAAGGATAATTGCACAGTTGTGGTTGAAACCTAGTTAGGTCAATAGTGGTGTTCAGAGTTGTATTTGCTAAATGCATGAGACAGTGATAATTTATTTAATACAGAAATATTTGAAAACTTATCATTGAAACATGCAACAAAAATAACAGATGCCATCTGAGTGGGATGTTGTAAGCAAAGGTGGCCTTGGCCAAGAGACAATTTTTTTGAGAATAATAATAGTAAAAGAATAAATTCTCTACGATTGTTTCTAAACCTAGGAATTTCTTCTCCTCAAGCAGAAATTTGGGAAAGGAAGAACGTATTATATGAATATTATATGAAATTTCCAAAATCTACTGAGAGAAAAATCTTGACCTACTTCTATATACAACAAATGAGGGAATGCTTGATACAGGCAGATAATGACTGTACAGGTTTGTGCTATGTTCATTTATGGGGCCCACCACCTGCTACAAATTTGTGATTTACCATGAAAAAATGTTGAAAGCAAGCTTAAAATTCAGCACTGTTAACAGGAGTGCTGGGGTAAGCAGGGAACTCTGTGAATATGTCCATCTGGTCTCAAAGAGGAAATTCATTTGTGTACTGACTTCATAGGACTGAACAGTTCCTGGCAGAAAGGACAATGAGGCCAGAATTGTTACTGTCAGAAGTTAAAGGTTTATAAAAAGGCACTGAATATCAGGATAAAGGGTATCATCCCAAATACTGAAACTCCATTAGTTGTGCTAGAATCTGGGGCAAATTCAAATGCTCAGAAAGACTCAAATTAGATTAGAGAATTATGTCTCCTAATCTGACTTCTGTAAATTGATCATGTGTCTCCCTTCTACTTCTTTGCAAATATGAACACAGTACACACCTCTTCATACTTATGAATCTACTAACTTTTAAGCAGATGGTTTACTGAATAAGGCTTGATTCCATAGAAGTTCAAAGCTCAGCACAAATATTCTTTTTCTACCAAAAGAAGGCCTAAATTACTAGCTGCATGTCATACAAGATACAACATTACGTTTTTAAAGTGACTTCTCTCAACCAGTCAAATTTATATTTATCAATACATATACATAATTAATGTCTTTATTTTTGTCAGATTTTGAAGAAGTGCCATTATTCCCTGCTGTCTATGTTAGGCTCACTGTGCCTTTGACAGTGACAGCACTTGACACTGTGTATTAGTTTCATTATTGGCATAATGCTGTTTCTTTATAGGAGACTGCAAGGATAATTTGGGCTTTTAAAACTTTGTGTTCTATCTTTCATATATATATATATGAGAAAAAGCTAAAAGGAACAGATGATATAGCCATTAAAGCTAAGAAAATAAATTCCTTTCATCAAGTTAACATGTCAAGCACCCAGTAAGTGCAGGGACTGAAACCCCAAGTGACAATATAAGACTTAATATCTACTAAGACAAAAAGCAACATTCCAAAAATAAAGCATTATCTTAAAGCAACAATGCCAATTAAGCAGCAACTGACTTCCTTTTGATGTGAGGCGAATACCGTAATAGACATTGTGGGCTTGATCCCTTGAAGTGCTGAGCAGCCCCATCTCCTGTTGATTGGTGCTCAACATCTTACAGAATCTGGCACTTGGGGAAGGTTTTCAAAGGCATCAATAGCAGCTTGGTGCCTAACAGCTACTGACTTCTAAAGTACAAGATTTGGGCTTCTGACTGACATTCATGCCTTTGAAAACCTCCCTTCTGAGGTTAGCCAACACTAAACAGCACTAGTATATCTACAAAAGAAATTAAATCCTTTCCACTTCCCATTAAATCTTAAACTCCACTTCTGTTAAGAAGGGTCCCTGCTGTAACCTACAGGAATACATAATTTTTGGCAGCCAGCTTATGCAAAATGCTTATTTTTCCTCTTGTTATTTACCATGCCATCTGGCATTATGTTTAAGATGGAAGTGAATTTAAAACCAACCTATTATTAAAAATGATCACATCTTTGACCTTGAAATGTTCCGTAGCTCTATGATCCTATTACTTGAAATTTTTTGTTGGATATCGAATATTTTTGAAACCTGAATGAGGAATAGCCATTGAAATTGAGTCTATAAATTATTTTAATTTTAGCAGAATTTTTCTTTTAATTAAAATGTAGAATTAAAAATCTAAATAAATAATTATTAAAACTAAATATTAAATTTGTCTTCTTTACCACTCAAGATACATATGCTTCAACTAAATGGCAGTGTCCTTATAGTGTAATCACTACAGAAAATAGAATTCCAGTCTATGCAGCAGAGGATGGGAAATACATACAAACACTTTTTAATCTAAGTAGCTTTATGTCTTGTTATTAAGATAAAATTATTATGTCCAAGATACTTCATGAAATACATTTATTGTGAAAGACTATACTTTTTTTTTTCCTTGAAAACATGTGAATCAAACAACTGGAGCTATGTTATAGCAAAATTTTCTTTCCCAAAGTGTTTCCTCAAGGCTATGATACAGCTTTCATTTTTCCTTCTTTTTTTTTTCCTTGACATAAACAGAGCTACATTTTCTTTAGAAATAAAGTTGGGGGTGGGTGGGTGGGTGGGTGGAGAGATATTATTTGCTGGCACATGCCTCTGTCTTGGGGTTTAAAGTTTCCCAATAACAGAGATTGAGGTTGTTATTTTTTCAGCTGCAGCCACCATATACAAGAGTTTAATTATTGTACATATTTTTCCTGAATGAAAGGTAGACATTGGATCCCTCAGTTTACACAGATTTAAGTCAACCATCTGATGTGGATAAAGAAGGCCACTTAATTATCTATAGCACAAACAATTTGTAGGCCAAGTAGAGTAAGTTTTTCTACAAAATTGTTGTGAAAGTCAAAACTAATCCTTAGAAAGAGGTCTGTCTTAATCCGTTCTTTGTGGAATAAAACCTAATATAGGACTAGTGTAAATCCAACATCACGAGATAGAGATGATGGCAGGGATTAATGCTGTGCAAATAACTGATTCTTCAATTTGTAGAGGAAAAAACCCACCACAACCCTATTGGGTCAGTCCCGGATGAAATATTTCATTTATTTCTCCAGACTGATTCAATTATCCTATACGACATAATTAAACCAGTGAAGAATCCATCAACATAATGACAATGTTCTATGTGCTTTGAAGGAAGGGTTCACTCCTTCTAATGGTAGTTTTGTAATTAGGTTAAAATATATTTAAAAAGTCATTATGAAATATGAAAATAATCTTACAGTTAGAGCTTTGCCTGAAAAGACTGGACATTTTAACTTGAAAACTACTATTAAATCTGCATTGCTAGTTTGTTACTCTGTTCTGAAAAATCATGTTGGAAAAATATTAGAAACAGGACTTTTTTTCTCTTACATATTATTTAGAGCCCGATATTCTCTAGTAAATTCCTCCAAAAGGAACACACAAACAGACCTTCAGGCCCATATTGACTCACAAAAGATAACTTTTTTTTTCTGGAACAAATTACAGTAACTTAGAACTTAACAAAACACTTTACAGTAATTAGCAAGAGGAAATCCCTAGAAAGTTTTGGAAGAACACAGTTTATGGGCTGAATGCCTTTAGTAACTAATTCAGGGATCCCTGTATAGACAGGGAGACAACTTTTCATAATACATTATTAATAATAATAGTAAAAGCTGAGATGTGTTGATTTTTACTCCTAATGATTTTTGCTATAAGTTAGTTTTCATGTTATACAACTTCTTTTTAGTTCCTCACAGGACCATCAATTTTTAATTAGCATATGATTATAATTTAGCATACATTATGATAGAATTTACAGCATTTGAGCAGAAGGAGAAGAAAATTAGTAGGCCATGACTATTTACTGAAGTTGTTTGTTTCTTTACAATGTTTGTTGACTTCATAAAGTAATGAAGACTAAGAGGGTGCATAGAAATAACATTTGATTTAGTGGCAATATTAACAGTCTCAAGAAAGTATGCAATTGGAAGAAAGAACTTCAAACATATAGGAATATCTTCCTCTTTACTTTCATAACTGCAAGTTTTGCTTTTCAGACACTTTTTAAATAAAAGTTCCACTTATAATTAGATTAAAGATCAATAGCCATTATAAACATGTTATAGATATGACTTGGATTTGTTATTGAGGACTGTGAAAAATCTCACTTGGAGATACTGCAGATAGCCATGACTATTAACATTGTATTGACTTAATTATCTATACAATATTTGGTTAAAGACATATAAAGAGTTACCTGTCCTATTAAGCTGTTAATAATTGTTGTAAGTTTTGCCAAACTTTAATACAAAGCCTAACTAGCTTTAGGAGGGCAGATGTTTCTCTCTGTTTGTTAGCTGGGGGGAGGTGGGAGGGTTGAGGAAGGTGCAAGCAGAGGTATTTTGACAGAAGCTATTATGATGAACAATAAAAAAACAGAAAAGGAAAGGAACTTTAAATATAAAAGTATTGCTTAGAGAAAGGACTAAACATCCCACCTACATTTTACACATGTTCCTTATAAAAGGCCAAAACAACCAAAAAACCAAACCCCCAAACCCCCAGACATATATTCTAATCAAACTTTCTTTTAATGTAATGTCCTCTACATCTTCTTAGAGGCAAAATGGAAAATGGCACTAATGTTACTGTAGGAATCACACAGGAAGTGTTCAATTCATGATCTGCTTGGTACTAATGCTTCTTTTCAGTAAAGTGTTGGAAAAAGCTCCCAATCTGACTAAGAGCCCTAAATATTACCAACTGAGTGTTTTAGTTTCCAGATAAATAAATGTTGAAGATAATAACTGGTTTCCACTTCAAGTCATATTCATGCAAAAGTTGCAGCCTTAAAAAATTAGCAAAGAATAAATATTTCAGATTTAGACATATCTACATATTTCATACCTGAAATTTGTTTTGAGACGAATCATAGTAACAATTGTTAAAAGTTTTAAGGGATAAAAACCACCCCAAACAACCAGAAATCCTGATCATTTTATTTGCAAACATTCTTCTTCACCTGCACTGAAAATTCTGTTATTGACACAAATTGACTCACAAACTTGTTGCACACAATTAATTATTGTTCCATTCATCAAAACATAGTGCCTATTAGCTTCTTTGGCTCAGGAATCTTCAACAGACCTTACCAATGCTTTTTAGTATACAGGAGCATATGGGTTTTGTGAGAATTGACAGAGTAGTGGAAGGCCATCCAAACTGCACTCTTTCACCTTAAGCTGGTCTATGTTGTTGCTCTTCAGTTGTAGTGAAGTCCCCTCAGAAAGTACCATAGTGTTAGATATGCTAAAATAATAATTCAATTATGAAGGCTATAGACTGTCTTGTTTGAGAGAGGTTGTCTACATGTAGTGACGGTGTGATAGGGCTTGCTAAAGCTATCTGAACTCTGTTTATTATATTACCTAAAGAAGAAACAGCTAGTGTTTAATTTGTTTACATATAAGAGAGTTACATGACACTATATACATTGTACTACCCTGGCCTGGCTCCAAAAAGGCATGGATTTCTTGTAAATCCAGTGTCCTATTGACCAGTCCTATGTGGATGCCTCTGATATGCTAGCATACATCTACAATGCACTGCTACATAAGACAGCCTAAATGTGGGGAACATAATTCCAACATCATACCTTGTCATGTCCTGCTGGGCAATGTATCACAATGCTAGAGACCTTTATTCTTTCTTCCTAACTCTTTCATGGCCAGCTCACATTTAATGTTCAACATGCCGGGAGAAATGGAAAGCACGTCACTTACCCGATAAATGGAATGTTTGTCATCGACACAGATGCAATTTCCTTTCCTCCCAAATGGAGTAAGAGATTGTGTTTCTTTTGTCAAGTTCTGAATAAGCTGACTATTGATCTATGGAGGAACAAAAAAAAAAAAAATTCTTTCCTCCTCTTGCTTTTGTCAATCAATACAGAGAGACATAATTGGTATTCCGGTTGGTATCTAAACTCTACCATCTCTACACATTTTTGTGGATCTTGCTTCACATCTCCTATTGACTGTTCAGGTAAATTTTAAGAAATTCCTAAAAAGATTTCTTTCTCCCATCCATTTCTCAAGTGTAAAAGAGTGTAACATATGTAGCATGAAAATATGTGGGTGTTGCAGAAATACCAATGCAGTAGTTTCAATTAAGGAATGAAATGTCAAGGACTTCAAGAGCTGCACTTCCAATAGCTTTATTTAGTGTTCTAGAGCAAGATCTTCATGAAAGCGTTTGGTCAGAGACTAAAACGGCCTTTGAACACTAACAAGTCATGACAGTGAGCAGGATTCAGAAGTAATTTATCAGTCATGGGTCATCTGGAGATGGAAAGTCAGGTTCTGAACAGGACAGCTGTAAGTTTATGGAGTGTGAAAAATCTTTGATTTAGTGGAAGTAGAAAACAGTCTTGGAAGTTTTGTACAGAACACTTTGGGAGATGCAATGGACACACTTAAAAACGCCTAAAAAGTTTATTCTAGCTTGAAAGGTAAACATCTTTTTTTTTTTTTAATAGTGATAATATCTTTCCAATAAGCAGAAGCTTTTTAAATAGGAACTTTTAAAAGTAGCTGTTTTGTGAGAATGTTGAAAAAATCACAGGATTCACAGAAAGCATCATGTATTAGAATATGTCTACCCCCCCTTTATTGTTAGAGGAAAAAAACAATATCCAAAAAGGAGTGTTAGGAGAAGTAGAAAGAATTATCAGGCTAAACAGAATGTCTTATTCATTTAAGCTTTGTAGCTACTTTTGACACTTTCCCCCTTTAATTTATAAAATATATTAAAACATTGATAAGAGAGTACAGAGACTCAAAGAACAAAGACTGTTGACTCAGAATAAATATACAGAAGATTAGACACAATGATCAGGTTAACATGAAGGAAAGAACAAGTACAGTGACAGTTAATTTTAGAAGTTGTAAAAACAAATTAGCTGCCTTAATATGGCAGCCTTACCTAGTGAAACAAAATGTGGATAGTATAACTAAGATGTGAAGAGAAAAAACACATGAAACCTAAAATGCGTAAGACAAAATTATAGAACATACTATTAAATGTATGACTTTTATTTTTAATTCTAAGGAATTTTTTTAAAAAAAGGATGTAATAGGTATTGTTCCTCAGATATGTCTCAGTCATTGTTACTTTGTATTTTATAAAAGAATAAATAAAATATGAAAAGACTTACTTTGGAAAAGTACAAAGATCAATCTGCCATTGGTTATTGAGGAAATATGACCCTATTTTAAAACATGCTGAGCAATCCTAACTTCTGCTCTAATATAACAATTGTCATAACAATATTAGAGAACAGAACAGCAATTACATTAGGATTGCTCTCCTGGAAGAGACTTAGATTTCAAACTGGTTTGGTCCATAAAATGTTCTGGAAGGGGTAGTAAAGGGAGATAACAAGGCAACACTGAAGTGAAAAAGACATGGAATAATTTGTTTTTCATATACATTTCTGGTTAATTAATAATATGAGGGCATACTGTCTGTAATCCATGGTTACTCAGTAAAAAGCCTTGCAATATGATAATTGGTAGTTTCTCCCATTATCAAGGACTTCAAATGTATATTGACTCCTAACAACCAGTATTTTCAGCTAGTGTAGGCATTAATACTTATTTAGTAAATGAAAGAATTTCAAATGTAGAATTCAATACATTTTAAAAATTTATTAAATCATAGTCATCTCTATGGATGCAATAACAAGTAATCTGGGAAATATAACCGAAAATATGATGAATATCTAAGGCTGTGTGCTTTCAAGTGAACAAATAGCAGTGGAACCATGAGGCTAGATGTAAGATCAGTAATTAATGTAATAATGTTTGTGGCAGAGGACACCTGGTAGTCAACTAGTCTAACATCTTGCTTGTAGCTGGTCCAATTAGGTTTAAGTTGCCCAGGGCCTTGTTCAGTCAAGTCAGAAGTGTCTTCAGATAGACTCTGCAACCTATCCCTGTGTTTGATCACCCGCAGGTGATCTTTTTTCCTTTTGTCTAATCATGTTTATAGAGGAAGAAGCAGATTATAATTTGACTCACTGTCTACAGCAGCCACCTTTAGGTGGCCATTAAAAGTTACTGTCTTCTTTGACTCATATTTAGTTTGTGTTAATGAATTAAAGTAAAATAATTTTAAAATGGTCTAGCTAATTAGATTTTCATTACTCCATTCAACTTCAACTATAGGAGAACTAGACAATGAGTACTTTTTAAAAAAAGCCTTACTTGGTACTTTCCTGAGACACCCACAGGGTAATGAAGTTCATAGTACACACAGAGAACATTTAAATTTACTATTACCATTCTCAGATAGGGACGCAATAAAGACTTGCACACAGCTGCCATTTCCAGATTAATTTCTACCAGAAACCTCATTGATGAAAATGGAAGAGACCATAAATGGAACAATTTAGGCTAGGGATGCCACTACAGTAAATTAAATTAAAGGAAATTAACAAACCAATTCAGACCATGCACTTAACCTGTGGGCATTTAAAAAGGAAATCAAGAGAAGATGAGGGGCATTTAGTGAAGATGAGAAGCAAGAAATTATTTTACTTTGATTTATAGTATCTACTGATCATGTGAAATCTAGTACCTCCAGGTGCTTCAGATTAAAAATAGGATCAAAAATGCTTACAAAGATAATCTGATTGTTCATTCTATACTGCAAACGTTGGTTGGTGTGGTTGGGTTTTTTTTTCCTATGATTGGAGAGTGTTTCCTATGCTTTAAGTCATACTGCAGTCTAAATTTCCTGGTGTTAAGAGTAATTTCTTGCACTGTCAGGTCAGGTCATTTGTGATTTCTCAGAAAAACGGATTATTAATTTTTTTGTACTTTCTTTTTTTCTTGACTATTATCTGAAAGACCACACTAGCTGTGCTAGTTTTCTCATCTAGTGTGGTTACCCCTACATTTCTGACTAAAGACAACTATACAGCTTATGTACAAGGTTAACTGTGTGCAAGGTTACAAAATAGAAGAGTTTAATAGTTTAAAAAATTAATCCCTTAGGAGCTCTTAACCACACTGTTGAAGAGCCATGCAGGCCAGAACAGTTTTCCGTTTTGACTTGTGAACAGATGAAAACACAGTGACAGCAGGGAAAGAAAATGAAACTGTAATAGGAAAAAATAAGTGAAGTGTGAGCATTTTTCTTAATTAATGCTACTGAAAGTTTATTTTTACTATGCTTTAAACTAAATCTTGATTGACAAATGGACAGGCAAACATTCACAGTTATCAATAGAAGGGCTTGACATTATTAAGAAGTGCTGACACTTCATCTGAAATTTACCTTTGTGGTGGTTTAGCCCTGGCTGGAGGTTAGACGCCCACCAAAGTCAGTCTGTTACTCCCCTTCTTAGTTGGACAGGGGAGAAAATATATGTTAAGAGGCTCAGGAGACAAAATAAGGACGGGGGAGATCATTCTGTCAGCAATGACATGGGCAAAACAGACTCAACACAAAGTGAAGAAAAGAGAAACTACCTAATTTATTACACTACACTACAAAGAACAGTGAAAAAAACAGAATTGGGAGCACAAACAGATCTTAAAACAAATGCAACCAGATCTTAAAACCATTTCCCCACCACCACCACCTTCTTAGCAAACTTTAGTCAGGATTTTGCTCCCTTCTTCCCCCTGCTTGCAGTACAGGGGGGCAGGGACTGGGAAAAATGGGGTTCTCGGTTACTTCTTCATGAGCTGTTTTCCTCTTTCAGATCTTAAAACACCTCTAACCTCCCACCTCGCTCCCTTCTTAGCAGACCTCACTCTAGTCATGATTTCACTCCATTCTTCTCCCCGATCACAGCACAGGGGCAGGGATTGGGAGATGGGGCTTCGGTCAGCCCCTTGCAAGTTGTTTTCCTTCTCGGCTGGGGTGGGGGGGACATTGATTCCACACCCTCCCCCTGCTGCACCATAGGGTCTCACCCACAGGACATAGTCCTCCATGAACTTCTCCAACATGAATCCATTCCCACAGGTCTTTATCTCTTTATCACAGTGTCTCTCACTCCCAGTCCTCCACGGGATTCCAAACCTCCCTCAGCAAACATGTTCCGACGCAAATATTTCCCTCTTATCTCTGTGTCTTTAATTCTCCTCGTGGCTGCAAGTGCTGGCAAGGCTTGTTCCAACGTAGGGTCACAGCATCTTCTCTGTGTCTCCACCTGCTCCATCCAGCGTGGAGCCCCTCCACAGGCTGCAGGTGGAGTGTCGGCCTTTTCCATGAGTTTCTCCACGGGCTGCAGGGGCATCTTTCTCTCCGGCACCTGGGCCACCTCCTCTCCCGTCCTTTCCTGGCCTTGGTGTCTGCACAGCTCGTTACATCTTCTCATTCCCTTCTTTGGTGGCAAAATGCAGCTACATCCAGATTGTTTTCTCCTACATGTGATTCTCAGAGGTGCTCGACTATATCTTGGGCCATGACTTTGGCCTTGAATTGCTCATTGTTTATAGTTTAGGCTGTCAGAAAACTCTATCTGCTGCTTACAAAAACCATCTCAGCAGCACAGCCTCACAAAACTGCAACAACCTTCACTTCATTTCCTTGCCTGTGACTTCCATTACATTGGTTTCGTTTTCCAATGTACTAATAATTTGGCTGCCCTAAGACTGGGATTTGCATTCATCTTTGCTGTGAAGAAGGGCTATATCATTCTAGGTCAGTCTTCACACATAATCTCCCCACTCCTAGGATACACCTGTTTAATATTGCATACTATTTTAACCATGGGCCTGACTATGGTATCATGTACTTTGCAGCAAACTACTAATGTCTGAACCTAAAGAGTGAGGCTGCAAACTGCAATAATTGTAAATGACAATCAGGCATAAGATGTCTGTATTCACCGTATGTATGCTCTGAAACCAATTTCATTACATCATGTTTGGTCTGAAAAAAGGCAGTCAAGAGACCAAGGCAGAGGTCACTTTGTGACCCACCATGAATACAAAATATTTATACAAGATCCTTCACAGAAAGTCATAGAATGATTTATGGCTCAAACTAAATTAAGAACAACATCAATCAAAGGGCTTTTTATTTTTAATTTTTAAACTGCAACACAGTCAGTTTCTGATTATGAAGAGGAAGTCAATCCCCTATATTTGATGCGTAACAGCAAAACTTTCAAGCAATATGTAAGACCATCAGTCATCACAATTCCATGCAAAGTAGGTGATAGATACTAGTTTTTGGAACCAAGTTGCAAAGGACATAGTTCTGAAGACATCACATTTTAATAAAATGGATTCGTACCATCTATAAAATCAGATTGCCCTACTTACTTTGTTGCTTCTTTCTACATATTTTTCTGATGTCAGTGTCTATTAGAATTACTATAAATGGAAGATGTGATTACTAGTTTAGTTATATTTTAGGAAATTATTTAAAAGACTTTGCTTTACTAGGTAAGGCAAAATGCAAAAGGCTCAGTGGAGTTCAGATGCTTGTGTTATAAAGCCTGCACCAGAAAAAAAAATCTATGTACATTTAAGCCCACTGAATTGCTAACGTGCGTTACTTTCAGCTTTCAAAAAATATAGCGGAATTTAATTACTCAGCTACCACCTTCTCTTCCCCCTCCTTTCTTTCTTCTTTCTCTTTCTTCTTCATTCTTCTTCTTTTTATTTTGCAGTTAATATATTACAATTTTAGAATCACTGTTTAACAAGACTTTCTTTAAATAGCTAAGATGAATGTTTATGTTTTCAGCTTCATCAAAATCCATGGAACTGCATCCATTCCCTCCAGCACAAAATTTGACTCCTTTATTTTACATTCTTCGTCCTCATATGCACTTCCTAACAAAGTTAGAGCTCTTACATCTCTCAAACAGGATAAGGACTTAAAAGACAAATCTAGAATCCCAGAACATAATCAGCTTGGGAAAAAAAAAAAAAAGAAAGTTTATTTACATAATTTAAATCTTACAAGACTAATAATTTATATCACTTTTCTAAATAATGGTTTATATAATAGCGGCAAATCCTGTGAGGAGGGAGCTGGGGCTGTTTAGCTTGGAGAAGAGGAGGCTGAGCTGACCTTATCACCACCTACAATTAGCTGAAAGGAGGTTGTAGAGAGGTGGGCGATGGTCTCTTCAGCCAAGTGACAGGAGATAGGACAAGGGGAAATGGCAAGAAGCTGTGCCAGGGCAGGTTTAGATTGGATATTAGAA